>NC_135484.1:155498521-156098521 GCF_052094955.1 Ictidomys tridecemlineatus | reverse complement strand
TCCATACTGTGGTAGGGGCTCCAGAAGATGTGCACTTCACCAGAACTAGAGGAAACAAATGTGTGAGAGGAGCACCAGCATCCTTGAAGAGCTCTGTGGTTGCTCTCTCTGCATGCCAGACCTTACTGTGGGAGCTGCCATCAATCAACTGCAAGACTTCACTGCAATGGGCATGATTGGATCTCAGGGAGGAAGAGGTCATGTGGCAGCCCTCAATCACCATAGACAGGGAGGTCATAGTTACAGTAATGGACAGCAAAGGGGAAGAAGTGGACACAGTGTTCTGACTCGTGTAGATCTCTGGCATTGGCTAATTAATCATGGTGTTTCTAAAGCCAAATAGATGGGAAACCCACAAAACTCTTACGTGACTTATACAAAGTACAAAAATCTCAGGGCAAATGCACAAAAGTCTGCCTCAGATCATAACAGCAGAGAATCACAGCCCCTCAGCCACTTCCTGGATGTGAGTCAATTACAGATCCAGAATCCCTGAATCAAGGGGAGGCCAGGTCTCCTTGAGGAAGGACCCTGGTACAGCACCAATATCTTACTGTTAATCTTTCTCCCATCCTCCTCCAAAGGGAGCCAAGGCCATTTACAAGATAACTGTGCATTGGGGAAAAGGCAATAATCAATCTCTGGGGGACTGCTAGACACAGACTCTGAATTGACATTGATTCTGGAGACCCCAAAACGTCATTGTGGCCCTCCAGTAAAGCAGGAGCTTATGGAATCAGGTAATCAATGGAGCTTGGACTAAAGCCCAACTCAGTGCATCCAGTGGGTCCCCAAACTCATCCTGTGGTTGTTTCCCCAGCCTGGAATGTGTAACTGGGATAGACATACTTAGCACTTGGCAAAACTCCCACATTGGCTCGCTAACCTGTGGAACGAGGGCTGTTATGGGTGGGAAGTGTACATAATACCCTTTGGCGTTGCCTGGACCTGGGAAAATAGTGAATCAAAGGCAATTCCACATCCCTGGAGGGATTTCAGTGATTAATGCCTCCATCAAGAACACGAAGGGTGCAGGGAGGGTGAATCCCACAGCACCACACCTTGATCTCCTATTTGGCCTGTGCTGAAGACAGCTGGAGAATGACAGTTGATTATCGTAAGCTTAATCAGGTGGTGACTCCAATTGCACCTGCTGGACCAGATGTGGTTTCTTCACTTGAGCAGATCAGTACATCTCCTGGTACCTGGTATGTGGCTATTGATTGGGAAAATGCTTCTGTTTCCATCCCAGTGCAAAAGAACCACCAGAAACAATTTGTCTTCAGCTGGCAAAGCCAGAAATGTACCTTCAGTGTCCTCCTCAGGGAATGTCAACTCTCCAGCACTGTGACACAGCTTAGTTCACAGGGACCTTGATCAACTTTCTCTCCCACGTGATGTCACACTGGCCCTTTATATCAATGACATTATGTGGATTGGGCCAGTGGAGCAGGAAGAGCAACCACTTTGAACTTGCTGTTGGAGCATTTGTGTATCATAGGGTGGAAAATATATCCCACTAAAATTCAAGGGCCTTCAACTTCAGTAAAGTTTCTGGGAGTCCAGTGGTGGGGGGCCTGCGAGATAGCCATTCCTTGTAACCTGAAGGATAAGTTGTTTCATATGGCCCCTCCTACAGGTAGGAAAGAAGCACAGCACTGTGGGCCTATGTGGATTTGGAGAGAGCACATTTCTCACGTGGGTGTGTTCCTCCAGCCCACCGACCTAATGACTAGAAAAGCTTCCTGTTTTAGTGGTTTCCAGAACAGAAGAAGGCAATGTAGCAGGTCCAGGCTGCTGGGCAGGTAGCACTGCCATTCGGGCCATATGACCCGGCAGACCCATGGTCTTTGAAGTGTTAGTGTAGATGGGGACACTGTCCAGAGTCATGGGCAGGCCCCATAGGTAAATCACAGAGGAGGCCATTGGGATTTTGGAGCAAGGCCCTGCCATCACCTGCACACAACTACTGTTTCTTTGAGAAGTAGCTCTTGCCTGCTACTGGGCCTTAGAGGGAACTGAATGCTTGACCATAGGCCACCAGGTTCCTATATGACCTGAGCTGCCCATCATGAATTGGGCATTATAAGACCCCCCCATGCCATAAGTTTGGATATGTGCATCAGCACTGTGTCATTAAGTGGAAGTGGTGGTAACATGATCGGGCATGTGAGGGACACAAAAGCACAAGTTGGCTGCATGAAGAAGTGGCCATATTGCCCATCACTCCTGGTCCTGCTGCAGTACCTTCTGTCCCTCAGTATGAACCTATGACTTCATGGGGTGGACCTTATGATCAATTGACAGAGGAAGAGAAGACTGATGCTGGTTCAAGGATGGCTCTGCACCATGGTACCACCCAGAAATGGAAAGCTGTGGACCTGTTCCCCCTTTCTGGAACACACCTGAAGGTCAGTGGTGAAGGGCAATCTTCACAATGGACAGAACTCTGGAAAGTGCATCTGATTGTGCATTTTGCCTGGAAGGAAATTGGCAGATGTGTGACTATTCAATCCATGCACCACAGCTAATGGGTTGGCTGGATGGTGAGGGAACTTGAAAGAACATAATTGGAGAATTGGCAACAAGGACATTTGGGGAAAAGTTGTATGAAAAAATCTCTCTTAATGGGCAAAGGATATGAAGATATTTCTGTCTCATGTAAATGCCCACCAAAAGGTGACCTCAGCAGGAGAGGATTTAATAATCTGATAGATAGGATGACCCAATCTATGGATAGCAGTTAACCTCTTTCCCCTGCCATGCCTGTCACTGCCCAATGGGCTCATGCACAGAGTGGTCATGGTGGCAGGGATGGTGTTTATGCGTGGACTCAGCAGCATGGACATCCACTCACCAAGGCTGGTTTAGCTACAGCCACTGCTGAGTGTCCAGTTTGCCCACAGCAGTGACCAACACTAAGCCCCTTATGGCATCATTCCCAAGGAGATCAGGCACAGCCTGGTGGAGGTTGATTACCTTGGACCTCTTCCATCATGGAAGGGGCAGCAGTTTGTCCCTAGTGGAATAGACACTTATTCTGGGTATGGATTTGCCTTCCCTGTCTGTAGTGCTTCAGCAAAAACCACCATCTGTGGACTTAGAGAATGCCGTTTCCATCATCATGGTATTCCACACTGCATTGCTTCAGACCACAATACTCACTTCATGGCCACAGAAGTGAGGCACTGGGCTTGTGCTCATGGATTCATTGGTCCTACCTGTTCCCCACCATCCTGAAGCAGCTGGCTTGATGGAACAATGGAACAGCTCTTGAAGATGCAGCTGCAGCACCAGCTAGGGGCAGTACATTGCAGGGCTGGACAAGGCTCTTCAGAAGGTGTCTGTACTCTCTGAATCAGCAGCCACTATAGGGCACTGTCCCTCCTATTGCTGGAATTCATGGTCCAGGAGTCGAGGTGGAGGAAGGAATGCTACCACTCACCATCACCCTAGTAACCCAGTAGGAAGGTTTTGCTTCCTGTCTCTGCAACCTTCTGCTCTGCAGGCCTGGAGCCTTAGTTCCAGGAGGAGGAATGCTTCTGTCTGGAGATGCAACAATGATTTCATTCAACTGCAAGTGAAGACTTCCCCCTGGTTACTTTAGGCTCCTCATGCCTCTGAGTCAACAGGCTAGGAAGGGAGCTATGGTGCTGTCCTGTGAGTGATCCAGATTACCAAGGGGACACTGACTGTTATTCCACATGGAGGTAAGGAGTCACACTCCTGGAGTGCAGGAGATCCCTTAGTATCACCCTGTCCCATTATTACAGTCAACAGAAAACTACAACAACCCAATCCTGGCAAAATGACAAATGTCCCAGACCCTTCGGGAATGAAGGTGTAGGTCACACGTTCAGGTAAGGAGCCCAATCTGCTGAGGGCTTCCTGAAGGTAGAGGGAATCCAGAATGGTAATAGAAGAAGGTAGTCATAAATGCTAACTAGTCTCCTCGTTTCTGTGACCAGTCACAGAAACGAGGAGACTGTAATTGTCATTGATAATTCTTCCCTATTCCATTCAGAATATCTTTGGGCGCCTTACCCATGCTTGAAGAGGAAATGATTGTTACTCTCATGTTACTCATCATGTAACGGAATACTGATTGACTTATCAATAGTAATGTTTTTTGTTTTCTTTCTATTCTGGGGAACAAACTAGTGCATTCAATTGTAGGAATGATACTTCTGTAGGGAGAGTTATGACCTTGTTATGTGTATTTGGAATTTGATTATGATGTAAAGGGTCATATTTGGATATCAAGTGGACAAGGGTGGACTTGTAATGGTTACTTTGAATTGTCAGGCTAATTGGATCTAGAGATGCCATGGATTCAATGTATGATATGTCAAGATGATTGTAATGTTTTGAGCAATTAATAAAAAAATTTTTAAAAAAGAAGATCATGGGTGTGTCAGTGAGGGTGTGCCTAGGAATGACTGACATGGAGACCCTCTCTAGCACCAAGCCATAGGGCAATGGCTTGGATGGAATAAAAATTGGAAGAACAAAGAAGCAGCAGCACATGCAAGCTCAGGTCTGGACAGAATCGTGATGGCTGCCACCTTCATCTGAGGATATTGGACTCTACACTCCTCCAGAGTGAACCCTGGCAGGGATTCTCGAGAACCCTTTGGTCTTGGACTAGGGTGGCAACATTGATCCCTCCTGTTCGGTGGCCTCAGCCTCTTGGACCACACAGCTACTGATTCTTCCAGCTGTGCAGCCTGCAGATGGCCACTGTGGAGTACCCAGCTTCTGGTCACATAAGCCAACCTCACAAGTCCTCCTTGTACAATTAAACTTCCTCCTGATTCTGTTCCTCTAGAGAACCATGACTAATTCACATGGTAGAAATCAAGCAAGTTACATGCATCCTACAGACAAAGGCTCGGAGCGAATGTTTCCATTCCTAACAGGAAGAATTGAGGCATGGAAAGAAGGACCAGCCCCAACAAAAGACCAAAACTCAGAAGGACAAACACCAAATCCTGTAGCCCCAAGTCAGACATCCAGAGCACCTGGTGGTGAGAACAGTTATGCTGTCCAACAAGCAAAAGTGGCACAAAGTAAATGTGGGTCAGAAGGAACTTTCTCTCTTCACTGATCAAAGCAGAGCACAGTGCTTTGGCATCATCAAGATGAGTGCATTTGTATGACAGAAATTATACACTTTGAGACCTGATGATGGTTTTCATATTAAGGTGCTGATTTTCCATCCCTCGTCCTATCAGTAATATATGTGAGCACTGCTCATGAATCTATCTATAGACCCACACGTGACTCAGTGGACCAGATAAAGGGAACCTCTAGTCATCTTCAGCTTTAATCCTTTTCAGATGAGATTGGGCATGTGAAGGGTGCTCTGGCCACAGAACTTTTAATTTGTTTGAAATAAAGAAGTACATACCAGCATCTCATAATACAACAGTTGGTATAACTAGTGATATGACTTACATCCATCACTTCTGACCTCTCTCTTTCACAGGGGTCTTTGCTTATTTAATTGACACTAATTTACTCATATTTGTTGGGTACCATTAGATGTTTCTGTATGTATATGCACTTAATAATACTCAAATCAGGGCAAACATACACACACATACAACCTCTAATGTATAATTTTTTTGATGCTAAAAACAAGGAAACTGATTTTACTTCTTCCACTTTAGAAGTCTTGTTAAGGAAGTTGGATCCTAGGCCAATGAAGAACTGGGCCTATTTTTTCTTCTATTAGACACAGAGTCTCTGTTCTAGTGCCTAAGTCTTGATCCACTTTGAGTTGATTTTTGTGCATGGTTAGAGATAGAGGTTTGATTTTATTTTATACATATGAATTTCCAGTTTATTTAGCACCACTTGTTGAATAGGCTATTTTTGTCTCCAGTGAATATTTTTGGCACTCTTGACTAGTATGAGATAATGGTATTTGTGTGGGTTTGTCTCTGTGTCCTCTATTCTGTGCCATAGGTCTACATGTCTCTTTTGGTGCCAATGTCATGACATTTTTGTTACTCTAGCTCTGTTGTATTGAAAGCTTTTTCTCAGCAAAGGAAACATGAGGAGAGAGTCTACAGATTGGGAGAAAATCTTTACCACATGCATCTCCAATAAAGCATTTATCTCTAGGATATACAAAGAATTCAAAAAACTTAATACCAAAAAAACAAATAACCCAATCAATAAATGGGCTAAGGAACTGAACAGATGCTTCACAGAAGAAGAAATACAATTGATCAACAAATATATGAAAAAGTGTTCAACATCTCTAGCAATTAGAGAAATGGAAATCAATACTACTCTCAGATTTCTTTTTTATTGGTTGTTCAAATCATTACAAAGCTCTTGCCATATCATATTTCATACATTTGATTCAAGTGGGTTATGAACTCCCATTTTTATCCCGTATACAGATTGCAGAATCACATCGGTTACACATCCACGTTTTTACATATTGCCATACTAGTGACTGTTGTATTCTGCTGCCCTTCCTATCCTCTACTATCCCCCCTCCTCTCCCCTCCCCTCCCATCTTCTCTCTCTCCTCCATCTACTGTAATTTATTTCTCCCCCTTGATTTTTTTCCTTTCCCCTCACATCCTCTTATATGTAATTTTGTGTAACAATGAGGGTCTCCTTCCATTTCCATGCAATTTCCATTTTCTCTCCCTTTCCCTCCCACCTCTCGT
Organism: Ictidomys tridecemlineatus; assembly: GCF_052094955.1. Classification (NCBI taxonomy): domain Eukaryota; kingdom Metazoa; phylum Chordata; class Mammalia; order Rodentia; family Sciuridae; genus Ictidomys; species Ictidomys tridecemlineatus. The sequence goes on along the minus strand of NC_135484.1, from coordinate 156,091,832 downwards.
CCCTGTTTAATGTTAATCTTTTTCTCATGCTCTTCCTCCCTGCTCTGTTCTTAGTTTTTCTCCTTATATCAAAGAAGACATTTGGCATTTGTTTTTTAGGGATTGGCTAGCTTCACTTAGCATAATATGCTCTAATGCCATCCAATTCCCTGCAAATTCCATGATTTTGTCATTTTTAGTGCTGAGTAATACTCCATTGTGTATAAATGCCACATTTTTTAAATCCGTTCATCTATTGAGGGGCATCTAAGTTGGTTCCACAGTCTAGCTATTGTGAATTGTGCTGCTATGAACATCGATGTAGCAGTATCCCTATAGTACGCTCTTTTAAGGTCTTCAGGGAATAGTCCGAGAAGGGCAATAGGTTGGTCAAATGGCGGTTTCATTACTAGATTTTCCAGGAATCTCCATACTGCTTTCGAAATTGGCTGCACCAATTTGCAGTCCCACCAGCAATGTACAAGTGTACTCTTTTCCCCACATCCTTGCCAGCACTTGTTGTTGTTTGACTCCATAATGGCTGCCAATCTTACTGGAGTGAGATGGTATCTTAGGGTGGTTTTGATTTGCATTTCTCTGACTGCTAGAGATGGTGAGCATTTTTTCATGTACTTATTGATGGATTGTATGTCCTCCTCTGAGAAGTGTCCAGGTCCTTGGCCCATTTGTTAATTGGGTTATTTGTTTTCTTATTGCTTAATTTTTTGAGTTCTTTGTATACTCTGAATATTAGGGCTCTATCTGAAGTGTGAGGGGTAAAGATTTGTCCCCAGGATGTAGGCTCCCTATTTACCTCTCTTATTGTTTCTCTTGCTGAGAAAAAACTTTTTAGTTTGAGTAAGTCCCATTTGTTTATTCTTGTTTTTAACTCTTGTGCTATGTGTGTCCTATTAAGGAATTTGGAGCCCGAACCCACAATATGTAGATTGGAGCCAACATTTTCTTCTATCAGACACAGAGTCTCTGTTTTGATATCAAGCTCCTTGATCCATTTTCAGATAATCTTTGTGCATGGTGAGAGAAAGGGAATCAGTTTCATTTTATTGCATATGGATTTCCAGTTTTCCCAGCACCATTTATTGAAGATGCTATTCTTCCTCCATTGCATGCTTTTAGCCCCTTTATCGAATATAAGACAGTTGTAATTTTTTGGATTGGTTTCTGTGTCCTCTATTCTGTACCATTGGTCCACCCGCTGTTTTTGTTACCATTGCTCTGTAATACAGTTTGAAATCTGGTATCGCTATACCTCCTAATTCACACTTCCTGCTTAGAATTGCTTTTGCTATTCTGGGTCTTTTATTTTTCCATATGAATTTCATGATTGCTTTATCTATTTCTACAAGAAATGCCATTGGGATTTTGATTGGCATTGCATTAAACCTATAGAGGTTTTTTGGTAATATCGCCATTTTGATGATGTTAGTTCTGCCTATCCATGAACAGGGTATATTTTTCCATCTTCTAAGATCTTCTTCTATTCCTCTCTTTAGGGTTCTGTAGTTTTCATTGTATAAATCTTTCACCTCTTTTGTTAGATTGATTCCCAAGTATTTTATTTTCTTTGAGAATATTGTGAATGGAGTGGTTTTCTCATTTACAGTTTAGAAGATTTGTCGCTGATATACAGGAATGCCTTTGATTTATGCATGTTAATTTTATATCCTGCCACTTTGGTGAATTCATTTATTAGTTCTAGTAGTTTTTTGCAGACCCTTTTGGGTCTTCTAGGTATAGGAACATATCATCTGCAAATAGTGATAATTTAAGTTCTTCTTTTCCTATCTTAATGCCTTTAATTTCTTTTGTCTGTCTAATTGCTCTGGCCAGTATTTCAAGAACTATATTGAATAGAAGTGGTGAGAGAGGGCCTCCCTGTCTTGTTCCAGATTTTAGCGGGAATGCCTTCAGTTTTTCTCCATTTAGAATGATCCTAGCCTGAGGCTTATTGTAAATAGTTTTTACAATGTCGAGGTAAGTTCCTGTTATCCCTAGTTTTTCTAATGTTTTGAACATAAAGGGATTCTGTACTTTGTCAAATCTGCGTCCATCGAGATGATCATATGGTTCTTATCTTTAAGTCTATTGATGTAGTGAATAACGCTTATTGATTTCCGTATATTGAACCAGTCTTGCATCCCAGGGATGAATTCTACTTGATCATGGTGCATGATCTTTTTGATGTGTTTTTGTATCTGATTTGCCAGAATTTTATTGAGGATTCTTGCATCTAAATTCATTAAGGATATTGGTCTGTAGTTTTCTTTCTTTGAGGTGTCTTTATCTGGTTTGGGAATCAGGGTGATATTGGCCTCATAGAATGAATTTGGAAGTTCTACCTCTTTTTCTGTCTCCTGAAATAGATTGTAGAGTATTGGTATTAGTTCTTCTTTAAAGTTCTTGTAAAACTCTGCCGTATATCCATCCGGTCCTGGGCTTTTCTTGGTTGGTAGTCTTTTGATGGCTTCTTCTATTTCCTCACTTGATATTGGTCTGTTTAGGTTGTTTATATCCTCCTGACTCAATATGGTAGTTCATATGTCTTAAGGAATTTATTGATGCCTTCACTATCTTCTATTTTATTAGAGTATAGTGTTTCAAAATAATTTCTAATTATCTTCTGTATTTCTGAATTGTCTGTTGTGTTGTTGCCTTTTTCATCCCGTAAGCTAGTAATTTGGGTTCTCTCTCTCTTCTTCTCTTTGTTAGCATGGCTAGTGGTCTATCAATCTTATTTCTTTTTTCAAAGAAACAACTTTTAGTTTTGTCAATTTTTTTATTGTTTCTTTTGTTTCGATTTCATTGATTTCAGCTCTGATTTTAATTATGTCTTGCCTTCTACTGTATTTGCTGCTGATTTGTTCTTCTTTTTCTAAGGCTTTGAGGTGTAGTGTGAGGTCATTTATTTGTTGGCTTTTCCTTTTTTAAGGAATAAACTCCATGAAATGAATTTTCCTCTTAGTACTGCTTTCATAGTGTCCCAGAGATTTTGATATGTTGTGTCTGAGTTTTCATTTACCTCTAAAAATTTTTAATTTCCTCTTTGATGTCTTCTGTAACCCTTTGTTCATTCAGTAGCATATTGTTTAATCTCCATGTGATGTAGAATTTTTCCTTTCTCATTTTATTATTGATTTCCAATTTCATTCCATTACGATCAGATAAAATGCAGGTTAGTATCTCTACTCATTTGTAATTGCTAAGATTTGTCCTTTGACATAATATATGGTCTAGTTTTGAGAAGGATCCATGTGCTGAGAGAAGAAAGTGTATCCGCTTGATGTTGGGTGGTATATTCTGTATATATCAATTAAGTCTAAATTATTAATTATATTATTGAGCTCTATGGTTTCTTTATTCAACTTTGTTTGGAAGATCTGTCCAGTGGTGAGAGAGGTGTGTTAAAATCTCCCATGATTATTATGTTGTGGTCTGTTTGACTCTTGAACTTGAGAAGTGTTTGTTTGATGAATGTAGCTTCACCATTGTTTGGGGCATATATATTAATGATCCTCAAGTCTTGTTGGTGTATGGTTCCCTTGAGCAGCATGTAGAATCCTTGTTTAACCCTTTTGATTAACTTTGGCTTGAAGTCTATTTTATTTGATACAAGTATGGACATCCCTGCTTGCTTCTGGGGTCCATATGAGTGGTATGATTTTTTCCAACCTTTCACCTTCAGTCTGTGTATGTATTTTCCTATCAGATGAGTCTCCTGTAGGCAGCATATTGTTGGATCTTTTTTTTAATACATTCTACCAGCCTATGTCTTTTGATTGGTGCATTTAAGCCATTAGCATTTAGGGTTACTATTGAGATATGTATTTCCAGCCATATTTGGTTATGTTTGTTACTAAACATGATTTGTTTTTCCTCTATGCTTAGTTTTTCCTTTACTGTACTACCTCCCACTGTTGGTTTTCATTGTTATTTTTTATTTCCTCTTCCTGTAATGTTTTGCCAAGGATGTTTTGAAGAGCTGGTTTTCTAGATGCAAATTCTTTTAACTTTTGTTTATCATGGAAGATTTTTATTTCATCTTCAATCCCGAAGCTTAATTTCACTGGATACATGATTCTTGGTTGGAACCCTTTTTCTTTCAGCATTTGAAATATGTTGTTCCAGGATCTTCTAGCTTTCAGAGTCTGTGTTGAAAGATCAGCAGTTATCCTGATTGGTTTACCCCTAAATGTAAACTGCTTCCTCTCTCTTGTGGCTTTTAAGATTCTCTCCTTATTCTGTATGTTGGGCATCTTCATTATTATGTGTCTTGGTGTGGATCTCTTATGATTTTGTACATTCAGTGTCCTGTAGGCTTCTAGCATTTGGATTTATTTTTCATTCGTTACGTCTGGGAAGTTTTCTAGTATTATTTCATTGAATAGATTGCTCATTCCCTTGGTTTGGACCTCTACACCTCTTGTATCCCAATAACTCTTAGGTTTGGTTTCTTTATGTTATCCCATAATTCTTGGATGTTCTGCTCTTGATTTCTTAACATTCTCACTGAGCTCTCTATGTTCTTTTCAGGTTGAAAAAGTTTGTCTTCGTTGTCTGAAGTTCTATCTTCTAAGTGTTCTCCTCTGCTGGTAATACTCTCATTTGAGTTTTTAATTTGGTTTATTGTTTCCTGCATTTCCAGGATTTCTGTTTGTTTGTTTTTTATATCCCCTATCTCCCTATAGCTGCTTTCAGATTTCATCTCACTCCTGTCAGAATGGCAATCGTCAAGAATACAGGCAACAATACATATAAGTGAGGATGTGGGGAAACGGTACATTCATACATTGCTGGTGGGACTGCAAATTGGTGCAACTGCTATGGAAAGCAGTGTGGAGATTCCTCAGAAAATCAGGAATGGAACAACCATTTGACCCAGCTAGCACATTCCTTGGTTTATACCCAAAGGACTTAAAATCTGCATACTACAGTGATGCATCCACATCAATGTTTATAGCAGCTCAATTCGCAATAGCTAGACTATGGAACCAACCTAGGTGTCCCTCAATAGATGAATGGCTAAAGAACATGTGGTATATATACTCAATGGAATATTACTCACCTTTAAAGAAGAATAAATTTATGGCATTTTCCAGTAAATGGATGGAGTTGGAGAATATCATACTAAGCAAAATAAGCCAATGCCACAAAACCAAAGTCTAAATGTTTTCTCAAATATGTGGATGCTAATTCACAATAAGGTGGATGCACTAGGGAAGAATAACATTACCTTAGATTAGGTAGAGGGAAGTGATGGGAGGAGAGGGGTGGAGGGGATGTGGGGAAAGGAAGGACAGTAGGATGAAACAACATTATTACTGTATGTATATATGTGACTGCATGACCCTTATGATTCTGCAACATGCAACTCAGAAAATGAGAAATTACATCTCATCTATGTATGATATACCAAAGTCCACAAATGCATTCCACTGTCGTGTATAACTAAGTAAAACAAAAATAAAATAAAATAAAATAAAAAAACAAGGAAACTGTCTCCTCCAGCTTTCAGAAATATACACTGTTACCATTATAAGCTAATGCAGCTGAATCATAGCTCACCAGAACTCCTTGCTCCTATCAACCTGGAAACTTTGTTTATCCACTTTGGCTCCCCTGCCATGCACAGGTGCCTCTGGATGGGTGTCCTGCTGGCGGACAGCACAGCAGGTACCTTGACCACACTGACCCCACCTCCCTAATTCCCCACAACATCTGGTGGGGCTGCTGCTCATCTGTGGAGCCTGGCCTGGTCCACCACTTGGCAAACCTATCAAACACCTGCCTAAGCCAGTGTGGCAGCAGCAGGGCTCTGAGACGAGGTGGCCGAGTGGTTAAGGCATGGACTGCTAATCCATTGTGCTCTGGACTGTGGGTTTGAGTCCCACCCTCTTCGTAAGAGACTCTTATTAACAAGGTGGAATTCAAACCAGTTCTACCCAAAGTTTAGCTGACTCCCTTAAGTTCTCCTGGACCCCCTCCTCCTGGTCAAAGAGGGGTGTTTTCACCTCACCACCGTGGCCACTGGAGCTGGAGAGAAGCCCATTCCAGGCTAATTTTAGAAATTCCTAATATGAGCAGTAAAATTCACCAGAAAGACACAGTCAGCAGACACCAAGGCAGAAATCCAATTAGATTCTCCAGACAAATTGGCATGAAGAAATGTGTGGCACAGAAGAGATGGCCAGGGTCTTCATGGACTGTGCATAAATTCAAAAAGTTTATCCTCGAAGATGCTCAAGGGCCTTGGTAACAACTGTGCAGAGATAAAAATTCACCTGATTTAGGGACTGACTTTCTTTTAATTTTAATAGTTGTATTGTAGCCAAAGGAACTGATGTGCTGTAATCAAGTTTACCACACTCCGGGTTTTTTTTCCTTTTAACAATATTTATTTAATTATGGTATTAAAATATAATCTGATTTTTAAAATTATTTTATTTGTTTTAATTATTTATTTATGACAACATAAAGCATTTTGATTCATTGCATACAATTGCAGCACAACTTGACAATTCTATGTTTGCACACAATGTAGCATCACACCATAGACCTACATGTACCCATGGTAATGATGTCCATCTCATTCCACCATCTCTCCTGCCCCCATGCACCTTCTCAACCCTTCCTCCCCTTTACCCAATCAAAGTTCCTCCATTTCCCCATGCCTCCCCAATCCCTGTTATGGATCAGCATCCACTTATCAGAGAAAACATTTGGCCTTTGGTTTGGGGGATTGGCTTACTTCACTTAGCATGATATTCTCCAACTCCATCCATTTGCCTTAAAATGCCATGATTTTGTTCTCTTTTAATGCTGAGTAATAATCCACTGTATATACCACAGTTTCGGTATCTTATTGATGGGCGTTTTGGTTACTTCCACAGTTCATCTATTAAGAATTGAGCTGTTGTAAACATTGATGTGGCTGCATCACTCTATTATGCTCATTTTAAGTTCTTTGGGTAAAGACCAGGGCATGGGATTGCTGGGTCAAATGGTGGTTCCATTCCAAGCTTTTAAGAAATCTCCATATTCCTTTCCAGAATGGTTGCACCAATTTACAGTGCCACCAGCAATGTATGAGTGTACATATTCCCCACATCCTCAACAGCACCTATTATTGCTCATATTCTTGATAATTGCCATTCTGACTGGAGTGTAGTTTTGATTTGCAATTCTCTAATTGCTGGAGAAGTTGAACATTTTTTCATGCATTTGTTGATCAATGGTATATCTTCTTCTGAGAAGTGTCTGTTCTATTCCTTAGCCTATTTATTGATTGAGTTTTTTGTTTTGGTTTGGTTTTGGCATTAAGTTTTTTAAATTCTTTATATATAATCAGATAAAAAATTCATTAGAAAGTATCATTCACAGATAGATCACTTGGAAGACAGAACCTTACACAATGAAGAGAAATATACAATCTTGAAGATAATGTTGACCACACAGTGAAAATGGTAAGAACCATGAACAGAACCTCCAAGGATTAGGGATAACATCAAAAGACTAAAGCTAAGATCTATCAGAATAGAGGAGGTCACAGAGATTCAAACTAAAAGAATATTATTGCCCCTTTTAAATCAGGGCCTTTTGTTGTGGTGGTTATTGAATTTGTTCATGTGTTTGTTATCAATATTTTTTTGCCTGTACCAACAGTCTCCCTCTGAGCTACACCAACAGCCCTTACTATGAAGTATTTAAGTTTCTTTTATATTTCCTGAATGTAAATTCCCTGTGAGACAAATATTTTCTAAATATGTTCACCTATTAGGAAGTTAGTTCCTTTTCTCCTGTTCATTCTGTTTTGTTTTTCCTCTGCAAAGCATTTTAAGATCATTTGTCAGTTTGTCTTAGGTTTGCTCTCATTTTGTTGACTTGTCTAAGTATCTTTGCCTACTGCAATGTCCTACATCTTTCCCCGTGTTTTTTCCTACTACTTTTGTTGCTTCAGCTCTTACATTTAAGTCTGTGATTTATTTTTAATAGATTTTCTAGGTTGTAAGAGACAAGAGTCCAGTGACATTCTTCCCATGTGGACATGCAATTTTTTCAAGACCACTTCATTGAGAATCTGTTCTTTCTCTAATGAACCTTCAGAGCAGCTTTGTGGACACTCAATCAACTGTAGATGTATGAGCTACTTCTAGGCTCCCAGATATTTTCATTAGTGAAAGTGTCTGTCTTTATGCCAACACCATGCTCTCTATACTCCTACAGATTGGTAGTGTATTTTGAGTTCTGAAGTAGTGTAATGCCTCCTACTTCATCCTTTTTGCTTAAGATGGAAAAGGCTGTGCTATTAATTCTCTGAGGATATACATTTTTTTCTCATAATAGAAAAGGAACATAGTTCTCAACAACAGTGCACACATAATATTCAGAATCACATTGGCATATGCAAAATTGTTTTCTCTCCAGGTCCTGGCTAACTAATTATTTCTTCTCTCATAGATAAAAAACAATCTACCAGGTGTGAGGTATGTTTTCTGAATTTGACTTGCAGTTTTCTGAGAGTTAATGATGTGGAGTGTCTCCTCACATGCTTTTAGGACATTTGCATGTCTTCTTCTGAAAAGTATTTTTCTAGTCCCCTATCCATGTATAACATGCTTAGTCTTGGGATTTTGGCTATGCACATATATGAGAGACTCACATAATTTGGATGGTAAAACCGTACTAGTCACATAGTTTTCAAATGTGGGTCTCCTCCCATTGCTGACTTTTCAATGTGTTGAGTGTCTGCTTTATGTGCACAATGTATTTAGTGTGATATAATCCCACATGGTAATTTCTTCTATTTTTTTCTGTTTTGAAAGTCATATCTAAAAACTCACCGAGGAGACAAAGTTGAGGAGTGCTTTTTTATTTTGTATTTAAGGAGTTCTAAAATTTCACTTATATATTTAAATCTTTGCTCAACTTTGATTAGAGTTTTGTGTATGTTTTAACATTAAGGCCCAATATCATACTTTGCATGTGGGCATCTAGTTTTAGCAACACCATTTGCTGAAGAAATTCATGAGAATAGCTCAGCATCTTAGATGGATTCTGTTGGTTCTTTGCCATGAATCTAACATCAAAATGGGAAGTACTAGCATTGAACTAGGAGAGTTAAACACAAAGGGGACCATCAGATTCCAAGGTCACACGTGCCATATGATGGCATTGAATCACTAAGGGGCAATGGTCATGTTTACTACCATGGAAACAATCAGAATTGGGAGACCTAGAGATCTTTGGCATTGATCAACTGATCATGGGGTCTGTAGGAAGGAAACATGGGAGTTCTGCCCAGTTGCTTCTGGGTCTGTAGAAGGAGTGAAACCCCAACTTCTGTGAGTGGACACCTGACTCAAATCTCTAGAACAGGTTTCATGGCTCCTCCATTAACTCCCACCCTGGAGCCAGTCTGCAGACACAGAGCTGCTGTGTGGAGGGGGAGGGAGCTGCCCATGAGGGACCTTGCTGCCCTGCCAGAGCTCGCTGACCCCTTCCTCCTACTCTTCTCCAGTGACACGGACGTTCACCTAATAGAATGACTGGTCACGGCAAGGAGGGAACCATCAGACATTTCAGTGATTAACTGACACTGGGTATGAACTGACAATAATCACTAAAGGCTCAAAATGTTCATGCATCCACCAATAAGAGGAGGATTTTGAAGTTTGTCATCAATGCAGTTTTCTGGGGCCCAAGATCCTGTGTATGAAATCCACTATCAATTAGGAATATTTGATGGCTTTTACCTGATGTTTTCATTGTTGCTTTCAAGATATTTCTTTGTTTTTATTTTTAGCAACTTCAGGTCTATGTATAAACATCAATGTTTCAATTCCATATAACAAGATCTTCAGGGTTTCTGAATGTGGAGGTCTGACTCACAAAATTGGGGAAATATTCTGTAATCTGTACAATAAACATCATGTTAGCTTTCTAAGGCACAACTGATGCAGAGTTCATCTCACTGTTTATATTTTACTGCTTTAAAAACCTACAGACATTTGAGAAATCAAAGAGATTGCTGTCCTGCCAGTCACGTCAGAGGGCTCCAGGCCAGTGTTTCCCATCCTCTCTCCTCTCTCCACTCCACATGTTGAAACACTCTTAATCACATGCACCATTCTTTTCAATTATTTACCAATTATGATTTCAGATGTACTTTTATTTTCTCAACTCAATCCCCACATTTTAGAGTAAAAAATAAGCATACTTATGTGGGGAAACTAAAATCCAGGCAACCCTTGACAACTTGTTTCCAACTGTCATGGGCCATCTTCCAGGTGTCTGTCTGTTGCAATGCTCAGCCGTCTAACCCCCTGACTCCACTTTACCTGTCACTCATTCCTAGCTGCACTTATGGGATTTGCACTCCTTGCCCTTGAGCCCATAAGTGACCACATGTTCAGGGGTGGCTCACTTTGTCTCGTTCTCTTGCTAGATTTCAGGACACAGCTGTCACAGGAGAAATGTGGGCTAAGACACTATGACACACTTTAACTTCAAGGACACCACCACTTTATCAAGCAGATGAACTCCTAATTTTTGAGAATGACATGATAACAGTAAAAAATTACTTTAAATATGTTAACATATTATCAATGGAAAGGCCTTCACCATTTCTTCCTAGAGAATTAAAACATCCAAAAATAAACAGGGTCATAAGAAAAACGTAGAGGACATCTTGAAATGAAGGGGAAGGACCTCTATGTCAAATCTGATATCTTTAAGATATAATCAATAAGTTGACAGTATCAATAATATTTCAAAATGTTTAATCAAACACATTCATGCCAGATCTGTGCTCTCTACACAAATATATGTTTTGTCCATTTAAGAAAAAGGAAAAGTAAGTTCATTTCACTATGAATCAGAATATGATGTGTATTTCTAAAAATAGGGAGAGAACATCAAGCAGTGTAAAGACTTTATCAAACACTCTGGAAAAAAGTCATGATTTGTGATCAATACCAACTTATCATTTATTGGAGATAAAATGCATTCAAATAGGGATTTACCAATCAGAAAACATGAAAAGAAAAACTAAGCTATTTTCATTGTGCCTCCATTGACATTTCTATCAAACAAGACAACTACACTTTCAATCTCTTTAGTCTTGCAGATTTTATACTATAGATGACATCCAGTGAAGTATGTTATTCTATTTTATATGTAAATATTATAATTATGAAGATATGTTTTACTAATTATAGATACACCTTACATATCAATATACATATCAACAGAGTCTGAGATTTATAAAAGAAGTAAAACAAGCAAACATTCAGGGTCCTAGGAGAGATAGAGGATCATCCATAACCAGATTCAGATGACGTCTCTCACAGGACTCCACAGAGAGATAGAAGAAACACACTGTGCCACCTGCCTATGACAGATGTCATGGACTGTCACCAGATCTGGGTACGGAAATGAGCCTCTCTGTGGTTCAGCTACCCTTACTTGATTTTCCCATTACATACAGCAACACAAAACTAAGAATGGTTTCAAACTTACTTATTGAAAAATCATTGAAACAGACATGTGCTGACATTCAGCCAACTGTCCATCCCTGTGCATCAGCACAAGTGGACTGAGGACTGCATACCCCAGGTCCACAAGTTCTACAGCACTTCCTTCTATGAAATTATTCTCTACGGAGAAAGTGACATTTAAAGACATAAAGTAATCTGCCCAATAGAAGAAGAGAAAGCAGAGCATCAGAAGGAGCACCCTCTTTGCAGCCTTCAACTCAGGGGGGGTTCTGTGGAGGAGCTTGGAGGTCTGAAGGTGGAGCACGTGCTGGTGGTGCTTGTGGAGGAGGAAGACCATGTAGCCACTGGCCCAGCCCATGACACCCTGGAACATGGCATCTAGAAGGACCATGAGAACAATATAAATCCATCTGATTATTCCAGTTTTGTGATTGAAAATAACAGAAATTATCACTTCTAGTAACTTCTGATGTGTTCACACTCCTGATATGTTTGATATAAAACGGTAAGTTCATGCTTATCACGGAATTGAGAAACCAAAAGAAGAGCAACAAGGGAAGCAGGTGCCATGCAGACCTGGGCTGCAGCCTCCCCCACCTGGAGGCTCTGGGACTGATGGTGATGGCCTGGACCACTGTGAGGAGACTGGTGGTGCAGATGGACAGGCCCCGGGCCACCCTACTGAGGTAAACCACCACCTCACAGGCTACGTCACCTATGAGGCTTCTCAACCCCAAACTGGACACTGTCCTTGGCCTGCCTCTAGTAAGAAGTGTTACCATGTTTGTAAAAGCCAAGTGGATGAGAATGAGGTGGATAGATTTCATGGTGCTTCTAAACAAGCCCATATTGTTCACAAGAACAAGGATGTTCCCCACAACTCCAAGTCCTACTAGAAACACAAAGATAGTCCCCTTGACAACATTCAACACCAATTTCTTAATTACAGGCAGATATGCTTGGACGTAGGAACACCTTTTGAAGAAAGAAACATTAATGATAATACGTATCTGCAAAGAAATATTTCACAGCTGAAATCCCCAGAGTGTAAAAACAATCAGTTTCAATGTCATGGTGCAGATTTTGTTCAAAACAATATTTCATTTTCTGTAATAGTTTGAGGAACATTCTACATCATTTAAAACACCATCTTGAGGACTATTATTCAAAACAATAAATTGTTAACCCTGAATTTTTATAAGATCCATATCATCAATACCAAGCTTGCTTGTATCCTTGGATTCCCATCTATGTTCAACCTCAGAATGTATACATTAAACCTGTACTCCCCCAATCAGAGTTCTCCCTGTTCTGTATAAATTTCATTCTACATATTCTTATATGGCAATGCAAAAGTTGTAGAACATGCTTGGTCTTTCATCCCCCCAAAATCCCATGCACAAGAAGATTTAAAGTCCAGTTGCTTCAACGTCTTTAACAAATGGAAACATGGCCACATTTCAATTTCTGCACAGTCTGCTGCTTTGTTCAACGTCCCCTTCTGTCTCTCATTTGGGTCAGCACCACAACTCTAGGATTGCTTTTGCATCACGGTTTTCCATCTTTGATGAGGAGAGCTTCCCTCTGTGCTCTCCTACACACAACAGGACTCTGTGGTTTCCCTGCTTACTCATCCTCAGAGAGTCTCTGTAGGTCTCTGTTGAAACCAAACTCCAAAACCTTTACAGAAGGAATCAACAGCTAAAGTCGAACCTGTCAAAGACATGAAGGAATGAAATCAGATCATGGACGGCATGCAGCTAGCAAGGGAGCTCAGCTGAGCCATGGGTTACTGCCCTGCCAGGCTCTGCAGCCAAGGGCTGAGTTCCTCTGATGACCTCAAGGACCTCTAAGACAGCCTGGGTCTGTTCTGCATGTGACGGTGTTTATCAGAGGGTCAGCTGTGGGACCACCTGCTGCACACTGCCAGGAGATGAGTCAGTGTCTGAGTCAGGAATCCCCAGGAAAGCCTCCTGGTGGAGACACTGGGCACACATCACTAAAGCGGTGTCCTGAGGGCATTTTCCAGCCCCTGCAGAACCTTGCTGGGAGCAAGACTTCAGTCAGTTCTGCAGCCTGCTCTAGCTGGGCTAGGTTTTGGTCTTGGTTTTGGTTTGGTTTGTTTTGTTTCTGTTTATTGGTTTTTTTCCCCAACTAGTCAACAATTGGGCTGCTGGATTTCCGGGCAATCCTAGACAGGATGTTACATTTTCCTGTTAGATTTCCAATCTCAAGTCTCACGTAAGAACTTATGTTAAATATGGCCAATTTCTCCAGAAATAAAGAACCCAGGAAACTAAAAGATACCTAGGATCTGCATGTGTTGTGTGTGCATGGAATGCAGTTCTAAATCCTTTCCCCAGCTCCTGCTGTTCATTAAAAGATTGCTTTAGATTCCTCTGCTGAGCCTCCCTGGCAGCTTCAAGGGCAGGAATACTGGTTGTGCCCTTGAATTCAGAGAGATTCAAGATTCCCTTTCCAACTCTGTTTCCTACACTAACAAATGGGGAGAATAAAGCCTGCACCAATGCCTTAGTGTAAACAGCACAGAATCCTGAATAGGTGCTGTGCAATGCCTTATGACACAAGCTTTAATGATCCAGGAAAAGCAGCTTCAAGTAGTAAGCCAAGGATGAAAATAAGTGTGCTCAGTGCACATCATGGCCCAGAGGACATATTAAATGTTTTCATATTGCTTGTACATTTCTAATTTTTCTCATATTTTCAGCTCACTCCCATCTTTCCAAACCACACAGCCCTGCATCAAACTTGGGAGGCACTTCTGAGACATACAACTCCCTTCTCTTCACTGTGACAAAATGAAATGAAAAATGTCAGAGGAGAGCTTTGCATTATTCCAGACTGACTGCACAGGTACAGAATAAATGGTTCTAAAAGATAGGTCATGCATTCAGAGAAATATATCATCTCCACCTGGCAGCAACACCCGGCGAGCTAGGTAGGTACATCCATCCTCCCTAGGGGTAACTTGCCAAGATGAATATGTGATTGGTGGTCCTCGGTACATGATATGAACTAAACTTGAAGAAATAGTTCTGGAATTTTAATATCAAACAACCTAATGAAAACACACTGAAATTCATTAATAGACACCGCGATTTTAAGTACTAATTGTGTTTAGTAGACACTCTAACAGACATCTAAAGCATAAATATGACTCACATGTATGATCTAATGTTATGTTTGAGGACAGTTTCAGGTTGGATGTCTCCAAAATGCCTTCACATTAAACACAATGCACTTACAGACACAGAAACATGATACAAGAGAAACAAGTGAATAGTACACCGTCATCTAGTTGCAGTAATCCCGTGTAAGTTAAGAATGTTTTCAGAATCTTCACAGGTCGACATCAAGGCTAAAGACACAGCTTTTCTAAAGGCAGACAGAGAGTCTAACTTCTGTCTTCAGGACCCACCACGGGGCTCTCTGATGAATCCAGATCTCCAACACAGGTCCAAGCTACTCCCGTGTAGCGGAGGGACATCTGATATAAAGGCCCTTGGTGTTTCTGCCCAGGTGTGGACCTTCAGATACCAGATGAAGAGGGAAGGCCCTAGGATCACAGGCTCTCAGCACCCCCTTGCTCAGTCTCAGAGAGTAAGGTCTGTGCTGCTGAGGAGACGTCACAGGTGCCTGGGAGCATGTCAGACCCTGGGCCCACTCACCTTGGTGGCTGTGCTGCTGACCACTCTGTGTGGGCCCTTCTGACAGGGTGCAGCTTCCCAGGCTGTACTTGTGCCTCTGGGATCTGTGGGGCTCTTACATACCACAAGCCACCACCAGGACCCCAGCTGTCACAGTCGACAGCTCTCAGGGAGAGGCAAACCCTCTGCAGAACCTCAGTCCCCGAAGGACGGCTTTCCCTCCCCTCCACAATTACTCTGTATGTTGGGCTCAGAAGTTGTCTCAGTCTTAATTGGGGCTTAATTACCTTAATGAAAGTTTGAAAGTCAACCACCAGCCAAGTTACCACCTCTGAGGTCCCATTTATCCTTCCCTTCCCCTTCCCAAAAGTGCACAGATGCATCCAATGGGTCCATCTCTCAGACCCAGAGGATCAAGGCTCCTCATTCTCAAGGCCTTGTCCATGCTCAGGGAGGTGGTTCCTAATGTCAGGTTTTAGGGACTCTGAAAACACAAGGTGAACCCAGTGGTTAGACACACCCACAGTCTTCCTCTCAAAAAACCAACCTGTCATCACAGAAATGCAGATCAAAATCACAGGGAGATTTCACCCCACCCCAGGAAAAATGGCATTTTTCAAGAATACAAATCATAGCAGATTCTTTCAAATATGTGAAAAAACAGGCAAATTAATATGTTTTTTATAGGTGTAAAAATTAGTATGACCATGTGGGTAAGCAGTATGAAGATATCTTAAATATATAAAAATGAACCACCATATGATCCAGCTACAATACTCATTGGTATTTATTCAAAAAACTAAAATTGAACTAGGATAGTGATACAAGTGCATCAATATTCACAGCAGCACAATGCACATGACCATGTGAAGGAAACACCCATGTGATCACGAGCAGATGAATGCACCAAGACCATGAGGTGTGCAGACACAATGGAGTGCTACTCAGCCATGAAGAGGAGTGAAACCAGGCTCAGTCTAGGAGATGGACAGAACTACAGAACGCCAGGCTACGTGACATAAGCCAGGCTCAGAAAGGCAGGGGGTGAACACTGCACTTATATGTGGAAACTGGAGCAAAATCAGGGGGATGGGCTGGGGAGACCCATGAAAATAGAAAACATGTCTGTGGAGCAGAGGACGGGACTGGGGGAAGAGGGATGGGTGGGGAAGGGCAGGCGCCAAGGGATGAGCTGGCGTGACCATGCCCTGTGCTCCTGTGGATGTGCAGAGAGTTTCATGTTGTGAGTCTCTGTGGGGCACCAGGTGGTAGGACATGAATAAGAAGGAGGAAGTGAGCAGAGGACAGAGAGGGGAAGAGGGGGTGGGAGGAGGGAGCAGGAGGCCACGTGGGGAAAGGCACCCAGGCAGGTGGCTGGGTAGGGGCCCTGTGAGGGTGACCATGACGAACTAATAAAATGCTTTCAAACTCCACGTCTGCACTGGTCCTGGGGGCATTTGTGTGATCCATCTACACCAGGAAGCTTCCCCATGTCACTGAGGCTCCCAATGCCTGGGGGCTTTTCAGTCCCTGTAGCAAGGGATCAAAATAAGGGTGCCCAAGGGCTGAGGGGAGGTGAGGGCAGCTTCCTTTCTGCAGAGGAGAAAGCAGCTGGGGCTGGTCAGGGCCGCAGGCTCCTGGCCACTGGGCCTCCTCTGTGCCCTGAGGGACTCATGACCTGGGGATACGCCCTGCACACATTAGGGACTAGAACCCTGGGCCACACCTGGAAGCCACCTGAGTGATGGTCCCTGGTGTGGAAGGGAGACCCAGGCCTGCGTGGTGGAGTGGCCACTCAGGGCACTTGTGAGCTCAGACACAGAGTGAAACAGAGCCATGAGCAGTGTTCCCTGGTACAACAGCAGCACTGAACCCTGTGACATTTGATAGGGGATTTTGTGTGTGAACTTGCAATTTTGGCCTGATTTTAAGATGTACATAAATTATTGTAAAAGCCGTGACGTGATCTCAGAAGTTTGGAATCCAGCCCTATTTCTATAAAGGTGGGTGTCAGAGGAACATTCACAACACTGTGATCAACCTCAAAAAAAAAATAAAATAAAATAGAAAAATATCAAATAAATTAACATTACATCTTGTGGTGAGCCGTTCCTGCGGACTGTGGTCGCCATTACATGATGGCGCTGGCTCCACTGTGGTCTGTGAAGGACAACTCCATATCAGAGAGAGTTGGCGTGTTGTCAACTCCTTATCAGAGAGAGTTGGCGTGTTGTCAACTCCTTATCAGAGAGAGTTGGCGTGTTGTTTTCTAGCACCCTGTGAGAAGGGTCCCCGTGGCAGCTTCGCATTGGGGTTCGCGGTGCTTTATTAAGGCTGGGAGGGGCATCCGAGGATTATTAGAAGAATTATTAGAAAATATCAAGAGCCTGAATAAACTGCTGAAAGAAGATTCCTGAGTCGCGTCTTCCTTGCGGGCAAGGGGGTCGTGACAACATCTCATACCACAATCAGAAGAAAACAGAAAATAATTAATATCAGAGCCAAAAATTAGTGAAATTGGGAATTAAAAACAATGCAACAGGGCCTGGGGCTGGGGTTCAGTGGTGGAGCACTTGCCTGGCATGTGTGAGGCACTGGGTTCGATTCTCAGCACCACATGTAAACAAATAAATAAATAAAGCTCCTTCAACAAATAACAAAAACATTTAAAGAAGACAATGCAACAGATGAATTAAACAGGATTTCTGAAATGATAAACAAGATTGATAAAACCTTCACCTAACTAGCCAAAAAAAGGGGGGGACTCAAATTAACAAAATCCAAGATGAAAAAGAAAACAAAGACACTACTGAAATCCAGGGGACCATCAGAACTTATCTTGGAAATTTATACTGCAAAAAAGAAAATCTTGGAGATATTGACAAATTTCTAGAAATGTCTGACCTCCCCAAGCTGAACAATGAGGATACCAAACATTTAAACAGACCAACACCAAGTAAGGAAACTGAAGCAGCTATCAAAAGCCTCCAACAAAGGAAACCCCAGGACTGGATGGACTCTCAGCCCAATTGTGCCAGACCTTTAGTGAAGAACTAACACCAACCCTCCTCAAATTATTCCATGAAACAGAAACAAAAGAAACTTCTAAACTCATTCTGTGAAGTGCACATCACAATACCAAAACCACGCAAAGACACATCAACGAAACAAAACTTCAGTCCATCACCCTTGATGAACTTAAATGCAAATATTCTTGATAAAATACTGGAAAATCACATACAAAAACACATTAACCAGCAGCACACTCTTTTCAAGTGGGTTTCGTCGCACAGATGCAAGGCTGCTTCAACCTATTGAGTGTAATGCAGCACAAACATGGACTTCCAGACAAGACTCGCAGGATCATCTCAATGGGTGCAGAAAAAGCCCTTGACAAAGTACAGCACCCATTCATGTTTAAAACACTATGGAAACTAGGGAGGAAACAACTTCCCTCACCATTGTCAAGGCTGTGTATAAAAACCCAAGGCCAACCTTATACTGAATGAGAAAAGCTGAAAATACTTCCTCTGAAAACAGGACAAGACAAGGATGGGCACTTTCCCCACTCCTGTGAAATTTAGACCTTGAAACTCCAGCAATCAATCAAGAGAAAGAAATTAAAGAGATACAATAGAAAAAGAAGATCTCAATTTATCTATTTGCTGACTTTTGCATGGCCCTTCATTTGGAAGACCCAGGGAAACTGCCCCAGGAGACTTCAGAACTCAGGAACAAATGTCATAAGTAGCAGGAGACAAAATCAACAAACATAGATTAACAACTTTTCTAAACTCCAATATGAAATCTGCCAAGTAAGAAATGAGGAGATATACTCCATTCAGATATCTCCAAAAAAATATCTGGGAATTAATCTAATGAAGGGTGTGAAGGACGTCTACAATGGGATTGCAGAAGAGTGAAGAAAGCTGAGGAAGAACTCAGACGATGGAGAGACTCGTGTTGGACAGGCAGAGTTGATATCCTCAGAATGGCCATGAGTCAGTGCATTACAGAGACTCGTGCATCCTCATGAAACACCAACGCCATTATCCACAGGATGAGAAACACTTCTGAAGTTCATTGGGAAGAATGGGAGACCCAGAAGAGAGAAAGCAACCCTGAGCAACAGGAGCAACCTTGCAGGCCTCACAGTCCTGACCTCCACTTGTACCTGAGAGCCCCAGGGAGGCAGCCTGGTGACAGCCCGACTCTGTCATGAGGGCCAAGGGGGTAGAATGGAGGACACAGGGATAAGCCTTTATGAATGCAGCTATCTGATCCTAGACAAAGGGGACAAACACATGAGCTGGAGATAAGTCAGCCTTCCTGACAGTGGTGCTGGGAAACCCAAACCACAGGCAAAGAATGGAGCCTTGACCCCTGGACCCCACCTTGACCCCTGGACCTCACCTTGACCCCTGGACCTTACCTTGACCCCTGGACCCCACCTTTACCCCTGGACCCCATCTTGACCCCTGGACCTTACCTTGACCCCTGGACCTTACCTTGACCCCTGGACCCCACCTTTACCCCTGGACCCCACCTTGACCCCTGGAACTCACCTTGACCCCTGGACCCCACCTTGACCCCTGGACCTCACCTTGACCCCTGGACCTCACCTTGAACCCTGGACCCCACCTTGACCCCTGTACCCCTCCTTGATCCCTGGACCTCACCTTGACCCCTGGACCCCACCTTGACCCCTGGACCTCACCTTGACCCCTGGACCCCACCTTGACCCCTGGATCTCACCTTGACCCTTGGACCTCACCTTGATCCCTAGACCTCACCTTGGCCCCTGTACTTCTCCTTGACCCCTGGAACTCACTTTGTCCCCTGGAACTCACCTTGACCCTGTACCACACCTTGACCCCTGTTCCCCACCTTGATGCCGCAGTCCGGCTGCAGCAGAATAACCAGGGGGTGACGAATAACTTCTGTAGATTGATACAGCAGGAATGGAAGCCGTTTATTGTAGGACAACAGAGCTATTTATACACTTTGCACAGCTTATCTTAATTAGCATAAACTAGATACATCAGTCAACCAATAAGGAATCTCCACACTTCATGGCTTGCTTTTGTTACTTCTCAAACCACTCCCTCTGGCATTTTGCCAGGCACCATCCAGACTTGTTTATGAACTCTAACATTCCCCTGGCAAAATACCACGTGTTATTTTTGACTTGTTTACAGACCTTAACAATTCCCCCTTTTGTTTAATTTAAATAAAGACCATAGTGGTTTTTACATAAACACCATAAATAACCTGCTACAAACAGAAAGTGAGGATACAAAATGCTACAATACCAAGCCAATTGATGGCTCCATGCAAGAAGCCCTTGAAAAAATTATACCAGCAATGACACCATTAGCAAAGATATCAAGTTACAATTTGTTGTACATTACAGTTTGTTGTCTCAGTCCAAGTAAAGCAGTGTCTCAATAGAATAACTCACAGTCCAGGTCAATCACAGTCCAGGTCTGCAGGCAGCTAGCTTAAATCACAGTCCAGGTAAGTTCTGCAGGCAGCTAGCTTGATCCGAAGTCTCGTTCGTTTCTCAGCCAAAGTCTCCTCCGGTTTTCAGGTTTTCAGCAACACTGGAAATTCTTCCACTTTCATTTTCACTGGCACTGGGATGAAGGCAGGAACTCTGCAACGCTGGCTAAAGAAAATCCTGTAGCATTCCACTAAGAAAACAACCTTCTGAACAATTTAGTACATTATCTCAAGGTTTTGTTACATTTGAAATAAGCCTTAATAGTGCTCATTACTCATTAGCTTCCAGGTGTGGGAGAACCATTGTAGTTTAGTTATTGGCATTGAAAATGACCAAACATCAGGGACGCTGGTAGCGTCTTCTGCCGGTTGTAGCATCCTGGGAGCCCCAGATGGCCCCGGGGAGAGTCCAGGGAGTGTCCGAACTCAAACTGCTACTAGGCACAGGGAGCAAGAGCCTTCGAGACTGTACCTCCAGGTCAGGTCTAGATTTGGGCTCTTGCAATGGCGTCCCGCTCCCCGGGGAAGAGCCAGCTGCCCCTGCTTGGAAACTCCTTACTACACCATGATTCGATCCTGCACATGGCAGCCGCTGCACCAATTCACGCACCCTCCGGTAACGAAAAGTATTCAGCAATAGCCTTTTGCTGCAACTTTTTTCCTGATAATCCTTCTTCTTCTGAACTTTCTTTTTCTTTTTCTTTCTGACTAGAGTTCCTGGGCTTTTACCAACACATACCCTAACTGCTCTTGGTTCCATTGGGGTGCCTCTTTCCCTTATCAATTTACTTCTCACCCCTTCCATGTTTTCATCATAAAGACAAAACAATACACTGAGTCAAAACAAGACACAAACATACTGCATCAATCTTCTCCATTTTCTTGAAATGGCCATTTTTCCTCTCGCCCTATCTGTCTAGGGACAAGCAGATTGTTCCCGTCCTATCTATGGACGGGCAGCTTTTTTTTGTCACTTACCCCCGAGGGTCCCGGGGCTCCCCGTACGGGCCACCATCTGCCGGAGTCCGGCTGCAGCAGAATAACTGGGGGGTGACGAATAACTTCTGTAGATTGATACAGCAGGAATGGAAGCCGTTTATTGTAGGACAACAGAGCTATTTATACACTTTGCACAGCTTATCTTAATTAGCATAAACTAGTTACATCAGTCAACCAATAAGGAATCTCCACACTTAATGGCTCGCTTTTGTTACTTCTCAAACCACTCCCTCTGACATTTTGCCAAGCACCATCCAGACTTGTTTACGAACTCTAACATTCCCCTGGCAAAATACCACGTGTTATTTTTGACTTGTTTACAGACCTTAACACCTTGACCCCTGGACCTCACCACAGTGAAGCTCTCCACCAGGTAAACCCAGAAGAAACTGACTCTTGTCATTCGCTTTCTTTTTATCATAGTGCCATACAGAATAACTGTGACCCACATCTTTCTTTATTTTTGTACTATGACAATGCTCACTAGAGGGATAATAATGCCACATTCTTAGTCAACTCAACATGATTTTATCAACTTTGTTCTCCCTTCCTTTCCTTTCCCTTTCTCCTCCTGCTAATCTCCTGGCTCTTCCCTTTTGGTCTCCCTTCTATTTTTATTATTTCAAAATCATAAATATATGTACATTGACATATATATTCATGTGATTTAGTGTGGGATTCTCATAAGGGACGTAGCAAAATTTGGTTGAACTTTGATCTCTCCCTCTCCCAAGCACATTCCTCTCTTCTACGTGTTACTCTCCTAGTTTCATGAGATCACTTTTATATTCCTTCACATCTCCTCTCTCCACCCCCACCCCACCCCACATATGAGAGAAAATGTTTGAACCTTGACTTTCTGAGTGGGGCTTATTTCACTTAGCCTGATATTTTCAATTCCATCCTTTTATTGACAAACAACAAAATTATCGCAGAGTAATGCTCCATTGTTATATAGACCACTTTTTCTTGCTCCATTCCTCTATTGGTGGCTACCTGGGCTCATTCAATAATTTCCCAATTATGGATTGCAGTTCAAAAGACATTGAATTGCCTGTATCACTGTAATAAGTTGATTTTAGTTCTTTTGAATAATTTCAAGGAGTGAGGCAGGTACATCATGTGGTGCTTTCATTCCTAGTCTTTGAGGAATCTCCAAACTGCTTTCCAAAGTGGTTGTATTAATTTGCAGTCCCACCAACAATATATAAGTGTACTTCGCCCACATCTTTACCAACAATTAGTATGATCTGTGTCCTTAATGTTGTGTGCTCTTGAGTGAGATAAAAGTACAGTGTAGTTGATTTTCACTTCCTCAATGGTTAAGAATGTTGAAGAGTTTTACATACATTTGTTAAATATTTGTATTTCTACTTTTGAGAAATGTTTGTTCAGATATTTTGTCCATTTATTGAGTGGGTTATTTGTTTTGTGTTTGTTGGATCTTTCAATTTGTTCAATTGTAGTTCTTTTGGAGGGATTTGGATTTTTTGTCCAGTTCTATACATTATGGCTATTAATTCTCCATAGCAAGTGTAGATGGCAAAGGTTTTCTCCCATACCACAAGCTCCCTTTCAAATCTCTTGTTTCCTGTGCTATGCAGAAATTTCTCATTTGATGCCACAACACTTATTGGTTCTTAGTTTTCTTACTTTATTTTAGTTATTTATTTATTTGTGGTACCAGGAATTGCCCCAGGGGAACTCAACCACTGAGCCACATTGCCAGCCCTTTTCATTTTATCTTTTGAGACTCAGTCTCACTAAGTTGCTTATGGCCTCACCAAATGGCTGATGCAGGCTTTGAACTTGAGATCCTCCTGCCTCAGCCTCCCAGCCGCTGGGATTGCAGGTGTGGGCCACCATGCCTGGCTTGCTTTTTAATTGTTGTTGTTTTACTTTCTTTTTCTTGAGCTTTAGGAGACTTACTAAGGAGGCTGGTGCCTGGGTCAGTATGTTGAGTGTATCTGCTGTGTCTCAGACAGTGGCTGCAGTACTCAGGTGCATTCCTAGGTCTCTAGTACCTTTTGAGTTGATGTTTGTGGGTGAGAAACAGGCATCTGGCTTCCTTCTTCTGCATATGGATACCCAGGATGCCCAGCACCTTTTGCTTAAAAAGCCGTCTGTCCTCCAACATATATTTTTGGCACCTTTACCAAGGTCAGATGTCTGTACCTTGTGGCTTTGTCCCTGTGTCCTCTAGTCCATTCTGTACCATGCTGTTTTGTTACTGTAGCTCTGCAGTACAATATGAGATGTGGCATTAGATTCCTCCAGCATTGCTCTTGTTGCTCAGGATCGCTTTGGCTATTCCAGGTCTTGTCCTCATCCATATGAATTTTGGACTATTGTCCCTAGTTCTGTGAAAAATGTCATTGTCATTTGATAGACATGGTATTGAACCTGTAGATCACTTTGGGTCCTATTGACCAAAGCACCTTCATTATAGGAGTTTAGGCATATTGTCAAACTTATCATTTCATAAATATTCGTTGACTCTGTACCTCTCACATCTGTGTTTCCCTCCTACCTTTGTGGAAAACAGACTCACAACTAATGACAAGAGAAGGTTCCACATAAATATTAGCATGTGAATGTGGCTGCTCTGGAATGGAAAGTCTGCCTGACTCATTGTGGTGTTCTCACAAATGTGATGGGAGCGAGGTCACATTCACCCACTGTCTTTCCCTGTCCCATCTCTCCCCCTCCTTTCCTTCCCCTTTGTCTACTCCACTGATCAGCAGGGCCACCAAGAGACACAAAGGGCCTCCATCACCAGGAGCGCCTCTGTGTCTCCTCCCTCTGATCCTACTTCAGTGAACATGTGGAGTGAGCACAATGCATCCCAGGTCGTGCAGAGGGGCCTGGCGAGACCCTCATAGTCAGAAGTGTGCATTCCAAACTCATGGGCTCTGGGTTCCAATTTAGGACAAGGGCAAAGCAATTTTTCCCCTAATTAAAACCAGAACAGTTTGTATGTCATTAAAACTAGGGAAGGTCAAAAGCATGAGCAATGGAAAGGCCATAAAAAGCAATGACTTTATAGAAGCCACAGATTATTTTCAATTTTATTTATACACTTACTTTAAAATACATTTAAAGGTTTAGAAAATATGAAAAGAGAAAAATGATTCTTGGTGCACCTCCATAAGGCTTCTTTCTCCCAAATGAGGAACTACTCTTCCGGGTTCTTTTATGTTTTGCAGCTGCTCAAATGCAGACACAATCCAGTTAAATGCTTGGTATTCCTTTCTAAAGTACTATTAGTCTCCACTGATTTTTATTTGTAATATTCCCTACATCCTAGTAGATATCAACCCACTTTTAATCCACCCTTGTTTTAACAAGTTCAATAAAATTCAACTTTGTAGGATGAGAATTTATAAATACTTGAAATAACAACAATGGCCCAGTTATTGAATACTCAAGTTTGTTTATTAATTAAAACTGTAATATAAAATATTTTTATTCTGTGTATCTTATGTAAGCAAGCACATCTGGAAGACCAGGCCCTAGAACTGGACTTCTTGGGTCTGGAGATGGATACATAAGTAATCTTGTTGAGATTTTCTGAATTTTTCTTTGGCTTCTCACTAGCAGAAGTGGTGGTATGAAAGAGCCACCTATCATGGAGGAGAACACCAGATTCTTCCTGAAGGGTGGCAGGAAGAACAAAGAGGAGATAGCTGGGTCCCTCCAGCTCCCAGTGACCTCTGTGCATTCAAGACTGTCACTGACATTGAGCCGTGAGAATGCACCTGTGTGACTTCCCTCCTCTTAATGTCTTGCATCACATACAGCAACACAAAATTAACAGGATTTCAAACATACTAAAAGGATCACTGAAATGGATTATTTCTCAAAGTTTTTCTTTCTTAGTGAGCACGGCAACTTTCAACCAGATATCCATCTCTGTGAATCAGCAGAAATGGGCTAACAATCGCATAACCAATGATGAGAAATTCATGAGCACTTACAGATACATAATCCTTCAGTAAGGAGAAAACTGAACATAATGAAACACAACAATCTGCCCAATAGAAGAAGAGAAAGCAGAGCATCAGAAGGAAAACACTCTTTGCAGCCTTCACCTCGGCGGGGGTTCTGTGGAGGAGCTTGGAGGTCTGAAGGTGGAGCACGTGCTGGTGGTGCTTGTGGAGGAGGAAGACCATGTGGCCACTGGCCAAGCCCATGACACCCTGGAACACAGCATCTCGAAGGACCATGAGAGCAATAAAAATCGATCTGATTATCCAGTTTTCTGGTATAAAATAGCAGTAGTTGTCACTTTCACTAAATTCTGATGTGTTCACGCTGTTGGTATTTTTGATGAAAAATGGTAAGTTCATGCCTATCAAGGAATTGAGAATCCAACAGAAGAGCAACAAGGGAAGCAGGTGCCATGCAGACCTGGGCTCCAGCCTCCTCCACCTGGAGCCTCTGGGACTGATGGTGATGGCCTGGACCACTGTGAGGAGACTGGTGGTGCAGATGGACAGGCCCCGGGCCACCCTCTCCAGATAAACCACAATCTTACAGCCTACGTCACCTAGGAGGTTTCTCAAACCAAAGCTGGCTATTGTCCTTGGTGTACCTTTGGTAAAAAGCATTAGGATATTTGTTAAAGCCAACTGGATGAGAATGAGGTGGATAGGTTTCTTCTCACTGCCTCTGAAAACATAAATGTAACTCACAAGAACAAAGGTGTTCCCAGCAATGCCCATTCCTGTTAGGAACATGAAGGTTGTTCCCTTCGCAAAGTTCAGAGCCATTTCTTACTTCTTAGGCATAAGCATGTGGATGCTTCAGACATGTTTTAGGGAAAAAATATCAGAAATGACTCTATTTATCTTCAGAAAGCCTTTCATACATCAGTTCTCTAAAGTGTAATGGCAGTCAGTACACACATCACAGTGCTAGTTTTATCGAAAGAACTATTCTACTCATTTTTTTTTGCTCCTCTTTTCCTCATCTGTAACCAAAAGACTTGACAAGAACAATTTTAGAGGAGGAAAGCCTCATTTGTGGGCACGTGATTTTAGGGATCCAAGTCTACAGGAGGCCAACTCCATCTTCGAGGGCCAGAGGTGTGACAGAGCATCGTGGCAGATGACTGTGGTGCAGAAAATCAGCTGAGAACATGGCACTAGGAAGCAAGAGAGAGACCCCCACACAGGACAAACTGCCCACCCAAGACCCACCCCCAGTTGCCCACTGCCTACAGTCACCCCTGGTTAACCCCAGCAGGGACTAAGGCACTGACTAGGCCAAGGCTCTCGTGACCCATCACTTCCTCTCTGACTCCCTGCATTGCTCCACACAGGAGCTTGGTGTGACCCTCATTTCTAAACCACAACGGCATTCTCTGTGTGTCTTTTTAATTAATAAAAATATGGGGGAAAATACTATCCTGGGGGCTAGTACTCAAAGTTCTAAGTTTACAATTCAGCTTTTGTTTAAAGTCCACACAAGCAAAACCAGTTCTGCTTCCACATCCCTAATCCCACCCTGTGCTCAACCTCATCGAGGCTGCCTTCAACCCACTGTTGGCCAAACCTGAACTACTGCCATGTTTCTGTTATCATTCTGTCTGTCCTCATCATCAGTTCTAAAATCCTGGGCTCAGACGTGTCCTTCCAGCCCTCCGCACGCACCACACACACACCTTAGAAAACCCCAATGCTCAGGTCTTTCCCTTCTGTGACCATCACACCACCCACACTGCCTCTCCTTCTGCTCAGTATTCCTTTCTGGGTCACATTTTTGGGAGTATAATGGTTTCTGAGTTTGCCTTTTGCTTACAAATGTCTCATTTTTGAGAACTGAATTTAGTGATTCTAAACTGTAAGCCCCAACCGACTCTGGGACCTCCTGCTTACAAGTGATCCTCAAGGTCACGTCACTCTGCACGACCTTTCCAGACAGGATTCTGAGGTTCACTGAATCAGACAAAGACATCAGCATCGAGTGTCCTGTCTGACAAGATCAGATCCTCAGCATGTGCAGCCATGGCTGGTGCCAGAGGAGCCAGGGTGACCCTCTAGGAGGGTCTTGGCAGAGGTCTGAGCTCCCCGTGAGTGACCTCAAGGACCCCTGGGGGAGCCAGCATCCCTTCTGGATGTGTGGATGCTTATGGAGCTGGGTGAGGAGGAGGGGTTCATTAGGGTTGGTGCAGTGGTGAGGTGAGGCACTTCATGGACTAGGCTCCATTAAGGGCCACACTTGGCACAGCAGGAGGGGATCATTACATTGGGAAGAACTCACTCACACAGGGTCACGGTGGCACAGTGCAGCTGCTGCAGATCGGCAGGGGAATGGTTTCTGTGAGATTTGCAGCCTGCTCTGTGTGGCTCCCTGCAAGCCTGGTTAACAACGGGCTGCTTTGGTCTTCACCAGGCCAAGCCGATTTTCAGACTCAGGCATGGATAAAAGGTTGCTCCTTACACCTCTGTTCTCAATCCCTTTTCTCACCAAGGGATTTCTTTCAAACTGTGGGCAACTTCTCCAGAATGAAGGAAACAGGATGTTTGGTCCAATGCATGGGAATTGCATGTTGTTTATACTAACGACACTTTTCTGCAAGCCCTAGTGTGTAGCAGGGAGCCTCTTGATGGGTGAAAAATTACTACTGTGGTCGGTATGTCCCAATGTCCTCGCAGATTTATCAGAACTTCTCCTGTGTATTTTTCATTTGTTTGTCTAGGAGTTCACATGTTTTCTAGCTCTCTCTGCCTTTTCCCAATTTCAAAGCTCTGACTCATGTTTGGGGGCAGATTCAGAGACTTATAATATATGACTTCTCTTTCTTACTGTCCAAAGTGAAGATATCAGACACCTGCCTTCTCTCCCAGGTTGCCTTGGGGAGTGGTGAACTATTTTACAAGGCAGGCCTCACATTCAGACTGACATAAGCCCCACCAGGACCAACAGTCAACCGTTCATGCAGATGAGTGCATGCATCAGACAGGGTTTTCAAAATGAATTAAAAAAATGACTGATTATTGCTGGAAAATAACAGGATAAAAGTAAAGTGAGATATTTCATGTTATAATAACCCCCAGCCTGGCAGAGTTGTAGTGGGTACTCTTTAAAAAGCAAGCATAGTGTTTAATATTAATAGTTTTTGTTTTTGTTTTAAATAATTATTTTTTAGTTATAGTTGAACACAATACCTTTGTTTCATTTATTTATTTTATGTGGTGCTGAGGATAGAACCCAGGACGACACACATGTAGGCAAGTGCTCTACCACTGGGCCATAACCCAGCACATAATCTTAATAGTTTCTAATAATTTCTCCATCAAACATGTGTGTAAGTAGTGGAATTGACTTCCAAGTATGTCATGATATATATTGTAATAGGGATGATTCAAGGATGAATTGAAACAACTCTTTAAAATTACCCAGAAACTGGCTTAAGGAATTATTAACATAAAGAAAAAGACCACAAGGCTCCATCCTGGAAAAAGAGAAATGCATCTAAAAGGAAATGTCAAATTTTAAGAAGGCTAATGCAGTCACAATTCAGGTGAAATTCCAGGCTGAAGGTAAAAAACTTTTCATAGAATCTTGAAAAGATCTGTACCATTCTGATTTGTTAAATAAAGAAAGATGGTAACCTTCTGCAAATATGCACCCAGAGCTCTCTCGTGGTACCAATCCTGAACATAAGGACAGAGATGCCTAAGAGTCTCTGGGGGGACATCTGTGTCCTCTGTCTTCAGGTCCTTCCTACAAACAGGCACAGTGAGGCCCTAAGGCTCATGACCCGCTCAGCAACCCCCTTGCTCAGCCACAGAGAGTCAGCTCCGTGCTGCTGAGGAAAGGTCACTTGTGCCTGTGAGGAAACCAGAACCCTCAGGCCACTCACCTGGTGGCTGTGCTGCAGAAAAGCTCTGCATTGGTCCTTCTGACATGGGCAGCTCCCCAGGTCCTGTTGTACCTCTGGGTCTGTGGGGCTCTTGCCATATAAACCACCTCCAGGACTCCAGTTGTCACAGGTGACACCTGTCAGAGAGAATCAACCACTCTGAGACCTCAGTCCCTGGAGTAGGGCTTTCTCTCCCTCCACAATTACTGCTTTTATTGGCTCAGAAGTAATCCCAGGCTTAATTGGACATAATTATTTTATTAAAAGTTTGTGCAGTGAGAAAGTGAACAACCAGCCAAGTTTCTGTGTCTGAGGTTCCATTTCTTGGCCTTCCCTTCCCCTTCCCAAAGGCCCACGACTGAATCAGAATGGGGCCAGGGTCTGAGACACAGAGGGTCACCTCCACTCATATTTAAGGCCTTCTCCACCCACAGGGATGTGGCACCTGATGATCAGCACTGGGGACTCTGCTCTCAGAGAAAGCCCCATCCAGGACCTGGGCAGGACCAAAGTCACCGTCCTACATCTGTGTTCACGGAGCCCACACTGCTGCCCTGACGGGCTGCTTTATTCCTCATACGTGAAACAGGAAGTGAGCCTGGACACTCAGAAGGATCCTCCCACCCCTCCTTTAGAAATCAGTCCTAGTGTGAAGCTCAAGGACACCTCCACGGTCATCTACAGACCAGAATGACCCTTGCACATGTTCACTCTGCTGCCGTCCTGGTCCCTGGTGCAAAGGACACCAACATGTTGATCTCAGGGCAAAGCTGAGGTGACAGGATGTGGCTTCTCCACCAGGGAGCACAGCACAGGGCTGGGTGGGAGCCAGGGCCCTGGTCACTGTCCCTTCACTCCTGTGTGACCCTGGTCCCTTACCCAGGGTGCACTCGGCACAGAGCAGACCCCAAACACTTGTGCATTTTGTGGAAGATTAGCTCTTTGAGGAGAGCACTATTTGGGCTCATTTGGATGAGAAGATGTCTCAGGTATGAAAGCAGGAAAATAAATGGTTTACTCCATTCACCTCTGTCCAGGTTTGGGTTCTGAATACCATTTTCTGATACAAAGGAAGAAGAGCGTTTAACACAGAGAAGGTTTCAGGGCTAATTCAGAGAAAGGTAAGATGAGACTGAGCTTCTATTATGTCACAAGGTAAAGAAGGGATCCAAGAGGGACAGGCATGCCAACTAGGGGGCCAGCTTGCAGGGCTCTGCTGGCCAAAGTGAGAAAATCTGAGTCAAACTGAGTAATGACATAAGATGACATCACCTTCCCATGAACCAAGATCACAAAGGTGCACAATGAACATAAGTGAACCAAGGAAAGGGAAATCTCTAACTTGCATGGAAAACACAAAAGATAAATGCAAAAGGAGAGCAGTGAAATTAGAAAATCGCCCTTTGCAACATCCTAACAACAATTTCTCCAGGAAGAGACCATGAGTGCATGCTCAGACCAGTGGGTGAGGGTTTAGGTGTCACGGGAATCAACATGGCCTGGATGTGTCTCCCCCATGACTTACTCATGCCAAAGAATGAAGAGTCACGTGGCGCTGCACACCAGACAGACACCTGTGGACACAGAGGGTAGCAGCGCAGTTCAGAGAGGACCCTCCAGCAGCACGCAGCCCGGAAAGTTGTGGTCAGTGCTCAGTGCCCTTCTCTACTGCACCTGCCCAGGGCTCTCCTGAGTCTAAGCTCCAGGAAAAGTGGGAGAAGTCCATTGAAAGGAGACTGTAAAAATGTCATCTCTGTGCATTTTCAAGATGTTCTTCAAACACAGGACACGATCCCTGATGGCCAGCACTGGGGCCTGTGCCTTCAGAGCACTTTCTGAACATAGAAAGAAAGAAAGGTGGGCAGTAAAATGAAGGAAAGGAGGGAGGGAAGACAGCAATCCACATGGACTGATGTAGAGCAGCCCTTTTGTTCAGAAGCTGAAGACAACAGACCTGGGTGACTTGGCACTAGGCTAGCTGAGGACAGGGTTATGCACAAGCTCAAATGCCACCACTGCCCTGTGGGAGTGAAGACATGACCCCTCCCTGGGGCCCCAGCCTCTTGCTATCCCAGACTTAACTGGGGATTCCTACTCCAAGAGCCACTCTCACCTCCACAATGCACAACTCAAGTGGCCCCCCTTTCTCCACAGAAAAGTCTTAACTGGGCTCCTCCAGAAATCTTCACCATGGCTCCTTTTAGGACTGTCAGCAAAGGAGTCTCTGCAAAAGAGTTCAATGTAGATAAACTTCCTATTTTCATGTTGCCCTGTTTATTTGGCCACTGGCCAGGAATTTTCCAGCAATCCAGGGGCTGGACACCCATTACTAGTTTTTCACAAACATACTCAGTACAGTAGTTTGTAGAAATGTGAAAACAAGCCTCTGGCCCTGAGCTGGGCTTCACAGAGATGTGTACATTTTTAGGATGAGTTACCAACTGGGCTCCATGGTAACAGCTGGCAGGTGGTGGAAAGAGAGGGGAGAAGAAGCTCTCCCCTTCTCAGGGGCTGTCCTTCAAGGGTTAACTTGCCCACAACAGTGAAAGGAAAAGCTGATTTTATGTGAACTTCTGAGGCCCTTCCCTGACATGCTGGGTATAAAACTGTGAAACTCCCTGAATTCAGGGTTCAGGGATTGATTAATTACAGCAAAAGCTGTGCCCTCTGAGCCTGGCTGCTGTCTTTGGTGCCTCTTCTGTCCCTAGAACACAGCACCACATACCTAGTGAGTGCTCCTCCCTGAGCCCTCTTGATAAGCCTGACTGGGCCCAGGCTTTACTGAGAGGTCCCTGTGTTCACTCAGGGGGGACTCAGACCTGTCCTGGGGTCGCTCCTAGGTAGCATCCCCTGGTTCCTGGTTTACTGCTTTTGTCAGAAAGAAGTAAACATAGTACGGAGTGGAGGGATAGTATGTACAAGTTAATTAAATCTTTCTAAAATTTCTCAGTTTCTAGACACGTGATTGCATGATTTTGAAACTTACAAATGAATTCAGTTAGAAGATAATTTATAACTCGTTTCTGTCTCTTCTCAGTGTCCTTCTGCTCAGCACAAAGCTATCACATGCTCTATTGGTAGAGCTGAAACATAATCTGGTTCTGCATTAATTTAAATAAAGAAATTCACTTTTATTCTTATCTATTGAAACAAAAATACATATTTGAGTGAAAATATATTTCTGGCAATAAGAAACCTGGCTCAGATCTAAAGGTTAATTGAAGAATCATGATTATCTGGTCTAGTGATTCAAGTCAGAATGTAATGCACAGTTCTGGCTTTAAGATATTTGATAAAGCCCCTCTGAAACTTTTTGATGCAATTTTACTAATTGGAAATAATCATGGTACTAAACATCAGAATCAATGTGCTTTACTTCTCTAGCCTGTACACATTGGGTGCTTTACTTCTCTAGTCTGTACACACTGGGTGCTTTACTTCTCTACCCTGTACACATTGGGTGCTTTACTTCTCTAGTCTGTACACACTGTGTGCTTCACTTCTCTAGCCTGTACACATTGGGTGCTTTACTTCTCTAGTCTGTACACACTGGGTGCTTTACTTCTCTAGCCTGTACACATTGGGTGCTTTACTTCTCTAGTCTGTACACACTGTGTGCTTCACTTCTCTAGCAGGTACACATTGGGTGCTTCACTTCTCTAGACTGTACACACTGGGTGTTTTATTTCTCTAGTAAACAATGGTGAAGGTCCTTCCCTTTGGTTTGGTTCGACCATGTCACACAGATTTTAAGTAACTCTTTATTATTGTGATGTCATATCTAAAATGGCTAGGAGCTCGTCATCTGAACTATGGCTCCCTGAGGATCAGGAGTGCTCCACCTACCCCAGTATCTAGAGGTCTACTCCCCTGAGACAGCCTCCTCATAACATCTGCACAGAGAACAAGACATGGGGGAGTCCCTATGCAGGTCCTTGGTTTGCCCTCAAAGAAGGAGAGCAGGACCTGGAGTGGCAGTGGTGACAAGATCTACAAGGTGGATCATGAAGACCAGATGCCTGAGCATTAAAGGTAGAGAAAGTATCTCAGTAAAAACCAGGTGCTTTGTGATGGCTGGCAAGAGTCAGTGGAGGTTCATGTTGATCTCAGTTTTCCTTAATGTGTGTGACTGTTTCTGAGAAGCAGGTCAGAACTCAGTCCACCACATCTACACTCCTCTGGAGTGGTAAGAAGAAAGCGATTAAGCATGGTGAGCGCTGTCTCATGTGGGATGGAGCTGGAGACAGAGACAGAACCTGGCAGCACTGGTCATCCAAGCCCACAGGCAGGCTGGGCACCCTGAGCTGATCCCACCTGTCCTGTCTTGTTTTCCTTCACCCTCCCAAGAGAAGGAGTCAGGTGGACAATGCAGCAGTTTTCCCTTTAAAAACTTCTAGAATATTTAAAAGAAAGATGGTCCAGACTTCCCAAATGGGGTGGAGTAGATAAACCTCCTAATTGAGGAACCCAAAAAGCCCTGTATGAGATCCAGCCAGCAATGCTCAATTCCAGACCCCTGAGAATCCATTTGTTGGGAAAAAATAGAGAAAATCTTGAAAATAGTCAGAAGAACACGTTGGTTATTAGTGTCCCATGGTTTCTTCTTGGTAGTGGATTCCACATAGTATCAATAAAAGTAATTCCATATAGCTCTGGAGAAGCAGAGCATTCCACAGGACTCGATGCAGTCCCTGGATGTGCTCTGAGGGGCTGGGCGTGCAGGGAGCAAGCACTTGTATAGGCAGAGGGTACAGAGTGTGGAGGGCACATTCCCAGGAGCCTACAGTGGGCGCAGGCAAGGGGACGTGGCTGCACCATGCACTGTGCCTAGTTCAGGTGGCACATACCTGCAGGTGTGGGGGGTTATGGATATTATTATAGTCAGAATATATAATGTTCCCTGTATTCAGAAGATATAATGCTCCCTCATCTATTGGACAGAAGATGATTTTGTGACTGGAAGCCTATCCCAGGCACATTAGGGCTCACAGTTCTCCAGAAACTGAGGACAAGGCCTGGTTTTCTTTCATGATTATACCCCTAAAGAGGGACCCAGGGCCTTGGGGAGAACCATCCTGGGTTATCAAACTAGCAAGAACATGGGGTAGCTTTTACTCAGATTTTCATGCATCTAAACTGGCAGAAAAAGAACTTACAGCTTTTTAAACAAAATATTCTTAAAAGTTGATGGAGGGAAGGGCTCTTATTGCAACCAGGATAATTAATCATTGCTGCTGATCACTTTGCATCTGACCTTAGATTTATTGTGTGCAACGTGCTGAGGTGGTGGGGCCTGGGTTCCCACAAATCAGGGAAGCACACTCAGGTGGCTCTTCTACTTGTGGCAGAACAGATTTGTTAGGGCAGGTGCCACTCTGGGCAATAGGAAGGAAGCCCAGTGGTCAGGAGCTGCCTCACGGGGCTGCCCATGCTTCCCTCCCCTCTGGTCTCACCAGGTGCCACATGTATTTTCATTCTCTTAAACCAAAAACTAGAGGGGTCCTCCTTGGCTTCAGAGTGGGCAATGGGCAGAAGGACAACTGTTGGGTATAGAAAAGTCACACCAGTGTCTTTGAGGCTTTAAATGGCAGGGCTGGGTTATTGAAAGTGGGTGTGGCTGGTGGACCATTCAGAGACTGAGACTAGTTAGTGGTTCAATATACAGAAAATAAAGCCACCACTCATAGCAGGGACCTTCATCTTCCAATGTGTATATGTAAAGCAAGGTGGCAATGTCCTGTCCTGCCCACGGTTGGGACTCTCAGGAAGCAGAGTTCCACTGCTGGTCATCACTTACTCTTTGTTTTAATTTTTTTGATGCTGGGAATTGGACCGGGGCCTTGTGCAGGCTAGGAGACCACCCCACCCTGAGCTACCCCCCAGCCCCTTGTTACTTTATTCCTGAGTGTAAAGAAGGACTGAGGAATAGTGAAGTGCCACATTCTGCTCCTCAGAATCTGTCCCTTCTGGCTCACAGCATGGAACTTTGGGAAGAGGAACAGAGGGACAGGATATGGAAACTGCAGGTAAAGGAACATTGCTACTTGTCGACTTTCACTGCACAAACTTCTCTCAAATAAGTAAGCCCTAATTATACCTGGGCTAACTCCTGAGCCACACAAACACAGTAATTGCAGAGGGAGAGGGAAAGTCATACTTCGGGGACTGAGGTCTGCAGGGTTTGTTCTCCCTGAGAGGTGACAGCTGTGAAAACCGGGTTCTTGGTGGTAGGTAGGGAGCAGAGAGCTCCCCAAATCCAGAAGGCACAGGCACACCCTGGGAAGCCACCTCTGGCCAGAAGCACTGCCCAGGTCTTCCTGCAGCACAGCCACCAAGGTGAGTGGAACTGAGGGTCGGATCTGCTCCCAGGCCAGGGACGTTTCCTCACAGCCCAGATCTTCCTCTGCCTGAGCCTGAGCAAGGGGGCTGCGGGGAGGGTCTGTAACTTAGCCTTCCCTCTTCTTCTGGTATCTACAGGCTGTGTTATCTGCAGGAATGCACCCGGGTCAGGAACACAAAGGGTCATTCCCAGCAGAGGTTCCTCAGCTGTGCAGGAGCAACTGTGACCCTGGGCACAGAGTGATTCACCAGAGAGCTCTGTGGTGGTCCAGAAACTAAAAAGCCAAACAGGCTCTGATTCTAAGGAGAGCTGTTGTCCTCAGCCCTCACATTGTCCTGCTCTAACTATCAGCTTTCTTCACCTTCCTAAGATTTCTTCCCTTAGTGTTTGGCTACTCAAGTGTCTACAAGGGGGCATTTCAACCCTTGCATTATATTACTGGGCCCATGAGCGTGTTGTCTTTAGGCTGAGGTGTTCTTCTGCAACAGCCTTAAACTCTGTGACCTCACACAGACTGAGCCACTCACGTAAGTCGGCTCCATTCATTACGTGCCTGTGTCAGAGGACCCATTAATAACAACTGCTATTTGAAATCATAATTTATGAGAATTCTGGCTATACTTTCATCAGTCTGTTTGTTACTATAATTTGAAGTAACACACTTTAAACTTAGCCCAGTATTATGCAGCAATGAGCATGACTTTAATATTTTTCTAGAGAAATTTGGACAGTAAGTGGATGTAGTCACCTGCCTCCTGTTTGGTGTGAGATCCTGGGGCATTGCACATCTATGTGAATGCAAAATCTGTCTTTACCATAGTGGAGTGGACTGCTGCCTAAGCAACTTGCCGTAATATAGTACTCTTCCTCCACGTGTTCTTCATTTCACTTCCTCCAGGTGAAAGAGTGTTGACCTACTGTGCATCCTGGAGGTGGGTCCCATTTCTGGCCAAGAGCCCCAGAGCGTGGGGAGGCTGGAGAGTGCTGGATAGATGGGAATCACTGGGAGGACACGGCAGATGGAAGAGCTCTGAGGAGTCCATCAGGACTCTGAGGCCCCTTGATGCAGTCGTTTTTATCATGCCCCCCTCTAAACAGTCACTCCAGGTTTGTCCTTGACACATTCCTTAAACTGCTGTGCCTCCATGAAACCTTGCACCATGAAACACTATGTGCTCCACACTGAGGCCAAGTGCTGCTTTCCTTAACCAACAGTTGCCATATTCAGTCTCCCTGTTCGCCAGGATATTAGACAAAGTTTAAAAACCAGTGTCTGACATTTCTAAAGACAGGGCTACCTGATACCGAACCTGGCAACAGCCTGTGGTTCTTTTTTTCTGTATAGAAACTGATATGACATTTTACTCCCATCACAATTTTCACATATAATCCAAGTCAAAATAAAGTGCTTTTTTTCTGTTTAGACAGATTTAAAATCATAGAAGGTTCCATTTCTATACTGAAATTAATGACCCAATGAAAGGATAATTAGTAGAGAAATACATGGCAACTTCTCGAAGAAGAGCAAAAATAAAGTGAAAGACATAAATCCTTTCAATTTTTCAGCTTTGGCCAATGGAAGGTACTCCCAAGGTAACAAGTACTGCTGGTTGGCGTCACACTGGTCCAGGTAATTTTCCCATCTTGTTTCAGAAGAACAGAACAATGCAGAATTTATAATGTTGATCACCCAGTGAGGCCTTGGTCCAACAGTGAAGAAACTCTGTATAAAAGCTGCATGGGGGCAAGGGGGTGCAGCTCAGTGGTAGAGAGCTTGCCTGGGGGGTGAAAAAAGAGGATGTGACACCAGTTGTTATTCAATATCACATGAGCATATAAAATACACAAGAAGGGTCTGCAGAGAAAAACATTAACCATAAGAAATAATGACTCCTTTCATCAGCTTAAGAGTTGGAAGAACTTGTGGGGTGTGGTGGTGCACACCTGTCATACCAGTGCCTTAGGAGGCTAAGGCAGGAGGATTATAAGTTTAAGGCCAGCCTCAGCAACTTCATGACACCCTGTCTCAAAATTTAAAATAAAATAAGTAGGAGACATAGCCTATTGGTAAAGTGCCCAAGTTCAATCCCCAGTACTTTCCCACTCCACAAAAGAAAGAACTTATTTAAACCCTGTGTAAAATAAATCATGTCAGATTTACTTTACAAATAGCCATATTATCACAGGGCTTTTGGGGGGGCAGTGGGGGTGTTGCTGTGGATTGAACCAGGGGCTTGTGCAGGCTAAACACATGTCCTACTACTGAGCTACATCCCCAGCTATTGGAGGGATCAAATATCATGTAGAAAAACTGTTGGCCATGGGATAATTGAACTGTACCTTCCATCCTAGGAAAAACCAAGAAGTTCAATTATTTAACAATGTACAAAACATACATTCTTCTCAGTTAGCAAAGTACTTCTACAAAGTACCTTTCAAATGACCCATAAGCCCCATCTACTAAACAGCCACACAGGTGAGAACCAAGTTCAAGTTTCCAACACACGCTACACAATGTTTTTCAGCAAGGGCTGTGGTTCCCTAGGGCAGCAGGACAGGCCGTCCTTCAGTCTGAGGGTGCTCTGAACTCTTCAGCCATGATCACACCTGTAGCCTCTCACGTCCTACTGGGCTGAGAGGCTAGGTCTGAGCAAGTGAGTGCCAACAGCCGCTGATTCAACAGGGCATTTTGTCGCTTCAAGTACACTATTGTGTCTCCTTGCTTTTCAACTATTTCTTCTAGACTTGAAATAGTCCTTAATCAAGTTTCTGAGGTAATGCTGCTGTGGAAAGCATAGATTTTTTTCTTCTTCAAGTACATCAGGCGGTGGTTTGGCTCTATTAAATTCTCTAATTTCACTGCATAAATGACCAGACAGGTCAGGGAGAAGAGCAGTTCCAGGGCCAGGATGGCCAGATGAGGACCAGGTGCAACCTGCTGGGCTCAGGAGAAGCATGCTGCATGCACAGTGTGAGGAGAAGCATCGTGTTCAGGTGGAGAGTGTCACCAGGGCGAGGCTCTTCAGATGCCTTGTGGTGTGGTAGATCTGGTTATAGCCACGGTTTCTCACTTTGCTGTGGTGATACTGAATGTAGCGATCCAGAAGTAAGTGCAGAATCCACAAAATGACTTTTCCTAGGATTATGACTGTCTGGACTTTCAGTGGGTTCGTGTAGTTTCCAGGGCACTTGTCCTCGTTTGGGTCGGGGTAAGAACAAAGCACACCTGTCAAGAACGTAAAATAACAAACACAACATGGGTAAACAGAAGATTTGCTATGGTGACTGTAGGGAGAGGGTGGAATCTGGGTCTAAATGAGCTCGTGAGGAGTGATGTGGGAGAAGCTGGGCATCCAGAGTGGGTCCTCTTCAATACTTTGTTTAATGTCCAGGGGACCATCCTCTATTGTGACCCCCGCCACCATTTTTCTACACCGGAGGCCGCAGCCCCCTGTAGCCTGACCTCTCCCCTGTGCCAAGGTGCACAGGCCCAGGAAAGTCACCACCTTCTGGGACCTGCGGCCCCACCCCGGACACCAAGCCTGTGGTTCTGCACCTCATGATGCCAGAGACGTTCAGAGCTGAGACCTACAAAGCAACCCTTTGAGGACTTGCAGTAAGTGGAGGAGGAAGCATTTTTAGGTTTGTTTTAAGTACAGAGAACATGTGCAATTTGGGGGTTTATTTCAAGCATCATGGTTTCTTTCACTTGGGAGAAACCAACCATACTTTCCTACAAGTTCCTAGGTTAGACTTGAGATCAGAGCACTTACATGTGAAAAGGTAGCATCCTGTCCATTTTTGCATGAGATCCGTGGGAATGCATAAAGATTCTTTAGCCCTAAAAGGTTGAAAATAGAGGCACAGGTAGCACAGGCTGCAGAGTTGAATGAAGTCAGTTCCCCCAGGGTTCGCAGCAGGTGTAAAATGCCCTCAGGTCCCCTACTCTAGGGATTTCTTTTCATGACAAAGGTCTCCCAACCTACTTTGTTATGAGCAGGTTTTACAAGGGGCTCCTCATCAGTAACTGCACTCCTGTCCAGACAGCACATAACCCATAGTTTATCCTCCTGGGTAATCTCATTGTCATCAGCACACCCAGAGCAGACCTAGACTTCCCTTAGAGCCCCTGAGGCCTGGGTGGGAATGGACATCTCCTGAGACTGTCACAGGCAGCCTCCATGGTCCTCTAGGGCACCCTCCCTGGCTGCAGCCTGTGGATTACGGGACCTTCTCAGGCTGGAGCCTGGTCCCTGGAGGTCACTGTTGATCAGCTTTGACCACTGGATCCTACATGGAAAGGTCATGCAGTCTGCCTACTTGAGGACTCTAAAAAGTGCTGGAAATCTAAGGCAGTAAGACCACAGGTCATTTTGGTATGTAGAGGTACAGAAATGTTAAGGGACTGTCATCAAAGACATAAAACTTGAAATCCTAAAAGCAAAACTGGAATTTCTTACATTCACAAAAGTGAGAGACAGAAAGGTCCATTCAACAAAATAAAAGGTGACACGGATTTTGAAACTGGCTGAATTTACAAGATGTTACATCATTTTATAAGTTCCTGGTGGGTGGTGGTGTGGGGAAGATAGTCAGGTCAAACATTAGTCCCTGGATTTAGAGAGAATAATTGAGAATATGCTAGCTTAAGTTTTAAAAAATGGAGAAATTCTGGTTGGTGAAATTTGGGTTAAATTCAACCTATAGGTCGAACATAGGAGGAATATTAAGGATTTGAACAAGTAGATTCGTTTTCCCAATATGGAGTTATAAAAAATGAATTGATGATGTAGAATTTTGGATATTCATTGTCAAGATGGCATCGGACACCATATAGAATGACCCATGAAGAATGACACAGAAAGTAAAGGCTTCTGGGACAAAGATTTGCAACAGTTTTCCATGTCCCAACAGCCTTTTCACTTTAAAAATTGTTGACTTGAATTCTTTTACAGATAACATTGAAATATTGCTGTGGCTTTCTTTGAACTGGTGTTTGCAGCATCCATTTTATTGTGCCTATGAGGATGACATGGTTGTGACCCTCGTCAAGGGGATAGTCATCGTCTTCCCAACAAGGCTTGGCTTTGGAGAACATCTTTGTTCTTGTGCATTACATTTGCATTTTAAAAGGCAGTGAGAAGAAACCTATACACCTTATTCTCATCCATTAGGCCTTCACCAATATTATAACCCTTTTCTCCAGGGGAATGCCAAAGATAGTAGCATTTTTTGCTTTGATGAATTTTCTGTATGATGTTGGCTGTAAGATACTGGGTTACCTGGAAAGAGTGGCCCGGGGCCTGTCCATCTGCACCACCAGTCTCCTCACAGTGGTCCAGGCCATCACCATCAGTCCCAGAGCCCCCAGGGAGAAGACTAAAACCCAGGTCTGCATGGCACATCCTTCCCCTCTTCCTCTTCTTTTGGTTACTCAGTTCCTTGATAAGCATGAACTTACTATTTTACATCAAAAACTTCAACAGCATGAACACATCAGAATTTATTAGAAGTGACAACTCCTGTTACTTTCAACCTCACAACTGGATAATCAGACGGATTTTTATTGTTCTCATGGTCCTTTGAGATGCTGTGTTCCAGGGTGTCATGAGCGGGGCCAGTGGCCACATGGTCTTCCTCCTCCACAAGCACCACCAGCACGTGCTCCACCTTCAGACCTCCAAGCTCCTCCACAGAACCCCCCTGAGGTGAAAGCCTCTCAATGTGTTCTTCTCTTAATGCTCTGCTTTCTCTTCCTTTATTGGACAGATTGCTTTCTGACTTTACTTCTAAATTTCTCCTTACACAAGGATTCCATAACAGAAATTACTCAAGAAACTCTGACTCTTGGTTACGCAACTGTCAGTCCCTTTGTGCTAATTTACAGAGATGGACATATGGTTGAATACAGGCGTCCTTCCTAAGGAAGACTTTGGGAAAATGTCAGATTTACAGATCCTTTCAAGTGTGTCTGCTTGAATCATCCTCAGTTTGTATTGCTGTATGTGACACAAAATCAAGCAAAGGCAGCCAGGTCATACAGTGGTGCATTCTCATGCCACAAAGCTGGTGACAGTCCCCATCTGTCACAGAGGTCACAGGAAGCTGGAGGACCCAGCTGTCTTTTCATTCTCCTTGTGCCATCCTTCAGGTAGTGGCTGATGTGAGATAGCTCTGGTACTACCACCACTTCTTCTTGTAAGATGAAAGCAAATTTGGAAACTTATATGAGAGTAACAAATATTTCTTACATATTCACCTTTTACCTCAGAATTTCACTTCTAGGATGCAGTCTTCCAGCTATACTTGCTCACATAAAACATAAACCATGGAAATATTGTACTACACTGTGTTATTTTTAAAACCAGTGGCAATATCCAGTAAAACAGCCATATCTATTTTACTAGTTCACAATATATCATAGATATTCATCCACCCAGTGTGATTTTGTTAGAGTTGTGGAAGAGTGAACAAGTTGAAAGTGTGTTCGTATGCATTGATACCTCAGATTCAAAAAGTGATGCAGCATAATAGCATTTGAAGTGGAATATAACAATACACATAATTTGATGATGTTTATTGAACTTGTGAAAGAACCAGCCTTTCCACACCATGTTGATGTGCAATCATGTCTAACATGCAGGTATGACTAATGAGAAATCTTTGTGGAGCAATAATATTTAAAATTGAATAGAATAATATGAATCATTGCACCTGTCTACTTTGCAGATTTTCTCAAGAACATAAAACTTCAAAGAGTAGATGTGTGTTTTGAGAGAAACCAGGTAAATGGAGGCACATTTTTCTCTCTACATTTTCTGACCTACTAATTATTAAATGCATTTTTAACAGATAAATAAGAAGTAAATGTTGAGCACAATTCATGATATTTTAAATACGCTGCTTGTTAAAGCCTCTTCTCTGCCTGGGCTGTGGTCCTGACGTCAGTGGTCCACAATAGGTTCTGATTGTTAATTAAGTGAAGAAATCTCTTTGTATTTTTCTTAGATTTCAACCCCAAAAGATGGCATTGTTTTGCCATTATGATATTTGAGTAAGCCCTTAAAAATTGTGATTTTATTTTACTTATTTCACTTACCCACACTTCAAAACACTAGAAATGACATCGAGCCTCATGCTTCATTGCCAAATGCGCGTCTTCTTCAACTCCCCTCTGACCTGAGATGCTTGGGGTCTTATTCTCTATAAACAATGGTGAAGGGCTCTTCTTTGTGGCTTCATGGTAACATGTCCACACAGAGGGTACTAATTAGTGTTATTCTGTCACACTCTATAATGACGGGAGCTCATCTTCCTCAGACGACCATGGCTTGATGGAACACAGGGAGTGGACTCTCCATCCACAGCCATCTCCCAATAGCTGGCATCGAGAGCAGGACCCACTGAGCCATCCCTGAGTAAGTCCTTGGCTATGGACACAAAGGGCAGCAGTGCAAATCCTGGACGTCAGGTGGGAATCCCAAACATCAATTCCCATGGCCATATTGGAAAACGCATGGGAATTCCACAAAGAATTAAAAGGTAGACAGAAATTTCCCAAGCAAACAGAGCAAAGCAGAACACAGTGTTACTGTTATAGAATTCAAAGTGGCCTGCAAAGCTCCAGTAATCAGAGCAGCATGGCATTAGCCTAACAAAGATGCTGACACTGGTGGACAGAGAAGAGGGTGTGGGGTCAATGCATGGATCTGCAGCCAGCTGGCCTTCAACAGAGATGCTAAGGAGAGGCAGGAGAGAAACAGCCTTTTCAATATGGTGGTGGCAAAATTGCTTATTCACTGGAGAAGAAAGAACGTTAGCAGAAGAAAACAGAAGGGAGAGACCTAGGGCCTTGGAATAGTTAGGAATTTCCCAAGCAGACATGGAGAACAGGAAAGACAAGCAAAAATAAATAGATTTACATCAAATTAACTCACTTCTGAAAAGCAAAACACTCAGCGAGTTGCATAAACAACCCATAGAAGGGCTGAAAATGTCTGTAATGAACACCTCACACAGGTTAATAATTCTCTCTCTCTCTCTCTCTCTCTCTCTCTCTCTCTCTCTCTCTCTCTCTCTCTCGATATTCAAGGTCAAGGTGTATGTGTAGCTCACCAGTAGAGTGCTCACCTGCCATGGGAAAGACCCTGGGTTCTTACTGCAAATAGGACAAACTAACTGACAGTCCAGTAAAAGAAGCCTCAGTATCTGACGTGTGCCCTGATTTCCACACTATACGGTGTCCACATGCACAGATGCATCACTTTGTATCCCACAAGTAGGGTACTT
Source organism: Ictidomys tridecemlineatus (assembly GCF_052094955.1). NCBI lineage: Eukaryota > Metazoa > Chordata > Mammalia > Rodentia > Sciuridae > Ictidomys > Ictidomys tridecemlineatus. Next base: position 156,047,672 of record NC_135484.1, on the reverse strand, counting down.
CCATGTGTGAATACAATGAAGAAATAGATACAAGGAAAAGCTATGAGTTCCTGGGGATTGAACCCAGGGACACTTAACTATTGAGTGGCATCCCAGCCCTTTTTCCTTTTTATTTTGATAGGGGTCTCACTGAGTTGCTTAGAGTATCCCTTCGTTGCTGAGGCTGGCCTTGAACTTGTAACCTTCTGCCTCAGCCCCTGAGCCACTGGGATTAGAGGCTGCACCATCATGCCTGGCCGAGACTGGCACTTTGATCCCTGACCCTCAAGAGGCCAATGTCTGTTTCTACAGTGAGGACATCAGAGGAGGGAGCCAGACTAAGTAGCCGTTAGCCAGGGTTGATTGTTTTCAGAAGGAAATATGATGAGAATCCAACAGTAGGTGTGTTAATCTGTGAGAAATCTGGTGATAACTGCTGTGGTGAAGGCTGGGCTGCTCTAGGACATTTCCTTTATAACTTATCTATGAAGAATTCTGTGCTTAGACCTGGCAGAACAGAGTCTTCAATGTAGTTCATAGATGACCAGTTGAGCTCCACGTCATGTACAACTGCAAAAACAGGGTCCTAATTAGAATAAGTCAGACTCCACGAATGTATAATATGTCAAAATACACTCGACTGCCATGTACCCCTAAAAGAATAATTTTTAAAGACTGCCATAGAATGGAATACGACCTGTGTATTTGCTTGCAGTAATAATGACCTCTATAAAGAGAAGAATCCTTTTTAAGAACCAAGTATTGACCATGAAAGGATGCTGTATTTTGTTCAATGCTTTCTCTGCATCAATTGCCTTAATCATGATTCCTATCTTTAATTCTATTGATGTGATGAATCATGTTTATTGGATAGAGAAATGGTGGTATATATACACAATGGAATATTACTGAGCATTAAAAGAGAATAAAATCATGGCATTTTTCTGAGTTGGAGACTCTGATGCTAAGTGAAGTAAGCCAATCCCCAAAAACCAAAGGCCAAATGTTCTCTCTGATCAGTGGATGCTGATCCGTAACAGGGGGGAGGGAGACGGGAAAATGGAGGAAAAGGAGGGGAATGTGGGGGGGGTGCTGGGGGCAGAGAAGATGGTGGACTGAGATGGACATCACTATCCTAGGTACATGTGTGACTGCACGTATAGAGTGACCCTGCGTCGTGTACAACCACTGAAATGAAATGCTGTGCTGCAATTGTGTACGATGACAAAAATGCATTCTGCTGTCATGTATAGCTAACTAAAATAAAATAATTAATTGTAAATATCCAAATATTGAAATAAATGTCTATTAAAAATGTTTCCTTCTAAGAAAGCAGATATTTAGGTCTTTTACTTAAAAAAATAAAACCAACTCAGACAAACGTGTCTGTGAAAGAGTGTGTAGAGCATCGATTGACACATCACCAGTGAACCACAGAGGATGGAATTTTAAGACACGTCTCTTTAGACAAAACAAGTGCTTAAAACCCGAGGATGGCTGAAGCTTGCTGCTTGTGTTCACTGCGTGACCTGCAGGTCTACATGGAAGTCCTGAGCATGGTCACACAGCTGACTGATGGGAGCAAGGATGGAGACTGGGCACCTCTAGCTCATGCTGCAAATCACAACATCTCAAAACATAGGACACCTGCTCAGAAATAGTGTCACGTGGACATCCACAACAATTCTACCCTGTGTGTCTGTGTGAAAGTGTAAACAAGGAAGAAATGTTTAAAAAGCAAAGCTTACTCAAGTAAGTTTACCTACTTTCTGCCAATATTGCCTTTTTCATGACATAAATGATGAGAATATCGATTCTGTAATATTTCTGAACAGAGTTCTAATGAAATCGTGAGGAGTTTCTATTAAAATTGGGAGAGCAGCCATCACGTGCCCCGGGGAAAGCTGATGAGAGAGCTCAACACTCGCTGAGGAATTCTGTATGGAAACAGCCCCGAATTGTGAAGAGCTTCCGAGTTGTTAGTTAACAGAGATGAGCGTCGTCCTTACATGAACCAACACGAGAAGAGCTGTCAGGTGTCAAGATGAGCAGCACAGTCACAGGAAGACGCTGCAGAGCCAGGAGGTGGTCCAGACCTGCCCAGTCCAGGCTCCCACCTGAGCTGCCGTGGCCAGTTGTGCCCAGTCCTGGTGCCTTGGGTTTCTCATGTCTAAAGCCCAGTCCATGAGCCCCTGGCACACAGGGGACTTGGCTTCTCACAGTGGGGCCTCTCTCTCCACCCTGGGATGTCAGGAAGCACAGCAGATCAGGACCCAGAGTCACCTCTCCCTGACTCTGCCCCATCGCCCCCACCTACCCCCTGGGTTTCTCTCTGAGATGTGCAGACCTCTAAGTTTAGTTTCTCAAGAAAGACAGCAGCCCTTCCTCAAGACAGAGAACTTGACTCCACCATTTGTAACGTAGCTCATTCTAGATTCCCTGTGATCATGGGCATTCCTTTGGTTCAGTCACCACATCTGCTGACAGAGACGAATCCTAACCTGAATCAAGGCCATAGCACAGTTGAAGTCCCTCCTGCTGCACAAACTTGCAGACTGGCCCAGATCCTCATGGTCACACATCTAGGGGACACAGTTCTGCTCTTACAACTGGGAGAGAAGGAGACAGCTTTCACAACGACTTTCACAAAGTACATCTCCAGCTTGTGAAAGTATGATTTGTGTTTCTAAACACAATAAAGAAAGAAAAAAAAAGAAAAAAAAAGAAACACAATAAAGAAGTGATGATCAAGAATTCTGCTAACTGCACCAAGGAAAGGTGATTGTTCTTATGTTTCACTTTGTGTTAACCTTAAATGCATCACAAGAACCTGAAGGCCTGAAGCCCCGTATGCCTGGGTTTCCACTCAACCAGAGGAGGTGACTCAGAGGTTCCTTCCATTTGTGGCCTAAGGACTTTGGCCACTATCACGTGCCAGGGGTGCCTCTAGTTAATGAGGACACAGGCCCACAGGGCCCTGAGGAAGCCCAGTGACCAGGAGCATGCCTCCCTGGCCAGCCTCATGCTGTTCCTGCTTCTGAAGAGAAAATGCTGCCTACGTCTCACCCCAGCCCTGGGCCCAGGCTTATGGTCATTCCTTTGCACCAGGTCCAGAGCAACCTCCTGGAGAGGAGAAGGCATGTTGGTGATGAGGACTACCTTGGGCTCAGATAGACTTTACAGGAGGCCTTGAAGATTCATGAGGCAGGATGGGATTTGATCGGGGTAAGTGAGGTATTGTAGGTGCACATCTTGAGCAAGGTGACTGTACTGTTCATGTCCATGATTGGGACTCTCAGGAAGCAGAGTTCCAGTGCTGGTCATCGTTTACTCTATTCCTGAGAGTAAAGAAGGACTGAGGAAAAAGGGGAGTGACACATTTCGTTCCTCAGAATCTGGTCCCTCCTGGTTCACAGCATGGAACTTTGGGGAAAAGAGGAGAAGGTCAGGATGGAAACACCAGGTGTGAATGTGGGCTAGTTGTTCAATGTCCCACTGCACATCATTCTGTTAAAGTAATTAAGCCTTAATTAAGACAGAGTTAACTTCTGAGCAGTAATTGTGGTGGGTGAAGGAAAGTTGTGCTTCAGGGACTGAGGTTCTACAGAGATTTGCTTCTCCCTGACAGGTGTCACTGTGACAGCTGGAGTCCTGGAGGTGGTTCATGTGGTAAGAGCTCCACAGACCCAGAAGGGACAAATAGGACCTGGGAAGCTGCCCCTTGTCAGAAGGAACAATGCAGAGCTTGTCTGCAGCACAGCCACCAAGGTGAGTGCACCTGAGGGTCTGATTTGCTCACAGGCACCTGCGACATTTTTAGCAGCACAGTTCTTATTCTCTGTGATTGAGCAAGGGGTTGCTGAGAGGGTTGTGAGCCTTAGGGCCTTCATGCTTCTTGTAATATCTAAAAGGATGTACCTGGCCCAGGAGGATGAAGGGTCATGTGCAGCAGATGTCCCTAGAGATATGCTGCAGCCCCTTGGACCTGTGTCAGGATCTGGATTCATTGGAGAGCTCTGTGGTGGGTCCTGTACTTAGAAAGGTAGAAGGCTCTCCACACCCAGGGAACTAGACGGCCTCAGCTCCACGGTGCCCTGCTTCATGGCTCGTCAGCATCCCTCGTTTTCATAAGATTTGGACACTAAACTTTCTCCGAGACTCTCTATTAGCTTTCGCATTTCATTGCAGTGACCCAAAATGCACTGCATTTACTGCTTGAAAGTGCTCGTCCTGCTGTCATAACCAAAGTGTGTGGCAGGTCATGTTTATTACACGCCTAGTATGTGTTTGTTGAATAATAACTTATTTGAAACCAGTTTTGCTTGTGAGAATTGCTGCTATGTTTTTCTGTCATATAGTTTGACGTATCATACTTTGAACTTAGTCCAGTATTATGCAGCAGGGAGCAAGATACTGATGTTTTTCTTGAAAGAATTAGGCATGGGATGGATGTGGTCACTGGTCTGTACCATTGAATGTGGGACTGGAGGGAGCATTGCATGTGTATCCGACCTCTGACAAAGAACCTCCAAAAGGAGCATTTCTTGGTTCTTCTAGGGACCCTTTGCTGCATCCCCTGGTTATCTGATTTTCTCAGAGAAAACACTGTTTCCTTCATGACTTTGGCTGATTCAGCTCTAACTGTTGATATCATATCTTTCGGGGTTGTACAGTTTCATTTTCTACGAAGACTGCAGAAAACAACTGAGCATTTTTTTTTTAATTTTTTATTTTTTTATTGGTTGTTCACAACATTACAAAGCTCTTGACATATCATATTTCATACATTAGATTGAAGTGGGTTATGAACTCCCAATTTTACCCCAAATGCAGATTGCAGAATCACGTCGGTTACACATCCACAATTTTACATAATGCCCAAACAACTGAGCATTTTTAAGAAGTGAAATCACAAAGCCATTTTGGTATAAAGAATTTCAAAATTAAAGGTCTTATTATCAAAGATATAAAACTTGGAAACGTAAAATCAAAACTGAAGATTCTTAGATTCACAAAAAAAGAGAGAAAGGAATATGAACCAAAAAAACATGATGTAAATTTTCTACCTAGCTGAGTTTACAAGAAGTTGAAGACATTGGAGCAACATAATTTTTAAGATTCCTATGTACAGGGAGAGGGGAAGGCAGTCAGGTTAACATCCGATCCTGGCTCTTGAATTAAATGAATGAAAACAAATTAGAATAAAAAGAAAAGAGACATAAATTCTTGTTTGGAGAGCTGAGGATTTTGTGCATCTGTACACAGTTTGGACACAGGAAGGAAATTATGAATCTAACAAATAATATGGAGTTTTTTGAAAAACTCTGGGTTGAAAGTTTATAATTTTTAATATTAGTCTTCAAAACGGCATCTGAGACTGCATAGAATGACCTACAAAAAGTGCCACAAGGAAAGTGATATCTCATGAGTCATAGATATAAACCATTACATGTATCCTGACTATTCTTAAACTCTAGAAATGTGCTGGTGTGGAATACTTTTGTGGATGTGTATCACCATTACTATTGCTTTCTCCAGGTGTTTCCTGCATCCACGTTTTTCTGCCAATGAAGTAAGCAATGGTTTTCCATCTTGCCCAGGGAACAGTCTTCATGTTTCTGGCAGGACTTGGCATTGTGGGGAACATCTTTGTTCTTGTGAAATATATCTGCATACTTAGAAGCACTATGAAATCTATTCACCTCATTCTCATCCATTTGGCTTTTACAAATATGATGGCACTTCTTACAAAAGGAATAATGAGGACAATATCCAGACTTGTGTTAATAAACCTCCTAGGTGACGTAGGCTGCAAGATTGTGATTTACCTCAATAGGGTGGCCCGGGGCCTGTCCATCTGCACCACCAGTCTCCTCACAGTGGTCCAGGCCATCACCATCAGTCCCAGAGCCTCCAGGTGGAGGAGGCTGCAGCCCAGGTCTGCATGGCACCTGCTTCCCTTGTTGCTATTCTGTTGGATTCTCAATTCCTTTATAGGCATGAGCTTACCATTTTATATAAAAAATATCAGCAGTATGAACACATCAAAAATCAGTAAAAACAATGACTACTGTTATTTTGAATCAGAAAACAGGATAATCAGATGGATTTTTATTGTTCTCATGGTCCTTCGAGATGCTGGGTTCCAGGGTGTCATGGGCGGGGCCAGTGGCTACATGGTCTTCCTCCTCCACAAGCACCACCAGCACGTGCTCCACCTTCAGACCTCCAAGCTGCTCTACAGAACCCCCCCTGAGGTGAAGGCTGCGAAGAGTGTTCTCCTTCTGATGCTCTGCTTTCTCCTCTTCTATTGGGCAGACTGTGTTGCTTCTTTATATATAACCTTCTCATTAGGGAAAGATTCCATTGCACTAAGTCTTCATGAATTTCTCTCTGTTGGTTATGAAATTCTCAGCCCATTGGTGCTGATTCACAGAGACGGACATTTTTGCTGAATGTTGGCTTGCTTAGTGGGAGAGAGAGACATGCAGAAAACATCTATTTCATTGATCCTTTCTATAATTTTGAAATAACTCTTAGTTCTGTTATATCATTTTAAACCTAATTAAGGCAAAATAGCCTTGATATGCAAGGATTTATTTTCAGTAAGAGTTCCAGTGACTTGTAGCCCAGAGCGGACCCAGAAGTCACAGAGAGCTGTACTGAGTCCAAAATCTCTGCTGTAATGTGAGCCCTCGGATGGTGGCTGCGATCCTAGAGTTTGTGAGACTGGCCTTTCACTAGCACTGTCCCAGCAATACGGAGCAGGATAACCAGTAGGTGAGGTTTTTCTGAATTAATTGTGCTGGCTCTTTGGTCCAAGAATGCTATTTCTAAGACCCAATTCTACAGTATACTTGCTTTTTTCAGAATTACAGCAGAAAAAAAACATTATACATTACATTGTTGATAACTTCAGAAACACAACTTACATACTAGCCAAAGGAATTCTATTTTTGTTACTTGGAAATCTACATAAGTGTCTGTTCACAGAAAGGGATTATGGAATTTATGAAAGAATAGTCAGCTAAGAAAATGAGGTCTAATCCTGTCTCCATGGCATCTAAGATTTTTTTCTGTAAACTTATATAATAAGTAAAACCCTTCTACTATTTTCCAAAGTGGTCTCATCAGAAATGTGATTGCTATAGCCCATATATTCTATTCAATGCCTGTGTTGGTTGGTTCTGATCTCAGAATTTAAGAACCCCTGTCTACTTGAGTTCTGCAGAATCCAGACACCATGATCCAGTCATTATTGCCAGACATGCCTGTGAGTCAGGCTGTTCTGAGGACCAGGCATCAGCACAACACACCCACCTTCTCCACGGTGAGTCCCACGTTTGTCCCTGGCCTCTGGGGACAATGGTCCCACTGTGCTGAGGGATTCCATTCAATTTCATTGGGGGAGATGGGCCACAGCACCCCTCTTGAGGTTGGGCTCTCCTTGTGCAGTGTCACAGCTGTGCTGAAAGGCCTGTCCTGTGGACCCACTAATTGAAGGGACAAGAATTTACATGGTAAGTCATCTACCCATTCCAGTCCCCGAGGTCTGGGTAGCTCCCTCTAGGATCCACTAAAGGGCTCTGACATTCCAACTGCACTTATTATAGTGTGCTTCAGTGGGAAGCAGAAGAGGCACAGGAATGGCCTTTCTCCAAGGGAAAGTCTGCAGGTCCTGGGGGAGTCCTGGGGGCAGCCATCATCACTGGGCTCTGGGCTCAGAGAGGATCTCTGTGGGCCCCTCTTCCAGGGAATTCACTGTGGGCTCCAGGGACTCTTTCCTCCTCTCCCTCTTCAATAAATAGTCTTGGGGAAACTGGATTTTCCCAGCAGTTTCAGTTGGCCCACCTAGCAAACCCTGGATCAGTCCTGCCCTCTCAGGATAAAGTATGGATTCATGATCTCTGCTTGATGTGGCTCTGTCAGTCGGTTTGGTCTGGCCCACCTTCCCAGCCCAGCAGCTGAACTCTACACCTCTGAAGATCCACTCTGCACACACCTCTCCAGCTGGAACAGCAAGCCTTCTGTGAGCTCTGGGAATTATCTTCTGCAGCATACACAGCTTTGCTCTGAATTCTATCTTGCTGTGAAATCTATCCCAAGATTCTCATGTCTCCCTACAGCACCCTGACCTGCCGCAGTCCTGTTGATGATAATTTGATGACCCATTTCATGAAGCCTTAATGTCCTTTACATCTGTACCTGGCTGAAGGCAGAGCACACACTGAAACCGATAACTCTAGTGAAATTACAGGAAATACGATGAATAAGAGCAGGTTTAACACCCTCACAGAAATGGCTAACATTTAAATGTAGAAGGTTCAATTGTAGAAGTGTCCGATTTCTTAAGAATTTCAATGGCATGAGATATTTAAAAGGGGAATGAGAGTTTCATAGATAACAAGACACCTAAGAAATACAGTATTGTATCTTGTTGGGGTGTCATTTCAAGTAAATTATAAGCAATCAATTATGAGATAATCAGAAAATTTGAACAAGTAATGGAGACCTGCTGGGTACTAGATGTTAGTAGAGAACTGGTATCACTGTGGGTGTGGTATAGGCCTAGTGGTTGTTTTGTAGTATTATTTATTGGCAATGCATCTTGAAGTATTTACTAGTGGAATAAAATGATGAACCAAAGTGTTTAAAGTGTTCCATGTGGTGGGAGAGGAGAGGGGACAGATGAAGGGGCCGTCCACATGTCCCGGCTGAGGCTGAGGGCTGGATTCTGGTCCTCGTCGTGCACTAGGCTGCTGGCTCTGAATGCATGCTTCACATTTTCCATCATGAGCACCAAAAGGCTCAGAGCCACGTTCTGACCCTGGGAAATGAAGGGGATCGCAGCTCACTTGGGCCTGCTGGGACCTGGCAGAAGAGCTTGGAGCTAAACAGAAGCTCCCAGAGAGTGAGTGGTCAGAGGAGCCTGAGGACCAAAGTGATAGGAAGCCACCACACCACCACCTCCACCCTCTGAGTACACCCGCAACAGTCACCGATACTCGGGATTCCCTAATTTATAGTGTATTTTAAATTTTTTGATCAACACAAAACGTTTGTACACATTTATGAGTTGTGACTAATGTACACATTAAGTATTGATACAGAGTAATTAGCATTTGTGTCACATGAAGTTTTGGGGGTTTTTGTTTTTTGTTTTGGGGTTTTTTGTTTGTTTGTTTGTTTACTGTTCTTGTTTGTTGTGGTCCCAGAAATGCAACTCAGGGCCTCTCAGAGCCAGACCAGCAGGTCCAACACAGGACCTTCCCCAGCTCTAACTTACCATTTCTTCATGGTGAGTACACTGTTTGTGACATGGATGGTGTAAGGTCAGACAATGGCAGCATCCAAAACGGAGGCAGATTTAAAAGGTCACTGAACTAGGCTCTATTGAGCCTCCACTCCCAGGCGGAACTCTGCCAGACCCACAGAGCAGATAAGAAGAGGGTCTGAGTAGAAACCATGTGGGGGCTGCACCAGGCTGGAATTTTGTGGGGCTTAGGGCAGGAAGGGAGGACTTGCAGCAGGAAAAGGGGTTTTTAGAGTCCCTTGTCCCACTGGAGTTGGTCGGGAGAACTGGCTGAGACCCAGGATTGGCCAGGAGACCCTGCTGATTGACAGGGGGTTTCCTTGGTGCCTGATTGATGTTTCTTTCAGCTGCATGTGCGCTTGGTGCTTTGGTCCTAAGTTACCGCCATGGACCTGACAGATGGACCTGGAGGACATCATGTGAAGTAAAATTAGTCAGACACAGAACCACAAGCACTGCAGGATCTCACTCGCAAGGGAATCTGAAAAAACAAAACAAAACAAAAAAACAGAGGATTTAAAACAGGAAAACAGAGCCTGTGGGTCTAGGGAGCTGTTTCAACTTCCTCTGTGTGGGAGGGGTGGTTCCTGTCTCCCCCACAGAGTCAGGAAATGACTGGCCCAGAGAGCTCTCCAGGCTTCTCCTTCAAATTCCCCTCCCTCCTGTGCACAGAGCACACCTTGCCTCACACTCATCCAGGCTCTTTCTGAAGCCTCCCAGGCTCCAGGTGCAGACAGGCTGCTGGACCGGGTCCCAGCTGGGAGTCGCGCGGGTGAGAGGTACACTGTGGGCAGGCAGCTCCCCAGAGCACTGGCCAGCCCTGCAGAGCCCCTTGTGCTCCTTGGATGCCCTGTGGTCCACAGCAGGCCTGAGCAGCAGCTCACACAGCAGGAGGACCAGCAGGAGCACATGCAGGTTGAAGGAGCTGAGGGTTGATGGGACATAGGACCTGGATTTCAGGTCAGTGGGAAGCAGAGGAAGCACAGGAAATGGTCTTTCTCCAAGGGAAAGTCTGCAGGTCCTGGGGGAGTCCTGGGAGCAGCCATCATCACTGGGCTCTGGGCTCAGAGAGGATCTCTGTGGGCACCATTTTCAGGGAATTCACTGTGGGCCCCAGGGAATCTTACCTCCTCTCCCTCCCTCTTCAGTAAACAGAGTTGGGACAACTAGATTGCCACATGGCAAAGGACAGTTGAATGTTACCCAACACCACCATAAAGACAACGCTGAATGGATTGAAGTGTCAAATGTGAGGCATTCAGCTCTCTTAACAAACAAGGGGAAGCTCTTTGGCAATGATTGTAAAGCAATGACTCTAAAAGCACAGGCCACAAAATCCAAATGAATGTTAGGAGACCACATCACATGAAAAAGTTCCTTCTGTCAAAGAGAACAACCAAGATTCTGAAAAGACGCCACAGAGTGGGATAAAGTGTGTGCAGACCGTATAGTGGGCTAACACCAAAGCCGGGAAAGGAGCTGCACTCAACTGCACAGAAAGCAGATAACACCATTTAAAAATGGGCAAAGTTCCTGGTAGATAGCTTTTCAAAGAAGACATGCAGATGACCAAAATAATGTGGAAATGTTCGTTCTTTAAGAGACAGTTTGGAAAATATTTTAGCAAATAATCTTCATAGCATTATGATGGAAGATGATATAAATGAAAAAAGCATTTAAATTTTTGAGAAATGAAAAGAATCCAATTACCCCCTTAACTGTACAGAGGTTTCGATACCAGCACCTATGTGACCTGTACTCTACCGTCATATGTGTGGTGAGCCGTTCCTGCGGACTGTGGTCGCCATTACATGATGGCGCTGGCTCCGCTGTGGTCTGTGAAGGACAACTCCATATCAAAGAGAGTTGGCGTGTTCCCAGCTCCTTATCAGAGAAAGTTGGCGTGTCATTTTCTAGCACCCTGTGAGAAGGGTACACGTGGCAGCTTTGCATTGGGGTTCGAGGTGCTTTATTAAGGCTGGGAGGGGCATCCAATTATTATTCCGGGTAGTAAAAGAATCATTAGAAGAATATCAAGGGCCTGAATAAACTGCTGAAAGAAGATTCCTGAGTCGCGTCTTCCTTGCGGGCAAGGGGGTCGTGACAAGTGGTGCCGAGACCCGGGAGAAAAGAAACAAAGAAACACCCAGGAACCAGAACTTTCAGCAGTCAGGGAGGCGCGCCGGTAAGTCCCAGGTAAGGTGGGACCCGCTGTTAAAAAGCGGAGGCTCCTCTATACATAAAGAGGGAGCATTAAAAGGTACCTGCTCCTCTGTAAAAAGAGAGGGCGTTACATCTCATAGCAATTGCACTCTGTATTTTTGTTTTGTTTTCTGTGTATGTTCGTTTTGTTTTGTGTACTTTCACTTTCGATTTCTGTGTTTTCTTGTGTTGCGTTATGGGTGCTGTGACTTCAAGTCCACTCCTTCTAGCCCTCGATGGCCTTTTACGTTCCAAGGGACTGGAGGTGAAACGCAGTACCTTAGAGAAATTTTTACAGAGGGTAGATACAGCTGCACCGTGGTTTGCATTTTCAGGCAGCCTCACTACACCCAGCTGGGATAAATTAGGCAAAGACCTTGACTTTGCTCGTGAGCAGGGCATGCTAGAGGGCGGGGTGATACCCCTCTGGAAGATGGTCCGTAGTTGTCTTACGGATGGCCGATGCCAAGAAGCGCTTGTTAAAGGGCAAGAGGTTTTAGAACAATTACATGAGGAAAAATCAGAAACAACAGAGAGCGAAGTGTCTCAGGAAGAGGGGAGTGTGCGGGGCGCGGAGAACGGGAGGAGACTGTATCCAGATCTCAGTGTGCTGCGCACGCCCCCATGCGAAAGTGGGTCAGAGGCAGAAGACGCTGAGGAGGAGGAGATAAAAACGCTGTCCCGGCAGTTAGGGAGTTTAGGTAGAGGGAACAGAGATAAGCAAGGGCTCAAGAACGGGCGGCCTCCCGATCCGCCTCCGTATGGTGGGGGTGTTTCAGGCTGCCGCTGCTTTCCTCTGTTCCTCAGGGCTGGCATATCATTGCTATTGACATTAAAGACTGTTTCTTTTCTATTCCTTTGCATCCTAAAGACTCACAGCGTTTTGCCTTCACCCTTCCCTCGTGTAATCACGAGGAACCAGATCAAAGGTTTGAGTGGGTTGTTTTACCACAGGGAATGTCTAACAGTCCTACGATTTGCCAGATGTATGTAGGGAAGGCACTCGCACCTCTTAGACAACAATATCCTTCCATTAAGATTATTCATTATATGGATGATGTATTATTGGCAGCCAAATTAGAACAGTCAGTTTATGAGGCCTATAAAGACTTGGTGAAGTTGTTAGCTCAGTATGGATTACATATTGCACCTGAGAAGGTTCAAACAGGGGATTCTATTCAGTATTTGGGAGCGATGATTGGATATGACATATTAAAACCACAAAAGGTTACTATAAGAACTCAAGATCTCCAAACTTTAAATGATTTTCAAAAACTGTTGGGAGATATTAATTGGATAAGAGGTTATTTACATATTCCTAATATCGTGCTCCAGCCTTTGTATGCTATTCTTAAGGGTGATCCAGATCTTACTTCCCCTCGTACCCTCACTAAAGAGGCCAGAGCGGCCCTTATAAAAGTAGAAGAAGCTATACAACATGCTACTCTATGCAGGCTCCAGAGTGATAAACCTTTCCAGTTATGTGTGCTTGCCACTATGCGGCAGCCTACTGGAGTACTGTGGCAAGATGGGCCTTTACTATGGATCCACCCACATGTATCCCCAGGAAAATCTTTAGAATACTATCCTGATGCTGTTGCAGCGTTAGCACTTAGAGGGATTCAACAGAGCATTCAATTTTTTGGACAAGCACCTTCTTCTCTTATCATACCCTATTCTAAAGTTCAGATTAATGTTTTGTGTGCTACTCTAGACAACTGGGCCATTCTATGTTGCTCGTTTCAAGGGGATATTGATAATCATTACCCTTCTCATCCATTAGTCCATTTTGTTAAAGAGCATCCTATCATTTTCCCTAAAGTAACTTCACCCACTCCAATTCCGGGGGCTGTTAACATTTTTACTGATGGCTCTAAGTCTGGAATGGGAGCTTATGTGATTAATGACTCTCCCCCTGTCCAGCATCAATTTACTCCTGGGAATCCACAATGGGTAGAACTACAAATTGTCATTGAAGTTTTTAAACAGTGTTCTTTTACTTTCAATCTCATTTCGGACTCCATCTATGTGGTGCAGGCGCTCAAAATTCTGGAGGCTGTAGGAGCTATTAGTGACACCCATGCTGTGTCTGCTTACTTTAATCAGCTTCAACAGCTTATCCGTAGCCGTACTGCCCCCTTCTATCCAATGCACATTCGGGCTCACACCTCTCTTCCTGGCCCGTTATCACAGGGTAATGCCTGTGCTGACTCGGCAACTAGAAGCCAGTTGGTATGCTTGGCCTCCTCCTTAGAAGAAGCTAAATTGTTTCACCACAACTTTCATGTCAATGCTATGACACTGCGCAGACGTTTTTCCATCTCAAGAGCAGATGCTCGTCAGATAGTATTACAATGTCCCCATTGTGTCACATTTCTTCATCCTCCTACTTATGGTGTAAACCCACGAGGATTGAAGCCATTGGTCGTCTGACAAATGGACGTAACTCACGTGCCTGACTTTGGTAACCTCAAATATGTACATGTTTCTATTGACACATACTCTGGAATTATTCATGCTTCTGCTTTATCGGGAGAAAAGGCACGTAATGTTATTACTCATTGCTTAGAGGCATGGGCAACATGGGGTGCACCTACATCCCTTACGACTGATAATGGACCTGCTTATACTGACAGACAGTTTACATCTTTTTGTTCTACTATGGGAGTACAACTTGCTCATGGGTTGCCTTACAATCCTCAAGGGCAAGACATTGTTGAACGTGCCCACCGCACCTTAAAAGAAACCTTAGAAAAACAAAAAGGGGGAATAGGAGTTGACCACACTCCTAAAGAACGCCTGTCCTTAGCTCTTTTTACCATTAATTTTTTGAATTTGGATATTCATGGCCGCTCTGCGGCCGATAGACATGTGTCCCCTCAGCCCTCTGTGACTGGCTATGTTAAGTGGAAGGATGTTCTTACGGGCCAATGGAACGGCCCTGACCCCGTGCTGACATGGGCACGAGGATCTGTATGTGTTTTTCCCCAGGATCGCACGGAGCCGCTGTGGATCCCTGAACGCCTGACAAGAAGAGTCTCGAGATCTACTAACCAGCAGCAGGAGGTGCCACAACAGCCCCATGATGAGGAGCTTCATTCTGATGAGTGCTCTGGCTCTGATGCTGGTGCCAACGGTACAGATGGCACCAATGCAGTGGTGGGCAGTGGCACGGGCATGGCCAATGCCAATGCCAGTTCATAGTAATTCTAGTGTCCTCCCCACTCTTTTTTCTACCTCATGTGAGATGTCTGCTCCTTGTACCTCTCCTAGAGGGGACATGGAAAATATTTTTAATCAGTCTCAAGTTAATCTCACAGGAGTTTTTTGTTTCAGCCTTGGGAACACTAATTGTATTAGCCTTAAGACCAAAAATTTGACTAAATGGGAGGACCCATTGCGGTCCAGTCGAGTCTCAGGGAGTATTCTCAGTGCTGTATTGAGCCAAGTAGTTTCAGGGAAGCAATCAGGCTCAGGGACCCCCGCAACTAGCTCTGTTTTAAACATAACTACTTTAGCTATTATCTCCGAGGTATTGATCCCAATGCCTCCTTCTTCTAATAGTACTTGCTATGCCACTCATTTCAAGGCCTCTCCTTACTGTACCCCTAATTTTGGTTTTCCCCCAACATTTACACCTTGTCAGGATCATTCTTGGGAGAAACATCAAGTTGCTAAAGGTTTCTCCTTTTCCCCCCCTCTGAAGAGATATGTTTATAACTTTAACAACAATGCCAACTCCTCTGCAGGAACAGGTTGGTCCTGGTTTCAATGGCTCATTTCCAATGAGAAGGGGGCTTCAGCCGATATTTCCGCATTGGCTCAATTACTAGGAGCCAAAAGTTGGCTGGCTAATGTTTCTGGCACTACTAAGGAGAGTGAACGAGGTAATAGGCTTACATCTGTTTCGTTCAACTCTCTGTTACATTATGCCACATTGCCTCCTGCAATGGTCTGTATCCAATCCCCGTTCTTGTTCCTTTTAGCTAATCACACCTCGTCGGGGATGCTGGATTGTTCTAATACTACCTGTTTCTTATCTGAGTGTTGGAATGGTTCTTGGACTGTAGCAGTAATTATGAAAATTCCAACTTTTGTCCCAATACCAGTCACTGCGGATCCAGATAAATTTCCTATTGTAGAGCTACTTAGAGTCCGCAGAGATTTTGGAATCACGACAGCTATAGTGACAGCCGTGGCGGCATCTGCTGCTGCAGCAGTTACGGCCGGAGTAGCCATGGCCAGTCAAGTACAAACTGCTGCCACTATTAATCAAGTTGTTCAACAAACGTCCACTATACTTGAATCACAAAATGCGATTAATCAACATATTTTGTCAGGGATTTTAGCTACCAACCAGAGAATAGATTTTCTTCAAGCTCAGGTAGAAGAATTGGCTGACCTAGTACTTTTAGGCTGCATTGACCAACGTGCACATTTATGTATAACCTCTGTCAGATTTAATGATTCCAGAAATGCTTCCCACATCATTGGTGGATATCTGGCCGAAAATTGGTCCATGGAAGCGAAAGACATGATCCAGTCTCAACTAACCCAGATAGCTGTCTTGAATAGTACCCGTGTCGATCCCGTGACTCTGGGTCAATTCACCAATTGGATATCTTCTGCTTTTTCCTTTTTTAAGGAGTGGGTGGGAGTAGGCATTTTTGGTGCACTGTGTTGTTTTGGTATGTTCCTCTGTTTGTGGTTTCTCTGTCGCCTTAAGGCTCGTAGTGCTCAAGATAAGGCTATGATCATACAAGCTCTTGCTACTTTAGAAACTGGCAACTCGCCACAGGTCTGGCTTGCGCATCTTAAGCACTAAACTTTTGACATGGTCATTGCACCCCAAGTTATTATAACATTGCACTGGGATTGACATGTCTTTCCTCGTTATTCTCTTAGTGTCAGAAAGCCCTTGCACTCTGCCGGTCTTGCTACCATTGCACGCAGATGGGTTTCTACACTAGTGCCTTTGACATGGTCGTTGCACCCCAAGTTATTATAACATTGCACTGGGTACGACATGTCCTTCTTTTGTCTTTCTCTTAGTGCTGGAAAGCCTTTGCACTCTGCGGGTCTTGTTGCCATTGCACGCAGAAGGGTTTCCACACTGGTCTTTCTCTATCACTTTAAAGTCCGTGCCTTTCTTTCAGGGTGCTGCCAACTTGTTTGTAGTTGTACCTCTGCATGGCCACAGTTCAACCTCAGCTATTCCCTCTTACTCACCATCGTCACGATACAGGATGCGAGGCAAGGCACTGCACTTGAGTGATCCATTGAGAAGAGGGACCTCAAGGGGAGCATGTCCTATTGCATGCGGGTTTGACGTGTCTCCGCCCCGCCCCACGAAAAAAGGCGTCGGCTGATATGGTGTCAGATCTGGGGAAGGCGCCCCCTAGGGCTGGACCATACTATGCAGCCACTTCTGCACAGTGGGATAGGACCTCTACTCTCGCCTGTATTGTCTTAGTGAAACAAAAAGGGGGAGCTGTGGTGAGCCGTTCCTGCGGACTGTGGTCGCCATTACATGATGGCACTGGCTCCGCTGTGGTCTGTGAAGGACAACTCCATATCAAAGAGAGTTGGCGTGTTCCCAGCTCCTTATCAGAGAAAGTTGGCGTGTCATTTTCTAGCACCCTGTGAGAAGGGTACACGTGGCAGCTTTGCATTGGGGTTCGAGGTGCTTTATTAAGGCTGGGAGGGGCATCCAATTATTATTCCGGGTAGTAAAAGAATCATTAGAAGAATATCAAGGGCCTGAATAAACTGCTGAAAGAAGATTCCTGAGTCGCGTCTTCCTTGCGGGCAAGGGGGTCGTGACAATATGAATATGAAATACCCAACCAATTGGAAAACCAGGTGGTCCATGGGCACCAGAGAGTCTGCACCCCTCAAGAATTACTGATGGCTTCCTCCCTCTCCCCCTGCCCTCCTGCTCTCCTCCCCGCCCCTCCTCTTCCCCTTCTGCTCTGTGTATTTCCACCTCCCTCTCTTTGCATATTTACAACCTTATTAGATCCATGTTCTAAGTGATGACTTCCACTTAAATGCTAAGACCTGGCTGAAACCAGGAGCCTCCTAAGGAGTCTGTTAAATAGAAGGAGAAACGTAACTAGATGGGGTACAACGAGGAGTATCTGGGAAATTTGTGACATTTGAAAAAATCAACACTATAAATGCAAAAAAAAAAAAAAAACCTCACAGGAAAAAAGAGAAGCCCAACAAGCAAGGTCAATAAAGGCCCAGTGAGTGAGGGAAGAGGTCAGAGGTGGTGAGGGGCACTGAGGGACGTGGGACCCAGCGATCAGGAGAACCCCAGGGGGGACTTCTGGACTCCCCAGCTAGAGAGTGAGGAGGGTGGATTCTCACCAGGTGCTGCTGCCACGGCTTACCTGTGTCACAGGGTACTACACCTGCAGGCTTGAGTGGCTCAGGGGGGTCCTGGTAGGTTGCAGACCAGTCTCTGCAGGGATGAGGAAAGCCCAGCAGAAGGCTGTGCCCGGGTGCTCAGGCAGCCACCTGTGCAAGGGGCACTGCCAGGGTGTCCTGTGTGCCACAGGGGAGTCCTGCCAGGCCTCAGGCCTCCGAGCACCAGAGCCTCTGGTGAGTCCCGCAGCTGCCAGGGTCCCCCTAGGTGTCTGGGAGTCCAGGTCAGGAAGACCCTGGGGTCTGAGCAGAGCAGAGCTCAAGGTCCACCGGGTGCTGCTGGGTCCAGGATGCCCAGGTGGAACGTCAAAGGGAAAAACCCTGCCCCCTGCTCCCACCCTACACAGGCTGAGCGGCTGGATTCTGATTTCTCCCCAAACGCCTTGCTACCACCTCAAGAAACAGCTCCCTATCAAGAGGATGATGCAGGAGGAGGGAGGCAGAGAGCTTTCAGCTCCATTTGTTTCACCAGCAGAAGGACAGTGTGCAGAGGGAGGACTGTGCATGGGCCTGACTTGAGGATGAGAGGGAATCCTGCAGCCTGCGGAAAGAAGTGCTATTGATGCTGAAGAAGAGATGGGAAAGGAGGGGGTCCTAGGCGGAGCAAGGGCTGAGCAGGGGGGGGGGAGGCCAGCATCCTTGGAGGAGTAGCAAGGAGTCCAAGTGTCCATGCTGGCACGTAGTGTCCATGTATTGTCCATGTAGTGTCCGCTAAGTGGCTTAGGGATGGTTTTATTGATAAACATTGTCTAGAGTTTTCAAAACAAAGCAGCTGAAAGAACATTATAACACCAAGGACATGTTGTTAACATTTCACTGCACTTTATCATTTGATATATCTTGATTTATATATTTGTAAATATAAATATAAATAGGTGCATATATATATGTGCATATCTTTATCTCTATATGTGTGAATAATATTTATCGCTCTCATCCTTCCTGTCTTGCTTTCTCTGGAGCTTTGAAGATCCACTGCTAGCAGCTTATCCTAAATCTAATTGTCTTGGTGCTCAAATGTCTCAGGTCTTGTCATTGGCAGCACCTGCAAGCTGGATCTGTGTGTCCCAGAGACGTGTCCTGTTGCATCTGTGGTGTTTGCTTATGTTTTGTTTAGCACTTCCTTACCCTGCGGAAGGTACCTAGTGCTTTTCTTCCTCACTGTGGAATCAGCCCGTTTTCCTGAGGAGTGCGGGCCTCATGCTGAGGTCTGTTTTCAGACTGATCTGGGTGTTAGGTACACTCATTGTGCCCAGGCGCCTTTACTACCTGACCATTTAGGCAAACCAATCTCATAGATATGCCTTCTTTGTACATGTGTACTCAGATCCCTGTGTGCATACACATAGGTGCTCACCTTCACCTACTCTAGACCTTGGCCTCACCTCCCTGCCTCTGCTTACAACCTGCCCTGCGGTGTCCTCTCTTCTCTCCTCCATTGCATGTGTCTCATTTTTCCTTTCCTACTCAGTACCCCGGCTCCTCAAAGTTGAACTGCTTTATACATACCATTATTAAAAAAACTATTTACTGAATAAATTGTAGGTGATTCTCCCATCACTTGCCTTATTTTGACAATATACACCAAAAACTCCTGTTGATAAATTATTTTCTTTCTTATGGATCTTTAAACTTTTCTCTTTGAAAAAAAGTTATCAAGAATAAAAGTAATAATAAGTGTTGGTAATTATATGGTTAAAGGTGACCTCCTACATTGCTGGTGGGACTGCAAATTAATGCAACCACTCTGGAAAGCAGTGGGGAGATCCCTCAAAGAACTAGGAATGAGCCACCATATGTCCCATCTATCTCACTCCTGGGTATTTTGCAAAGAATCTAAAATCATCCTACTCTACCATACAGGCACAGCAATGTTTACAGCAGGCAGTTCACAGGAGCCAGGCTACAGGACAGGTTCGGAAACCTGCCCACAGACCAAGGGTGCACAGGCCCAATGGAGATTTACTCAGCCACGAAGAAGAGTGAGATCATGGCCCTGTTGACAAATGGACGGAACTAGAGAACGTCAGGCAGGCCAAGTGAGATAAGCCAGACCCAGAAAGTCAAGAGCCAAAGGTTTCCTTTCCTATATGGAAGCTAGAGCAGAATTAGGGGAAATAATGGGGGTAGGAAATCCCAGCAAAATAGGAAAGATCAGTGGAGCAGAGCAAGGGGCTGAGGGGGAGAGAGGACAGACAGGGAAGAAACAGAGGAGGAATCTGACCGGCCATTTTATGCACATGTGTGAATACACCACAGTAATCCTTGCCTTGATGACCATCTATAGTGACCAATCCAAGCCAGATCTATGAATAAACAGCAGAGTCCAGAAGAAGGGGAAATAGGGAGGGAGGAGAGAAGGAAAGGGGAACACGGGGGACAGAAGTGGAGAAAACATAGTCCACACTCCCCTGATTCTGGCAGAAGGACCCCAAGGTCCTATGCCACCCCAGCAGCCACAGCCCTCTGTAGCATTTCTCAGGGTTGTAACCAAAGGCCGCTGACTTCTCTGTACTAGTTTTTCGGTGCTGAGTTTGCAGATTTAAGGATTTGCATAGCAGTTGGGTCATTGTAATGGTCCAAACTTATGCTAATTAGAGTTTGAAAGAAGAACTAATGCTATTGGCTCAAGCATATGCTAATCAGGGTGGAAACATAGGAAGGCCATTGGTCTGCTCTCAAGTTCTGAATTCCACTCAGTCTGGCTCACTTCCATCTTCTCTCTGCAGGTCAGGTGCTGGGGGTTGAGAAGGGTGGATTTGGTTACAGTTTGTGCCACAACCTTCTACAGGAGGTTTTCACAATGGGCCCAGGCCTGGCCGAGAGGGGTGACATGTCCCTGCACCTTGGCTCCTAGAACCTCAGGCCCTCCACGATTGGTTGGCAGGATCCATACAGCACTGTTTGGCGTTGTGTGATCCTGGCCACCAGCAATACAAACCGCTCTGCTGCCAGAGCTCCACCTGCAGGTCCGTCCTTCCTCCACCTGCAGGTCCCTCCTTCCTCCACCTGCAGGTCCCTCCTTCCTCCACCTGCAGGTCTGTATTTCCTCCATCTGCAGGTCCATCCTTCCTCCACCTGCAGGTAGCTCCTTCCTCCACCTGAGAGCTGTCCTAACTCCTCCTGCAGGTCCATACTAGCTCCATGTACATGCCTGTCCTTTCTCTACCTGCAGGTCAAGCTTCCTCCACCTGCAGGTCTGTCCTTTCTCCACCTGAGGTCTATCCTCCCTCCAACTGCAGGTCCGTACTCCCTCCACTTGTGGGTCCTTTCTCCCTCTACCTGCTGTTCGTCCTTCCTCCATCTGCGGGTCTGTCCTCCCTCCACTTGCGGGTCCGTCCTCCCTCCACCTACAGGTCCGCGCTTCCTCCACCTGCAGGTCCGTCCTTCCTCCACCTGAGGTCCATCCTTCCTCCACCTGCAGGTCCGTCCTTCCTCCACCTGAGGTCCGACCTCCCTCCACCTGCAGGTCTGTCCTTCCTCAAGCTTCAGGTCTGTCCTTCCTCCACCTGAAAGTCTGTCCTTCTTCCACCTGCAGGTGTGGCCTCCCTCCACCTGCGGGTCCGTCCTCTCTCCACCTGCGGGTCCATCCTTCCTCCACTTGCAGGTTGGTCCTTCCTCCACCTGCAGGTCATTCCTCCCTCCACTTGTGGGCTCATCCTCCCTCCACCTAAGGGTCCGTCCTCCCTTCAACTGCGGTTCCATCCATCCTCCACCTGCAGGTCCATCCATCCTCAACCTGCAGGTCTGTCTTTCCTCCACCTGCAGGTCTGTCCTTCCTCCAACTGAGGTCTGTCCTTCCTCCACCTGCACGTGTGTCTTTCCTCCACCTACAGGTCTGTCCTTCCTCCATCTGAGGTCTGTCCTTTCTCTACCTGAAATTCCGTCCTTCCTCCATCTGCAGGTGTGTCCTTCCTCCACCTTCAGGTCTGTCCTTCCTCCACCTGCAGGTCTTTCTTTCCTCCACCTGCAGGTCTGTCCTTCCTCCAACAGAGGTCTGTCCTTTCTCTACCTGAAATTCCGTCCTTCCTCCACCTGCAGGTGTGTCCTTCCTCCACCTTCAGGTCTGTCTTTCCTCCACCTGAACGTTTGTCCTTCTGCCACCTGCAGGTCTGACCATCCCCCACCTGCAGGTTCATCCTCCCTGCACCTTCGGGTCCACCCTCCCTCCACTTACGGGTCTGTCCTTCCTCCACCTGCAAGTTTGTCCTTCCTTCACCTGCAGGTCTGCCCTCCCTCCACCTGCAGGTTCTTCCTCCCTCCACCTGGGGGTCCATCCTCCCTCCACCTGCAGGTCCTTCCTCTCTCCACCTGCAAGTTCATCCATCCTCCACCGGCAGGTCCATTCTTCCTCCATCTGCAGGTCTGTCCTTCCTCCAACTGAGGTCTCTCCTTTCTCCACCTGAAACTTCGTCCTTCCTCCACCTGCAGGTGTGTCCTTCTTCCACCTGCAGGTCTGTCTCTCCTCCACCTGAACGTTTGTCCTTCCACCACCTGCAGGTCCTACCTTCCTCCACCTGCAGGTCCTTCCTCCCTGCACCTGCAGGTCTGTCCTTCTTCCA
This sequence comes from Ictidomys tridecemlineatus, assembly GCF_052094955.1. Classification (NCBI taxonomy): domain Eukaryota; kingdom Metazoa; phylum Chordata; class Mammalia; order Rodentia; family Sciuridae; genus Ictidomys; species Ictidomys tridecemlineatus. Next base: position 156,025,187 of record NC_135484.1, on the reverse strand, counting down.
CCTGCGGGTCCATACTTCCTCCACCTGCAAGTCTGTCATTCCTCCACCTGCAGGTCCATGCTTCCTCCACCTGCAGGTCTGTCCTTCCTCCACCTGCGGGTCCATACTTCCTCCACCTGCAAGTCTGTCATTCTTCCACCTGCAGGTCCATGCTTCCTCCACCTGCAGGTCTGTGTTCCTCCACCTGCAGGTCTGTGTTCCTCCACCTGCAGGTCCCTCCTCCCTCCAACTGCAGGTCTGTCCTCCCTCCACCTGCAGGTCGATCCTCTCTCCACCTGCAAGTCCGTCATCCCTCCACCTGTGGGTCTGTCCTACCTCCACCTGCAGGTCTGTTTTTCCTTCACCTGAAAGTCTGTCCTCCCTCCACCTTCAGATCCATCCTTCCTCCACCTGCAGGTCCATCCTTCCTCCTCCCGCAGGTTCATCCATCCTCCTCCTGCAAGTCTGTCCTTCCTCCACCTGAAGGTCTGTCCTTACTCCACCTGCAGCTCTGTTTTTCCTCCAGGGATCTGGAGAGCCTGTCACCACACTTAACAGCTTTCAGTTCATTGATGATGGCATTAAACTCTGCAGTCCCTCCATGGCTGTTGTGTTGGTTTTTGTGCATGACTTTCCTAGATACAGGCAGTTTTTGTGTGATAATTTCAGCCATAGTCACAATGGGACAAAAGGGGAAGATATGCAATTATGGAAAATCATGTAGGTTTTTTGATCCATAGTTGCTGACATTCATAAGTTAATATTTATGTGGAGTCCTGTTATGTGCCTAATTGTGAAACTGTTTCCAAAACAGAGGAAATGAATATAGATAGGGAGACATATATAATCACCCAATAATTAAAAAAGGGATTTTTTGACAATTCTCTTAAATATCTGTAGTCAACATACTTTGCCCGGTATTTACTAAAAGTGATTCAGAAATTCCATGCAATCTCTATTAACTGGGAATAACCTTTTTCACTGGGGAAAAAACAAACAGGTCTGAGGTTGTGGCTCAGTGGTAGAGTGCTGAGGGCCATTGCCAAGTAGGAATGACGCATTGAAATTTCCTTGCCAGCGTACCCCATGTTGCTTAGAGGAAGGACTCGTGGAAATGGACTTTCCTTGGACATTCGCTGTGACGTTGCGTGTATGTTTGAGAAAGGTGACCCTGCTCAAGGACCAGGGTGGATCCGGATTTAGGGAGGATCCTACTGGATTTGGGCAGATCCAAGTTTAGGGTGTATCCTGCAGGTTTTAGGGAGTGTCCCGCTCCTTGGGTTTAGGGCGTTCCTGGTTTAGGACAATCTGGGTTTAGGGCGGTTCCAAATGACCCCGTCCAGAGAGTGGAGAGTCCATGGAACATGGAGATGAAGAATTTTCTGAATGAGATCCTGCACTGGACAAGTTGTGCACTTAGCCTCATCATCACTGGGATTATTGCCCTGGTGACCGCCATCACCAGAACAACCACTGCTGCTTCTTCACTTACTCAGGGCGTCCAGATGGCTCAGACTGTAAATGATTTGTCCACTGCCATGGCAGAAGACTTTGCCATCCAAAATGACTTAAATAATCTGTCCTGAGCTGATATTTTACTCATTTAGCAGGACCTAGACCTCCACCAGGAACAACTCGATATTCCGTATATGTTGCAGAGGCTCACTTTTGACCCTGAATTCCATAGTATTTGTGTCACCCAATATGCTGTATCTGAAAATGTAACCCTTCACTTCTCCAGTTTTTCTCAGTATATTAAGGGCACGTGGGATGCTAACTATGTTAAGACTGTGCATGACCTCACCAAGGCAATTGTCAAGATCAGTGAGATGAAGGTGTCGACCTTGACAACCTCTTCTTTCTTCCAGGGATTGACTGAACATTGGAAAACCTCATAGCCAAATTAACCAATCCTTATAATGCTATTACCCGACTCATATTGTTTATAATGGTGATAATATTTTCTAGTGTTGTGAGATGCTTATGTAACCATGTAAAGGCCACCAAACAAATACTGCAATGCTGGGTGAAGTCCTTGCAGCACAGTCGGAGGGGGGAGATGTGGGGACAGGTGCATGGAGTACTGCACACATGGCATACATGGCCACTCCCCTTGTGCTAGGCTAGGCGTGTGAGCACCTGTAGGCACACCCTGGGCATGAGGCCACTGTTGCAGTCCCTGTACTTGTTCCATGGCCCACTCCTCCATCTGTCACTGCAAGGATAATTAGCAGAAATTGCACTGGTGGGTGCCTGTAATCTTCTTAGCTATTGCCTGAGTATAAATACGTGGCAACTGCATGTAAAATCAGACCTGCTTCCTGCTTGGTTTCTGGAGGTCTTGATGAGTGACTCCGCAGCCACCCGTACCTCTACCTGTTCCATGGACATCCTCACTGGACCAGAAAAAGCCCCCGCAGACGTGCATCAAGTTGAGTGTATTCTCATGGCAGCCATTATACACTTTGAAAGCTTTTGATGGTTTCTCCCATTAATGAGCTTATTTTCCGTCCTTCTCCTATCAGTTGGATATGTGACCAGTGCTTTTGTGCTCTCTCTGTAGACCCACGGTTCCATCTGTGGAGAAGATCAAAGTAATCTTTGGTTATCTTCAACTTTCATCAGTTTCAGAGAAGATTGAGTGGGTTCAGGGGGTTGGCCATGGACCTTTTAAGCTGCTTTAAATAAGGAAGTACACCCTAGCATCTAATAATATAAGAGGTGGTGTAACTAGTGATATGAGTCACATTGATTAATTCTGACAGCTTTCTTTCACAGAGGTCTTTGTTAATTTGACACTAATTTACATATATTTATAGGAACCTTGAGATGTTCTGTGCATATAAACATTTAATAATATTCAAATCAGGAACACACACACACACACCTCAAATGTATATCGTTTTTATGCTGAAAACATGGAAACTTTCTTCCTCCAGATTGCTGAAATATACATTGCCTTGCCATTTTCTATGCTCATGCTGCTGAAGCATAGTCCACCAGACGAGCTTGCTCCTGTCCACCTCTAATCTAATATCATTTTTCCACATTCCCATTCTTTCCTTTCTCTATTCCTCAAATTCTATGAGATCCACAGTTTCTAGTCTCCACTCTACTCTCAAATTCTATGAGATCCACAGTTTCTAGTCTCCACTCTACTCTCAAATTCTATGAGATCCACAGTTTCTAGTCTCCACTCTACTCTCAAATTCTATGAGATGCACAGTTTTCTCGTCCACCTATGAGTGAGATCTTGTGGTACTTGTCTCTGTGCCTGAATTACTTCACTTAATGTGATACCTCCAGCTCAATCCATGGTCCCCCAGTGTCAGGATTTCATCTTACTCTATGGATGGCGCTTTTCCATCATGTATGTGTCACCATGTGTTTTTTATCCATACTTCATTTGGTAGTAACTAAAATTGGCTGTAGCTTTGGCTATTTTTGTTGCAATGTGCAAAGGATTGTGGGTGTCTCTTGGACATGCTGATTTAATGTCCTTTAGATTTAAACTCAAGGTGGGATTATGAGATCATGTGGTAGTTTTATTGTTAATATTTTAAAATCCCCCACAGTTTTCACAATGTCTGTATTTATTTACCTTCCCCACTACAGTGTGTGAGGGTTTCTTTCTCCCCACATCCCTACACTAACCTTTCACTTTTGACTTTTCAACAGTGGCTATTCTAGTGGCATTGATGCTTGGGTTTGCATTACCTTTATATTTACTGAGGTTGAACATTTGTAATTTGTCCTCTGGGAAACGTGTCCATAGGCTGATTTCCCCTATATAATCAGGGTGTCTTGTTGTTGTTGTTGACTTTGTTTGTGTGCTTTGTTATTGATTTTTCTTTTGCATGTTGACTGCATTTTGTGGTATGCAACCCAAGGCATTGTCTGTACTGACAAAGGTCTATCACTAAGCTACACCAACAGATCTTGCTATTGCGTGTTTAAGTTTCTTTGATATATTCTGAATATAAACTCCCTGTGAGACATAGACTTTCCAAATGCATCAACTACCAGGTAGTTAGTCTCTTCCCTCTGGTTTATTCTTTTCTTTTTTGGTGCAGAACTATTTTTAGTTCAACAGAATCTCATTTGATGCTTTTTCTTGTGTTTCCTGTCCTTTTGGTGACTTGTCCCAAAATTCTTTTTTATTATAACACCCTAAGGTTTTCCTCTTATTTTCTTCTACTTTTTTGTTGATTCAGGTCTTACATTTAAGTCTTTAATCCATTTTAATGTATTCTGTAGCTTGGACATCCTTCTTCACATGGATATGCAGTTTTTCCAAGACCACTTCATTGAGAAGACTGTTAGAACAAACAGTTAGAGAACACTCATGCACCTTCAGAGCACCTTTGTTGAAAATCAATTTGCTGTAGATGCATGAGCTACTTCTATGCTCTTGAGTCTTTACCATTGGTGCAAATGTATGTTTTTATGCCAATACCATTCTGTTGGGAGCAGTAATTTAATTAGGGCCCTTGAGCTGTCCTTCAACAGAGGCAATACCTTTACTGGGGACTTTCACTGTGAAGGTGAGGATTACAGATGCCCATGGCTATGATGTCACCCTGTTCAATAGGAGGTTCTGTGGCAGCCTCAGAGCTATTTAGTTCTTGACTTTGAGGTTTAGACACCAGCTGCCCAGGGGTAGAAAGTTATCGGTGCACGGTGAAAATCACACTTGGACTGCTCATACCTATGGCCTTGGTTCTGCTTGTTTTGAAGAATTTTCTCACAATAACCCTTTTGATGATTATCCTTATAATGCACAAATGCTGAACTTGTTCTGTGTCGCTATCTGCCTACCAGGGACTTCAGTGAACCATGAACACCAGCTTTCTCTCTATTTGTGGGTTTGTCTTTTCTCCATACCCTCCTCACCAGGTGCAGTTACCTTAAATAATGGCTCTGCGGGTCCCAACACCAGGCTTCTTTATTCCTGCAGCCTTGTAGTACATTTTGCGTTTTGAAGTAGTGTAATGCCTGCGATTTCATTCTTTTTGCTTAAGATTGATTGGGGAGGGCTTTTAATTCTCTGAGCAATATCCATATACTTCCCACAATTTAAAAGGAACAATGATCTCAACCATAGTACACACTGGTCTCCACGTCACTTTATTATAAGCAAAATTGTTTTTAGCCAGGTCCTTGCTAACACTTGTTATGTCTTCTCACCTAGCTAGGACCCAATCTTAATGGATGTAAAGTTGTGTCTTCTGAATTTGATTCACCGTTTCCTGATGGTTAGTAATGTTGAGCACCTGCTCATACACTTTGTGGACATTTGTGTATCTTCTTTGCAAACGTATTTTTCAAGTCCCTTGCCAATGATAACATGCCTAGTCTTGCGTTTTTGACTATCCACCAATATTAGAAGGAATTTACGTGGTTTCTGATCAATATAGTTTTCTAGGGGACCAAACTCCCTTGTGTGAAATCCACTATTGATTAGGAATCGATAATGACTCTTACTTGAGATATTCTTATGGTTGCTTTCAACAATTTTTTTGCTTTAGTTTACCAACTGCAGGTCTGCATGTAAACATTGCTGTGTAAATTCCAGATACCATGCTCTTCTGAGTTTCTGAAAATGGAGATTTGTTCACAAAATTCAGGGGTATATTTAGTCATCTCTATTATGTAAACTTTGTAAGGCACAACTGTTGTAGAGTTCATATCACTATTTATATTTTACTGCTTTAACACACCCACAGATATTTAGAAATAAAAGAAACTCGATGTGCTACCAGTCATGTCAGAGTGTTCCCGGGCTAGTGTTTCCCATTTCTCTCTCCTCCCTCCCACTCCACATGTTTGGGACAATGTCAGTCATGGGCTTCATTCTTTTCAGTTTTTTTTTCTAATTATGATTTCTGATTGATTTTGCTTTCTCAACTCAATTTCCACATTCTAGAGTGAAACAGAATCACACTTAATTAGGTAAAATAAAATCCAGGCAAACCTTGACAGATTGTTCCCGACAGTCATGAGCCATCTCCTTGTTCATCTAGATATTTGGATGTTGTTAGTGTCAGTCGTCTCTTCCTCATGGTCCCACTTTGACATGTCACTCATTCCTGACTGCACTTCCGGGATCTGAACTCCTGCCCTTTAGTCCTAGGGCAAGGACGTGTTCAGGGTGACTCACTCTGTCTTATTTCTCTATTTGAGGTTTTAGAAAACAGCTGTCACAGGAGAACTGAGGCACTAAGACACTTAGTACATGTTATGACTTCAGGGACACCTTCATTATGTCAAGCACATAAACACCTAATTTTGGAGTATGACATAATAACATTAATAAATTACTTTACATCTGTGTTAATATGATATGAACAAACCACAAACAGGGTCATAAGGAAGATACAGAGGACAACTTGGCTGTGTAGGAAGGGCCTCTAACTCAACACTGATGTCTTGGGGGAAATATGATCAATACATCAATAGCATCATTAATATTTCAAAGTGGTTTAATAAAATATCTATGGCAAGATCTGTGCATTCTATATGAATATATGTTTTGTTTCCAGTTTACAAACAAGGAAATTAAGTTCATTTCACTACAAATCAGAATACGATGTGTATTTCTGAAGACAGGGACAATATCACGCAGTATACAGGCTCTAACTAGTACGCTCTTGAAACAAGCCATGATTGTTACCCACACAACTTCTCATTTATTGGAGAAAAATACATTCAAATTGTAAGTTTGAAAATCAGAAAACATGAAAGGAAAAAAGTAAGTTATTTTTATTATGCCTCCACTTTTCTTCATAATAAATGACACAACTACGCTTTAAGTCTCTTTATTCTTGCAGATTTATTAATGCAGATGACATCCAATAAAGTGTATTATTCTATTCTATGTTTAAATGCTATTACTCTGGAAATATTTTATATTAATTGTAAATAAATATACCTTAGATATCAATAAAGTTTTTGAGGTTCACAAGGAAAAAAACCATCAAAATATATAGGGCCATTGACAGAGACAGAAGGAGCACCCTTAGCCACATTCCTATGAAGTTGGTCATAGGATTGTCTCCAGCTTTGTGGTATAGAAATGTCCCTCTATATGACTCAGCTACACTTACGTGACTTTCACGACTCATACAGAAACACAAGACTAAGGAGAGTTTTAAACTTACTTACTAGAAGATAAATGTTACACACATGGTCTCAATGTTTGTCTCTCTAGTGACCAGGCCAACACTCAGCCAGGTGTCCATCCCTGTGCATCAGCACAAATGGGCTGAGGATTGCATAGCCAAGGTTCACAAGTTGTAGAGCACTTACTTCTATGAAACGCTTCTCTAAGGAGAAAGTTACATATAAAGCCATGAAACAATCTGCCCAATAGAAGAAGAGAAAGCAGAGCATCAGAACGAGGACACTCTTTGCAGCCTTCACTTCAGGGGGGGTTCTGTGGAGGAGCTTGGAGGTCTGAAGGTGGAGCACGTGCTGGTGGTGCTTGTGGAGGAGGAAGACCATGTAGCCACTGGCCCCACCCATGACACCCTGGAACACAGCATCTCGAAGGACCATGAGAACAATAAAAATCCATCTGATTGTTGAGTTTTGCTGTAGAAAATAACAGCAGTTCTCATTTATTCTAATTTCTGAACTGTTCATGCTGCTGGCTTTTTTAATGTAAAGTGGTAAGTTCATGCTTATCAAGGAATTGAGTATCCACAGGAAGACTAACAAGGGAAGCAGGTGCCATGCAGACCTGGGCTGCAGCCTCCCCCACCTGGAGGCTCTGGGACTGATGGTGATGGCCTGGACCACTGTGAGGAGACTGGTGGTGCAGATGGACAGGCCCCGGGCCACCCTCTCCAGATAAATCGCAGTCTTACAGCCTATGTCACCTAGGAGGTCTCTGAACCCCAAACTGGATATTGTTCTTGGCATTCCTCCTGTAATAAGTGTTATGCTATTTGTAAAAGCCAAATGGATGAGAAGGAGGTGACTAGATTTCCTCTTGACTCCTCTAAACAAGCACATATAGTTCACAAACACATAGATATTCCCCATAATCCCAAGTCCTATTAGAAACATGAACGTTATTCCCTTGAAAAGAGGCAAAACCATTTCTTACTTCATAGGCAGAAAATCTCAGATATAGCAGACACTTTTTGAAGAAGGCAATTGTATGATGATATATATCTGCAAAGAAGTATTTCACAACAGCCTTTCCTGGGGTGTAGGAACAATCAGGATACATGTAACGATGCAGATTTTGTCCAAAGGACTATTTTTCTTAGGGGGTTAAGGATCATTCTACATGCTTTTAAAAGTCATCCTGATGCCATTATTCAAAAATCTAAGTTTTTAACCCTGATTTTTTTCTAAGCTCTATGCAATCAATACCAAGTTTCTTGATCAAATCCCTGATATCTCACCTATATTCAACCTCACCTTGGATACATTAAAGCTACACTCCCCCAGTCAGACTCTTCCCTGTCTTTTTGGTTTCATTCTCTATGTTTTTATCATTGGGATGTAAAAGTCGAGGATCACACTTGGCCTTTCTTCTTTCCAATACCCCATGCACAAGCATCTATAAAATCCAGTTCCCTGAATGTCTTTAACAAATATAAACTCAGCCATAGTTCAGTTTCTCAACATCTTTTGCTGCACCACGTTTGAGGCTGGATTTTGCTTTAGAGTTTTCCTCCTTTGACGACAACAGCTTCCCTTTTGTGTTCTCTGCACACCAGTAGGACTCGGTGGTTTCACGGCTTACTAACACCAGAGTCTCTGTAGTGCTCAGAGTGACATCCAGCTCCAACCTGCACAGAGGGGATCCAACAACTCAGTCAGAGGTATGCAGGAATGAGTTTCTAGCCTGAGAGAATGGGGTTACAGACAGCGTGGAGCCAGCGAGGCTGCCCTAGAAGAGCCAGGAAATGCTGCTGCAGGGTCATCAGCAGAGGGCTGACTTCCCACTGATGCCCTCAGGGGCTCTAAGGAGGCCTGGGCCAGTTCTGCATGTGGTGGTGTTTGTCAGAGTGTTAGGATGAGAGGAAAGACCCTGCTAGGAGCTGTCAGGAGACGAAGGCAGTGTGTGAACCAGGAATCCCCAACAAAACCTGCTTGTAGAAGAGTAGGCTGGGAGACATTTGGCATGAACCAATTCACCTGAGTGGGGCCTTGCAGACATTTTACACCTTACAGTGCCCTGGTGGGACAGTCACCTAGTCAGCTCTGCAGCCTGCTCTGTCTTTTCCCCACCTAGTCAGCAATTGGGCTGCTATGAGGTTTAAACTGCACGGCTCACTGCCACGCAGGCTTGAACAGGAGTTTACATTTTCCTGCTAGAATTCCAATTTCATGTCTCACCTGAGAACTTATGTAAAATATGGTCAATTTCTCCAGAAAAAATAAACCAGATTGTTAAAAAAATACTTATAATTTGAGTGAATCCTATATACATAGAATACAATTTTGCAATTCTTCCCCTCAGCTCCTGCTATTCATTAAAAATTGCTTGAGATTCCTCTGCTAAACATCCCCGGCATAATAAAATACAGAAAAACAGTTTGTACCCATCTTTGGCACCATGTAACCCTTGAAAACAGGAAGATTTATATTTCAATGCTGTTTCTTCCACTAACAAATGGGGAGAATAATAACTGCACCAAAGCCTTAAACAGCACAAAATCCTACATATCTACTGTGAAATGCCTAAGATACAAGATCTAATGACCCAGCACAGCAGTTTCCACTAGTAAGTCACGTGTGAGAAGGAGCACACTCAATGGACATCATGGCCCAGGGGACTTATCAAATGTTTGTTCATTTCTTCTTCATTTTCTAGTTTTTCTCTTATTTTCAGCCCACTCCCATCTTCCCAAATGACACAGCTCTGAATCAAATTTGGGAGGCACTTCTGAGACACATAATGCACTTCCCCTTCGCTCTGACAGAATAGAGTGCAGACATCATCACAGGTTGATTTTACAACTACAGTCTAAACAGTTCTGAAGGCCCTGCATTCACAGAAAGATATCACCCCCACCTGGAATTAACCCCAACAGCTGGGCAGGAACACGCATCGCTCCTGGGGAAAACATTCCAAGATAAATATGAGAGCATGCTCCTTGCTTCATGGAACTGAACTAAAGGCAAAGATATTTTTTGAAATTGTAATATCAAGTAAACAATTGAAAACATACTGGAATTCAACAAGAGACACTAGGATTTTAAACGGTCATTGTTTCAGTAGGCACTCTGACAGACATATAAAAGCGAATTTGACTCATATGTGGGGTCTAATGCTATGTGTCAGGACAAGCAACTTCAGGGTGGATGCAGAATGAATGCCTTCACATTAAACACAGTGCACTTAGGGACATAGAAACATAATGCAGGGGGGAAAAGTATCTTAGAAACCAAGTAATACAAAAAACTCTAGGTTCAAAAACCTAGTGTAAGCTACGATGCTGACAGAAGCACTGCAGGACAATGTGGAGGCTGAAGAAACTGAGCTTTTCTAAAGGCAGACAAAGCTTCTAGCCTTCTCTCCCAGGACCCTCCACAGAGCTCTTGGATGAATCCTGATCCTGAACACAGGTCAAGGTGGCTCTGCTGTAGCTGAGGGGCACCTGCTGTAAAGGCCCTCATCTTCCTGGCCCAGGTGCACACCTGCAGATCCCAGCAGAAGGGTGAAGGTCCTGAGGCTGAGACACACTCAGCAGCCCCCTTGCTCAGTCACAGACCGTAAGACTGTGACCGCTGAGGGATGTCCCCTGAGCCCGTGAGCAAATCTGATCCTAGGGCCCACTCACCTTGGTGCAGACTGCAGTCAGCCTCCCTGTTGGTCCTTTGAACAAGACACAGCTCTCCAGGTTGTATTTGTACCTTCTGGGTTTGTGGGGCTCTTGTCATTAACTACCACTGGGCTCCATGTCAGTGTTGTCACCTGTCAAAGAGAAGCGCCCTCTGCAGGAGCTCAGTCCCTGAGGTGTGCCTCTCCCTCTCCCTCTACAATTACTGCATTTGTTTCCTTCAGACCTTAGCTCAGTCTTAATTGGGCCTAATTGTTTGAAAAGAAGTTTGGAGATGAGCAAGTGATCAACCAGCCACATTCATGTGACTGTTTCCCATTTATTGGCTTCCCTTCAACCTCACAAAGTTCCACAGCTGAATCATAATGGGGCCACGTTGTGTCACACAGAGGGCCACTTCCCCTCATGTTCAAGGCCTTACCCATGCACAGGGATGTAGCACCTGAGGACCAGCACTGGGGACTCTGCTTTCAGAGCAGGCCCCAGCCAGGCTCCTGGGAAGGACAGGAGTCACCTTTCTCCACCTGTGCACTTGGGCAGTTCAAGGTCATAGCAACAAAAACATGGTGTTTCTAGAACCCCATGGCTAGATGCACCCACGTTCTCCTCTCAAAAGCCCAAATCTGCGATCAAGAAAATGCAAATCAAAATTACAGTGAGATGGCACCTCAGTTAGAATGGCATTCATCAAGAATAAAAATAGGAGTAGATTCTCTCAAAACTCTGAAAAAACAGGTAAATTCATGCATTTTTGTAGACTAGAAATTAGTACAACCATGTTGGTAATCAATACAGACATTCCTTAAAAATCTACAAATGAACTATCATATGATACAGCTATAACACTCTGTGATTTTTTTTCCAAAAACTACCCCTATAACTAGCATAGTATAGTGACCCAACTGCATCAATATCTATAGCAGCACAATTCGCAACTTCCAAGTTAGGAAACCAGCCCCGGTGATCACCAACAGATGAATGGATTAAGAAAAAGTGTTGTGACAGGCCAGAGCCTAGCCTCTGGTGCAGGACCACCCCTTCTGACTAATGGACTACCATGGAGCCAAGATCCAGCCCAGGGGCTCACACCAGCCCACACAGGATGGGGGATCTCAGTAGGCCTGGTTCACCCCTCCCCCAGCAGGGCAGACACTGCCAGAGCCTAGCCTCTGGTGCAGGACCTCCCCTTCCTACCAGCAGACTACTGTGGGAGGTCAAGACCAGTGGCCCTGATCCACCCACCCCAACTTACGCAGAACAGAGACCCAGGATGCAGTAGAATCCACTGAGGGACACCAGCAGGGTCTGGAGGCCCAACATCGAGGTGAGGTACAGACAATCTGCACAGGTCCTACAAGACTAGAGGGAGGAAACTGTACTATCCCAGATCCACACTGCAAGGAAGGAAGACACAGAGACAACATGAAAATACAAGGGAGGAGTGTGCCCCAAACACACCAGGAACCTATATAACAGAACCCATGGACAGAGAAGTTGATGAAATGTCAGAGGAGGAGGTCAGAAGGTTCATAATTAAGTGATCTGTGAATTAAAGAAAGACCTAAATGAGCAAATACAGGCAAAAATTGATCACTCCAACAATGAGATAAGAGAGTAAACCCAGGTAGAAAAAGATTACTTCAAGAGACAGAGACCCTGAAATAAAACAAGTCAGAAATCCTTGAAACAAAGGATACAATAAATAAAATAAAAAACTAAATAAAAAGAACAACCAACAGAGTAGATCACTTGGAAGAAAGAACGTCAGACACTGAAGACAAAGTACAACCTGGAAAATAAAGTTGATCACACAGTGAAGAAAGTCAGAAACCCTGAACAGAACATCCAAGAGCATCACTACCCTCTACTCTATGTGGACACAGTAAAACTCTTCCATGATTCAGGTCTCAGCATGAAGGTGTTGTTACTCCTGAGACCCCACCCTCACCACCTACCTTTGCCTCCAGAACTATAACTAGATGCAAATCTAAGCAGTCCCTAGAGGTGAGGTACTGAGTGTGACCCACAAGGAGGTACTCTACATTTAGAAGGAAGTTCTTGAGTTTTCTCATTTATACAAGCAGAAGCCTGGGAAACAGGTGGGAATGGATTTTAAGGGTGTGGGATAAGAGTGGAAGGAACATAAACTTATATCATGCAGGATTTATTGATACTGGCCCATAAGAAGAGATTCTAGATTTAATGTAATAGCTCACTGTGTTAAAAAAGTTTTAGCTGAAGTATGAGCCCAAAGATGGCCCACTATAAATGAGCTGAAATGCTGGACAACCCTTGATTTATTGTTGATGAGGCAATTCAGAGGCTCAGGAAAATTGGAATGCAGGAGTGGATCTGTCAGGTGTGACCTTCTCCTCCATACTGTGGGGGTCCAGAAGATGTGCACTTCACCAGAACTAGAGGAAACAAATTGTGAGAGGAGCACCAGCATCCTTGAAGAGCTCTGTGGTTGCTCTCTCTGCATGCCAGACCTTACTGTGGGAGCTGCCATCAATCAACTGGAAGACTTCACTGCAATGGGCATGATTGGATCTCAGGGAGGAAGAGGTCATGTGGCAGCCCTCAATCACCATAGACAGGGAGGTCATAGTTACAGTAATGGACAGCAAAGGGGAGGAAGTGGACACAGTGTTCTGACTCGTGTAGATCTCTGGCATTGGCTAATTAATCATGGTGTTTCTAGAAGCCAAATAGAGGGAAACCCACAAAACTCTTACGTGACTTATACAAAGTACAAAAATCTCAGGGCAAATGCACAAAAGTCTGCCTCAGATCATAACAGCAGAGAATCACAGCCCCTCAGCCACTTCCTGGATGTGAGTCAATTACAGATCCAGAATCCCTGAATCAAGGGGAGGCCAGGTCTCCTTGAGGAAGGACCTGGTACAGCACCAATATCTTTACTGTTAATCTTTCTCCCATCCTCCTCCAAAGGGAGCCAAGGCCATTTACAAGATAACTGTGCATTGGGGAAAAGGCAATAATCAATCTTTGGGGGACTGCTAGACACAGACTCTGAATTGACATTGATTCTGGAGACCCCAAACGTCATTGTGGCCCTCCAGTAAAAGTGGGAGCTTATGGAATCAGGTAATCAATGGAGCTTGGACTAAAGTCCAACTCAGTGCATCCAGTGGGTTCCCAAACTCATCCTGTGGTTGTTTCCCCAGCCTGGAATGTGTAACTGGGATAGATATACTTAGCACTTGGCAAAACTCCCACATTGGTTCTCTAACCTGTGGAACGAGGGCTGTTATGGGTGGGAAGTGTACATGAAAGCCTCTGGCATTGCCTGGACCTGGGAAAATGGTGAATCAAAGGCAATTCCACATCCCTGGAGGGATTGCAGTGATTAATGCCACCATCAAGAACACGAAGGATGCAGGGAGGGTGAATCCCACAGCACCACACCTGGATCTCCTATTTGTCCTGTGCTGAAGACAGCTGGAGAATGACAGTTGATTACCATAAGCTTAATCAGGTGGTGACTCCAATTGCACCTGCTGGACCAGGTGTGGTTTCTTCCCTTGAGCAGATCAATACATCTCCTGGTACCTAGTATGTGGCTATTGATTGGGAAAATGCTTCTGTTTCCATCCCAGTGAAAAAGAACCACCAGAAACAATTTGTCTTCAGCTGGCAAAGCCAGAAATGTACCTTCAGTGTCCTCCTCAGGGAATGTCAACTCTCCAGCACTGTGACACAGCTTAGTTCACAGGGACCTTGATCAACTTTCTCTCCCACATGATGTCACACTGGCCCTTTATATCAATGACATTATGTGGATTGGGCCAGCTGAGCAGGAATAGCAACCACTTTGAACTTGCTGTTGGAGCATTTGTGTATCATAGGGTGTGAAATATATCTCACTAAAATCCAAGGGCCTTCAACTTCAGTAAAGTTTCTGGGAGTCCAGTGGTGAGGGGCTGTGAGATAGCCATTCCTTGTAACCTGAAGGATAAGTTGTTTCATATGGCCCCTCCTACAGGTAGGAAAGAAGCACAGCACTGTGGGCCTATGTGGATTTGGAGAGAGCACATTTCTCACGTGGGTGTGTTCCTCCAGCCCACCGACCTAATGACTAGAAAAGCTTCCTGTTTTAGTGGTTTCCAGAACAGAAGAAGGCAATGCAGCAGGTCCAGGCTGCTGGGCAGGTAGCACTGTCATTCGGGCCATATGACCTGGCAGACCCATGGTCTTTGAAGTGTTAGTGTAGATGGGGACACTGTCCAGAGTCATGGGCAGGCCCCATAGGTAAATCACAGTGGAGGGCATTGGGATTTTGGAGCAAGGCCCTGCCAGCATCCGCACACAACTACTGTTTCTTTGAGAAGTAGCTCTTGCCTGCTACTGGGCCTTAGTGGGAACTGAATGCTTGACCATGGGCCACCAGGTTCCTATATGACCTGAGCTGCCCATCATGAATTGGGCATTATAAGACCCCCCCCATGCCATAAGTTTGGATATGTGCATTAGCACTGTGTCATTAAGTGGAAGTGGTGGTAACATGATCGGGCATGTGAGGGACACAAAGGCACAAGTTGGCTGCATGAAGAAGTGGCCATATTGCCCATCACTCATGGTCCTGCTGCAGTACCTTCTGTCCCTCAGTATGAACCTATGACTTCATGGGGTGGACCTTATGATCAATTGACAGAGGAAGAGAAGACTGATGCTGGTTCAAGGATGGCTCTGCACCATGGTACCACCCAGAAATGGAAAGCTGTGGACCTGTTCCCCCTTTCTGGAACACAGCTGAAGGTCAGTGGTGAAGGGCAATATTCACAATGGACAGAACTCTGGGCAGTGCATCTGATTGTGCATTTTGCCTGGAAGGAAATTGGCAGATGTGTGACTATTCAATCCATGCACCACAGCTAATGGGTTGGCTGGCTGGTGAGGGAACTTGAAAGAACATAATTGGAGAATTGGCAACAAGGACATTTGGGGAAAAGTTGTATAAAAAAATCTCTCTTAATGGGCAAAGAATATGAAGATATTTCTGTCTCATGTAAATGCCCACCAAAAGGTGACCTCAGCAGGAGAGGATTTAATAATCATATGGATAGGATGACCCAATCTATGGATAGCAGTTAACCTCTTTCCCCTGCCAAGCCTGTCACTGCCCAATGGGCTCATGGACAGAGTGGTCATGGTGGCAGAGATGGTGTTTATGCATGGACTCAGCAGCATGGACATCCACTCACCAAGGCTGGTTTAGCTACAGCCACTGCTGAGTGTCCAGTTTGCCCACAGCAGTGACCAACACTAAGCCCCTTATGGCATCATTCCCAAGGAGATCAGGCACAGCCTGGTGGAGGTTGATTACATTGGACCTCTTCCATCATGGAAGGGGCAGCAATTTGTCCCTAGTGGAATAAACACTTATTCTGGGTATGGATTTGCCTTCCCTGTCTGTAGTGCTTCAGCGAAAACCACCATCTGTGGACTTAGAGAATGCCGTTTCCATCATCATGGTATTCCACACTGCATTGCTTCAGACCACAATACTCACTTCATGGCCAAAGAAGTGAGGCACTGGGCTTGTGCTCATGGATTCATTGGTCCTACCTGTTCCCCACCACCCTGAAGCAGCTGGCTTGATGGAACAATGGAACAGCTCTTGAAGATGCAGCTGCAGCACCAGCTAGGGGCAGTACATTGCAGGGCTGGACAAGGTTCTTCAGAAGGTGTCTGTACTCTCTGAGTCAGCAGCCAATATAGGGCACTGTGCTTCCTATTTCTGGAATTCATGGTCCAGGAGTCGAGGTGGAGGAAGGAATGCTACCACTCACCATCACCCTAGTAACCCAGTAGGAAGGTTTTGCTTCCTGTCTCTGCAACCTTCTGCTCTGCAGGCCTGGAGTCTTAGTTCCAGGAGAAGGAATGCTTCTATTTGGAGATGCAACAATGATTTCATTCAAATGCAAGTGAAGACTTCCCCCTGGTTACTTTAGGCTCCTCATGCCTCTGAGTCAACAGGCTAGGAAGGGAGCTATGGTGCTGTCCTGTGATTGGTCCATATTACCAAGGGGACACTGACTCTTATTCCACATGGAGGTAAGGAGTCATACTCCTGGAGTGCAGGAGATCCCTTAGTATCACCCTGTCCCATTATTAAAGTCAACAGAATACTACAACAACCCAATCCTGGCAAAATGACAAATGTCCCAGACCCTTCGGGAATGAAGGTGTAGGTCGCACGTTCAGGTAAGGAGCCCAATCTGCTGAGGGCTTCCTGAAGGTAGAGGGAATCCAGAATGGTAATGGAAGAAGGTAGTCATAAATGCTAACTAGTCTCCTCGTTTCTGTGACCAGTTGCAGAAACGAGGAAACTGTAATTGTCATTGATAATTCTTCCCTATTCCATTCAGAATATCTTTGGGCACCTTACCCATGCTTGAAGAGGAAATGATTGTTACTCTCATGTTACTCATCATGTAACGAAATACTGATTGACTTAACATCAGTGATGTTTTTTGTTTTCTTTCTATTCTGGGGAACAAACTAGTGCATTCAATTGTAGGAATCATACTTCTGTTAGGGAGAGTTATGACCTTGTTATTGTGTTTATTTGGAATTTGATTATGATGTAAAGGGTCATATTTGGATATCAAGTGGACAAGGGTGGACTTGTAATGGTTACTTTGAATTGTCAGGCTAATTGGATCTAGAGATGCCATGGATTCAATGTATGATATGTAAAGATCATTGTAATGTTTTGAGCAATTAATAAATTTTTTTTTAAAAAAAGAAGATCATGGGTGTGTCAGTGAAGGTGTGCCTAGGAATGACTGACATGGAGACCCTCTCTAGCACCAAGCCATAGGGCAATGGCTTGGATGGAATAAAAATTGGAAGAACAAAGAAGCAGCAGCACATGCAAGCTCAGGTCTTGACAGAATCGTGATGGCTGCCACCTTCATCTGAGGATATTGGACTCTACACTCCTCCAGAGTGAACCCTGGCAGGGATTCTCGAGAACCCTTTGGTCTTGGACTAGGGTGGCAACATTGATCCCTCCTGTTCGGTGGCCTCAGCCTCTTGGACCACACAGCTACTGATTCTTCCAGCTGTCCAGCCTGCAGATGGCCACAGTGGAGTACCCAGCTTCCGGTCACATAAGCCAACCTCACAAGTCCTCCTTGTACAATTAAACTTTCTCCTGATTCTGTTCCTCTAGAGAACCATGACTAATTCACATGGTAGAAATCAAGCAAGTTACATGCATCCTACAGACAAAGGCATGAAGCGAATGTTTCCATTCCAAACGGGAAGAATTGAGGCAAGGAAAGAAGGGCCCGCCCAAACAAAAGACCAAAACTCAGAAGGACAAACACCAAATCCTGTAGCCCCAAGTCAGACATCCAGAGCACCTGGTGGTGAGAACAGTTATGCTGTCCAACAAGCAAAAGTGGCACAAAGTAAATGTGGGTCAGAAGGAACTTTCTCTCTTCACTGATCAAAGCAGAGCACAGTGCTTTGGCGTCATCAAGATGAGTGAATTTGTATGACAGAAATTATACACTTTGAGACCTGATGATGGTTTTCATATTAAGGTGCTGATTTTCCATCCCTCTTCCTCTCAGTAATATATGTGAGCACTGCTCATGAATCTATCTATAGACCCACACGTGACTCAGTGGACCAGATAAAGGGAACCTCTAGTCATCTTCAGCTTTAATCCTTTTCAGATGAGATTGGGCATGTGAAGGATGCTCTGGCCACAGACCTTTTAATTTGTTTGAAATAAGGAAGTACATACCAGCATCTCATAATACAACAGTTGGTATAACTAGTGATATGACTTACATCTATCAGTTCTGACTTCTTTCTTTCACAGGGGTCTTTGCTTATTTAATTGACACTAATTTACTCATATTTGTTGGGTACCATTAGATGTTTCTGTACATATATTCACTTAATAATATTCAAATCAGGGCAAACATACACACACATACAACCTGTAATGTATAATTTTTTTTGATGCTGAAAACAAGGAAACTGATTTTACTTCTTGCACTTTAGAAGTCTTGTTAAGGAAGTCAGATCCTAGGCCAACATGGTGAAGAACTGGGCCTATTTTTTCTTCTATTAGACACAGAGTCTCTGTTCTAGTGCCTAAGTATTGATCCACTTTGAGTTGATTTTTGTGCATGGTTAGAGATAGAGGTTTGATTTTATTTTACTACATATGAATTTCCAGTTTTTCCAGCACCACTTGTTGAATAGGCTATTTTTGTCTCCAGTGAATATTTTTGGCACCCTTGACTAGTATGAGATAATGGTATTTGTGTGGGTTTGTCTCTGTGTCCTCTATTCTGTGCCATAGGTCTACATGTCTCTTTTGGTGCCAATGTCATGACATTTTTGTTACTCTAGCTCTGTTGTATTGAAAGCTTTTTCTCAGCAAAGGAAACAATTAATAACATGAGGAGAGAGTCTACAGATTGGGAGAAAATCTTTACCACATGCATCTCCAATAAAGCATTTATCTTTAGGATATACAAAGAATTCAATAAACTTCAAACCAAAAACGACAATCAATAAATGGTCTAAGGAACTGAACAGATGCTTCACAGAAGAAGAAATACAATTGATCAACAAATATATGAAAAAGTGTTCAACATCTCTAGCAATTAGAGAAATAGAAATCAACACTACTCTCAGATTTCTTTTTTTATTGGTTGTTCAAACCATTGCAAAGCTCTTGCCATATCATATTTCATACATTTGATTCAAGTGGGTTATAACTCCCATTTTTATCCCATATACAGATTGCAGAATCACATCAGTTACACATCCACGTTTTTACATATTGCCATACTAGTGATTGTTGTATTCTGCTATCTTTCCTATCTGCTACTATCCCCCCTCCCCTTCCCTCCCCTCCCATCTTCTCTCTCTACCCCATCTACTATAATTTATTTCTCCCCCTTGATTTTTTCCCTTTCCCCTCACATCCTCTTATATGTAATTTTGTATAACAATGAGGGTCTCCTTCCATTTCCATGCAATTTCCCTTCTCTCTCCCTTTCCCTCCCACCTCTCGTCCCTGTTTAATGTTAATCTATTTCTCATGCTCTTCCTCCCTGCTCTGTTCTTAGTTTTTCTCCTTATATCAGGGAAGACATTTGGCATTTGTTTTTTAGGAATTGGCTAGATTCACTTAGCATAATATGCTCTAATTTCATCCAATTCCCTGCAAATTCCATGATTTTGTCATTTTTAGTGCTGAGCAATACTCCGTTGTGTACAAATGCCACTTTTTTAAATCCATTCATCTATTGGAGGGCATCTAAGTTGGTTCCACAGTCTAGCTATTGTGAATTGTGCTGCTATGAACATCGATGTACCAGTATCCCTATAGTACGCTCTTTTAAGGTCTTCAGGGAATAGTCCGAGAAGGGCAATAGCTGGGTCAAATGGTGGTTTCATTACTAGATTTCCCAGGAATCTCCATACTGCTTTCGAAATTGTCTGCACCAATTTTCAGTCCCACCAGCAATGTACAAGTGTACTCTTTTCCCCACATCCTCACCAGCACTTGTTGTTGTTTGACTTCATAATGGCTGCCAATCTTACTGGAGTGAGATGGTATCTTAGGGTGGTTTTGATTTGCATTTCTCTGACTGCTAGAGATGGTGAGCATTTTTTCGTGTACTTGTTGATTGATTGTATGTCCTCCTCTGAGAAGTGTCTGTTCAGGTCCTTGGCCCATTTGTTAATTGGGTTATTTGTTTTCTTATTGCTTAATTTTTTGAGTTCTTTGTATACTCTGGTTATTAGGGCTCTATCTGAAGTGTGAGGAGTAAAGATTTGTTCCCAGGATGTAGGCTCCCTATTTACCTCTCTTATTGTTTCTCTTGCTGAGAAAAAACTTTTTAGTTTGAGTAAGTCCCATTTGTTGATTCTTGTTTTTAACTCTTGTGCTATGGGTGTCCTATTAAGGAATTTGGAGCTCAACCCCACAATATGTAGATTGGAGCCAACTTTTTCTTCTATCAGACACAGAGTCTCTGTTTTGATATCAAGCTCCTTGATCCATTTTGAGATAACCTTTGTGCATGGTGAGAGGAAGGGATTCAGTTTCATTTTATTGCATATGGATTTCCAGTTTTCCCAGTACCATTTATTGAAGATGCTATTCTTCCTCCATTGCATGCTTTTAGGCCCTTTATCGAATATAAGATAGTTGTAATTTTGTGGATTGGTTTCTGTGTCCTCTATTCTGTACCATTGGTCCACCCGCTGTTTTTGTTACCATTGCTCTGTAATACAGTTTGAAATCTGGTATCGCTGTACCTCCTAATTCACACTTTTTGCTTAGAATTGCTTTTGCTATTCTGGGTCTTTTATTTTTCCATATGAATTTCATTATTGCTTTATCTATTTCTACAAGAAATGCCATTAGTATTTTGATTGGCATTGCATTGAACCTATAAAGAACTTTTGGTAAATATCACCATTTTGATGATGTTAGTTCTTCCTATCCATAAACAGGGTATCTTCTTCTATTTCTCCCTTTAGGGTTCTGTAGTTTTCATTGTATAAATCTTTCACCTCTTTTGTTAGGTTGATTCTCAAGTATTTTATTTTCTTTGAGGATATTGTGAATGGGGTGGTTTTCTCATTTCCAGTTTAGAAGATTTGTCGCTAATATACAAGAATGCCTTTGATTTATGCATGTTAATTTTATATGCTGCCACTTTGGTGAATTCATTTATTAGTTCTAGTAGTTTTTTGTAGACCCTTTTGGGTCTTCTAGGTATAGGAACATATCACATGCAAATAGTGATAATTTAAGTTCTTCTTTTCCTATCTTAATGCCTTTAATTTCTTTAGTCTGTCTATTATTTGCTCTGGCCAGTATTTCAAGAACTATATTGAATAGAAGTGGTGAGAGAGGGCATCCCTGTCTTGTTCCAGATTTTAGCGGGAATGCCTTCAGTTTTTCTCCATTTAGAATGATGCTAGCCTGAGGCTTATCGTAAATAGCTTTTACAATGTCGAGGTAAGTTCCTGTTATCCCTAGTGTTTCTAATGTTTTGAACATAAAGGAATTCTGTACTTTGTCAAATGGTTTTTCTGCGTCCATCGAGATGATCATATGGTTCTTATCTTTAAGTCTATTGATGTGGTGAATAACGTTTATTAATTTCCATATATTGAACCAGCCTTGCATCCAATGGATGAATTCTACTTGATCATGGTGCATGATCTTTTTGATGTGTTTTTGTATCTGATTTGCCAGAATTTTATTGAGGATTCTTGCATCTAAATTCATTAAGGATATTGGTCTGTAGTTTTCTTTCTTTGAGGTGTCTTTATCTGGTTTGGGAATCAGGGTGATATTGGCCTCATAGAATGAATTTGGAAGTTCTACCTCTTTTTCTGTCTCCTGAAATAGATTGTAGAGTATTGGTAATAGCTCTTCTTTAAAGTTCTTGTATAACTCTGCTGTATATCCATCCGGTCCTGGGCTTTTCTTGGTTGGTAGTCTTTTGATGGCTTCTTCTATTTCCTCACTTGATATTGGTCTATTTATGTTGTTTATATCCTCCTGACTCAATCTGGGTAGTTCATATGTCTTAAGGAATTTATTGATGCCTTCACTATCTTCTCTTTTATTAGAGTATAGGGTTTCAAAATAATTTCTAATTACCTTCTGTATTTCTGAATTATCTGTTGTGATGTTGCCTTTTTCATCCAGTAAGCTAGTAATTTGGGTTCTCTCTCTCTTCTTCTCTTTGTTAGCATGGCTAGTGGTCTATCAATCTTATTTATTTTTCAAAGAACCAACTTTTAGTTTTGTCAATTTCTTTATTGTTTCTTTTGTTTCGATTTCATTGATTTCAGCTCTAATTTTAATTATGTCTTGCCTTCTACTGTATTTGCTGCTGATTTGTTCTTCTTTTTCTAAGGTTTCAAGATGTAGTGTGAGGTCATTTATTTGTTGGCTTTTCCTTCTTTTAAGGAATGAACTCCATGAAATGAATTTTCCTCTTAGTACTGCTTTCATACTGTCCCAGAGATTTCGATATGTTGTGTCTGAGTTTTCATTTACCTCTAAGAATTTTTTAATTTCCTATTTGATGTCTTCTGTAACCCTTTGTTCATTCAGTAGCATATTTTTTAATCTCCATGTGATGTAGGATTTTTCCTTTCTCATTTAATTATTGATTTCCAATTTCATTCCATTATGATCAGATAAAAGGCATGGTAGTATCTCTTCTCCTTTGTAATTGCTAAGATTTGCCCTTTGACATAATATATATGATCTATTTTTGAGAAGGTTCCATGTGCTGCTGAGAAAAAAGTGTATCTGCTTGATGTTGGGTGGTATATTCTGTATATATCAATTATGTCTAAATTATTAATTATATTATTGAGCTCTATGGTTTCTTTATTCAACTTTGTTTGGAAGATCTGTCCAGTGGTGAGAGAGGTGTGTTAAAATCTCCCATGATTATTGTGTTGTGGTCTGTTTGACTCTTGAACTTGAGAAGTGTTTGTTTGATGAACGTAGCTGCACCATTGTTAGGGGCATATATATTAATGATCCTCAAGTCTTGTTGGTGTATGGTTCCCTTGAGCAGCATGTAGTATCCTTGTTTATCCCTTTTGATTAACTTTGGCTTGAAGTCTATTTTATTTGATACAAGTATGGACATCCCTGCTTGCTTCCGGGGTCCATATGAGTGATATGATTTTTCCCAACCTTTCATCTTCAGTCTGTGTATGTCTTTTTCTATCAGATGAGTCTCCTGTAGGCAGCATATTGTTGGATCTTTTTTTTAATACATTCTACCAGCCTATGTCTTTTGATTGGTGCATTTAAGCCATTAACATTTAGGGTTACTATTGAGATATGTATTTCCAGCCATATTTGGTTATATTTGTTACTAAACATGATTTGTTTTTCCTCTATGATTAGTTTTTCCTTTAATGCACTACCTCCCGCTGTTGGTTTTCATTGTTATTTTTTATTTCCTCTTCCTGTAATGTTTTGCCAAGGATGTTTTGAAGAGCTGGTTTTCTAGCTGCAAATTCTTTTAACTTTTGTTTATCATGGAAGATTTTTATTTCATCTTTAATCCCGAAGCTTAATTTCACTGGATACATGATTCTTGGTTGGAACCCTTTTTCTTTCAGCATTTGAAATATGTTGTTCCAGGATCTTCTAGCTTTCAGAGTCTGTTTTGAAAGATCAGCAGTTATCCTGATTGGTTTACCCCTAAATGTAAACTGCTTCCTCTCTCTTGTGGCTTTTAAGATTCTCTCCTTATTCTGTATGTTGGGCATCTTCATTATTATGTGTCTTGGTGTGGATCTCTTATGATTTTGTACATTCAGTGTCCTGTAGGCTTCTAGTATTTGGATTTATTTTTCATTCGTTACGTCTGGGAAGTTTTCTAGTATTATTTCATTGAATAGATTGCTCATTCCCTTGGTTTGGACCTCTACACCCTCTTGTATCCCAATAACTCTTAGGTTTGGTTTCTTTATGTTATCCCATAATTCTTGGATGTTCTGCTCATGATTTCTTAACATTCTCACTGAGCTGCCTAAGTCCTTTTCAAGTTGAAAAACTTTGTCTTCATTGTCTGAAGTTCTATCTTCTAAGTGTTCTCCTCTGCTGGTAATACTCTCATTTGAGTTTTTAATTTGGTTTATTGTTTCCTGCATTTCCAGGATTTCTGTTTGTTTGTTTTTTATATCCCCTATCTCCCTATAGCTACTTTCAGATTTCATCTCACTCCTGTCATAATGACAATCATCAAGAATACAGGCAACAATACATATAAGTGGGGATGTGGGGAAATGGTACACTCATACATTGCTAGTGGGACTGAAAATTGGTGCAACTGCTATGGAAAGCAGTGTGGAGGTTCCTTAGAAAATCAGGAATGGAACAACCATTTGACCCAGCTAGCACATTCCTTGGTTTATACCCAAAGGACTTAAAATCTGCATACTACAGTGATGCATCCACATCAATGTTTATAGCAGCTCAATTCGCAATTGCTAGACTATGGAACCAACCTAGGTGTCCCTCAATAGATGAATGGCAAAAGAACATGTGGTATATATACTCAATGGAATATTACTCACCTTTAAAGAAGAATAAATTTATGGCATTTTCCAGTAAATGGATGGAGTTGGAGAATATCATACTAAGCAAACTAAGCCAATGCCACAAAACCAAAGTCTAAATGTTTTCTCAAATATGTGGATGCTAATTCACAATAAGGTGGGGGCACTAGGGAAGAATAACATAACCTTAGATTAGGTAGAGGGAAGTGATGGGAGGAGAAGGGTGGAGGGGATGTGGGGATAGGAAGGACAGTAGAATGAAACAACATTATTACTGTATGTATATATGTGACTGCATGACCATTAGGATTCTGCAACATGCAACTCAGAAAATGAGAAATTATATCTCATCTATGTATGATATATCAAAGTCCACAAATGCATTCCACTGTCGTGTATAACTAAGTAAAACAAAAATAAAATAAAATAAAATAAAAAAACAAGGAAACTGTCTCCTCCAGCTTTCTGAAATATACACTGTTACCATTATAAGCTAATGCAGCTGAATCATAGCTCACCAGAACTCCTTGCTCCTATCAACCTGGAAACTTTGTTTATCCACTTTGGCTCCCCTGCCATGCACAGGTGCCTCTGCATGGGTGTCCTGCTGGCGTACAGCACAGCAGGTACCTTGACCACACTGACCCCACCTCCCTGATTCCCCACAACATCTGGTGGGTCTGCTGCTCATCTGTGGATCCTGGCCTGGTCCACCACTTGGCAAACCTATCAAACACCTGCCTAAGCCAGTGTGGCAGCAGCAGTGCTCTGAGACGAGGTGGCCGAGTGGTTAAGGCATGGACTGCTAATCCATTGTGCTCTGGACTGTGGGTTTGAGTCCCACCCTCTTCGTAAGAGACTCTTATTAACAAGGTGGAATTCAAACCAGTTCTACCCAAAGTTCAGCTGACTCCCTTAAGTTCTCCTGGACCCCCTCCTCCTGGTCAAAGAGGGGGGTTTTCACCTCACCACCGTGGCCACTGGAGCTGGAGAGAAGCCCATTCCAGGCTAATTTTAGAAATTCCTAATATGAGCAGTAAAATTCACCAGAAAGACACAGTCAGCAGACACCAAGGCAGAAATCCAATAAGATTCTCCAGACAAATTGGCATGAAAAAAGTGTGGCACAGAAGAGATGGCCAGGGTCTTCATGGACTGTGCATAAATTCAAAAAGTTTATCCTCACAGATGCTCAAGGGCCTTGGTAAAAACTGTGCAGAGATAAAAATTCACCTGATTTAGGGACTGACTTTCTTTTAATTTTAATAGTTGCATTGTAGCCAAAGGAACTGATGTGCTTTAATCAAGTTTACCACACTCCAGGTTTTTTTTCCTTTTAACAATACTTATTTAATTATGGTATTAAAATGTAATCTGATTTTTAAAATTATTTTATTTGTTTTAATTAGTTATTTATGACAACATAAATCATTTTGATTCATTGCATACAATTGCAGCACAACTTTACAATTCTATGTTTGCACACAATGTAGCATCACGCCATAGACCTACATGTACCCATGGTAATGATGTCCATCTCATTCCACCATCTCTCCTGCCCCCATGCACCTTCTCAACCCTTCCTCCCCTTTACCCAATCGAAGTTCCTCCATTTCCCCCATGCCTCCCCAATCCCTGTTATGGATCAGCATCCACTTATCAGAGAAAACATTTGGCCTTTGGTTTGGGGGATTGGCTTACTTCACTTAGCATGGTATTCTCCAACTCCATCCATTTACCTGAAAATGCCATGATTTTGTTCTCTTTTAATGCTGAGTAATAATCCACTGTATATACCACAGTTTCTGTATCTTATTGATGGGCGTTTTGGTTACTTCCACAGCTCATCTATTAAGAATTGAGCTGTTATAAACATTGATGTGGCTGCATCACTATATTATGCTCATTTTAAGTTCTTTGGGTAAAGACCAGGGCATAGGATTGCTGGGTCAAATGGTGGTTCCATTCCAAGCTTTTAAGAAATCTCCATATTCCTTTCCAGAATGGTTGCACCAATTTACAGTGCCACCAGCAATGTATGAGTGTACATATTCCCCACATCCTCAACAGCACATATTATTGCTCATATTCTTGATAATTGCCATTCTGACTGGAGTGTAGTTTTGATTTGCAATTCTCTAATTGCTAGAGAAGTTGAACATTTTTTCATGCATTTGTTGATCAATGGTATATCTTGTTCTGAGAAGTGTCTGTTCTATTCCTTAGCCTATTTATTGATTGAGATTTTTGTTTTGGTTTGGTTTTGGCATTAAGTTTTTTAAATTCTTTATAAATAATCAAATAAAAAATTCAGTAGAAAGCATCATTCACAGATAGATCACTTGGAAGACAGAACCTTACACAATGAAGAAAAATATACAATCTTGAAGATAATGTTGATCACACAGTGAAAATGGTAAGAACCATGAACAGAACCTCCAAGGATTAGGGATAACATCAATAGACTAAAGCTAAGATTTATCAGAATAGAGGATGGCACAGAGATTCAAACTAAAAGAATATTATTGCCTTTTTAAAATCAGAGCCTTTTGTTGTGGTGGTTATTGAATTTGTTCATGTGTTTGTTATCAATATTTTTTTGCCTGTACCAACAGTCTCCCTCTGAGCTACACCAACAGCCCTTACTATGAAGTATTTAAGTTTCTTTTATATTTCCTGAATGTAAATTCCCTGTGAGACAAATGTTTTCCAAATATGTTCACCTATTAGGAAGTTAGTTCCTTTTCTCCTGTTCATTCTGTTTTGTTTTTCCTCTGCAAAGCATTTTAAGATCATCTGTCAGTTTGTCTTAGGTTTGCTCTCATTTTGTTGACTTGTCTAAGTATCTTTGCCTACTGCAATGTCCTACATCTTTCCCCGTGTTTTTTCCTACTACTTTTGTTGATTCAGCTCTTACATTTAAGTCTGTGATTTATTTTTAATAGATTTTCTAGGTTGTAAGAGACAAGAGTCCAGTGACATTCTTCCCATGTGGACATGCAATTTTTCCAAGACCACTTCATTGAGAATCTGTTCTTTCTCTAATGAACCTTCAGAGCAGCTTTGTGGACACTCAATCAACTGTAGATATATGAGCTACTTCTAGGCTCCCAGATATTTTCATTAGTGAAAGTGTCTCTCTTTATGCCAACACAATGCTTTCTATACTCCTACAGATTGGTAGTGTATTTTGAGTTCTGAAGTAGTGTAATGCCTCCTACTTCATCCTTTTTGCTTAAGATGGAAAAGGCTGTGCTATTAATTCTCTGAAGATATCCAGTTTTTTCTCATAATAGAAAAGGAAAATAATTCTCAACAACAGTGCACACTTAATATCCAGAATCACATTGGCATACGCAAAATTGTTTTCTCTCCACGTCCTGGCTAACTTATTATTTCTTCTCTCATAGATAAAAAACAATCTACCAGGTGTGAGGTATGTTTTCTGAATTTGACTTGCAGTTTTCTGAGAGTTACTGATGTGGAGTGTCTCCTCACATGCTTTTAGGACATTTGCATGTCTTCTTCTGAAAAGTATTTTCTAGTCCCTTGTCCATGTATAACATGCCTAGTCTTGGGTTTCTGGCTATTGCACATATATGAGAGACTCACATAATTTGGACGGTAAAGTTTTACTAGTCATATAGTTTTCAAATGTGGGTCTCCTCCCATTGCTGACTTTTCAATGTGTTGAGTGTCTGCTTTATGTGCACAATGTATTTAGTGTGATATAATCCCACATGGTAATTTCTTCTATTTTTTTTCTGTTTTGAAAGTCATATCTAAAAACTCACTGAGGAGACAAAGTTGAGGAGTGCTTTTCTAGTTTGTATTTAAGGAGTTCTAAAATTTCACTTATATATTTAAATCTTTGCTCAACTTTGATTAGAGTTTTGTGTATGTTTTAACATTAAGGCCCAATATCATACTTTGCATGTGGGCATCTAGTTTTAGCAACGCCATTTGCTGAAGAAATTCATGAGAATAGCTCAGCATCTTAGATGGATTCTGTTGGTTGTTTGCCATGAATCTAACATCAAAATGGAATGTACTAGAATTGAACTAGAAGAGTTAAACACAAAGGGGACCATCAGTTCCCAAGATCACACATGCCATATGATGGCATTGAATCACTAAGGGACAATAGTCATGTTTATCACCATGGAAACAATCAGAATTGGGAGACCTAGAGATCTTTGGCATTGATCAACTGATCATGGGGTCTGTAGGAAGGAAACATGGGAGTTCTGCCCAGTTCCTTCTGGGTCTATAGAAGGAGTGAAACCCCAACTTCTGTGAGTGGACACCTGACTCAAATCTCTAGAACAGGTCTTGGCTCCTCCATTAACTCCCATCCTGGAGCCAGTCTGCAGACACAGGGCTCCTGTGTGGAGGGGGAGGGAGCTGCCCATGAGGGACCGTGCTGCACTGCCAGAGCACACTGACCCCTTCCTCCTACTCTTCCCCAGTGAGACGGACGTTCACCTAATAGAATGACGGTCATGGGAACAAGGGAATCCCCAGACATTTCAGTGATTAACTGACACTAGGTATGAACTGACGATAATCACTAAAGGCTCAAAATGTTCATGCATCCACCAATAAGAGGAGGATTTTGAAGTTTGTCATCAATGCAGTTTTCTGGGGCCCAAGATCCTGTGTATGAAATCCACTATCAATTAGGAATCTTTGATGGCATTTACCTGATGTTTTCATTGTTGCTTTCAAGATATTTCTTTGTTTTTATTTTTAGCAACTTCAGGTCTATGTATAAACATCGATGTTTCAATTCCATATAACAAGATCTTCAGGGTTTCTAAATGTGAAGGTCTGACTCACAAAATTGGGGCAACATTCTGTCATCTCTACTATAAACATCATTAAGGTTTCTAAGGCACAACTGATGCAGAGTTCATCTCACTGTTTGTATTTTACTGCTTTAAAAACCTACAGACATTTGAGAAATGAAAGAGATTGCTGTCCTGCCAGTCACGTCAGAGGGCTCCAGGCCAGTGTTTCCCATCCTCTCTCCTCTCTCCACTCCACATGTTGAAACACTCTTAATCACATGCACCATTCTTTTCAATTATTTACCAATTATGATTTCAGATGTACTTTTATTTTCTCAACTCAATCCCCACATTTTAGAGTAAAAAATAAGCATACTTATGTGGGGAAACTAAAATCCAGGCAACCCTTGACAACTTGTTTCCCACTGTCATGGGCCATCTTCCAGGTGTCTGTCTGTTGCAATGCTCAGCCGTCTAACCCCCTGACTCCACTTTACCTGTCACTCATTCCTAGCTGCACTTATGGGATTTGCACTCCTTGCCCTTGAGCCCATAAGTGACCACATGTTCAGGGGTGGCTCACTTTGTCTCGTTCTCTTGCTAGACGTCAGGACACAGCTGTCACAGGAGAAACATGTGGGCTAAGACACTATTACACACTTTAACTGCAAGGACACCACCACTTTATCAAGCAGATAAACTCCTAATTTTTGAGTATGACATGATAACAGTAAAAAAATTACTTTAAATATGTTAACATATTATCAATGGAAAGGCCTTCACCATTTCTTCCTAGAGAATTAAAACATACAAAAAAAAAACAGGGTCATAAGAAAAACGTAGAGGACATCTTGAAATGAAGGGAAGGACCTCTATGTCAAACCTGATGTCTTTAAGATATAATCAATAAGTTGACAGTATCAATAATATTTCAAAATGTTTAATCAAACACATTCATGCCAGATCTGTGCTTTCTACACAAATATATGTTTTGTCCATTTAAGAAAAAGGAAAACTAAGTTCATTTCACTATGAATCAGAATATGATGTGTATTTCTAAAAATAGGGAGAGAACATCAAGCAGTGTAAAGACTTTATCAAACACTCTAGAAAAAAGTCATGATTTGTGATCAAAACCAACTTATCATTTATTGGAGATAAAATGCATTCAAATAGGGATTTACCAATCAGAAAACATGAAAAGAAAAAATAAGTTATTTTCATTGTGCCTCCATTGACATTTCTATTAAACAAGACAACTACACTTTCAATCTCTTTAGTCTTGCAGATTTTATATTATACATGACATCCAATGAAGTATGTTATTCTAATTTATATGTAAATATTATAATTCTAAAGATATATTCTATTAATTATATATGCACCTTACATATCAATATATATATCAACAGAGTCTGAGATTTATAAAAGAAGTAAAACAAGCAAACATACAGGGTCCTAGGAGAGATAGAGGATCATCCATAACCAGATTCAGATGACATCTCTCACAGGACTCCACAGAGAGATAGAAGAAACACACTGCGTCACCTGCCTATGACAGATGTCATGGACTGTCACCAGATCTGGGTACGGAAATGAGCCTCTCTGTGGTTCAGCTACCCTTACTTGATTTTCCCATTACATACAGCAACACAAAACTAAGAATGGTTTCAAACTTACTTATTGAAAAATCATTGAAACAGACATGTGCTGACATTCAGCCAAGTGTCCATCCCTGTGCTTCAGCACAAGTGGACTGAGGACTGCATACCCCAGGTCCACAAGTTCTACAGCACTTCCTTCTATGAAATTACTCTCTACGGAGAAAGTGACATATAAAGACATAAAGCAATCTGCCCAATAGAAGAAGAGAAAGCAGAGCATCAGAAGGAGCACCCTCTTTGCAGCCTTCACCTCAGGGGGGGTCTGTGGAGGAGCTTGGAGGTCTGAAGGTGGAGCACGTGCTGGTGGTGCTTGTGGAGGAGGAAGACCATGTAGCCCCTGGCCCAGCCCATGACACCCTGGAACATGGCATCTCGAAGGACCATGAGAACAATAAAAATCCATCCAACTGTCCAGTTTTGTGATTGAAAATAACAGAAATTATCACTTCTAGTAACTTCTGATGTGTTCATGATCCTGATATGTTTGATATAAAACGGTAAGTTCATGCTTATCACGGAATTGAGAAACCAAAAGAAGAGCAACAAGGGAAGCAGGTGCCAGGCTGACCTAGGCTGCAGCCTCCCCCTCCTGGAGGCTCTGGGACTGATGGTGGTGGCCTGGACCACTGTGAGGAGACTGGTGGTGCAGATGGACAGGCCCCGGGCCACCCTGCTGAGGTAAACCACCACCTTACAGGCTACGTCACCTAGGAGGCTTCTCAACCCCAAACTGGACACTGTCCATGGCCTGCCTCTAGTAAGAAGTGTTACCATGTTTGTAAAAGCCAAGTGGATGAGAATGAGGTGGATAGATTTCATGGTGCTTCTAAACAAGCCCATATAGTTCACAAGAACAAGGACGTTCCCCACAACTCCAAGTCCTACTAGAAACACAAAGATGGTCCCCTTGACAACATTTAACACCATTTCTTAATTACAGGCAGATATGCTTGGACGTAGGAACACCTTTTGAAGAAAGAAACATTAATGATAATACGTATCTGCAAAGAAATATTTCACAGCTGAAATTCCCAGAGTGTAAAAACAATCAGTTTCAATGTCATGGTGCAGATTTTGTTCAAAATAATATTTTATTTTCTGTGATAGTTTGAGGAACATTCTTCATCATTTAAAACACCATCGTGAGGTCTATTATTCAAAACAATAAATTGTTAACCCTGAAGTTTTATAAGCTCCATATCATCAATAACAAGCTGCTTGGTCCAATCCTTGGATTCCCATCTATGTTCAACCTCAGCATGGATACATTAAACCTGTACTCTCCCAATCAGAGTACTCCCTGTTCTGTATTAATTTCATTCTATATATTCTTATATTGCAATGCAAAAGTTGTAGTTCATGCTTGGTCTTTCATCCCCCCAATATCCCATGCACAAGAATTTGTAAAATCCAGTTACTTCAACTTTAATGTCTTTAACAAATGTAAACATGGCCACATTTCAATTTCTGCACTGTCTGCTGCTTTGTTCAACATCCCCTTCTGTCTCTCATTTGGGTCAGCACCACAACTCTAGGATTGCTTTTGTATCACGGTTTTCCATCTTTGATGAGGAGAGCTTCCCTCTGTGCTCTCCTACACACAACAGGACTCTGTGGTTTCCCTGCTTACTCATACTCAGAGAATCTCTGTAGTTCTCTGTTGGAACCAAACTCCAAAACCTTTACAGAAGGAATCAACAGCTAAAGTCGAACCTGTCAAAGACATGAAGGAATGAAATCAGATTATGGACGGCATGCAGCTAGCAAGGGAGCTCAGCTGAGCCGTGGATTACTGCCCTGCCAGGCTCTGCAGCCAAGGGCTGAGTTCCTCTGATGACCTCAAGGACCTCTAAGACAGCCTGGGTCTGTTCTGCATGTGATGGTGTTTATCAGAGGGTCAGCTGTGGGACCACCTGCTGCACGCTGCCAGGAGATGAGTCAGTGTCTGAGTCAGGAATCCCCAGGAAAGCCTCCTGGTGGAGACACTGGGCACACATCACTAAAGCAGTGTCCTAAGGGCATTTTCCAGCCTCTGCAGAACCTTGCTGGGAGCAAGACTTCAGTCAGTTCTGCAGCCTGCTCTACCTGGGCTAGGTTTTGGTCTTGGTTTTGGTTTGGTTTGTTTTGTTTCTGTTTATTGGTTTTTTCCCACCTAGTCAACAATTGGGCTGCTGGATTTCCGAGTAATCCTGGACAGGATGTTACATTTTCCTGTTAGATTTCCAATCTCAAGTCTCACGTGAGAACTTATGTTAAATATGGTCAATTTCTCCATAAATAAAGAACCCAAGAAACTAAAAGATACCTAGAATCTGCATGTGTTGTGTGTGCATGGAATGCAGTTCTAAATCCTTTCCCCAGCTCCTGCTGTTCATTAAGATTGCTTTAGATTCCTCTGCTGATCCTCCCTGGCAGCTTGAAGGGCAGGAATACTGGTTATGCCCTTGAATTAGGAGAGATTCAAGATTCCCTTTCCAACTCTGTTTCCTCCACTAACAAATGGGGAGAATAAAGCCTGCACCAATGCCTTAGTGTAAACAGCACAGAATCCTGAATATGTGCTGTGCAACGCCTTATGACACAAGCTTTAATGATCCAGGAAAAGCAGCTTCAAGTAGTAAGCCAAGGATGAAAATAAGTGTGCTCAGTGCACATCATGGCCCAGAGGACATATTAAATGTTTTCATATTGCTTGTACATTTCTAATTTTTCTCATATTTACAGCCCACTACTATGTTTCCAAACCACACAGCCCTGCATCAAACTTGGGAGGCACTTTTGAGACATACAACTCCCTTCTCTTTCACTGTGACAAAATGAAATGAAAAATGTCAGAGGAGAGATTTGCATTATTCCAGATTGACTGCACAGGTGCAGACTAAATGATTCTAAAAGATAGGTCATGCATTCAGAGAAATATATCATCCCCACCTGGCAGTAACACCTGGTGAGCTAGGTAGGTACATCCATCCTCCCTAGGGGTAACTTGCCAAGATAAATATGTGATTGGTGGTTTTTGGTGCATGATATGAACTAAACTTGAAGAAATAGTTCTGGAATTTTAATATCAAGCAAACTAATGAAACACACTGAAATTCAATAAGAGACACTGTGATTTTAAGTACTAATTGTGTTTAGTAGACACTCTAACAGACATCTGAAGCATAAATATGACTCACATGTATGATCTAATGTTATGTTTGAGGACAGTTTCAGGTTGGATGCCCCCAAAATGCCTTCACATTAAACACAATGCACTTACAGACACAGAAACATGATACAAGAGAAACAACTGAATAATACGCTGTAATCTAGTTGCAGTAATCCCGTGTAAGTTAAGAATGTTTTCAGAATCTTCACAGGTCGACATCAAGGCTAAAGACACAGCTTTTCTAAAGGCAGACAGAGAGTCTAACTTCTGTCTTCAGGACCCACCACGGGGCTCTCTGATGAATCCAGATCTCCAACACAGGTCCAAGCTACTCCCGTGTAGCGGAGGGACATCTGATATAAAGGCCCTTGGTGTTTCTGCCCAGGTGTGGACCTTCAGATACCAGATGAAGAGGGAAGGCCCTAGGATCACGGGCTCTCAGCACCCCCTTGCTCAGTCTCAGAGAGTAAGGTCTGTGCTGCTGAGGAGACGTCACAGGTGCCTGGGAGCAAGTCAGACCCTGGGCCCACTCACCTTGGTGGCTGTGCTGCTGACCACTCTGTGTGGGCCCTTCTGACAGGGTGCAGCTTCCCAGGCTGTACTTGTGCCTCCGGGATCTGTGGGGCTCTTACATACCACAAGCCACCACCAGAACCCCA
Source organism: Ictidomys tridecemlineatus (assembly GCF_052094955.1). Lineage (NCBI taxonomy): Eukaryota > Metazoa > Chordata > Mammalia > Rodentia > Sciuridae > Ictidomys > Ictidomys tridecemlineatus. The sequence continues at coordinate 155,990,027 of NC_135484.1, read as the reverse complement.
GCTGTCACAGTCGACAGCTCTCAGGGAGAGGCAAACCCTCTGCAGAACCTCAGTCCCCGAAGGACGGCTTTCCCTCCCCTCCACAATTACTCTGTATGTTGGGCTCAGAAGTTGTCTCAGTCTTAATTGGGGCTTAATTACCTTAATGAAAGTTTCTGCAGTTTGAAAGTCAACCACCAGCCAAATTTCCACCTCTGAAGTCCCATTTATCCTTCCCTTCCCCTTCCCAAAAGTCCATAGATGCATCCAATGGGTCCATCTCTCAGACCCAGAGGATCAAGGCTCCTCATTCTCAAGGCCTTGTCCATGCACAGGGAGGTGGTACCTGATGTCAGGTTTTAGGGACTCTGAAAACACAAGGTGAACCCAGTGGTTAGACACACCCACAGTCTCCCTCTCAAAAAAACAAACCTGCCATCACAGAAATGCAAATCAAAATCAGAGGGAGATTTCACCCCACCTCAGTTAAAATGGCATTTTTCAAGAATACAAATCATAGTATATTCTTTCAAATATGTGAAAAAACAGGCAAATTAATGTTTTTCATAGGAATAAAAATTAGTATGAGCATGCTGGTAAGCAGTATGAAGATTGTTTAAATATATAAAAATGAACCACCATATGATCCAGCTACAATGCTCATTGGTACTTATTCAAAAAACTAAAATTGAAATAGTATAGTTATACAAGTGCATCAATATTCACAGCAGCATGGTGCACATGACCATGTTAAGGAAACACCCTGTGATCACCAGCAGATAAATGCACCAAGACCATGAGGTGTGCAGACACAATGGAGTACTACTCAGCCATGAAGAGCAGTGAAACCAGGCATAGTCTAGGAGATGGACAGAACTACAGAATGCCAGGCTACGTGACATAAGCCAGACTCAGAAAGACAGGGGGTGAACACTGCACTTATATGTGGAAACTGGAGCAAAATCAGGGGGATGGGCTGGGCAGACCCATGAAAATAGAAAACATGTCCGTGGAGCAGAGGACGGGACTGGGGGAAGAGGGATGCGTGGGGAACTGCAGGTGCCAAGGGATGAGCTGGCGTGACCATGCCGTGTGCTCCTGTGGATGTGCAGAGAGTTTCATGTTGTGAGTCTCTGTGGGGTACAAGGTGGTAGGACATGAATAAGAAGGAGGAAGTGAGCAGAGGACAGAGAGGGAAAGAGGGGATGGGAGGAGGGAGCAGGAGGCCACGTGGGGAAAGGCACCCAGGCAGGTGGCTGGGTCAGGGGCCCTGTGATGGTGACCATGACGAACTAATAAAATGCTTTCAAACTCCACGTCTACACTGGTCCTGGGGGCATTTGTGTGATCCATCTACACCAGGAAGCTTCCCCATGTCACTGAGGCTCCTACTGCCTGGGGATTTTTCAGTCCCTGTAGCAAGGAATAATAATAAATTGGCCAAGGGCTGATGGGAGGTGAGAGCAGCTTTCTTTCTGCAGAGGAGAGAGCAGCCGGGGCTGGCCGGGGCGGCAGGCTCCTGGTCACTGGGCCTCCTCTGTGCCCTGAGGGACTCATGACCTGGGGATGCGCCCTGCACACATTAGGGATAGAAACCTGGGCCACACGTGGAAGCCACCTGAGTTACGGTCCCTAGTGTGGAAGGAAGCCCCAGGCCTGCGTGGTGGAGTGGCCACTCAGGGCACTTAGGATCTCAGTTCAGCCACAGAGTGAAACAGATCCATGAGCAGTGTTCCCTGGTACAATAGCAACACTGAACCCTGTGACATTTGATAGGGGATTTTGTGTGTGAACTTGCAATTTTGGCCTGATTTTAAGATGTACATAAATTATTGTAAAAGCCATGACGTGATCTCAGTAGTTTGGAATCCAGCCCTATTTCTATAAAGGTGGGTGTCAGAGGAACATTCACAGCACTGTGATCAACCTCAAAAAAAAATACAGAAAAATACCAAATAAATTAACATTACATTTCACACCAAAATCACTAGAAAATAGAAAATAATTAATATCAGAGCCAAAAATAGTGAGATTGGGAATAACAAACAATGCAACAGGGCCTGGGGCTGGGGCTTTGTCGTGGAGCACTTGCCTGGCATGTGTGAGACACTGGGTTGAATTCCCAGCACCACATATAAACAAATAAATAAATAAAGTTCCTTCAATAACTAACAAAAACATTTAAAGAAAAAAAATGCAACTGATAAATTAAACAGAGTAGGATTTCTGAAATTATAAATAAGATTGATAAAATCTTCAGCTAACTAACCAAAAAAGGGGGACTCAAATTAACAAAACCCAAGATGTAAAAGAAAATATCACCAAAGATAGTACTGAAATCCAGAGGATCATCAGAAACTATCTTGGAAATTTATACTCCAAAAAAGAAAATCTTGGGATATTGACAAATTTCTAGAAACGTCTGACCACCCCAAGCTGAACAATGAGGATACCAAACAATCAAACAGACCAACACCAAGTAAGGAAACTGAAGCAGCTATCAAAAGCCTCCAACAAAGGAAACCCCAGGACTGGATGGACTCTCAGCCAAATTGTGCCAGACCTTTAGTGAAGAACTAACCCCAACCCTCCTCAAATTATTCCATGAAACAGAAACAAAAGAAACATTGCTCAACTCATTCTGTGAAGCCCACATCACGATACCAAAACCAGACAAAGACACATCAATGAAACAAAAGTTCAGCCCATCACCCTTGATGAACTTAAATTCAACTATTCTTAATAAAATACTGGCAAATAACATACAAAAACACATTAAACAGCAGCAAACTATTATCAAGTGGGTTTCATCACACAGATGCAAGGCTGCTTCAACATATGCAAGTCTAGAGTGTAATGCAGCACAAACATGGACTTCCAGACAAGACTCACAGGATTATCTCAATGGATGCAGAAAAAGCCCTTGACAAAGTACAGCACCCATTCATGTTTAAAACACTATGGAAACTAGGGATGGAAACAACTTCCCTCACCATTGTCAAGGCTGTGTATAAAAAACCCAAGGCCAACCTTATACTGAATGAGAAAAACTGAAAATATTTCCTCTAAAAACAGGACAAGACAAGGATGGGCACTTTCCCCACTCCTGTGAAATTTAGACCTTGAAACTCAAGCAATCAATCAAGAGAAAGAAATTAAAGAGATACAATAGAAAAAGAAGAACTCAATTTATCTATTTTCTGATGACATGATCCTTCATTTGGAAGACCCAGGAAAACTGCCGCAGAAACTTCAGAACTCATGAACAAATTTCATAAATAGCAGGAGACAAGGTCAACAAACATAGATTAACAACTTTTCTAAACTCCAATATGAAATCTGCTGCCTCAGTCTGGCTGGGCACAAATCATGAGCCACTGAAGCAGGAAAAAACTTTATTTTTGAAACTGCAAGAAAAAACCTCACGCACGCTCCTGGGGAATTCTCCAGAATGCCACACAGCTCATCCAGGAACCCACAGCCAGAAATATCTCTCCTGGAAATCCCTCCTCCTGCACTTCCCCAATCAATGGGAACTCTTGGGGAATTCCCGGAAATCCCCACGAGAACTCCAAAATAGTGCGAGAACTCAAAAGTAGCGGCAGAGGCAGATAGTAATGCCTTGCTTGTCAATCAATACTGTTGGCAAAAGGCCAGGGGGCCATACAGACTTGGCCGTGGCTCTCAGCATCTCCCCCCTTCTGTTTAATTAAACAAAAAGCAATGTGGCTTAGGGACTGTGCCTGTTAGGTAGTCCAATTCAACATATGGTCCTTACCCGTCATCGAATGAACTGACCTCTAGGCATCAGCCTCCTGTCTTAGGTTGGTACCACTGCAATTGAATCATACTCATCACTGACTACCGGTCCAGCATACAGCCATACTTGTGGATAGGCCTTTGCACCAGTGTGTGGGGGGGGGTGAGGTTTTTTGAATCACCTCTGTTGGCCACCAAAATTGGCCTTGGAGCCAGTGGGGGGGTGAGGTTCTTTGCCTCACCTCTGTTGGCCCCCAAATTTCAGACCATCACTAGTAGAAGGGAGGAGGATGCAAAATGCCATGACACTAAGCCAATTGAGGGCTTCTCTGAAAAATTGTACCACCAGTGACACCATCAGCAAAAATACTCCAGCACTACCACAATTCACTGCACCAACAGATAGTTCACAATGCATACAAGTGATACATAGTCCAGGCAAGTTCTGCAAGCAGTTCAAAGCAGAGGAATCTGTCAATATGTCCATTTCCTCCCAAAGTAAATTGACTCCTTGATTGAGAATTACTTGTTGAGTTATTATTCATTGATGCATCAGTTTATACAGTTTGTTGTGATAACTATCGAAGAAGCTGTAGTTTGGTTTTATCTTTGTCTTCAATGGCACTGGAATGAATTCTGGCAATGATGCTAAGAAAAAAATATGTAACATTCCAACAGGCACTAGGAAAAAAATTTTTGAACAATTTACATTATCCTGAACAGAATTATTAAATATAATGAGAAGGAAAGGTGAAAGTAAACAAACAGAAATGTTAACCTCCTTATTTGTTCACATATTAAAACAATTTTCAACAGCTGTTTACCCAATCTAAATTAAACCATTAAAATCACGTGAATAAAAAAAATTTCGATCCATTTATACATGAGAGCTCCTCATATGATATATGGACATACACACATACAGACATACAACACAAAACAGAAGTGTGCACACATAACATACAACACATAAGACAATAGTAAAGGCCTTGTAGCTTTACCTAGGTGAAATCTCCATTGCCATGTTTAAAAGCTCCACAGTCAAAAAATAAAACTGATCATAAAAACATTAACCTAGGTTTGTATGAGCTCAAAAATAAAATAGAACTTTATGATGTGGAATAAGGCAATAATAAAATAAATATTGAAAAAAGCATCCTGGTTAATCACTATCACAGATGTAAGAATAGACAAACTGGAGCTCTGGATATCAGCTGTTATGGATTTGAGTCAAATCACCTTTTTTTTTTTTTTTTTTTTTGGTCTATAGAATTCGCTATGGTTAGTTTCTCTGGAATCCAGATTGGCTGTTGTTCTCCCTGTGGAAACACACAAACAGAACCCCAACTCCAGACAATCACTGGGTCAGGACCTTTGTTAATCTCTCTGAAATCCAAATAGGCTGCTGTTCTCCCTGTGGAAATACACAAATAGACCCCTAACTCCAGACAATAACTGGGTCAGGACCTTAGTTAATCTCTCTGGAATCCAAATCTGCTGCTGTTCTCCCTGTGGAAATACACAAACAGACCCCTGATTCCAGACAATCACTGGGTCAGAACCTTTCCATAGTCCTGTTAGAATATCCTTCCAAAGTACCTTAGGCTTATGTACATTTTTTGGACACATATGCCTTTCCGCAGCACTAAGCCCTGATGAATCCAAATTTTAAAAGTTTAGAGTAAAAATGGTTATTTTAAGTTTATATTTGGAGGATATACACCCCTTTCCAATTCCCTCCTTTTGCTTTAATAAGTACATTTTAATAGTTTGATGAGCTCTTTCAACTATGCCTTGTCCCTGAGGATTGTATGGGATTCCTGTTATATGAGTAATGCCAAATAATGAGCAAAATTGTTTAAAAGAGGTAGAAGTATAACCAGGACCATTATCTGCTTTTAACTGTTTTGGAATGCCCACAGTGGCAATATTTTGTAAGCAATGAGCTATAACATCTTTATTTTTTTCTCCAGCATGAAGGGAGCCCATCAAAAATCCATAAGAAGTATCAACTGTAACATATAAATATCTTAATTTTCCAAATTCTGGCAAGTGTGTGATGTTCATCTGCCAAACATGGTTAGGTATCAGTCCTGTAGGATTGACTCCAAGATTAACTTGTGGTAAAAAGGTCACACAATTTTGACATTGTTTTATTATTTGTCTAGCTTGTTCCTTAGTTATTTTAAAACGATTTTGTAAAGTATTAGCATTGACATGGAACATTTTATGAAAATGTGTAGCTTCTTCTAGTGTAGAGAAAATATGTATGTCATGTGTAGTTTTATCTGCTAAATCGTTGCCCAAACTAAGGGCTCCAGGCAATCCTGTATGTGCTCTGATATGTCCTATAAAGAATGGATCTTTTCTGTCCCAGATTAGACTTTGTATAGCAGAAAACACAGAGAAAAGAGTAGAGGAAGGGGAAATCCTACCAGCATCTTCAAGGAATTTTATAGCATTAACTTTATACTGACTATCAGAATATAAATTAAACACAGAATCGTTAAACATCACAAAAGCTTTCAATACTGCATTAAGCTCTACCTTTTGAGCTGATTGTTTGGGTACTGAAAATGCAAAAGTTTGATCAGGGGTAACTACTGCTGCTGTACCATTATTTGACCCATCAGTTAATGTATTTGGAGCATTCATGATAGGGGTTTTTCTTGTCATTTTTGGAAAAACTACAGGATATGAAGACCAAAAAGACTACAAAGAATTAGATGGTAAGTGATTATCAAATGAAACATTAGATTTACACATGATTATTGCCCAAGTATTTAACTCATTAGCTAACTCATCAATTTGATCCATAGTATATGGAGTAATAATTCTATTGGGAGAAATTCCAAATACTCCCTTTGCTGCTTTTATTCCTTTAAGTATTAATTGTCCTACAGCCTCAGGATACCTAGTAAGAATAGTGATAGGAGAATAAGATAAATGTATCCACAATAATGGACCTTCTTGCCAAAATACTCCTGTAGGAATATTTTTGTTGGTATTACAATAAATAATAAAGGTAAAGTTATATCAATTCTATCCAAATGCATATTTTCCATATATGTTTCAATAATTTTTAATGCTTTTCTTGCTTCAGGTGTTAACATGCGGGGTGAATTTGGATCTAATGGGCCTTTTAGGATATCAAATAAAGGTCTCAACTCTCCTGTTGGTATGCCTAGATAAGGCCTTATCCAATTGATGTCTCCTAATAACTTTTGTAAGTTGTTAAGTGATTTGAGTTGACCTACTCGTATTTGAATTTTTGGTGGACGGGCCATGGTTGAGGATAATAGAATTCCTAAATAATTAATTGGAAAATTTAATTCTACTTTATCTATTGCTATCTCTAGATTATAATTTTTTAATAAATTTGTAAGTGTGACATAACATTCTAGCAATGTGTTTTTATCTTTGTGTGCTAACAATACATTATCCATATAGTGAAATATTTGTAGCTCAGGATATTGATTTCTAAGTGGCTGGATTGCTTTGTTAACATAAATTTGACACATAGTTGGGCTGTTAGCCATCCCTTGAGGGAGTACTTTCCATTCATATCTCTGATCAGGACCTTCATGATTCAGTGCAGGGATAGTAAATGCAAAACGTGGACTATCCTGAGGATGAATTGGAATTGAAAAAATAATCTTTAATATCTATAGCTAAAACAGACCACACTTTTGGCAAAGCAGACAATTGAGGAATCTCCGATTGAGCAGGTCCCATGATAACCATCTCATTATTAATGGCTCTTAAATCTTGCAATAATCTCATTTACCTGATTTCTTTTTAATGAAAAAATGGGAGTATTATAGGGAGATATGTAAGGTTGTATTGTTCCTCCGCTAATTGTTTGACCAGGTCATGGGCTGCTTGTATCTTTTCTTTAGTCAGGGGCCACTGAGGAACCCATACTGGTCTATCTAATTTCCAAGTAATTTTTATTGCCTCATTGACCCCTTCTGAAAACCCAGTCCATGTCTATTTATTCCTTGATCTATTCGAATTGGTGCTGCTATACCTTGTTCTTCTAATCTTTTTTCTTTCCTGAAACCTTGTCTAGCCCTAATAGTGGGCGCATTTGGATTGATGTTATGTGTTAATATCAAACCTAATTGATGTAGGACATCTCGTCCTCATAAATTTATAGGAAGATGATCCAATACATATAGCTGTATAGTTCCTTCACATCCTTCAGAATCCTTCCAATCTAATACCATTGCACTTCTCTGGGGATTAGTTGCCACCCCTAGGCCTCGAAGCGTTTCAGTGGCTTGTTGTAATGACCAATGTTTTGGCCATTCTTGACGAGATATGATGCTAAGGTCTGCACCTGTCCAGGAGCCCATTAAATTTATGTCTTGAATATTTAGTTTTAGCATTGGGAGAGAATCTAAATTCAAAGACAGCATAGCCAAATCTACACCTGTGGAGCCTAATCACCTAGAACCTCTTTCCATAGTACTACTGGATAATTTATCATGTAGGCTGGGTATTACTAAAAACTATGCTATTATATCTCCTGGTGAAATTACTGATATACTTTGGAGAACTAGATTTAACTTTTATTTCACCTTCATAATCGGGATCAATTTCCCCAGACTTATCATAAGTCCTTTTAGTGTAGAAGAACTGTGTCCTAACAATAAGCCTACTGTTCCTTGGGTAAGAGATCCTTGTACTCCTTTGGGAATTATTTGAACTCCCATCTCTGGAGTTAATACTGCTCTGGCGGAGACGCATATGTCCAACCCTGCTCTCCCTCTGGTTCATGTGAAGAGAGATCTGATGGATAATGTGTCCTGGGCACTACCCTGATGGTGTTGCTGGGTTCCTCCATGGTGTTTCTCGGTTCCTCCAGTGCCCTGTACATTTGTGGTCGTGGGCCCTGGAGCATTGGGCCCCCCTTTCCGTTTTTTGGCAATGGAGCCCGATGCCTTTCTCTATGATATCATGAGTAAACACCTGGTCCTTGTCCATTTTTTGATAATGGAGTACCCTCTATGGTGGATTGAGAATGGCATTCATTAGCCCAATGTCTCCCTCTACGGCATCGTGGGCAAATACCCTACTATTCCTTTGATACTTAGCTTTGTTAAACCCTCCTCCTATGGGGCAAGTCCTTTTAAAATGTCCTGTTTGTTTACAATTGTAGCATGTTTTTGACCTGGCATCTAAAGCCTGTTGTACTTCTGCCAAGACTAGTCCTTGTTCATTAATGTCTCTACATAATTTAATATATGTGTTTAAATCTTCATGTCTCCATGGTCTAATGACCTCTCTGCAGCAACGATTTGCTTGGTCATAAGCCAGTTGTTTTATAAATGGCATTGCTTGTTCTGTATCCTCAAAAATTCTGGAAGCTGCTTGAATAAGCCTATCTACAAATTCAGTGTAAGGTTCATTAGTTCCTTGTATTGCCTTAAATAATTGACCTTGTAAATCTCCATGCCCCTGTAAAGTTTTCCATGCCCTAACTGCATCTACAGCAATTTGTGTGTATACTCCACGATCATATTCAATTTGTTGCTGTTGACCCTCATAAGGTACTTTTCCTTACAGGATATCTAGATTTCTTTGAGGGTAACCGGTTGCTGCATTTCACCTAGCTGTCTTCCTGCAAAATTCCTCATTGGCAACCTTCCATAACAAATATTGTCCTCCATTTAGCACAGATTTACACATACTAGCCCAATCTGCTGGAGTCATGTCCAAGTTGATAATGGATTTGACCATGCTTACAGTGAAGGGTGCTTGAGGACCATAGGTTGTTACAACCTCCTTTAACTGCTTCACTGTTTTGAAATCTAAAGCACGGTGAATTTGCTGCCCTCCTGCCTGCTCAAGTACAAGGCATGCTAATCTTTGAGGTCCTGTCTCAGGATCCTATCTATCCACTACGGGGCTTGAGGGCCACTCAGCTATCTCCATAGGTGGAGCTGTTGGTTGAATTACGTTCTCTGGAGACAGAATGGTGTTTGTAGCAGCCTCCTGTTGTAGCTTTTCCCCTAATAGCTGTTTCTCCTCTAAGTTTTCTTCCTTTAAATTTTCTTCCTCTGTCTTACTAGCTTGAGAGACCTTCTCTTTTGCTTGATCTAAAATGTCTTTCTCCATGGTGTGAACCTCTAACAATTTACTTAACACTTTTTCAGTTTGTTTTTTACTAATTTCTAATCTGTTATAAAGATAACGCAACCCAAAAAGATAACACAAAACAAAACCGAAACAGTATGAAACAAAAGCGGAACAAAAATTTGTTGTATCAATTTTCCTATTTTCTTCACATGTGCATTTGTGGTCTATTTCTATCTCTTCCTCAGGGGCGAAAAACTTCAAACCTTGAGCCAACCATTTTTCCCAGTCTGCCTGAGAAAATTCTAGAAATAGGCAGCTTGAAACAAACACAAAACAAATCAAAACAAGAACATATTGTTTTTAAAATGGTCACCCATTCTTTCACCTTCCCTTAGGGGCAAGCAATTTCACTTACCCCGAAGCTTCAGACGTTCCCTGCACGGGCCACCAATTGCCGCAGTCTGGCTGGGCAAAAATCACGAGCCACTGAAGCAGGAACAAACTTTATTTTTGAACTTCAAGAAAAAACCTCACACGCTCCTGGGGAATTCTGCCGAATGCCACGCGGCTCGTCCAGGAACCCCCAGCCGGAAATATCTCTCCCGGAAATCCCTCCTTCTGCATTTCCCCAACCAATGGGAACTCTCCAGGAATCCCTGGAAATCCCCACAAGAACTCCAAAATAATGGGAGAACTCGAACGTAGGGGCAGAGGTGGATAGTAATGCCTTGCCTGTCAATCAATACTGTTGGCACAATGCCAGGGGCCATACAGACTCGGCGGTGGCTCTCGGCAATCTGACAAGTAAGAAATGAGGAGATATACTCCATTCACAATATGTCCAAAAAATATTTGGGAATCAATCTAACGAAGGTTGTGAAGGACATCTACAATGGGGATTACAGAACAGTGAAAAAGCTGAGGAAGAACTCAGAAGATGGAGAGACCTCGTGTTGGACAGGCAGAGTTGATATCATCAGAATGGCCATGAGTCAACAGCATTACAGAGACTCGTGCATCTTCATAAAATACCAATGCCCTTCTGCACAGGATGAGGAAAAACACTTCTGAAGTTCATTTGGAAGAATGGGAGACCCAGAAGAGAGAAAGCAACTCTGAGCAACAGGAGCAACCTTGCAGGCCTCACAGTCCTGACCTCCACTTGTACCTGAGAGCCCCAGGGAGGCATCCTGGTGCCAGCCCAGAATCTGTCATGAAGACCAAAGGGTTAGAATGGAAGACACAGGGATAAGCCCTCATAGATACAGTTATCTGATCCTAGACAAAGGGGACAAACACATGAGCTGGAGATAAGTCAGCCTTCCTGACAGTGGTGCTGGGAAACCTAAGCCACAGGCAAAGAATGGACTCTTGACCCCTGGACCTCACCTTGACCCCTGGACCTCACCACACTGAAGCTCACCACCATATAAACCCTGAAGACACAAACTCTTGTTATTATCTTTCTTTTTATTATACTGCTATACAGAATAACTTTGACCCACATCTTTCTTTATTTTTGTAGTATGACAATGCTCACTAGAGGGATAATAATGCCATGTTCATAGTCAACTCAACATGATTTTATCAATTTTGTTCTCCCTTCCTTTCCTATTCTTTCTCTTTCTCCTCCTGCTAATCTGCTGGCTCTACCCTTTTGATCTCCCTTCTATTTTTATTATTTCAAAATCATAAATATATGCACATTGACATATGTATTCCCGTGATTTACTGTGGGATTCTCATAAGGGACATAGCCCAATTTGGTAGATCTTTGATCTCTTCTTCTCTCAAGCACATTCCTCTGTTCTATGTGTTACTCTCCTAGTTTCATGAGATCACTTTTATATTCCTTCTCATCTTCTCTCTCCACCCCCCACCCCACCCCTACATATGAGATAAAATGTTTGAACCTTGACTTTCTGAGTTGGGTTTATTTCACTTAGCCTGATATTTTTAATTCCATCCTTTTACTGCCAAATAACAAAATTATAGCAGAGTAATGCTCCATTGTGTATATAGACCAGTTTTTCTTGATGCATTCATCTATTGGTGGCCACCTAGGCTCATTCAATTATTTGGCTACTATGGATTGCAGTTCTAAAGATGTTAATTTGCCTGTATGCCTATATTAAGTTGATTTTAGTTCTTTCAATAATACTAATGAGTAGAGTAGTTACATCATGTGGTTATTTCATCCCTAGACTTTGAGGAATCTCCAAACTTCTTTCCAAAGTGGTTGTATTAATTTGCAGTCCCATCAACAATATATAAGTGTACTTTGTCCACATCTTTACCAACAATTAGTATGATCTGTGTCCCTAATGTTGTGTGCTCTTTAGTGAGATAAAAGTACAGTGTAGTTGATTATCATTTCCTCAATGGTTAAGAATGTTGAATTTTTTACATACATTTGTTAGATATTTGTATTTCTACTTTTGATAAATGCTTCTTCAAATATTTTGCCTATTTATTGACTGGGTTATTTTGTTTTGTGTTTGTTGAGGCTTTCAATTTGTTTGATTGTAGTTGTTTTGGGGGGATTTGGATTTTTTGTCCAGTTCTATACATTATGGCTATTAATTCTCCATAGCAAGTGTAGATGGCAAAGGTTTTCTCCCATACCACAAGCTCTCTTTCAAATCTCTTGTTTCCTGTGCTATGCAGAAATTTCTCATTTGATACCACAACACTTATTGGTTCTTGGTTTTCTTACTTTATTTAATTTATTTATTTATTTGTGATACCAGGAATTGCCCCAGGGGAACTCAACCACTGAGCCACATTGCCAGTCCTTTTCATTTTATATTTTGAGACACAATCTCACTAAGTTGCTTATGGCCTCACCAAATGGCTGATGTTGGCTTTGAACTTGAGATCCTCCTGCCTCATCCTCCCAGACCGCTGGGATTGCAGGTCTGGGCCACCATGCCTGGCTTGCTTTTTTATTGTTGTTGTTTTATTTTGGGCTTTTTTCTTGAGCTTTAGGAGACTTATTAAGGAGGTTGGTGCCTGGGTCAGTATGTTGAGTGTTTCTGCTGTATCTTTGACAGTGGCTGCAGTATTCAGGTGTATTCCTAGGTCTCTGATATCTTTTGAGTTGATGTTCATGGTGAGAAACAGGCACCTGGCTTCTTTCTTTTACATATGGATATCCAGTGTGCCCAGTATCCTTTATTAAAAAGCTGTCTTCCTCCAACATATATTTTTGACACCTTTATCCAAGGTCAGATGTCTGTTTACTCTCATTCTCTTTAGTGACTTCTTCCCTTCCCTTCTAATGCCTTTTCCTCCCAAGCATCACGATGCTGTTTATGTGTAATTTACTAAATATGTATAGGTCAAAGTTCTGAGGTGTTATATAGTGTTACCAAGTCCCTAGCTACCCCCCAAATACTCCAGACCATTCTCCTGTTAATATCCCTCATCAGTAGAGCAACCTTCCAAGGTTGCCAAGAGATACCAACCTCAATACCATCACATCATTGGACCTAAATATAAATCCCAAGACCAAACTGCAGACTGCTATATGCCATCAGAATCTATACACAGTTTAGGAAATGAATTGTTCTGCATTAAAGTGCAACAAAACTCATCATCTCTAGTCATAGTCTCCCATCACAAAAGAGAGACCCCAGACACACACAAAACCAAATAAATTTATAGGAGTAAACAGTAACTCAGCAGTCAAACAGAACAAGAAGTAATATGAGCAGCATGAAAAAGCCAGGAAGAAAAGGAGAACAAATAATGCAGGACAGCCTAAATATTCAGGAGGACCTAGAGGCATCAGAAAAGTGGTCAAATAAAGACCTCAAGGAATATGTTAGACAGATGGAATGGAATCTTAAAGAGGATATGAAACAGCAAATTCAAACAATGAAAGAACACATTGAAAATGAATTACATAAAAAGATAAAAAATCAAATAAGCATCTTTATCAGGAGATAGACATTATTAAAAAAATCAAACAATATTTATAGAATTACGTACAGGCATGCTAATCTTTGACGTCCTGTCTCAGGATCTCATGTATCAACTACGGGGGTAGGGGGCCCCCTAGCATATGTTGTTTCTATAGGTGGAGCTGTTGGTTTGACATTTATGCCCTCTGGTGATAGAAAGGTGTTAGTAGCAGCCTCCTGTTGTAACGTTTCCCCTGATAGTTCTTCCTCCTGTAAATTTTCTTCCTCTGTCTGACTACCTCAAGAGACCTTCTCTTTTACTTGATCTTCTACTATAGTCTGAACTGAAGGCTTTGAACTCGGCAAACAAAATCCTACCAACATCCATAACGGTAATGTGCCAACTGGCACATTTCCTTTTCCCTTAAATCTTCACCATGATGGTCCCATTGTAATATATTCAAAAACTACTCCTTAAAAAGCTATGGGCTACATTTTTGTATTGTATCAATGTATGGCCTGACTGTTTTGGGGTTTACTGGGGTGTCTCCTTCCTCGAACAATTTACCTAACATTCTTTCAGTTTGATTTTTGCTAATTTCTGACTCCATATTTCTGTTACAAGGATAACACAACTCAACAAGATAACTCAAAACAAAACCAAAGCAAAATGGAACAAAAAATCATTGTGTCAATTTTCCTATTTTCTTGAAATTTATATATTCGAGGTCTATCTCTATCTCTTCCTCAGGGCCGAACAACTTCAAACCTAGAGCCAACCATTTTTTCCACTTTGCATGAAAAGTTCTAAGGATAGACAGTTTGAAAGAAAAACAAAACAAATCAAAACAAGAACACATTGCTTTTTGAAATGGTCACCCATTCTCTCACCTTCCCTCAGGGGCGAGCAATTTCACTTACCTCCCAGCTTCAGGCGTTCCTTGTATGGGCCACCAAATGCCGCAGTCTGGCTGGGCACAAATCATGAGCCACTCAAACAGGAACAAACTTTATTTCCGAACTCCCATACCACTCTATGTACACTCCCTGGGAACTCTCCCAAATGTTACCCACGCAGCTCATCCAGGAACAACCACACACCAACCAGAATTCCTTCCACTGGGCTGCAAGTGAATTCACTCTTCTAACCCCTCGAGAACTCAAATGGAACACCAAAGTAATGGGCGTCCAAGGCAGCAAGAGCCATCCTATTACTGGTGTAAAGGACTAATATACAATTAAATCAATCCAGCATCATCTTTATGGCTTGCCTCTCAACCATTACTTCTGGCAAAATGCCAGGGACCATTCCAACTCAGCTGTGGCTCTCAACAATCCATATGATTTTTTTACTATTTTCGCTATTCTAGGTCTTGTCCTCATCCATATGAATTTTGGACTATTCTCCCTGGTACTGTGAAAAATGTCATTGTCATTTGATAGTAATGGTATTGAACCTATAGATGACTTTGGGTCCTATTGACCAAAGCACCTTCGTTATATGAGTTTAGGTGTATTGTCAAACTTATCATTTCATAAATATTGGTTGACTCTGTACCTCTCACATCTGTATTTCCCTCCTACCTTTGTGGAAAACAGACTCGCAACTAATCACAAGAGAGGGCTCCACATAAATATTAGCATGTGAATGTGGCTGCTCTGGAATGGGAAGTCTGCCTGACTCATTGTGGTGTTCTCACAAATGTCGATGGGAAGTGAGGTCACATTCACCCACTGTCTTTCCCTGTCCCATATCTCCCTCTACTTTCCTTCCCCTTTGTCTACTCCACTGATCAGCAGGGCCACCAAGAGACACAAAAGGCCTCCATCACCAGGAGCGCTTCTGTGTCTCCTCCCTCTGATCCTACTTCAGTGAACATGTGGAGTGAGCACAATGCATCCCAGGTAGTGCAGAGGGGCTTGGCAAGACCCTCATTGTCAGAAGTGTGCATTCCAAACTCATGGGCTCTGGGTTCCAATTTAAGACAAGGGCAAAGCAATTTTTCTCCTAAATAAAACCAGAACAGTTTGTATGTCATTAAAACTAGGGAAGATCAAAAGCAGGAGCAATGGAAAGGCCATCTCCATTTCTAAAGCAATGTCTTTAAAGAAGCCTCAGATTATTTTCAATTTTATTTATTAATTGGTTTAAAAATGCATTTAAAGGCTTAGAAAAATAGGAAAAGAGAAAAATGATTTCTTGGTGCACCTCCATAAGGCTTCTTTCTCCCAAATGAGGAACTACTCTTTCGGGTTCTTTTGTGTTTTGCAGCTGTTCATATGCAGACACAATCCAGTTAAATGCTTTGTATTCCTTTCTAAAGTACTATTAGTCTCCACTGCTTTTTAATTGTAATATTCCCTACATCCTAGTAGTTTGAACCCACTCTTGTTCTTAACAAGTTCAATAAAATTCCACTTTGTAGGATGAAAATTTATAAATACTTTAAATAACAACAATGGCCCAGTTATTGAATACTCAAGTTTGTTTATCAATTAAAACTGCAATATAAAATATTTTTACTCTGTGTATCTTATGTACAGAAGCACATCTGGAAGACCAGGCCCTAGAACTGGACTTCTTGGGTCTGGAGATGAATACATAAATAATGTTGTTGTGATTATCTAAATTGTTCTTCAGCTTCTCACTAGCAGAAGTGGTGGTATGAAAGAGCCACCTAACATGCAGGAGAACATCAGATTCTTCCTGAAGGGTGGCAGGAAGAACAAAGAGGAGATAGCTGGGTCCCTCCAGTTCCAGTGACCTCTGTGCATTCAAGACTGTCACTGACATTGAACTGTGAGAATGCAACTCTGTGTGACTTCCCTCCTCTTAATGTCTTGCATCACATACAGCAACACAAAGTTAACAGGATTTCAAACATACTAAAAGAATCACTGAAATGGATAATTTCTCAAAATTTTTCTTTCTTAGTGAGCATGACAACTTTCAACCAGATATCCATCTCTGTGAATCAGCAGAAATGGGCAAACAATCGCATAACCAACAGTCAGAAATTCATGAGCACTTACAGACACACAATTCTTCAGTAAGGAGAAAAATGAACATAACGAAACAAAACAATCTGCCCAATAGAAGAAGAGAAAGCAGAGCATCAGAAGGAAAACACTCTTTGCAGCCTTCACCTCGGCGGGGGTTCTGTGGAGGAGCTTGGAGGTCTGAAGGTAGAGCACGTGCTGGTGGTGCTTGTGGAGGAGGAAGACCATGTGGCCACTGGCCAAGCCCATGACACCCTGGAACACAGCATCTCGAAGAACCATGAGAGCAATAAAAATCCATCTGATTATCCAGTTTTCTGGTAGAAAATAGCAGTACCTGTCACTTTCACTAAATTCTGATGTGTTCAAGCTGTTAGTATTTTTGATGTAAAATGGTAAGTTCATGCTTAATGAGGAATTGAGAATCCAACAGAAGAGCAACAAGGGAAGGACGTGCCATGCAGATCTGGGCTGCAGCCTCCCCCACCTGGAGGCTCTGGGACTAATGATGATGGCCTGGACCACTGTGAGGAGACTGGTGGTGCAGATGGACAGGCCCCGGGCCACCCTCTCCAGATAAACCACAATCTTACAGCCTATGTCACCTAGGAGGTTTCTCAAACCAAAGCTGGCTATTGTCCTTGGTGTACCTTTGGTAAAAAGCATTAGGATATTTGTTAAAGCCAACTGGATGAGAATGAGGTGGATAGGTTTCTTCTCACTGCCTCTGAAAACGTAAATGAAGCTCACAAGAACAAAGGTGTTCCCAGCAATGCCCATTCCTGTTAGGAACATGAAGGTTGTTCCCTTCGCAAGGTCCAGAGCCATTTCTTACTTCTTAGGCAGAAGCATTTGGATGCTGCAGACATGTTTTAGGGAAAAATATCATAAATTATTATATTTATCTTTAGAAAGCCTTTCATACATCAGTTCTCTAAAGTGTAATCACAGTCAGTACACATATCACAGTGCTAATTTTATCAAAAGAACTATTCTACTCATTTTTTGTTCCTATTTTCCTAAGCTGTAACCAAAAGACTTCACAAGAACAATTTTAGAGGAGGAAAGCCTCATTTGTGGGCTCATGATTTTAGGGACCGAAGCCCACAGGAGGCCAACTCCATCCTCAAGGGCCAGAGGTGTGAGAGAGCATCATGGCAGATGAATGTGGTGCAGAAAAATAGCTGAGAACACTGCACTAACAAGCAAGAGAGAGACCCCCCCACACAAGGACAAAATGCCCACCCAAGGGCCACCCCCAGTTGCCCACTGCCTACAGTCACCCCTGGTTAACCCCAGCAGGGACTAAGGCACTGACTAGGCCAAGGCTCTAATGACCCAACACTTCCTCTCTGACTCCCTACATTACTCTACTCATGAGCTTTGTGTGACCCTCATTTCTAAACCACAAGGGCATTCTTTGTGTGTCTCTTTAATAAAAATCTGGGGGAAAATACTATCCTGGGGGCTAGTACTCAAAATTCTAAGTTTTAAATCCAGCTTTTGTTTAAGGTCTACACAAGCAAAACCAGTTCTGCTTCCAAATCCCTAATCCCACACTGTGCTCAAACTCAGCGAGGCTGCCTTCAACCCACCGTTGGCCAAACGTGAATTTCTGCCATGTTTCTGTTATCATTCTGTCTGTCCTCATCATCAGTTCTAAAATCCTGGGCTCAGAAGTGTCTTTCCAGCCTTCCCCACCCCCCACATACACACCTTTGAAAACCCCATTGCTCAGCTCTTTCCCTTCTCTGACCCATTGCACCACCCACACTGCCTCTCCTTCTGCCAAGTATTCCTTTCTGGGTCACATTTTTGGGAGTATAATGGTTTCTGGGTTTGCCTTTTGCTTACAAATGTCTCATTTTTGAGAACTGAATTTAGTGATTCTAAACTGTAAGCCCCAACCGACTCTGGGAACTCCTGCTTACAAGTCTGCAGTGGTCCTGGTGATCATCAAGGTCAAGTCAGTCTGCACGACCTTTCCAGACAGGATTCTGATGTTAACTGAATCAGACAAAGACATCAGCATCGAGTGTCCTGTCTGACAAGATCAGATCCTCAGCATGTGCAGCCATGGCTGGTGCCCAGAGGAGCCAGGGTGACCCTCTAGGAGGGTCTTGGCAGAGGTCTGAGCTCCCCCTGAGTGACCTCAAGGACCACTGGGGGAGCCAGCATCCCTTCTGGATGTGTGGATGCTTATGGAGCTGGGTGAGGAGGAGGGGTTCATTAGGGTTGGTGCAGTGGTGAGGTGAGGCAGTTCATGGACTAGGCTCCATTAAGGGCCACACTTGGCACAGCAGGCGGGGATCATTACATTAGGAAGAACTCACTCACACAGGGTCACGGTGGCACAGTGCAGCTGCTGCAGATCGGCAGGGGAATGGTTTCTGTGAGATTTGCAGCCTGCTCTGTGTGGCTCCCTGCAAGCCTGGTTAACAACGGGCTGCTTTGCTCTTCACCAGGCCAAGCCGATTTTCAGACTCAGGCATGGATAAAAGGTTGCTCCTTACACCTCTGTTCTCAATCCCTTTTCTCACCAAGGGATTTCTTTCAAACCGTGGGCAGCTTTTGTAGAATGAAGGAAACAAGGATGTTTGGTCCAATGCATGGGAATTGCATGTTGTTTATACTGAGGAAAACTTTCTGCAAGCCTTCTTCGTCTTCTCCCTACAAAATGCTAGAGGGTTGCTTTAGATCCCTTTTCCTAATGGTCTCTGAGGCCACAAAGTGCATGAACAAGCCAGGCCTGATG
This sequence comes from Ictidomys tridecemlineatus, assembly GCF_052094955.1. NCBI lineage: Eukaryota > Metazoa > Chordata > Mammalia > Rodentia > Sciuridae > Ictidomys > Ictidomys tridecemlineatus. Next base: position 155,970,545 of record NC_135484.1, on the reverse strand, counting down.
GTGCATGCCTGTAACCCAAGTGGTTTGGGAGACAGAAGAATCACAACTTGAAGGCCAGCCTCAGCATCTAAGCAAGGCCCTAAGCAACTGGTGAGACCTTGTCTCAAAATTTAAAAAAATTGAAAGGGATGGAGATGAGGCTCAGTGGTTAAGTGCTCCTGGATTCAGTATCTGGCACCAAAAAAAGAATCATAAACATAGGCTTGTGCCCTAGTGTGTACCAGGGAGCCTCTTGATGGGTGAAAAATTACTACTGTGGTCGGTATGTCCCAATGTCCTCACAGATTTATCAGAACTTCTCCTGTGTATTTTTCATTTGTTTGTCTAGGAGTTCACATGTTTTCTAGCTCTCTGCCTTTTCCCAATTTCAAAGCTCTGACTCATGTTTGGGGGCAGATTCAGAGACTTATAATATATGACTTCTCTTTCTTACTGTCCAAAGTGAAGATATCAGACACCTGCCTTCTCTCCCAGGTTGCCTTGGGGAGTGGTGAACTATTTTACAAGGCAGGCCTCACATTCAGACTGACATAAGCCCCACCAGGACCAACAGTCAACCGTTCATGCAGATGAGTGCATGCATCAGACAGGGTTTTCAAAATGAATAAAAAAAATGACTGATTATTGCTGGAAAATAACAGGATAAAAGTAAAGTGAGATATTTCATGTTATAATAACCCCCGGCCTGGCAGAGTTGTAGTGGGTACTCTTTAAAAAGCAAGCATAGTGTTTAATATTAATAGTTTTTGTTTTTGTTTTAAATAATTATTTTTTAGTTATAGTTGAACACAATACCTTTGTTTCATTTATTTATTTTATGTGGTGCTGAGGATAGAACCCAGGACGACACACATGTAGGCAAGTGCTCTACCACTGGGCCATAACCCAGCACATAATCTTAATAGTTTCTAATAATTTGTCCATCAAACGTGTGTAAGTAGTGGAATTGACTTCCAAGTATGTCATGATATATATTGTAATAGGGATGATTCAAGGATGAACACAGAAACAACTCTTCAAAATTACTCAGAAACTTGCTTAAAGAATTGTTAACATAAAGAAAAAGACCACAGGGCTCCATCCTGGAAAAAGAGAAATGCATCTAAAAGGAAATTTCAAATTTTAAGAAGGCTAATGCAGTCACAATTCAGGTGAAATTGCAGGCTGAAGGTACAAAACTTTTCGTAGATGCTTGAAAAGATCTGTACCATTCTGATTTCTTAAATAAAGAAAGAGGGTAACCTTCTGAAAATATGCACCCAGAGCTCTCTCGTGGTACCAGATCCTGAACATAAGAACAGAGATGCCTAAGAGTCTCTGCGGGGACATCTGTGTCCTCTGTCATCAGGTCCTTCCTACAAACAGGCAGAGTGAGGCCCTAAGGCTCATGACCCACTCAGCAACCCCCTTGCTCAGCCACAGAGAGTCAGCTCCGTGCTGCTGCGGAAAGGTCACTTGTGCCTGTGAGGAAGCCAGAACCCTCAGGCCACTCACCTGGTGGCTGTGCTGCAGAGAAGCTCTGCTTTGGTCCTTCTGACAAGGGGCACCTTCCCAGGTCCTGTTGTACCTCTGGGTCTGTGGGGCTCTTGCTACATAAACCACCTCCAGGACTTCAGTTGTCACAGGTGACACCTGTCAGAGAGCATCAACCACTCTGAGACCTCAGTCCCTGGAGTATGGCTTTCTCTCCCTCCACAATTACTGCTTTTGTTTGGCTCAGAAGTAATCGCAGGATTAATTGGGACATAATTATTTTATTAAAAGTTTGTGCAGTGAGAAAGTGAACAACCAGCCAAGTTTCTATGTCTGAGGTTCCATTTCTTGGCCTTCCCTTCCACTTCCCAAAGGACCATGACTGAATCAGAATGGGGCCAGGGTCTGAGACACAGAGCGTCAGCTCCACTCATATTTAAGGCCTTCTTCACCCACAGGGATGTGGCACCTGATGACCAGCACTGGGGACTCTGCTCTCAGAGAAAGCCCCAACCAGGACCTGGGCAGGACCAAAGTCACTGTCCTACATCTGTGTACGGAGCTCACACTGCTGCCCTGACGGGCTGCTTTATTCCTCATACGTGAAACAGGAAGTGAGCCTGGACACTCAGAAGGATCCTCCCATCCCTCCTTTAGAAATCAGTCCTGGTGCGAAGCTCAAGGACACCTCCACGGTCATCTACAGACAAGAACGACCCTTGCACATGTTCACTCTGCTGCCATCCTGGTCCCTGGTGAAAAGGACACCAACATGTTAATCTCAGGGCAAAGCTGAGGTGAGAAGAGCGTGGCTTCTTGAACAGGGAGCCCGGCACAGGGCTAGGTGGGAGCCAGGGCTCTGGTCACTGTCCCCTCACTCCTGTGTGATCCTGTTCCCATATCCAGGGTGAACTTGGCACAGAGCAGACCCCAAACACTTGTGCATTTTGTGGAAGATTAGCCCTTTGAGGAGAGCACTATTTGCATTCATTTGGATGAGAAGATGTCTCGGGTATGAAAGCAGGAAAATAAATGGTTTACTCCATTCACCTCTGTCCAGGTTTGGGTTCTGAATACCATTTTCTGATACAAAGGAAACAGAGCGTTTAACACAGAGGTTGTTTCAGGGCTAATTCAGAGAAAGGTAAGATGAGACTGAGCTTCTATTATGTCACAAGGTAAAGAAGGGATCCAAGAGGGACAGGCATGTCAACTAGGAGGCCACCTTGCAAGGCTCTGCTGGCCAAAGTGAGAAAATCTGAGTCAAACTGAGTAATGACATAAGATGATATCACCTTCCCATGAACCAAGATCACAAAGGTGCACAATAAACGTAAGTAAACCAGGGAGAAGGGAAAGCTTTAACTTGCATGGAAAACACAAATGATAAATGCAAAAGGAGAGCAGTGAAATTAGAAAATCGCCCTTTGCAACATCCTAACAACAATTTCTCCGGGAAGAGACCATCAGTGCATGCTCAGACCAGTGGGTGAGAGTTTAAGTGTCATGGGAATCAACATGGCCTATGGCCTGGAAGTGTCTCCCCCATGAATTACTCATGCAAAAGAATGAAAGAATCACATGGTGCTGGACACCAGACAGACACCTGTGGACACAGAGGATAGCAGTGTAGTGCAGAGAGGACCCTCAAGCAGCATGCAGCCCAAAAACTTTCGGTCAGCACTCAGCGCATTTCTCTACTGCACCTTCCCAGGGCTCTCCCTAGTCTAAGCTCCAGGAAAAGTGGAAGAAGTCCATTGAAAGGAGACTCTAAAAATGTCATCTCTGTGCATTTTCAAGATGTTCTTCAAACACAGGACACGATCCCTGATGGCCAGCACTGGGGCCTCTGCCTTCAGAGCACTTTCTGAACATAGAAAGAAAGAAAGGTGGGCAGTAAAATGAAGGAAAGGAGGGAGGGAAGACAGCAATCCACATGGACTGATGTAGAGCAGCCCTTTTGTTCAGAAGCTGAAGACAACAGACCTGGGTGACTTGGCACTAGGCTAGCTGAGGACAGGGTTATGCACAAGCTCAAATGCCACCACTGCCCTGTGGGAGTGAAGACATGACCCCTCCCTGGGGCCCCAGCCTCTTGCTATCCCAGACTTAACTGGGGATTCCTACTCCAAGAGCCACTCTCACCTGCACAGTGCACAACTCAAGTGGCCCCCCTTTCTCCACAGAAAAGTCTTAACTGGGCTCCTCCAGAAATCTTCACCATGGCTCCTTTTAGGACTGTCAGCAAAAGAGTCTCTGCAAAAGAGTTCAATGAGGTTAAACTTTCTATTTTCATGTCGCCCTCTTTATTTGGCCACTGGCCGGGAAGATTCCAGCACTCCAGATGCTGAAAACCCCCTTACTAGTTTTTCACAATCATATCCACTATCGTAGTTGGTAGAAATGTACAAACTGTGGTGAGCCGTTTCTGTGAACTGTGGCCGCCATTACAAGATGGCGCTGATAAGCGCCGTGGCCTGTGATAAACAACTCCTTGTTTTGGGAGAGTTGGCAAGTAGCTGTAAAACACCCTATGAGAAAGATCCACGTGGCAGTTGTGCATTGGGGCTTGATGTGCTTTATCAAGGCTGGGGCGCTCAGGTGAAGGAGTAGTGGTAGAAGTAGAAGTAGCAGTAGTAGTAGTAATAAAAGAAGCTTCCAGAGACACATAATTAAAGGCCTGAATAAACTGCTGAGAGAAGAATCCTGTGTCGTGTCCTCCTTGCTGGCGAGGGGTCGCGGCAACAAACAATGCCTCTGATCTTGAGCTGGGCTTCACAGACATGTCTACATTTTTAAGATGAGTTACAAACTGGGTTCCATGGTAACAGCTGGAAGGGGGAGGAAAGAAAGGGGAGAAGAAGCTCTCCCCTTCTCAGGAGTTTTCCTTGAAGAGTTAACTTGCCTAGAACAGTGAAATAAAAAGCTGCTTTTATGTGACCTTCTGCAGACTGTGAGCTTCTGAGCCCCTTCCTTTAAATGCTGAGTATAAAACTCTAAAACTCCCTGAACTTGGGTTTCAGGGATTGATTAATTACAGCAAGAGCTGTGCCCTCTGAGCCTGGCTGCTGTCTTTGGTGCCTCTTCTGTCCCTAGAACACAGCACCACATACCTAGTGAGTGCTCCTCCCTGAGCCCTCTTGATAAGCCAGACCGGGCCCAGGCTTTACTGAAAGGTCCCTGTGTTCACTCATTGGGGACTCAGACCTGTCCTGGGGTCACTCCTAGGTAGCCTCCCCTGGTTCCTGGTCACCTGGAGTCTGTCCATATTCTAATTCTTCCTGGAGGTGTTTTCTGATGGACCTTTGACAGCTGAGGTGCTATAGCAATCATTTTGCACTTTGATTTGATGTTCAGTTCTGGTTAAATCCACTAAAAATTCATAAGGAGTGAAATCTCACAGTAAGTCTGGGTTTTAAAGACAATCCTGAGACATAAAGTTACATCAATTAAAGTTGAAAACTGGACATCAGACATGAACCAGGAGTGGTTTTATTAATCAGAATGAAGGATATGTAGTGAACAAAAGGAGAGGTATTGCAGAAGAAACTTATAGCCAAATGTGAGAGGTGTTAAGGTAGCACAAGATCTTGAGCTTATGTTAAATCTGCAGAGGAAGAGAAGTTAAGGATAAGAGACTTTTGGAATGAATTTACGGGATTAGGTAGAATTGAGCAGAAAACACAGGGAGCCATTAGTTGAATTCGGCACATGATGGGATGTATGCTGTTGGCGATATTTCAGGGTGTGAACCAGCTGTTCAGTTCCTGGGTTAGACTTGAGATCAGAGAACTTACATGTGAAAAGGTAGCATCCTGTCCATTTTTTCATGAGATCAGTGGGAATAGATAAAGATTCTTTAGCCCTAAAAGGTTGGGAACAGAGGCACAGATAGCGCAGGCTACAGAGTTGAGTGAAGTCACTTCCCCCAGGATTCCCTGCATGTATAAAATGCCCTCAGGTCACCTACTTGAGTGAATTCTTTTCATACCAAACGTCTCCCAACCTACTTTGTTTTGAGTAGGTTGTACAAGGGGTTCCTTATCCATAAGTGCACTCCTGTCAAGACAGCACATAATCCATAGTTAATCCTCCTGGCTAATCTCATTGTCATCAGCACACCCAGAGTTGAACTAGGCTTCCATTAGAGCCCCTGAGGTCATAGGTGGGAATGGACATCTCCTGAGACTGTCACAGGCAGCCTCCATGGTCCTCTAGGGCACCCTCCCTGGCTGCAGGATGTGGATTATGGGACCTTCTCAGGCTGGAGCCTGGTCCCTGGAGGCCTTTGCTGATCAGCTTTGACCATTGGATCCTACATAAAAGGGTCATGCAGTCTGCCTACTTGAGGACTCTAAAAAGTGCTGAAAATCTATAGGCACTAAGATCACAAAGTCATTTTGGTGTGTAGAACTACAGAAATATTAAGGAACTGTCATCAAAGACAAAAAACTTTAAATCTTAAAAGTTGAACTGGAATTTTTTACATTCACAAAAGTGAGAGACAGAAAGGGGAATTCAACAAAATAAAAGATATTACGGATTTTGAAACAGGTTGAATTTAAAATATGTTAAAGAATTTTGTAAGTTCCTGGTGGGTTATGGTGTGGGGAAGATAGTCAGGTCAAAATTTAGTCCCTGGGTTTGGAGAGAGAATAATTGAGAATATGCTAGATTAAGATTTAAAAAATGGGGATATTCTGGCTGATGACATTTGGGTTTAGTTCAACCTATGGGTTGAACATAGGAGAAATATTAAGGATTTGAAAGAGTAGATTAATTTTGCCAATGTGGGCTTATAAAAAAAACTGAATTGATGGTTTAGAATTTTAGATATTCATTGTCAAAATGGCATCTGACACCGTATAGAATGACCCTTGAAGAATGATACAAAAAGTAAACACTTGTGGGACTAGGATTTGCAACAGTTTTCAATGCCCCAACAGCCTTTTCACTTTAAAAATTGTTGACTTGATTGCTTTTACAGATAACATTGAAATATTGCTGTTGCTTTCTTTGAACAGGTGTTTGCAGCATCCATGTTATTGTGCCTATGAGGATGACATGGTTGTGAACCTCGTCAAGGACATAATCATTGTCTTCCCAACAGGGCTTGGCCTTTGGGGAACATCTTTGTTCTTGTGCATTACATATTCATTTTTCAAGGCAGCGAGAAGAAACCTATACACCTTATTCTCATCCATTTGGCCTTCACCAGTATTATAACCCTTTTCTACAGGGGAATGCCAAGGACAGTAGCAGCTTTTGCTTTGATGAATTTTTTGTATGATGTCGGCTGTAAGATACTGGGTTACCTGGAAAGAGTGGATTGGGACCTGTCCATCAGCACCACTAGTCTTCTCACAGTGGTCCAGGACATCACCATCAGTCCCAGAGCCCCCAGGGAGGAGACTAAAACCCAGGTCTGCATGGTACATCCTTCCCTTGCTCCTCTTCTTTTGGATGCTCAATTCCTTTATAAGCATGAAGTTACTATTTCACATTAAAATAATCAACAACTTGAACACATCACAAATTATTAGAAATGACAACTACTGTTACTTTCAACCACACAACTAAATAATCAGATAGATTTTTATTGTTTTCATGATCCTTCAAGATGCTGTGTTCCAGGGTGTCATGGGTGGGGCCAGTGGCCACATGGTCTTCCTCCTCCGCAAGCACCACCAGCATGTGCTCCACATTTAGATCACAAGCTCTTCCACAGAACCCCCCCCCCCGCTTTAAGTGAAAGCCTCTCAACATGTTCTTCTCTTAATGCTCTGCTTTCTCTTCTTTTATTGGACAGATTGCTTTATGACTTTACATCTAAATTTCTCCTTACACAACATTTCCATAACAGAAATTACTCAAGAAACTCTGATTCTTGGTTATGCAATTGTCAGTCCATTTTTGCTAATTTACCGAGATGGACATCTGGTTGAATGCAGGCGTCCTTCCTAAGGAAGACTTTGAGAAAATGTCAAATTTATAAATCCTTTCAAGTAAGTCTGCTTGAATTATACTCAGTCTTGTTTTTGCTATATGTGATGCAAAATCAAGCAAAGGCACCTAGGTCATACAGTGGTGAATTCTCATGCCACAAAGCTGGTGACAGTCTCCATCAGTCACAGATATCACTGGAAGCTGGAGGACCCATCTGTCTTTTCATTCTCCTTGTGCCATCCTTTAGGTCACGGCTGATGTGAGATAGCTCTGTTACTACCACCACTTCTTCTTGTAAGATGAAAGCAAATTTGGAAACTTATATGAAAGTAACAAATATTACTTACATATTCACCTTTTTCCCAAGAATTTCACTTCTAGGATGCAGTCTTACAGCTATACTTGCTCACATAAAACATAAACCATGGAAATATTGTATTGCACTGTATTATTTTTAAAACCAGTGGCATATTCAGTAAAACAGTCATATCTGTATTACTAAAAGGGATTTTTCAAAAGTGATTAAAAAGACATTTTATACTGTTCAAGGGAACAGTGCGCTTGCCTGGCAATGCGTGCAGCCTGGGTTTGATCCTCAGCACCACGTACAACACAAAGATGTTGTGTCCACCGATAACTAAAAATAAATATTAAAAAAAATTCTCTCTCTCTCTCTCTCTCTCTCTCTCTCTCTCTCTCTTTCCCTCTCTCACTCTCTCTTTAGAAAAAACCTTAAATAAGAGTATCACTAACAGAGTGGAGCAAGTAGAAGCCAGAACATCAGACAATGAAGACAAAATATATCATTTTGAAAAGAATCTAGCCAACTCAGAAAGGCTGGTAAGAAACCACAAGCAAAACATCCAAGAGATATGGGATAACATAAAAAAAAAACTTAGAAGTCATTGGGATAGAGGAAGGTATACAGGTCCAAAACAAGGTAATGAGCAATCTATTGAATGAAATAATTTTAGAAAACTTCCAGATATAAAAAAAGAAATGGATGTACAAATTTTAGATGTATACAGGACACCAAGCATACAAAATCACAGTAGACCAATTCCAAGACACATTGTTATGAAGATATCCAATATACAGAAGAAAGAAAAAAATGTTAAAAGCTACAAGAGAAAGAAGGTAGATTACATTCAGGGGTAAAACAAAAAGGTTAATGTAAGATTTTTTAACACAGACGCTGAAAGCGAGAAGATCCTGGAACAACATATTTAAAACATTGAAAGACAATGGATGTCAACCAAGAATTTTGTATCCAGCAAAATTAAGCTTCAGGTATAACAATGAAATAAAAATCTTTCATGGTAAACAAAAGTTAAAATAATTTGCAGCCAGAAAACCAGCATTGCAAAGCATCTTCAGCAAAACATTACATGAGAAAGAAATGAAAAACAATAACCAAAACCAACAGTGGGAAGAACCTCATTAAACCTAGGTGGGGGACGGAAGCTAATAATGCAGAAACAAACCAAATTTTTTAAAAAGATAAATAATCAAACATAGCTGGAAGTACAAACCATATATCAATAGAAACCCTAAACATTAATGGCTTAAACTCACCAATAAAGCAACATAGGCTGGTAACATGGATTAAAAAAACAAATCCAACAATATGCTGCCTCCAGGAGACACATCTGATTGAAAAAGACATACACAGGCTAAATGTGAAAGGTTGGGAAAAATCATACCATGCACATGGTCCTCAGAAGCAAGCAGGGGTGGCCATCTTCATATCAAATAAAATCGACTTCAAGACTAAGTTAATCAAAAGGGATAAGGAAGGACATTATATACTGTTAAAAGAAACCATTCAGCAACAAGACATAACAATTATCAATATTTATGCATCAAATAATGGTGCTGCAACGTTCATAAAACAAACTCTCCTCAAATTCAAGAATCAAATAGATCACAACGCAATAATTATGGGTGACTTCAACACACCTCTCTCACCATTGGACAGATCTTCCAAACAAAAGTTGAATATAGAAACTAAAAAACTCAATAACACAATCAATAACCTAGACTTGACTGATATAAATAGCATATATCAACCATCATCAAATAGATACACTTTTTTCTCAGAAGCACATGGATCCTTCTCAAAAATAGACCATATATTATGCCATAGGGCAACCCTCAATAAATATTAAGGGGTGGAGATTATACCATGCATTTTATCTTATAATAATGGATTGAAACTATCGGAATCTTTGGGACATACTGAAAGCAGTTTTAAGAGGGAAATTCATTGCCTGGAGGTCAATCATCAAAAAAAGAAAAACCCAACAAATAAATGAGCTCACACTTCATCTCAAAGCCCTAGAAAAGGAAGAGCAAAACAACAACAAATGAAGCAGAAGGCAAGAAATAATTAAAATCAGAGCGGAAATCAATGAATTGAAAGAAAAGAAACTAATGAAAAAATTGACAAAAGTAAAAATTGTTTTTTTGAAATAATAAATAAAATTGACAGACCCTTAGCCATGCTAACGAAGAGAAGAAGAGAGAGAACTCAAATCACTAACATATGGGATGAAAAAGGCAATATCACAACAGATGCTACAGAAATCCAGAAGATAATTAGAAATTATTTTGAAACCCTATATTCCAATAAAATAGAAGATAGTGAAGACATCCATAAATTTCTTAAGTCATATGATTTGCCTAGATTGAGTCAGGAGGATACACACAATTTGAACAGACCAATATCAATGGATGAAATAGAAGAATAAATCAAAAGACTACCAACCAAGAAAAGCCCAGGACCAGATGGGTATAGAGCGGAGTTTTATAAAAACTTAAAAAAAGAATTAATACCAATACTTTTCAAGTTATTCCAGGAAATAGAAAAAGAGGAAGCTCTGCCAAATTCATTCTATGAGGCCAACATCACCCTGATTCCAAAACCAGACAAAGACACATCAAAGAAAGAAAACTATAGACCAATATCTCTAGTGAACCTAGATAAAAAAATCCTCAATAAAATTCTGGCAAATCGGATACAAAAACATATCCAAAAAATTGTGCACCATGATCAAGTAGGATTCATCCCTAGGATGCAAGGCTGGTTCAATATACAGAAATCAATAAATGTTATCCACCACATTAATAGACTTAAAGATAAGAACCATATGATCATCTCTATAGATGCAGAAAAAGCATTCGACAAAGTACAGCATCCCTTTATGTTCAAAACAATAGAAAAACTAGGGATAACAGGAACTTACCTCAACATTGTAAAAGCTATCTATGTTAAGCCTTAGGCTAGCATCACTCTGAATGGAGAAAAATTGAAGACATCCCCTCTAAAATCTGGAACAAGACAGGGATGCCCTCTCTCACCACTTCTATCTAATATAATTCTCGAAATACTGGCCAGAGCAGTTAGACAAAAGAAATTAAAGGCATAAAGATAGGAAAAGAAGAACTTAAATTATCACTATTTGCAGTTGACATGACCTTATACCTAGCAGACCCAAAAGTGTCTACAAAGAAACTACTAGAGCTAATAAATGAATTCAGCAAAGTGTCAGGATATAAAATCAACACGCATAAATCAAAGGCATTCCTGTATATCGGTGACAAATCTTCTTAAATGGAAATGAGGAAAACCACCCCATTCACAATATCCTCAAAAAATAAAATAAAATACTTGAGAATCAACCTAACAGAAGAGGTGAAATATTTATACAATGAAAACTACAGAACCCTAAAGAGAGAAATAGAAGATCTTAGAAGATGGAAAAATATACCCTGTTCATGGATAGGCAGAACTAATATCATCAAAATGGCGATTTTACCAAAATTTCTCTATAGTTTAATGCAATACCAATAAAAATTCCAATGGTATTTCTTGTAGAAATAGATAAAGCAATCATGAAATTCATATGGAAAAATAAAAGAAACAGAATATCAAAAGCAATTCTAAGCAGGAGGAGTGAATCAGGTGGTATATCGATATCAGGCTTCAAAGTATACTATAGAGCAATAGTAACAAAAGAGGCATGGTACTGGTACCAAAACAGGGAGGTGGACCAATGGTACAGAATAGAGGACACAGAGACCAAGCCACAAAATTACAATTATCTTATATTTGACAAAGGTGCTAAAAGCATGCAATGGAGAAAGGATAGCATCTTCAACAAATGGTTCTGGGAAAACTGAAAATCCATATGCAACAAAATGAATCTGAATCATAGATGAGTACATGACCCGTTGAGCTCCACATCATGTAGAACTGCAAGAACTGGGTCCTAATTAGAATATGTCAGACTCCGTGTCTGTACAAATAAAAGAATAATTTTTAAAGACTGTCATAGAATGGAATAAGACTGTGTATTTGCTTGCAGTAATAATGACCTGTATAAAGAGAAGAATCCTTTTTAAGAACCAAGAACTGAACATGAAAGGATGCTGTATTTTGTCCAATGCTTTCTCTGCATCAATTGCCTTAATCATGATTCCTATCTTTAATTCTATTGATGTGATGAATCATGTTTATTGGATAAAAAAATGGTGGTATATATACACAATGGAATATTACTGAGCATTAAAAGAGAATAAAATCATGGCATTTTTCTGAGTTGGAGACTCTGATGCTAAGTGAAGTAAGCCAATCCTCCAAAACCAAAGGCCAAATGTTCTCTCTGATCAGTGGATGCTGATCCGTAACAGGGGGGAGGGAGACGGGAAAATGGAGGAAAAGGAGGGAAATGTGGGGGGGGTGCTGGGGGCAGAGAAGATGGTGGACTGAGATGGACATCACTATCCTAGGCACATGTGGGACTGCACGTATAGAGTGACCCTGCATCATGTACAACCACTGAAATGAAATGTTGTGCTGCAATGGTGTACGATGACAAAAATGCATTCAGCTGTCATGTATACCTAACTAAAATAAAATAATTAATTTTAAATATCCAAATATTGAAATAAATGTCTATGAGAAATGTTTTCTTATAAGAAAGCAGATATTTAGGTTTTTTACTTAAAAAAAATACCAACTCAGACAAACGTGTCTGTGAAAGAATGTGTAGAGCATCGATTCACACATCACCAGTGAACCACAGAGGATGGAATTTTAAGACACGTCTCTTTAGACAAAACAAATGGTTAAAACACGAGGATGGCTGAAGCTGCTGCTTGTGTTCACTGCGTGACCTGCGGGTCTACATGGAAGTCCTGAGCATGGTCACGCAGCTGACTGATGGGAGCAAGGATGGAGAGTTGGCAACTTTAGCTCATACTACAAATCACAACATCTCAAAACATAGGACACCTGCTCAGAAATAGTGTCACGTGGACATCCACAACAATTCTACACTGTTTAGTGTTTCTGTGTGAAAGTGTAAACAAGGAAGAAATGTTTTTCAAGCAAAGTTTACTCAAGTAAGTTTACCTACTTTCTGCCAATATTGCCTTTTTCATGACATAAATGATGAGAATATCGATTCTGTAATATTTCTGAACAGTGTTCTAATGAAATCGTGAGGAGTTTCTTTTAAAATTGGGAGAGCAGCCATCACGTGCCCCGGGGAAAGCAGATGAGAGTGCTCAACACTCGCTGAGGAATTCTGTATGGAAACAGCCCCGAATTGTGAAGAGCCTCCGAGTTGTTAGTTAACAGAGATGAGCGTCGTCCTTACATGAACCAACACGAGAAGAGCTGGCAGGTGTCAAGATGTGCAGCACAGTCACAAGAAGACGCTGCAGAGCCAGGAGGTGGTCCAGACCTGCCCAGTCCAGGCTCCCACCTGAGCTGCCGTGGCCAGTTGTGCCCAGTCTTTGTGCCTTAGGTTTCTCATGTCTAAAGCCCAGTCCATGAGCCCCTGGCACACAGGGGACTTGGATTCTCACAGTGGGGCATCTCTCTCCACCCTGGGATGTCAGGAAGCACAGCAGATCAGGACCCAGAGTCACCTCTCCCTGACTCTGCTCCATCGTTCCTGACTACTGGCTGGGTTTCTCTCTGAGATGTGCAGACCTCTAAGTTTAGTTTCTCAAGACAAAAAGCAGCCCTTCCTCAAGACAGAGGATTTGACTCCACCATTTGTAACGTAGCTCATTCTAGATTCCCTGTGATCATGGGCATTCCTTTGGTTCAGTCACCACATCTGCTGACAGAGACGAATCCTAACCTGAATCAAGGCCACAGCACAGTTGAAGTCCCTCCTGCTGCACAAACTTGCAGGCTGGCCCAGATCCTCATGGTCACACATCTAGGGGACACAGTTCTGGTCTTACAACTGGGAGAGCAGGAGACAGCTTTCACAACGACTTTCACAAAGTACATCTCCAGCTTGTGAAAGTACGATTTGTGTTTCTAAACAGAATAAAGAAGTGATGAACAAGAATTCTGCTAACTACACCAAGGAAAGGTGATTGTTCTTATGTTTCACTTTGTGTTTAACCTTAAATGCATCACAAGAACCTGAAGGCCTGAGGCCCCGTATGCCTGGGTTTCCACTCAACCAGAGAAGGTGACTCAGGGGGTCCTTCCATTTGTGGCCTAAGGACTTTGACCACTATCACGTGTCAGGGGTGCTTCTAGTTAATGGGGACACAGGCCCATAGGACTCTGAGGAAGCCCAGTGACCAGGAGCCTGCCTTCTTGGCCAGCCTCATGCTGTTCCTGCTTCTGGAGAGAAAATGCTGCCTACATCTCACCCCAGCCCTGAGCCCAGGCTTATGGTCATTCCTTTGCTCCAGGTCCAGAGCAACCTCCTGGAGAGGAGAAGGCATGTTGGTGATGAGGACTGTCCTTGGGCTCAGATGGACTTTACAGGAGGCCTTGAAGATTCATGAGGCAGGATGGGATTTGTTCAGGGTAAGTGAGCCTTTGTAGGTGCACATCTTGAGCAAGGTGACTGTCCTGTTCATGTCCATGATTGGGACTCTCAGGAAGCAGAGTACCAGTGCTGGTCATTGTTTACTCTATTTCTGAGAGTAAAGAAGGACTGAGGAAGAAGGGGTGTGATTCATTTTATTTTTAGTTTTTTTTTTATTGGTTGTACAAAACCTTACAAAGCTCTTGACATATCATATTTCAAACATTAGTTTCAAGTGAGTTATGAACTCCCATTTTTACCCCAAATACAGATTGCAGAATCACATCGGTTATACATTCACATTTTTACATAATGCCATACTAATGACTGTTGTATTCTGCTACCTTTCCTATCCTCTACTATCCCCTCCCCCATCTTCTCTTTCTATCCCATCCACTGTAATTCATTTCTCTCCTTATTTTTTCTTCCAATTTCCCTCACAACCTCTTTTATGTAGTTTTTTATAACAATGAGGGTCTCTTTCCATTTCCATGCAGTTCCCCTTTTCTCTCTCTTTCCCTCCCATCTTGTGCCTCTGTTTAATGTCAATCTTTTCTTCCTGCTCTTCCTCCCTGCTCTATTCTTAGTTGCTCTCATTATATCAAAGAAGACATTTGGTATTTGTTTTTTAGGGATTGGCTAGCTTCACTAAGCATAATCTGCTCTAATGCCATCCATTTCCCTGCAAATTCCATGATTTTGTTATTTTTTAGTGCTGTGTAATACTCCATAGTGTATAAATGCCACATTTTTTAATCCATTCACCCATTGAAGGGCATCTGGGTTGGTTCCACAGTCTAGCTATTGTGAATTGTGCTGCTGTGAACATCGATGTGGCAGTATCCCTGTAGTACGCTCTTTTAAGGTCTTCAGGGAATAGACCAAGAAGGGCAATAACTGGGTCAAATGGTGGTTCCATTCCTAGCTTTCCCAGGAATCTCCATTCTGCTTTCCAAATTGGCTGCACCAATTTATAGTCCCACCAGCAATGTACAAGTGTACCCTTTTCCCCACATCCTCTCCAGCACTTGTTATTGTTTGACTTCATAATGGCTGCCAATCTTACTGGAGTGGGATGGTATCTTAGGGTAGTTTTGATTTGCATTTCCTGACTGCTAGAGATGGTGAGCATTTTTTCATGTATTTGTTGATTGATTGTATGTCCTCCTCTGAGAAGTGTCTGTTCAGGTCCTTGGCCCATTTGTTGATTGGGTTATTTGTTGTCTTATTGTCTAATTTTTTGAGTTCTTTGTAAACTCTGGATATTAAGGCTCTATCTGAAGTGTGAGGGGTAAAAATTTGTTCCCATGATGTAGGCTCCCGATTTACTTCTCTTATTGTTTCTCTTGCTGAGAAAAAACTTTTTAGTTTAAGTAAGCCCCATTTGTTGATTCTTGCTATTAACTCTTGTGCTATGATTGTCCTCTTAAGGAATTTGGAGCCTGATCCCAAAATATGTAGATCATAGCCAACTTTTTCTTCTATCATACGCAGAGTCTCTGATTTGATATCAAGGTCCTTGATCCATTTTGAGCTAATTTTTGTGCATGGTGAGAGGAGGGGATTCAGTTTCATTTTGTTGCATATGGATTTCCAGTTTTCCCAACACCATTTGTTGAAGATGCTATCCTTCCTCCATTGCATGCTTTTAGCCCCTTTATCGAATATAAGATAGTTGTAACTTTGTGGATTAGTCTCTGTATCCTCTATTCTGTACCATTGGTCCACCCGCCTGTTTTGGTACCAGTACCATGCTGTTTTTGTTACTATTGCTCTGTAGTATAGTTTGAAATCTGGTATTGCTATACCACCTGATTCACACTTCCTGCTTAGAATTGCTTTTGCTATTCTGGGTCTTTTATTTTTCCAATGAATTTCATGATTGCTTTATCTATTTCTACAAACAATGCCATTGGAATTTTGATTGGCATTGCATTAAACCTATAGAGGACTTTTGATAATATCGCCATTTTGATGATGTTAGTTCTGCCTATCCATGAACAGGGTATATCTTTCCATCTTCTAAGATCTTCTTCTACTTCTCTTTTTAGGGATCTGTAGTTTTCATTGTATAAATCTTTCACCTCTTTTGTTAGGTTGATTCCCAAGTATTTTATTTTTTTTTTGAGGATATTGTGAATGGAGTGGTTTCCCTTATTTCCATTTCAGAGGTTTTGTTGCTGATATACAGAAATGCCTTTGATTTGTGCGTGTTGATTTTATATCCTGCCACTTTGCTGAATTCATTTATTAGTTCTAGTAGTTTTTTTGTAGACCCTTTTGGGTCTTGTAGGTATAGAATCATGTCATCTGCAAATAGTGATAATTTAAGTTCTTCCTTTCCAATTTTTATGCTTTTAATTTCTTTT
This sequence comes from Ictidomys tridecemlineatus, assembly GCF_052094955.1. Taxonomy (NCBI): domain Eukaryota; kingdom Metazoa; phylum Chordata; class Mammalia; order Rodentia; family Sciuridae; genus Ictidomys; species Ictidomys tridecemlineatus. The sequence continues at coordinate 155,953,912 of NC_135484.1, read as the reverse complement.
GTTTGTCTAATTGCTCCGGCCAGTGTTTCGAGAACTATATTGAATAGAAGTGGTGATAGAGGGCATCCCTGTCTTGTTCCTGATTTTAAGGGGAATGCCTTCAATTTTTCTCCATTCAGAATGATGTTAGCCTGGGGCTTAGCGTAGATAGCTTTTACAATATCAAGGTAAGTTCCTGTTATCCCTAGTTTTTCTAATGTTTTGAACATAAAGGGATGCTGTACTTTGTCGAATGCTTTTTCTGCGTCTATTGAGATGATCATATGGTTCTTATCTTTAAGTCTATTGATATGGTGAATAACATTTATTGATTTCCGTATATTGAACCATCCCTGCATCCCAGGGATGAATCCTACTTGATCATGGTGCACAATTTTTTTGATGTGTCTTTGTATCCGATTCGCCAGAATTTTATTGAGGATTTTTGTATCTAGGTTCATCAGAGATATTGGTCTGTAGTTTTTTTTCTTTGAGGTGTCTTTGTCTGGTTTCGGAATCAATGTGATGTTGGCCTCATAGAATGAATTTGGAAGGACTCCTTCTTTTTCTATTTCCTGGAATAAGTTGAAAAGTATTGGTATTAATTCTTCTTTAAAGGTTTTGTAAAACTCCGCTGTATACCCATCTGGTCCTGGGCTTTTCTTGGTTGGTAGTCTTTTGATTACCTCTTCAATTTCATCCATTGATATTGGTCTGTTCAAACTGTGTGTGTCCATCTGACTCAGTCTGGGCAAATCATATGACTTAAGAAATTTATTGATGTCTTTACTATCTTCTATTTTATTGGAATATAGGTTTTCAAAATAATTTCTAATTGTCTTCTGTATTTCTGTGGCGTCTGTTGTGATATTGCCTTTTTCATCCCTCATGTTAGTAGTTTGAGTTCTCTCTCTTCTTCTCTTCATTAGCATGGCTAAAGGTTTGTCAATCTTGTTTATTTTTTCAAAGAACCAACTTTTAGTTTTGTTAATTTTTTCAATAGTTTCTTTTGTTTCAATTTCATTGATTTCCGCTGTGATTTTAATTATTTCTTGCTTTCTGCTGCATTTGCTATTGTTTTGCTCTTCCTTTTCTAGGGCTTTGAAATGAAGTGTGAGCTCATTTGTTTGTTGGTTTTTTCTTTTTTTGAGGAATGACCTCCAGGTGATGAATTTCCCTCTTAAAACTGCTTTCATTGTGTCCCTTAGATTCCGATAGGTTGTGTCTGCATTTTCATTTATCTCTAAGAATTTTTTGATTTCCTCCTTTATGTCTTCTGTAACCCTTTGATCATTCAGTAACATATTGTTAATCCATGTTACCAGCCTTATGTCACTTTAATGGAGTGTTTAAACCATTAATGTTTAGAGTTACTATTGATATATGGTTTGTACTTCCAGCCATGTTTGATTATTTATCTCATTTTTTTTTAATTGCGTTTGTTTCACCATGATTAGTTTTCCCCCCTCCGTCTGTCTTTACTGAGGTACTTCCCACTGTTGGCTTTGGTTATTGTTTTCCATTTCTTCCTCGTGAAGTGTTTTGCTCAAGATGCTTTGCAACGTTGGTTTTCTGGCTGCAAATTCTTTTAGTTTTTGTTTATCATGAAAGATTTTTATTTCGTTGTCATATCTGAAGCTTAATTTTGCTGGGTACAGAATTCTTGGTTGGCATCCATTGTCTTTCAGTGTTTGAAATACGTTGTTCCAGGATCTTCTCGCTTTCAGCGTCTGAGTTAAGAAGTCCGTTGTTAACCTTATTGGTTTACCCCTGAATGTAATCTTTCTCTTTTCTCTTGTAGCTTTTAATATTTTCTCTTTGTTCTGTATATTGGATATCTTCATAACAATGTGTCTTGGCACTGGTCTACTGTGATTTTGTATGCTCGGTGTCCTGTATGCATCTACAATTTGTATATCTGTTTCCTTTTTTATTTCTGGAAAGTTTTCTGTAATTATTTCATCTAGTAGATTACTCATTCCCCTTGTTTGAATCTCTATCCCTTCCTCTATCCCAATGACTCTTAAATTTGTTTTTTTTATATTATCACATATCTCTTGTATGTTTCTCTCATGATTTTTAACCAGCCTATCTGAATTGGCTAGACTCTTTTCCAGATGATATATTTTGTCTTCATTATCTGACGTTCTGGCTTCTACTTGCTCCACTCTATTAATGATACTCTCATTTGAGTTTTTAATTTGGTTTATAATTTCCTTCATTTCTAAGATTATGGTTTGATTCTTTTACATAATCTGTATCTCCTGATAAAGGTGCTTAACTTCTTTTATCTGTTTGTGTAATTCATTCTCAATGTGTTCTTTCGCTGCTTGTATTTGCTGTCTTGTATCCTCTTTAAGGTTCCGTTCCATCTGTCTCAGGTGTTCCATGAGTTCTTTATATGACCATTTTTCTGGTGACTCTATATCCTCCTGAATATTTAGGCTGCCCTGCATTGTTTGCACTCCTTTTCTTCCTTGCCTTTTCATGCTGTTCATATTTTTTCTTGTTCTGTTTGACTGCTGAGTTACTGTTTACTCCTATAAATATATTTGATGCTTGGGAGGAAAGGTATTAGAAAGTATGGGAAGAAGTCACTAAAGAGAATGAGAGTAAGCAGGTAGAATTCAAGGAAGGGGAAATAAAAAAATTGAAAAGAAATGTAAAGACAGGAGAAAAGAAGGATAGAAAAAAATAGAAGATTAAAAGGAATTTAAAGAAAAATAATAATAGTAGAAATGGAAAATGAAATTAAAAATAGAATAAAATAAAATAAAATGGATTTAAAAAACATTTAAAAAGACAGCAAAAAAAAAATTTATAAATGCAGTCCTAGAATTTGATTAACTGCTCTTCCAGTAGATGGAGCTATGCCCACCGGGCCAAGTTTCTCCTCTCAGTAGGCGGGAGTCAATCACTGTGCAGCGGTTCTTCCTCCCGGATTGGGCAGGTCTCCTTTCCTGCTGTTCGCCGTGTGGGCGGGGCCTTTTGCAGAGCTGGTCAGGGGTCGTTTGCAGCACTGGGTTGGCAGATGGAGGGTGGTCATCTGCAGCTCCAAACCGCCAGAGGAGGTTCACAGACTCGGGCCAGCGGGGCCGGGCAGGCAGCGCCTGCTCCCCCACTCACTGCAAGGGTGTAGGCAGCGGCCGCTTGGCGGTAGCCAGCGGCGGTTCACAGAGCCGGGCTGTGGGGGCCCAGGCCGGCAGCGCCGGCTCCCAAGTTCACTGCACTGTGTGAGCGGTGGCCGGCTGCGGTTCACATAGCCAGCCCGGCGGGGGGGCCCAGGCAAGCAGCAACCACTCCCAAGTTCGATGCTACGTGTGGGCGGTAGCCAGTGGCGGTTCACAGAGCCGGGCTGCGAGGGCCCAGGCAGACAGCGCCTGCTCCTTAGCTCGCTGCAAAGTGTGGGCAGTGGCTGGTGGCGGATCACGGAGCTGGGCGGTGTGGGCCCAGGCAGGCAGCACCCGCTCCTAAACTCGCTGCAACGAGTGGGCGGTAGCCAGAGGCGGTTCACAGAGCCGGGCAGTGTGGGCCCAGGGGTGTGATTCATTTTGTTCCTAATAATCTGGTCCCTCCTGGTCCACAGCATGGAACTTTGGGGAAAAGAGGAGAAGGTCATGATGGAAACACCAGGTGTGAATGTGGGCTAGTTGTTCACTGTCCCACTGCACACCATTGTGTTAAAGTAATTAAGCCTTAATTAAGACAGAGTTAACTTCTGAGCAGTAATTGTCTTGGGTGAAGAAATGTTGCGCTTCAGGGACTGAGGTTCTACAGAGAGTTTGCTTCTCCCTGACAGGTGTCACTGTGACAGCTGGAGTTCTGGAGGTGGTTTATGTGGTAAGAGCTCCACAGACCCAGGAGGGACAAATAGGACCAGGGAATCTGCCCCTTGTCAGAAGGAACAATGCAGAGCTTGTGTGCAGCATAGCCACTAAGGTGAGTGAACCTGAGGGTCTGGTTTGCTCACAGGCACGTGTGACATTTCTAGCAGCACAGTTCTTACTCTCTGTGATTGAGCAAGAGGGTTGCTGAGAGGGTTGTAACCTTTTGGGCCTTCATGCTTCTTGTAATATCTAAAAGAATGTACCTGGGCCAGGAGGATGAGTGGACATGTGCAGCAGATGTCCCTAGAGATATGCTGCAGCCCTTTGGACCTGTGTCAGGATCTGGATTCATCGGAGAGCTCTAGGGTGGGTCCTGTACTTAGAAAGGTAGAAGGCTCTCCACACCCAGGGAACCAGACGGCCTCAACTCCATGGTGTCCTGCTTCATGGCTCGTCAGTATCCCTAGTTTTCATAAGATTTCTTCATGTAAGTTTTGGACACTAAACTTTCTCCAAGACACCATGTTAGCTTTTACATTACATTGGAGTGACCCAAAATGCACTGCATGAAAGTGCTCGTTCTTCTGTCATAACTAAACTGTTTGCAAGTCAGGTTTATTACATGCCTAGTATATATGTTCAATGAATAATAACTTATTTGAAACCAGTTTTGCTTTTGAGAATTGCTGCTATGTTTCTGTCATATAGTTTGATGTATCACACTTTAAACTTAGTCCAGTATTATGCAGCAGGGAGAAAGAAACTGATGTTTTTCTTGAAGAATTGGGCATGGGATGGATGTGGTCACTCGTCTATACATTGAATGTGGGACCAGAGGGAGCATTGCATGTCTATCCAACCTCTGTCAAAGAACCCCCAAGAGGAGCATTTCTTGGTTCTTTTAGGGACTCTTTGCTGCATCCCCTGGTTATCTGATTTTCTCAGAGAAAACACTGTTTCCTTCATGATTTTGGCTGATTCAGCTCTAACTGTTGATATCATATCTTTTGGGGTTGTAAAGTTTGATTTTCTATGAAGACTGCATAAAACAACTGAGCATTTGTTAAGCAGTGAAATCACAGAGCCATTTTGGTATAAAGAAGCTCAAAATGTAAAGGTCTTATCATCAAAGAATAAAATTTGGAAATGTAAAATCAAAACTGGAGATTCTTAGATTCACAAAAAAGAGAGAAAGGAATGTGAACCAAAAAAACATAATGTATATTTTGTACCTAGCTGAGTTTAAAAGAAGTTGAAGACATTGGAGCAACATGATTTTTAAGATTCCTATGTACAGGGAGGGGGAAGGCACTCAGGTTAACATCCACTCTTGGCTCTTGAATTAAATAATTGACAACATATTCGAATAAAAAGAAAAAAGACAGAAATTCTTGTTTGGGGAGCTGGGGATTTTGTGCATCTGCACACAGATTGAACACAGGAAGGATATTATGAATCTAACAAATAATATGGAGTTTTTTTAAAAAACTCTGGGTTGAAAGTTTATATTTTTTAATATTAGTCTTCAAGATAGCATCTGAGATTACATAGAATGACCTACAAAAAGTGCCACAAGAAAAGTGATATCTCATGGGACAATAATCTGCACCATTACATATATCCTGACTATTCTTACACTCTAGAAAAGTGCTGGTGTGGAATACTTTTGCAGATGTTTATCACCATTGCTATTGCTTTCTCCAGGTGTTTGCTGCATCCATGTTTTTCTGCCTATGAAGTAAGGAATGGTTTTTCATCTTGCACATGAACAGTCTTCATGTTTCTGGCAGGACTTGGCATTGTGGGGAACATCTTTGTTCTTGTGAAATATATCTGCATACTTAGAAGCACTATGAAATCTATACACCTCATTCTCATCCATTTGGCTTTTACAAATACGATGACACTTCTTACAAAAGGGATGATGAGGACAATATTCAGATTTGTGTTAAGAAACCTCCTATATGACGTAGGCTGTAAGATTGTGATTTACCTCAATAGGGTGGCCCGGGGCCTGTCCATCTGCACCACCAGTCTCCTCACGGTGGCCCAGGCCATCACAAGCCATCCCAGAACCTCCAGGTAGGGGAGGCTGCAGCCCAGGTCTGCATGGCACCTGCTTCCCTTGTTGCTCTTCTGTTGGTTACTCAATTCCTTGATAAGCATGAACTTGCCATTTTATATAAAAAATCAGCAGTATAAACACATCAAAAATCCATAAAAACAATGACTACTGTTATTTTGAATCAGAAAAAAAAGGATAATCAGATGGATTTTTGTTCTTCTCATGGTTCTTCGAGATGCTGTGTTCCAGGGTGTCATGGGCTGGGCCAGTGGCTACATGGTCTTCCTCCTCCACAAGCACCACCAGTACATGCTCCACCTTCAGACCTCCAAGCTCCTCTACAGAACCCCCCCTGAGGTGAAGGCTACAAAGAGTGTTCTCCTTCTGATGCTCTGCTTTCTCTTCTTCTATTGGGCAGATTGTGTTGCTTCCTTATGTATAACCTTCTCATTAGGGAAAGATTCCATTGCACTAAGTCTTCATGAATTTCTCACTATTGATTATGAAATTCTCAGCCCATTTGTGCTGATTCACAGAGATGGACATTTTTGCTGGATGTTGGCTTGCTTTTTGGGAGAGAAAGACATGGAGCAAACATCTATTTGATCTTTTCTATAATTTTGAAATAACTCTTAGTTCTGTTATACTATTTTAAACCTAATTAAGGCAAAATAGCCTTGATATGCAAGAATTTATTTTCAGTAAATGTTCTGGTGACTTGCAGCCCAGAGTTTACCCAGAAATCACAGAGTACCGAAGTTTGGCTGCAGCAAAATAACCTGGGGGTGACGAACAACCTGTGTACATTGATACAGCAGGAGTGGGAGCCATTTATTGTAGGACAGGAGGGGTATTCATACATTCCACACAGCTTATCTAATTAACATAAACTAGATACAGCAGTCAACAAATAAGGAATCTCCACACTAAATAGCTTGCTGGTGTTACTTCACAAACCACTCCCTCTGTAAAATGCCAGGCGCCATCTTGACTTCTTTACAGACTCTAACATTTCCCCCTTTTGTTTAATTTAAATAAGGACCATAGTGGTTTTTACATAAACACCATAAATAATCTGCTACAAGCAGAAGGGGAGGATACAAAATGCCACAATACCAAGCCAATTGATGGCTCCAAGTAAGAAGCCCTTGGAAAAATTATACCAGCAATGACACCATTAGCAAAGATACTAAGTTACAATTTGTTGTAGATTACAGTTTGTTGTCTCAGTCCAGATAAAGCAGTGTCTCAATAGATTAACTCACAGTCCAGCTAAATCACAGTCCAGGTAAGTTCTGCAGGCAGCTAGGTTGATCTGAAGTCTCATCCAATTCTCAGCAACACTGGAAATTTTTCCACCCTCGTCTCAGCAACACTGGAAAATTTTCCACCTTTGTCCTCACCGGCACTGGGACGAAGGCAGGAACTTCGACAATGCTGGCTAAAGAAAATCCTGTAGCATTCCACTAAGAAAACAACCTTCTGAACAATTTAGTACATTATCTCAAGGTTTTTTACATTTGAAATAAGCCCTAATAGTGCTCATTACTCATCAGCCTCCAGGTGTGGAAGAACCATTGTAGCTTAGTTATTGGCATTGAAAATGACCAAACATCAGGAACACTGGTAGTGTCTTCTGCCAGCTGTAGCACCCCAGGCAGCCCCAGATGGCCCTGGGGAGAGTCTGGGGAGTGTTCCGGACTCAAACTGCCACTGGGCATAGGGAGCAAGAGCCTGTGAGACTGTGCCTCCGGGTCAGGTTTGGATTTGAGCTCTCATAGTGGTATCCCGCTCCCCGGGTGAGGGGCTGGGAAGAGCCGGCTGCTGCCACTTGGAAAGTCCTTGCTGCATCATGACATGCTCACACACCCTCTGGTAACTAAAAGTATTTAGTAATAGCCTTTTGCTGCAACTTTTTTCTTGATAATCCTTCTTCTTCTGAACTTTCTTTTTCTTTCTGACTAGAGTTCCTGGGCTCTTATCAATATATGCCCTAACTGCTCTTGGTTTCATTGGGGTGCCTTCTTCTCTTAGTAATTTACTTAACATCACTTCCATATTTTCATCACAAAGACTACACAACATTTCAAGACAAAACAAGACACAAACATACTGTATCAATCTTCTCCATTTTCTCAAAATGGCTATTTTTCTTCTCGCCCTATCTAGGGATGAGCAGATTTGCTCTATTTATGGATGGGCAGCTTTATTCGTCACTTATCCCTGAGTGTCCTGGGCTCCCTGTACAGGCCACCATCCATCGCAGTTCGGCTGCAGCGAAATAACTGGGGGGTGACGAACAACTTGTGTACATTGATACAGCAGGAGTGGGAGCCATTTATTGTATGACAGGAGGGGTATTTATACATTCCACACAGCTTATCTAATTAACATAAAGTAGTTACAGCAGTCAACCAATAAGGAATTTCCACACTAAATGGCTCGCTGGTGTTACTTCACAAACCACTCCCTCTGTAAAATACCAGGCGCCATCTTGACTTGTTTACAGACTCTAACAACAGAGAGCTGTACTGAGTCCTAAATCTCTGCTGTAATATGAGCCCTTGGATGGTGGCTGTGGTCCTACAGTTTGGGAGACTGGCCTTTCACTAGCACTGTTTCAGCAATACGGAGCAGGATAACCAGTAGGTAAGGTTTTTCTGAATTAATTGTGCTGACTCTTTGGTCCAAGAATTCCATTTCTAGGACCCAATTCTACAGTATATTGCTTTTTTCAGAATTACAGCAGAAAAAAACCTTATACATTACATTGTTGATAACTTCAGAAACACAACTTACATATTAGCCAAAGGAATTCATTTTTGTTACTTGGAAATATACATAAATGTCCATTCACAGAAAGGTATTATAGATTTTATAAAATAATAGTGAGCTAAGAAAATGAGGTCTAATCCTGTCTCCATGGTGTCTAAGATTTTTTTTTCTGTAAACTTATACAATAAGTAAAACCCTTCTACTATTTTGAAAAGTGGTCTCATCAAAAATGTGATTGCTATAGCCCATATATTCTATTCAATGTCTGTGTTGGTTGGTTCTGATCTCAGAATTTAAGAACTCCTGTCTACTTGAGTTCTGCAGAATCCAGACAGCATGATCCAACCATTAATGCCAGACATGCCTGTGAGTCAGGCTGTTCTGAGGACCAGGCATCAACACAATACACCCACCTTCTCCACAGTGAGTCCCACGTTTGTCCCTGGCCTCTGAGGACAATTGTCCCACTATGCTGAGTGGTCAAGGAGCCTGAGGACCAAAGTGATAGGAAGCCACCACACTACCACCTCCACGCTCTGAGTACATCCGCAACAATCACAGCTACTTGTGGTTTCCTAATTTATTTCATATTTTAACTTTTTATTAACACAAAACATTTGTACACATTTATGAGTTATGACTAATGTACACATTGAATATTGATAGAGAGTAATTAGCATTTTTGTCACATTAAGTTTTGGGTTTTTTTGTTTTCCAGGTTTTTTTGTTTGTTTGTTTGCTGTTCTTGTTTGTTGTGGTCCCAGAAATGCAACTCAGGGCCTCTCACAGCCAGACCAGCAGGTCCAACACAGAGCTGCACCCCAGCTCTAACTTACCATTTCTTCAGGGTGAGTTCATTGTTTGTGACATGGATGGTGTAAGGTCAGGCAATGGCAGCAACCAAAAAGAAGGCAGATTTAAAAGGTCACTTGTTAGAGTCTGTAAGCAAGTCAGAATGGCACCTGGCATTTTGCTAGGGGAATGTTAGAGTCTGGATGGCGCCTGGCAAAATGCCAGAGGGAGTGGTTTGTAAAGTAAGGCCATCGAGCCATTAAGTGTGGAGATTTGTTATTGGTTGACTGCTTTATTATCTAGTACATGTTAATTTAGATAAGCTGTGTGGAATGTATAAATACCCTTCCTGACCTACAATTAATGGTTTCCACCCCTGCTGTATCAATCTACACAAGTTGTTCATTACCCCCTGGTTAGTTTGCTGTAGCTGGACTGCGGCAGTCACTGAACTAGGCTTTATTGGGCCTCCACTCCCAGGCAGAACTCTGTCAGACCCACAGAGCAGATAGAAAGAGGGTCTGAGTAGAAACCATGAGAGGGCTGCACCAGGCTAAAATTTTATAGGGCTTAGGGCAGCAAGGGGGGCTTGGTACATGAAAAGGGGTTTTTAGAGTCCCTTGTCGCACTGGAGTTGGTCGGGAGGAACTGGCTGAGATCTAGGATTGGCCAGGAGACCCTGCTGACTGACAGGGGGGTTTCCTTTGTGCCTGATTTGTCTTTTTTTCACCTGCATAGAAAACAAACAAAAAAAACAGAGGCTTTAAAACAGGAAAACAGAGCCTGTGAGTCTAAGGAGCTGTTTCAACTTCCTCTGGGTGGGAGGGGTGGTTCCTGTCTCCCCCACAGAGTCAGGAACATGACTGGCCAAGAGAGCTCTCCAGGCTTCACCTTCAAATTCCCCTCCCTCCTGTGCACAGAGCACACCTTGCCTCACACTCATCCAGGCTCTTTCTGAAGCCTCCCAGCCTCCAGGTGCAGACAGGCTGCTGGACCGGGTCCCAGCTGGCAGTTGCACAGGGTGAGAGGTACACTGTGGGCAGGTAGCTCCCCAGAGCACTGGCCAGCCCTGCAGAGCCCCTTGTGCTCCTTGGATGCCCTGTGGTCCACAGCAGACCTGAGCAGCAGCTCACACAGCAGGAGGACCAGCAGGAGGACATGCAGGTTGAAGGAGCTGAGGGTTGATGGATAGGACCTGGATTTTAGGTCAGTGGGAAGCAGGAGAAGCATAGGAAATGGTCTTTCTCCAAGGGAAAGTCTGCAGGTCCTGGGGGAGTCCTGGGAGCAGCCATCATCACTGGGCTCTGGGCTCAGAGACAATCTCTGTGGGCACCTCTTCCAGGGAATTCACTGTGGGCCCCAGGGAATCTTACCACCTCTCCCTCCCACTTCAGTAAACAGAGTTGGGACAACTAGATTTCCACATGATAAAGGACAGAGTTGAATGTTACCCAACACCACCATAAAGAGCAACACTGAATGGATTGAAGTGTCAAATGTAAGGCATTCAGCTCTCTTAACAAACAAGAGGAAACTCTTTGGCAATGATTGTATAGCAATGACTCTAAAAGCACAGGCCACAAAAACCAAATGAAAGTTAGGAGACTATATAACATGAAAATAATTCTTCACATCAAAGAAAACAACCAAGATTCTGAAAAGACAGCCACAGAGTGGGAGAAAGTGTTTGCAAAATATATAGTGGGCTAACACCAAAGCTGGATAAGGAGATCCACTTAATTGCAAAGAAAGCATATAAAGTCATTTAAAAATGGGCAATGTTCCTGAGTAGATAGCTTTTCAAAGAAGACATGCAGATGACCAAAATATTATGGAAATGCTCATTCTTTGGAAGAAAAGTTTGAAAAATATTTTAGCAAATAATCTTCATAGCATTATGATGGAAGATGATATAAATGAAAAAAGCATTTAAATTTTTGAGAAATGAAATGAATCCAATTACCTTTTTAACTGTACAGAAGTATCTATATCAGTATCGCTATCAGCACCTATGTGACTCTATAGTCATATGAATATGAAATACCCAACCAATTGGGAAAGCAGGTGGTCCATGGGCACCAGAGAGTCTGCACCTCTCAAGAATTACTGATGGCTTCCTCCCTCTCCCCCTGCCCTCCTGCTCTCCTCCCCGCCCCTCCTCTTCCCCTTCTGCTCTGTGTATTTCCACCTCCCTCTCTTTGCATATTTACAACCTTATTAGATGGATGTTCTAAGTGATGACTTCCACTTAAATGCTAAGACCTGGCTGAAACCAGGAGCCTCCTAAAGAGTCTGTTAAATAGAAGGAGAAAAGTAACTAGATGGGGTACAACGGAGGAGTATCTGGGAAATTTGTGACATTTGAAAAATCAATACCATAAAAGCAAGAAAAACTCACTTAAAGGAAAAAAGAGAAGCCCAACAAGCAAGGTCAATAAAGGCCCATGAGTGAGGGAAGAGGTCAGAGGTGGTGAGGGGCACTGAGGGACGTGGGACGCAGAGATCGGGAGAACCCCAGGGGGGACTTCTGGACTCCCCAGCTAGAGAGTGAGGAGGGTGGATTCTCACCAGGTGCTGCTGCCACGGCTTACCTGTGTCACAGGGTACTACACCTGCAGGCCTGAGTGGCTCAGGGGGGTCCTGGTAGGTTGCAGACCAGTCTCTGCAGGGATGAGGAAAGCCCAGCAGAAGGCTGTGCCCAGGTGCTCAGGCTGCCATCCACCTGTGCAAGGGGCACTGCCAGGGTGTCCTGTGTGCCACAGGGGAGTCCTGCCAGGCCTCACATCTTCGAGCACCAGAGCCTCTGGTGAATCCCGCAGCCTGCCAGGGTCCCCCTAGATGTTTAGAGCCACAACCAAGTCAAGATGGTTCCTGGCATTTTGCCAGAAGGAATGGTTGAGAAGTAACGCCAGAAAGCCATTAAGATGATAATAATTAAGTTAAGCTGTGTATAATTATTAAGATAATGACTGATTGCTGTAACTGGATGATGCTAAATTGAAACAAGCTGTGTATTCAGTTGTGTATATAAACCTCTGCTGTACGGCAATAAGGTGGCTCCTGCTACCTCAGGTGTCCGCTACTTTTGAGTTCTCGCTGAGTTCCCGTTGGTTCTTGTGGAGTTTCTGTGGAGTTCTAGAGAGTTCCCATTGGGTTCTGGCAACAAAGTAGTTCCTGTTTGAACCTACAAGTGGCTCGTAACCTCCCAGTTTTTTGTGCGGCACCTAGGCATCTGGGAGTCCAGGTCAGGAAGACCCCAGGGTCTGAGCAGAGCAGAGCTCAAGGTCCACCTGTTGCTGCTGGGTCCAGGATGCCCAGGTGGAACGTCACAGGTAACAACCCTGCCTCCTGCTCCCACCCTACACAGGCTGAGCATCTGGATTCTGATTTCTCCCCAAACGCCTTGCTACCACCTCAAGAAACAGCTCCCTATCAAAAGTATGATGAAGTTGTCAAAGCACTTGAGCAGTGAGCGTCAGCACTCCCGGGAACTCCGCAGCGGCTGCCTCATGCAGGGCCACCTCCAGACCACAGCCTACCAAGGAGCCAAGCTCCACCCGCCGCATCCCATCCCACCCCGCCCTCGGCCACCATGCTCCCGCCGCTCTGCTGCTCAGCGCCACCTTGGCTATCAGCCACGCAGCAAATCCTTGCTGTTCAAACCCATGTCAAAACCAAGGTGTATGTATGAGCACAGGATTTGACCAGTATAAGTGTGACTATACCAGGACAGGATTCTATGGTGAAAAATGTTCAACACCTGAACTTTTGATCAGAATAAAACTACTTCTGAAGCCCACTTTAACACAGTCCACTACAGAATTACCCACTTCAAGGGGGTCTAGAATATTGTCAATAATATTTCCTTCCTGTGAAATTCAATCATGAGATATGTACTGACTTCCAGATCACATTTGATTGACAGTCCACCAACTTACAATGTGCACTGTGGCTACAAAAACTGGGAAGCCTTCTCTAACCTCTCTTGCTATACCAGAGCCCTTCCTCCTGTGGCAGACGACTGCCCAAGGCCCATGGTGTGAAAGGGAAGAAGGAGCTTCCTGATTCTAAAGAGGAGTTTGAAAAAGTTCTTCTAAGAAGAAAGTTCATTACTGACCCCCAAGGCACCAATGCGATGTTTGCATTCTTGGCTCAGCACTTCACCCATCAATTTTTTAAGTCAGATCGGAATTGAGGGCCAGCTTTCCCCACAGGACTGGGCCACGGGGTGGACCTAAGTCATGTTTATGGTGAAACTCTGGATAGACAACATAAGCTGCGCGTCTTCAAGGCTGGAAAACTGAAATATCAGGTGATTGGTGGAGAGGTGTATCCTCCCATAGTCAAAGACACTCAGGTGGAGATGATCTACCCCCCTCACATCCCTGAACACCTTCCGTTTGCTGTGGGGCAGGAGGTCTTTGGTCTAGAGCCTGGTCTAATGTATGCCACAATCTGGCTACGGGAACATAACCGAGTGTGTGATGTGCTTAAACAGGAACCTCCAGAGTGGGATGATGAGCAGTTTTTCCAGACGAGCAGACTAATATTAATAGGGGAGACCATTCAAATTGTGATTGAAGACTACGTCCAGCACTTGAGTGGCTATCACTTGAAACTGAAGTTTGACCCAGAGCTGCTTTTCAACCAACAATTCCGGTACCAAAACCATATTGCTTCTGAGCTTAACACTGGAATCCCCTTCTGCCTGACACCTTTCAAATTCATGACCAGGAGTAAAACTATCAACAGTTTCTCTACAACAACTCCATATTCCTGGAACATGGACTTACCCAGTTGTTGAGTCATTCACCAGACAAATTGCTGGCAGGGTTTCTGGTGGCAGGAATGTGCCATCTGCAGTACAAACAGTGGCCAAGGCCTCAGTTGACCACAGCATAAATATGAAATACCCATCTTTCAATGAGTACCGCAAACGCTTCAACCTGAAGCCCTACAAATATCATTTGAAGAACTTACAGGAGAGAAGAAAATGGCCGCAGAGTTGGAAGCCCTCTAAGGTAACATTGATGCCATGGAGTTCTATCCTGCCCTCCTGGTGGAAAAGCCTCGTCCTGACCCATCTTTGGTGAGACCATGGTGGAAATGGGATCACCATTCTCCCTGAAAGGACTTTTGGGTGATCCTATATGATCTCCTCACTATTGGAAGCCAAGCACTTTTGGAGGAGAACCACTTCTCCTTTAAGAACATCAACACTGCCTCGATTCAGTCCCTCATCTGCCGTAACGTGAAGGGCTGTCCCTTCGTCTCATTCAGTGTTCAGGATCCACTGCTCACCAAGACAGTCACCATCAATGCAAGTGCTTCTCACTCCAGACTAGAAGACCTCAATCCCACAGTACTACTGAAATGGCGTGCAACAGAACTGTCGAAGTCTATTGATCATATTTATTTATTTATGGACCATTCCTTATAATTTAATTATTTAATATCTGTATTAAACGCCTTATGTTACTTTCCATCTTCTGTAACAGAAGGCCACAGTACTCTTATTAGAGAGGAAAGGGTCACACTTGTGGAAATTACTGTGTCACTACTTTTAAAGATTATTTTCTTCCACTTAAAGGGGGAAAACAGTTCATTCTTTAGAAAACAATGGGAAGTGACTTGACATGTCTTTACTTGAATTTCAGTGTATAGTATGTTTTAATAAGAACAAATGCCAAGGTATTTGAACATTCAAATACTTACAAGATGGAAATGCTGCAGTTTCTACACTGCCATTATTTTTAATCTGCCTTTTATGCTGCAGTAGAGCAACTAGGGCTGGAATTTTAAAGGACTTTTGGGTATTTATCTGTCATCAAACAAGGTACAAGACATTTAAATGAATGTCTAAAGCAGACACTACCAGTAATTTCATGTCTTTTTAAAGCAGCCTTGAAATAAAAATTTGAATCTAAATCCATGGGTAGAATCACTTTTAACAGCTCATTTGCTAAAGTTGTCAAACTTGTACTCATATCAGTAAAAGAAGCAATCAGATTTAAATCTCCAAAACCAGTAGAAATTATAGTTACTGGTTAAAATATTAGAGATTTTTGCTTTTCACCAGGAGAAAAAAATCCAACATGACTGTTACAACCTCCTTTTAAATCAAAATATCAAATTTGGGGGTTTTCACTGAGTGCAAATTTATTTATAATGTGACTGTTACAACTTCATTTAAAATCAAAATACTATTTATTAAGTTGGTTTCCATAGACCCTTGATTCTTTTAAGAGTCCAGTTCCATCTTAAAGATTTTAAAATTTGAAATTTGTTTTAGGAACAATAACATGCTGAATTTATAGCAGGAAAATCATCTGGACATGGTGGTACACACCTGTAATCTTAGGACTTTGGAGGGTGAGGGAGAAGGATCTAGGTGAAACAGCAATTTAGTGAGACTTGTGTCACAAAAGATAAAAAGGGCTGGGGGTGTCACTCAGTGGTTGAGTATCCCTGGGTTCAATCACCAGTACCACAACAAATAAATTGATTAAATTTAATAACCAATAAAAAGGAAGAAAATTAAATTCAAATTTGGATTTAAACTTTTGAAGCAGAATTTATTCTATCCTTATACTGCAGGATGGTACTCAACAGATTTTCTTTGAGTTAAATGAAGTACTGAGCTAGACTTGAACAATGATCTATTTTCTTAGATTTTCTTTTGTACAGTGTGATTTAGCAGTCACTATCACAGTGCAAAATGTATTAGCCCCATCAAAATCCTCTTCAAACATTTAAATCCATTTCACACATCTCAATAAGCCTTGGGCATTTTAATCAAAACCAGCCCTCCATGCTGCTCCTTAGATTTTTTTTCCTGGTAGCTACTTTGTTACAAGTAACTTTTCTGATTCAGTTTTTCTTTTTTTTGTTTTCTTCCTTTTAAGATCAGAGCTCTTCTGTCTTTGAACTCTAATATAGTCTTACTTGAACTTTTGCACATTTCAGGAAAACCTCAGCTCAGGACTACTACTTAGCTCCTCTTAGTAGGAATAAAAGAAAAGAGCCTTGTTTTTAAAAATATATTTACTTTTAAGTGAACAGCAGAAAATTTTATAACTTTAACCATCTATAACCAAGAACCAAGAACCTACAAAGAGGCTAGAACCTTAGGATTATAAGGCATTCTCCACAGGAAGAAAGTTACTTTTCTGTACTAATGAATGTCCAAAAAACTAGTAAGTAGTTGAGCATTAATAGTAAAAATAATAATGATGGCAATCTCGTTGTCAGCTGACATTTTATGGTACTGTATATTTATTGAGGATTATTATTTATGTTTAATTAGGATGTTATTGTTATAGACTGTTTAAGCCTGCAACCATTTAATTTTTTTATTATGTCAGAATCAATATATTTTGTGATTACCTCTCTGAAATAGGTGAAAGATTGGGATTAAGTAAGATTTGTGATGAGTTTTCAGGAACCTAAATCTGAGATATTAAGATATTTAAGATTAGAATTTCGACTTTAGGATTTCCATATGCACCAGAGCACTGACAACATTGCCTCATTGACTGGGATATGCCATAGAGATGGGTCTTCTATATATTTTTTGAAGGACCTGTGAATGCTTCATTCAATCATTAAACAATTATTTATTGAAAATGTTCTGTGCAAAGAGCAATGGTTTTAGTATTTTGAAATCAAGCACCAATTACAGACAGCATCAATATCTGGTTAATAACTGAAAAAAAAGTGTCTCTTAGGAAAGAAAAAGAAATGTTATTAAAGGAATAACTCAGGAAAATTTTTCTCTGAGATTTTTTTGGGGGGATTTTTTTGTGGGTTTTGTGGGGGGGGGGGGACAAACAAACTTGATTGTTACAAACATCAACCTGCTGACTATACCTGAAAATTAGGGTTGTGTGTGAATGTTTCATTGCCTTAGACAAATGTGTATTTAAATTAACTTATGTAAAACATGTCTTGAGACAAACGAGTTTATTTTTGTACTATTTAAAAAATAGAAAATCTCTTTTGAAAATAAATGTTGACTGTTAATGTAAAAAAAAGAGGATGATGCAGGAGGAGGGAGGTAGAGAGGTTTCAGCTCCATTTGTTTCACCAAGAGGAAGACAGTGTGCAGAGGGAGGACTGTGCAGAGGCCTAACTCTGAGAATTAGAGGGAATCTTACAGCCTGCAGAAAGAAGTGCTATTGACGCTGAAGAAGAGCCAGTCTTCTAGAGATGGGAAAGGAGGGGGTCCTAGGCGGAGCACAGCGCTGAGCAGGAGTGGGGAGGCCAGCACCCTTGGAGGAGCTGCAAGGAGTCCAAGTGTCCATGCTGGCATGTAGTGTCCACATAGTGTCCATGTAGTGTCCAATACGTGGCTCAGGGATGGTTTTATTGACAAACATTGTCTAGAGTTTTCAAAACAGAACAGCTGAAAGAACATTATAACACCAAGAACATGCGTTAACATTTCATTGCCCTTTATCATTTGATATATCTTGATTTATATATTTATAAATATGAATAGGTGTATGTATATGCATATCTTTATATGTGTGAATAGTATTTATCTCTCTCATCATTTGGGACCCGGCTGGTGGAAGAAGATGGGAGGCAGAGTTGGGATAGTAGGAATGGCTTACTCAGGGGTGGCAGCAACCCCCTGAGTCTTTCCATAAACATTTTTTATGTGCAGGACAGACAAAGAAGGCAGAATTCCAACAGGTTGCCTTAGTGAGTGCAGGCTGAGAGGCAAATGTCCATGACCTAGTGCTAGGAGCCACTGCAAAAGTATTACATTCATATGGAAATTGGGCTCCTACTGTTCACCTAGGCCCATTTGGGGACTCAAGTTACAAGACTCCCTGGAGAGTTCCCATTGGTTGGGGAAGGATGGTAGGAGGGTATTCCGGGGGAAGTGGAGTCCCCCGTGTCCGGTAGGGACACACGTGTGTGTGGACCGGCTTGTTAGGGGGACGCACACGGCCTCTCACAAAATAAAACTTTGTTTCAGTTCCATCTGGCTTGTGTTTTTGTGCTCAGCCGGGTTGCAGGATCGCAAGCCTGCGTGCACTGACAGCGACCCGCGAAAGCGCCCAGCAGGAAGGCGGCAGGTGAAAACAGCAGCGGGCAGGAGCGGAGCCAAGGCTCACGCGGCCCCCGCCGTCCAGCCTGCAGCAACCTAGGGCCTCAGCGAGGGAACTACCTAGAGCCAGCCTGCCTGCCCCACAGTGACCACGGTGGACACAGTTTTGAGGGGAGAATGGGATTGGAGCTCTTACTCTCTCCTAGACTGCATGAAATCAGGAGGGATAGATAAATTTCAAACTGCCCTATTGTTGCACATGTTGGGGAATAACCGGGCAGAGAAGGCTGTGGAGTTACCTGCAGGTGGTTTTCTCCAAGGTTCTGCAGCAGCTGCCTTCAGACTCCCTGTGAACGGGTGTCAGGTCATGCCAAGGTCTACCAGCCTTCCTTTTATATCAAGGTTTTACTGAAGATTCCTAATTCACAAACCTCCCTCATCTGAGGAGAGTATATTACAGGTAGTTACTCCCCTGACCCTAAATCTCTTTGATAAACATCACCAGAATTGACCCAGGATTTTCTTAGAGGGCTCTGGGGTCACTCAGTGGGACTAAGACCTCTGCTAAAGACCCTGAGAGAGGAGCTTTCCTAGGCACCCTGCTGGGCACCATCCCACTGATGATCTGACTATTGTCAGACAAGAAACTGGATTCTAGACATCTGAGGCTGACTAAGCCTCAACTGATGGATCCATCTAGAAAGCAGGCTTTTGAGGACTATGAAAGAGACAGCAAATATTTGTAAGCAGTGAAATTACAGAAATATTTTGGGGTTATTTTGATTTTAAGATACAAGGTACTATGATCAACTGAACTTTGAAGTAAAAAATAAAACTAGAAATAGTTATGTTTACCAAAATGAGACTCAGAAAGGATTGTTCAACAGAATCAGAGACAAGAAGAATACTTTACATATCCAAGTTTAAAAGACGTTGAGGAACGAGCAGTAAGAGACTGTTGTAAATGTCTGTGTGGGGCTTTGGGAAGGCACACAGATAAAGCCTGAACACATGGCTTTTGAAATTTAATACTGAGGTTATGAGACAGGGAAATAGACGTGAAGAGACATTCTGGTTGGGAAAGCTGTGGGTTGATAAAAGCCATACTGAGGTTGAACATAGTTGGGATGTTAAGGATTTGACCATGAAGTTGGTTTTGCTTGTATAATGTTCAAAAAAATCTGGGTAGAACATTTAGAATTTGGAATACGCATCCTCAGGATAGCATTGGAGAGTGCATGGAGAAAGAGCATCTCCACGCAGAAAGAGCATCTCAGACAGAAAAAACTAGTCCACCACAGAGATAAAAACTAGTGTATGTACATGTACACTGTCTGGCCCTTAAACTCCACTAGTTTGTAATGATATGAAATGATTTTTGCAGATGTATATCGTCATCGCTGTGGCCTTCTTCAAAAGTGTTTGCCTCATTCAAGCTTTTCTGCATACAAAATAACCAATGATCTTGAAACTTGTGCAGGGAACAGTCTTTGTCTCTCTAACCAGAACTTGATTGTGGGGAGCATCTTAGCCTCTGTTAATTACATTTGCCTGTAAGAGGCAGTGAGAAGAAATCCCATGACTCATACAAATATCCTTATGCTTTTTTTTCCCAAGGGAATGCAAAAGACAATAGCAGTTTATGTTTTGGGCAATTTACCACATGATATAGGCTCTAAGATACTCTGAGGGTGGCCCGGGGCCTGTCCATCTGCACTGCCAGTCTCCTCACAGTGGTCCAGGCCATCACCATCAGTCCCAGAGCCTCCAGGTGGGGGAGGCTGCAGCCCAGGTCTGCATGGCACGTCCTTTCCTTGTTGCTCTTCTGTTGGATTCTCAATTCTGTGATAAGCATGAATTTATTATTTTATACCAAAAATATCAGCAATATGAACAATCAGAAATCAGTAAAAAACAACTACTGCCGTTTTCAATCAGAGAACTCAAAAATCAGATGGCTTTTTTATCACTTTCATAGTATTAAGAGATGCTGTGTTCCAGGGTGTCATGGGCGGGGCCAGTGGCCGCATGGTGTCCCTCCTCCACAAGCACCACCAGCACGTGCTCCACCTTCAGACCTCCAAGCTCCTCCACAGAACCCCCCCCTGAGGTGAAGGCAGCTCAAGGAATTCTCCTTCTTCTGTTTTGTTTTCTGTTCATTTTCTGAGCAGATTGTTTTATTTCTTATTCATTTTTCTCCTCACACAAGGGTTCCATTGCAGTAAGTCTGGAAGAGTTTCTGACCCTTGTGCTGATTCAGAGATGGACACCTGGCTAAATGTTGTCATGCTCAGTAGGAGAGAAAGACTTGAAAAATTGTCTTTTATTGATTCTTTCTGTGAGTACACTAAAAATGGCTTATACTTTTATGTTGCTGTATGTGATGATAATCAAGTAAGAGTATATGAATCACACAAAGGTATGTTCTCATATAAGGAGGATGGTGCCTGTCCTGAGCTGACACAGCACTTAGAAAGCTGGAGAGACTCAGTGTATTCATATTCTTTTTCCTGTCACCCTGCAGAAGGTGGCTGATGTCCACATGCATGTGAGACCACTCTTTCACTACTGCCCTCCACTAGTGAGATGCAGAAAGACCACTTGGAAACTTGTATAAAAATTACTCATACATTCACCTCTTGACCCAAGAGTTACTTCTGGAACCTGATCTTGCAGATATAATCACTCAAATAAGACAAACAAAATAAAAAATATTTTAGATTGCAATGTTATTTTTAAAACAAACCCAAATATCCACTGACAGGACTTCTTTTTTGTCACTTAAAGTTTTCACAAATATCAATTCACCAAGGAGATTTAATAAAACATTTGAAAGGAGCAAGTTCAAACTGTATAGACATGCAACGTTTTCTAAAATGTATATATAGTTAACATAAAATCCTTGCAGTGTAGCTGTACTTACAATGCATTATAATAGTGTTCAACTGGATGCTATCTACATTATGAACCTCTGCAAGGGCACAAAATGACTTGAAATAATAGTAGCCTCTTGGAGAAAAACTACATTAATGGAGACATATGAGAAGCACTCACTTTTCTTTCTTTGTTTTCCAATTTGTTAATTGTCTAAATGAATTTTAAAAATAAATTTAAAAAATCAATGTTGAACACAATTTGCATATTGTTTCAAAACATCATTTACCTTTACAGTGCCCAGTGCTAACAGTCTCTCTGTTCTGAGAACCAAAAAATGTTATGGTTATTAAGTAAATGAAGAACCTACTTCTTCTTGAAATTTTTCCTAAATTTCAACCTAAAGTGCATATTTGTGTAAAATGCATAGTTCTGTTAATAAGATATGTGATCAAGTATATTTGAAAATTTGTGATGCTATTTGACTTAATGCAAATATTCAAGCAGAAAATATTAGAATGGATTACAGAGTGCTGTACCCCATGGCTAAGGAGACCCTCTCTACTTCTCTGGTGGTTCTGCATGCATTTGGGTGTGTTACTTCTCTAGTGATCTTTTGTGAAAACCTGTTCTTTTTATTTGGTTGTACCAGACACATAGCTAATTTTCAGCAATTTATTAATGGATCTACATTTTAAAGTAACTCAGAATTTATCTTCTTCTTCATTCTGGCTTTCTGGAAGACTAGTCTTTCCTAGTTCTACAGTTCCTCTCTGACAGCCTCCTCCTAACATCCATCCTAGAGAATCAAACAAAGTGAGTCATCCTTGAGTAGGTCACTGGTTATGGAATCAGAGGAACAGAGTATAAATTCTTGAAGTGCAGATGGGAATATCAAGTACACATTAAATCATGAAAAATACATTACTGAGTAAAATCATGGCATTTGCTGGTAAATGGGTGGCATTGGAGGAGATAATGCTAGTGAAGTTAGCCAATCAAAAAAAATGCTGAATGTTTTCTCTGATATAAGGAGGCTGACTCACAGTGGGGTAGAGAGGGGGAGCATGGGAGGAATAGATGAATTCTAGATAGGGCAGAGGGGTAGGAGGGTAAGGGAGGGGCCAGGGGATTAGCAAGGATGGTGGAATGTGATGGACATCATTATCCAAAGTACATGTATGCAGACACAAATTGATGTCAACATACTTTATTTACAACCAGAGATATGAAAAATTGTGCTGTATACATGTAATAAGAATTGTAGTGCATTCTGCTGTCATTTATTTTTTTAAAAAAATCAATAAAAAATTTTAGAAAACAAAACAAAAGAATAGATTACTTAGTGTTTGAGATGGAGAAAGTATTTAGATATATGAAGGGAAGTTTTCTGACTGTTGGCAAGATTAGTTAGGTTTTGCCTGGAGCTTAGATTCCCTTACATAGGTGTACTTTGATTTCTTTCTTTCTTTCTTTCTTTCTTTTTTTCTTAATACCAGGGATTGAACCCAGGGGCAGTTAACATGTGAGACATATCCCCTATCCCTCCCACTTTAATTTATTTATTTTTTTGAGGCAGGGTCTAAGTTGCTGAGGCTGGCTTTGAACTTGCAATCCTCATGCCTCAGCCTCCCAGGTAGCTGAGAAGAGAGCAGTGCACCACTCTGAAAGCTTGTGGGATGTACTTTGTAGGTTGTATCAGTTTTTGCTTTGCAAGCTTACAAAATATTTAAGGTAAAGATGGCTGAATATTCCTCAAATTTGGTATGTTGAACCTCCAAATTTTAAAAAAGCTGAAGAACCTATATTAAATCATGCCATCAATATTAATGCACAGACTATCATAACAACATTGCTACAAATTAAAATAAAGAAAACTCTTATAAGCAACCAGAAAGAATATATTACTTACAAGTCAACAGTAATTTTTGAATTATACTAAATTTGATATAAAAGGTCCCAGTCCTGTAAAAAACTCCTTTGATCATGAGAACCTGCTAAAACCTGCACTGACAGGTGTCGTGGTAACAATCTGCATCTCTGTGTTATTGTCAGATACCATCCAGTGTCTTCTAGTCTGGGCTGTCTGGTGGGTCCCTGTTCCCTCCAACCAGTCACACAAGTTAGGGATGAAGGTCTCTCTGGGGAGAGTGGGCAGAAGAGACCAGTGCACATTGTGGCAATGTATTGAGGTTCCCCCTGAGGATCCTTCTCCTTCATTATTCAGAGAGATCTAGGTCTGCAAATTGGCTCAAGATTGGGAGCAGCTGAGGAGCCATGACTATTTTTTCTAGTGATTCAGAAGTCAGGCTTCTGTTGACGAAATCAGGAGCTTCATTCCTTTCTATAAACCAAGTACGACATGGGGGAACCTCACATGCTTTGGTAAGTGATAAACATCCTTCTAAGTCACACCATTCTGATTAATCTCCATTACTCTTGCTCTTGGTGAGTAAGTGCCACCACATGGCACAATGAGCTTGGGATCAAATGCTCCCCACGGTGTTTACATATTCCAGTTAAGCCAAGGCAGGTGCTCATTGGATGTTGAATTTATGGGGAAACTGGCAGAGGTTGCCCAGGTTGCTGACCTATCCTTATGAATGTCTTCAGGGATCTGTGTTGGGGAACCTGAATATGCACATGCAAATGAAATCCGACCCTTTCTTACTCCACACACAAAACTCCCACTCCATCCTCCCACACCAGACTCTGCAGGGCCCAGGTGCACAGTGGGCCAGGTCCACCCCTTTGCTGGCTGGGAAGACTCCCACCAGAGCCTAGCCTCTGGTGCAGGACAGTCCCTTCTGACCAGTGGACTATCATGGGAGCCGAGACCCAGCCCAGATGGCTCACAACAGCCCACACAGGATGGAGGATCTCAGTAGGCCCAGTTCACCTCTCCCCCAGCAAGGCAGCCACTACCAGAGCTTAGCCTCTGGCACAAGACCACCCCTTCCTACCAACAGATTACTGTGGGAGATCAAGCCCAGAGGCCCAGATCCACCCACTTATGAAGGAACCAGATCTAGGATACAGTAGCATCCATTGAAGGATACTAGCAGGGTCTGGAAGCCCAACATCAAGGTGAGGTATAGACAATCTGCACAGGTACTACAAGAATAGAGGGAGGAAACTGTAATATCTCAGATCAAGGAATGCAGGAAGAAAGGAAGAAAGACACAGAGAGAACATGAAAACACAAGGCAGGAAAGTGCCCCAAACAAACCAGGACCCTATAATAACAGAACCCATGGACAGTGGAGTTGATGAAATGTCAGAGGAGGAGTTCAGAAGGTTCATAATTAAAATGATCTGTGAATTAACGAAAAACCTAAATGAGCAAATACAGGCAAAAATTGATCATTCCAACAATGAGATAAGAGAGCAAATACAGGTAGCAAATATTACTCCAAGAGAGAGATAGAGACCCTGAAAAAAAAAACAAGTCAGAAATCCTTGAAACGAAGGATACAATAAATCAAATAGAAAACTAAATAGAAAGAACAACCAACAGACTAGAACACTTAGAAGAAAGAACGTCAGACAATGAAGACAAAGTACAACCTGGAAAATAAATTTGGTCACACAGTGAAGAAAGGCAGAAACCATGAGAAGAACATCCAAGAATTTTGGGACAGCATCAGAAGTCCAAATATAAGAGTTATTGGGATAGAGGAAGGCACAGAGTTTCAAACCAAAGGAATTCACTGTCTCTTCAATGAGACAATATCAGACAATTTCCCAAGCATGAAGAACAAATTGAAAAACCAAACACAAGAGACTTATAGAACACAAAATGTACAAAATTACAATAGATCCACACCAAGGCACATTATAATGAAAATGCCTGGCATACAGAATAAGGATAAAACCTTAAAAGCTGAAAGAGAGAGGAATTAGATCACATATAGGAGGATACCAATTCTTACCCCAGCAGATTATTACACCCAGACCCTCAGAGCCAGGAAATAATGGAACAACATATACCAAGCTCTGAAAGAAAATAATGCCAACCAAGACTCTTACATCCAGCAAAACTAAGCTTTAGATTTGATGATAAAATGAAAACGTTCCATGATAAACAGAAGTTAAAAGAATTTACAACTAGAAAGCCTGCACTACAGAACATCCTCAGCAAAGTATTCCAAGAAGAGGAAATGAAAAACAATGATGAAAATCAGCAGGGGAGGGATTACACTAAAGGAAAGTCTAATCAGAGGAGAAACTAAGTCACCAAAAATACCAAAATTAAACAAAAATGGCTGAGGATAAAAATCATGTCTCAATAATAACTGCTGAGAGCCACAGCCAAGTCGGAATGGCCCCTGGCATTTTGCCAATAATATTGGTTGAGAGGCAAGCCATTAAGATGATGCTGGATTGATTCAGTTGTATGTTAGACCTTTACTGTCTGCCTTGGCCTGCTACTTTGGAGTTCTTGTACTACGTTGGAGTTCTTGTGGGGATTTCTGGAGAGTTTCCATTGGTTGGGGAAGTGAGGGAGGAGGGATTTTCCAGAAGGGGGATTTCCGGTTGTTGGTTCCTGGAGGAGCTGCATGGCGTTCGGGAGAATTCCCTGGGAGCATGTGCAGAATATGCTTGTGGAATTCAGAAATAAAGTTTGTTCCTGCTTCAGTGGCTCATGATTTGTGCCCAGCCAGACTGCAGCATTTGGCGGCCCATGCAGGGAATGCCTGAAGCTCGGAGGTAAGTGAGAATGTTTGCCCCTAAGGGAAGGCGAGACAATGGGTGACCATTTCAAAAAAAAAATGTGTTCTTGTTTTGATTTGTTTTGTTTTTGTTTCAAGCTGCCTATCCTTAGAAATTTCTCAGGAAAATTGGAAAAAATGGTTGGCTCAATGTTTGAAATTGTTTGCCCCTGAGGAAGAGATAGAAATAGACCAAAAATGTACATGTCAAGAAAATAGAAAAATTGATACAATGATTTTTTGTTCTGTTTTTGTTTTATTTTGTTTCAGTTTTGTTTTGTGTTATCTTGTTGGATTCCATTATCATTATAATAGATTAGAAATTAGTAAAAAACAAAATGAAAGAGTGTTAAGTAAATTGTTAGAGGTCCAGACTATGGTAGAAAACATGTTAGATCAAGCAGAAGAGAAGGTCTCTCAAGCTAGTCAGATAGAGGAAGAAAATTTAAAGGAAGTAAGATTAGAGGAGAAACAGCTATCATGAGGGAAGCAACAACAGGAGGCTGCTACTAACTCTGTTCTATCACCAGAGGGCATAATTCAACCAACAGCTCCACCTATGGAGATAGCTGAGTGGCCCTCAAGCCCCATAGTGGATAGATGGGATCCTGAGACAGGACCTCAAAGATTAGCATGCCCTGTACTTGAGCACGCAGGGGAGAAGAGAATTCACCATGCTTTAAATTTCAAAACAGTGAAGCAGTTAAAGGAGGCTGTAACAACCTATGGTCCTCAAGCACCCTTCACTGTAAGCATGGTTGGATCCATTACTAACTTGGACATGACACCAGCAGATTGGGCTAGTATGTGTAAGTCTGTGCTAAATGGAGGACAACATTTGCTATGGAAGGTAGCTAATGAGGAATTATGCACAGAGACAGCTAGGAGAAATGCAGCAGCCAGTTACCCTCAAAAAAATCTAGATATGTTCTTAGGAAAAGGACCTTATGAGGGTCAACAGCAACAAAATGAATATGATCCTGCTATATATTCACAAATTGCTGCAGATGCAGTTAGGGCATGGAAGACTTTACAAGGACATGGAGATTCACAAGGTCAATTATCTAAGATAATACAAGGAGCTAATGAACCTTACACTGAATTTGTAGATAGGCTTATTCAAACAGCTACCAGAGTTTTTGGGGATAGAGAACAAGCAATGCCATTAATAAAACAATTGGCTTATGAGCAAGCAAATTGTTGGTGCAGAGAGGTCATTAGACCATGGAAACATGGAGATTTAAAAACATATATTAAATTATGTAGAGACATTAATGAACAAGGGTAAGTCTTGGCAGCTGCAGTACAACAGGCTTTAGATTCCAGGCCAAAAACATACTACAATTGTGAACAAACAGGACATTTAAAAGGAATTGCCCCAGAGGAAGAGGGTTTAACAAAGCTAGGTATCAAAGGAGTAGAATACTGGGTATTTGCCCATGATGCCATAGAGGGAGACATTGGGCTAATGAATGCCATTCTCAAACCACCATAGAAGGTACTCCATTATCAAAAAATGGACAAGGACCAGGTGTTTACCCATGATATTGTGGACAAAGGCATCAGGCTCCATTGCCAAAAAACGGACAGAGGGGCTCAATACTCTAGGGCCCACGACCACAAATATATGGGGCACTTGAGGAGTCCAGAAACACCATGGAGGAACACAGCAACACCATCAGGGTAGTGCCCAGGACACATTATCTATCAGATCTCTCATTAGACGAACCAGAGGGAGCATAGGGTTGGACATCTGCGCCTCTGCCAGAGCAGTATTAACTCCAGAGATGGGAGTTCAAATCATTCCCACAGGAGTAAAAGGACCTCTTCCCCAAGGAACAGTAGGCTTATGGTTAGGACGCAGTTCTTCTACTCTAAAAGGACTTATGATAAGTCCCAGGGTAATTGATCCCGATTATGAAGGTGAAATAAAAATTATAGCTAGTTCTCCAAAGGATATATCAGTAATTTCACCAGGAGATAGAATAGCACAGTAATTAATAATATCCAGCCTACATGAAGAGGTTCCAGGGGATTAGGCTCCACAGGTATAGACTGGGCTATGCTGTCTTTAAATTTAGATTCTTGCCCAATGCTAAAACTAAATATTCAGGGAAATAAATTTAATGGGCTACTGGATACAGGTGCAGACCTTAGCATCATATCTTGTCAAGAATGGCCAAAACATTGGCCATTACAACAAGCCCCTAAAACACTTTGAGGCCTAAGAGTAGTGACTAATCCTCATAGAAGTGGAATGGTATTAGATTGGAAGGATCCTGAAGGATGTGAAGGAACTATACATCCATATGTATTGGATCATCTTCCTATTAATTTATGGGGATGAGATGTCTTAATTCAATTAGGTTTGACATTAACAAATAACATCAATCCAAATGTACCCACTATTAGGGCTAGACAAGGTGTTGGAAGAGAAAAAAGACTAGGAGAACAAGAATAAGGTATAGCAGCACCAATTCAAATAGACCAAGGAATAAATAGATAGGGATTGGGTTTTCAGAAGGGGTCACTGAGACAATAAAAATTACTTGGAAATCAGAAAGACCAGTATGGGTTCCTCAGTGGCCCCTGACTAAAGAAAAGATACAAGCAGCCCATGTCCTGGTCAAACAACAATTAGCAGAGAAACATGTACAATCTTCTATATCTCTCTATAATACTCCCATTTTTATCATTAAAAAGAAATCTGGTAAATGGAGATTATTTCAAGATTTAAGAGCCATTAATAATGACATGGTTATTATGGGACCTGCTCAATCAGGAATTCCTCAGTTGTCTTCTTTGTCAAAAACCTGGTACATTTTAGCTATAGATATTAAAGATTGTTTTTCTTAATTCCAATTCATCCTAGTCCAGGTTTTGCATTTACTATCCCTGCACTGAACCATGAAGGTCCTGATCAGAGATATGAATGGAAAGTACTCCCTCAATGGATGGCTAACAGCCCAACTATGTGTCAAATTATGTTAACAAAGCAATACAGCCACTTAGAAATCAATATCCTGAACTACAAATATTTCATTATATGGATGATGTATTATTAGCACATAGAGATAAAAACACATTACTAGAATGTTATGCCACACTTACAAATTTATTTAAAAAATTATAATCTAGAGATAGCAATAGATGAAGTACAATTAAATTTTCCAATTAATTATTTAGGAGTTCTATTATCCCCAACCATGGTCCATCCACCAAAAATTCCAATATGAGTAGATCCATTCAAATCACTTAAAGACTTTCAAAAGTTATTAGAAGACATCAATTGGATAAGGCCTTATCTAGGCATACCAACAGGAGAGTTAGGACATTTATTTGATATCCTAAAAGGCCCATTAGAACAAAATTCACCCTGCATGTTGACACCTGAAGCAAGAAAGGCATTAAAAATTGTTGAAAAATATATGGAAAATATGCATTTGGATAGAATTGATATAAGTTTGCCTTTATTATTTATTGTAATACCAACAAAAAATATTCCTACAGGAGTATTTTGGCAAGAAGGTCCATTATTGTGGATACATTTATCTTATTCTCCTAACACTATTCTTACTAGGTATCCTGAGGCTGTAGGACAATTAATACTCAAAGGAATAAAAGGAGCAAAGGGAGTATTTGGAATTTCTCCCAATAAAATTATTACTCCATATACTATGGATCAAATTGATGAGTTAGCTAATGAGTTAAATACTTAGGCAATAATCATGTGTAAATCTAATGTTTCATTTGATAATCAATTACCATCTAATCCTTTATTGTCTTTTTGGTCTTCGCATCCTGTAGTTTTTCAAAAAATGACAAGAAAAACACCTATCATGAATGCTCCAGATATATTCACTGATGGGTCAAATAATGGTACAGCAGCAGTAGTTACCCCTGATCAAACTTTTACATTTTTAGTCCCCAAACAATCAGCTCAAAATGTAGAGCTTAATGCAGTATTACAAGTTTTTGTGATGTTTAAAGATTCTGTATTTAATTTATTTTCTGATAGTCAATATATAGTTAATGCTATAGTGTCCCTTGAAGATGCTGGTAGGATTTCACCTTCCTCTACTGTTTTCTCTTTGTTTTCCACTATACAAAGTCTAATCTGGGACAGAAAAATCCATTCTTTGAGGACATATCAGGTCACATACAGGATTGCCTGGAGCCCTTAGTTTGGGCAATGATTTAGCAGATAAAACTACACATGACATACATATTTTCTCTACACTAGAAGAAGATATAAATTTTCATAAAAGGTTCCATGTCAATGCTAATACTTTACAAAAGCATTTTAAAATAACTAAGGAACAAGCTAGACAAATAGTAAAACAATGTCAAAATTGTGTGACCTTTTTACCACAAGTTAATCTTGGAGTCAATCCTAGAGGACCAATACCTAACCATATTTGGCAGATGGATGTCACCCACTCGCCAGAATTTGGAAAATTAAAATATTTGCATGTTACAGTTGATACTTCTTCCAGATTTTTGATGGACTCCCTTCATGCTGGAGAAAAAAATAAAGATATTATAGCTCATTGCTTACAAAATAGTGCCACTGTGGGCGTTCCAAAACAGTTAAAAACAGATAATGTTCCTGGTTATACTTTTACCTCTTTTAAACAATTTTGCTTATAATTTGGTATTACTCATATAACAGGAATCCCATACAATCCACAGGGACAAGGCATAGTTGAAAAAGCTCATCAAACTATTAAAATGTACATATTAAAGCAAAAATAGGGAATTGGGAAGGGGTATATATCCCCCAAAGATAAACTTAAAATAACCCTTTTTACTCTAAACTTTTTAAATTTGGATTCATCAGGGCTTAGTGCTGCAGAAATGCATATGTGTCCAAAAAATGTACATAAGCCTAAGGTACTTTGGAAGGATATTCTAACAGGACAATGGAAAGGTCCTGACCCAGTGATTGTCTGGAGTCAGGGGTCTGTTTGTGGGTTTCCACAGGGAGAACAGCAGCCAATTTAGATTCCAGAGAGATTAACCAAAGCGATTTCTACAGACCAAAAAGAAGATGATTTGAGTCAAGTATATAACAGCTGATATCCAGAGCTCCAGCTTGGCTATTCTTACATCTGTGACAGTGATTAACCAGGATACTTTTTTCAATATCTATTGTATTATTGCCTTTTCCAACGTCATGAATTTCTATTTTATTTTTTGAGCTTATACAGACCTAGGTTAATGTTTTTCTGATCAGTTTTATTTTTTTACTGTGAAGTTTTTAAACATTGCAATGGAGATTCCATCTGTGTAAAGCTACAAGGCCTTTACTATTGTCTTATGTGTTGTATGTTATGTGTGCACACTTGTGTTTTGTGTTGTATGTCTATATATGCATATGTCCATATATCATATATGAGGAGTGCTCTTAAAAAAATGGCTCCAAATATTTTTTTATTCTCATGATTTAAATTGTTTAATTTAAATTGGGTAAACAACTATTGAGGATTGTTTTAATATGTGTACAAATAAGCAGGTTAACAGATCTGTGTGTTTACTTTCACCTTTCCTTTTCATTATATTTAATAATTCTGTTCAGGATAATGTAAATTATTCAGAAAATTATTTTCTTAGTGCCTGTTTGAATGATACATATTTTTTTTTAGCCATCATTGCCAGAATTCCTATCTTCATCCTAGCACTGGTGAAGACAAAGATAAAACCAAACTACAGCTTCTTCTATAGCTTTCACTGTAAACTGTTTAAACTGATGCATCAATGAATAATAACTCAACAAGTAATGCTCAATCAAGGAGTCAATTTACTTTGGGAGAAAATGGACATATTGATAGATCCCTCTGCTTTGAACTGCTTGCAGAACTTTCCTGGACTATGTATCACTTGTATGCATTGTGAACTATCTGTTGGTGTAGTGAATTGTGGTAGTGTTGGAGTATCTTTTCTGATGGTGTCATCGGTGGTACAATTTTTCCTAAGGAGCCATCAATTGGCTTGGTGTCATGGCATTTCTGTATCTTCCTCTTTTCTGCTAGTGATGGTCTAAAATTTGGGGGCCAACAGAGGTGTGGCAAAGAACCTCACCCCCCCACTGGCACCAAGGCCAAATTTGGGGGCCAACAGAGGTGAGGCAAAAAACCTCACCCCTCCACACTGGTGAAAAGGCTTATTCATACATATGGCTGTATGCTGGACTGGTAGTCAGTGACAGGTAAGATCCAATTGCAATGGTACCATACTAAGACAGGAGGCTGATGCCTAGAGGTCAGTTCATCCGATGACAGGTAAGGACCATATGTGTATTGGACAACCTAACAAGCACGGTCCCTAAGCCACATCCTTTTTGTTTAATTAAACAGAAGGGGGGGATGCTGAGAGCCACAGCAGCGTCAGAATGGCCCCTGGTATTTTGCCAATAGCATTGGTTGAGAGGCAAGCCATTAAGATGATGCTGGATTGATTCGGTTGTATATTAGACCTTTACTGTCCACCTCGGCCTGCTACTTTGGAGTTCTCGTGCTACTTTGGAGTTCTCGTGGGGATTTCCAGAGAGTTTCTATTGGTTGGGGAAGGGCAGGAGGAGGGATTCTCCAGAAGGGGGATTTCCGGTTGTTGGTTCCTGGAGGAGCCACGTGGCATTCGGGAGAATTCCTGGGGAGTGTGTGTGGAGTGTGCTGGGGGAGTTCAGAAATAAAGTTTGTTCCTGCTTCAGTGGCTCGTGATTTGTGCCCAGCCAGACTGCGGCAATAACCCTGAATGTAAATGGTATAAACTCACCAATCAAAAGACATAGACTAGCAGATTGAATAATAAAAAAAAGACTCCACAATATGCTGACTCCAAGAGACTCATCTCATAGGAAAATCACCCACGGACTGAAGATGAAGGGTTGGAAAAATCATACCACTCACATGGACTGTGGAAGGAAGCAGGAGTTTCCATCCTTATGTTAAATACAGTAGACTTCAAACCAAAGTCAATCAAAAAGGATAAAGAAGGACACTACATACTGCTCAAGGGAACCATACACCAACAAGACTTCACAGTTATAAATATACATGCCCCAAACAATGGAGCAGCCATGTTCATCAGACGAACCCTTCTCAAGTTCAAGAGTCAAATTGACCACAACACAATAATTTTGGGTGACTTTAACTCACCTCCCTCATCACTAGGTAGATCTTCCAAACAAAAACTGAACAAAGAAACTATGGAACTTGATAATACAATCAATAACTGAGACTTAACTGACATATACAGAATGTTCCAACCTTCAAAAAATATACTTTCTTCTCAGCAGCACATGGATCCTTTTCTAAAATAGACTATGTACTGTACCACAAAGCAACTCTTAGCACATATAAAAAACGTGAAGATACTACCCTGCATTCTATCAGATCATAATGGAAGAAAATTAGAAATAAATTATAAAATAAGAAATAAAATGCACTCCAATGACTGGAGACTAAATAATATTCCACTGAATGAACAATGGGTTTCAGAAGACATCAAAGAGGATATTTTAAAAATTTTTAGAGGTGAATGAGAACACAGATACAACATATTGCAATCTCTGGGACACTATGAAAGCAGTTCTAAGAGGAAAGTTCATTGCACAGAGTTCATTCCCTAAAAGAAGAAAAACTCAACAAATAAATGACTTAACACTACATCTCAAAGCCCTATAAAAAGAAGAGAAAATCAACACCAAAAGCAGCAGAGGACAGGAAATAATTAAAATCAGAGCTGAAATCAATGAAATTGAAACAAAACAAACAATTGAAAAAATGGACAGAACAAAGAGTTGGTTCTTTGGAAAAATAAATAAAATCAACAGACCATTAGCCATACTGATGCAGGGAAGGAGACAGAGAATTCAAATCACTAACATATATCATAAAAAAGGAAATATCACAACAGACACTACAGAAACACAGAATATAATTAGAAATTATTTTGAAAATCTGTACTCCAATAAAATAGAAAATATCTAGAGTCATATAATTTGCCCAAATTGAATCAGGATGATATACACAATTTAAACAGATCAATTTCAAGTGACAAAATAGCAGACTTTATCAAAAAGTCTACCAACCAAGAAAAGCCCAAGAGTGGATGGATACACAGCCAAGTTCTGCAAGACCTTTAAAGAAGAACTGATACCAATACTCTCCAATTTATTTCAGAAAATATAAAAAGAGGCAGCACTTCCAAACTCATTCTATGAGGCTAATATCCCCCTGATCCCAAAACCAGGCAAAGATACATCAAAAAAAGAAAACTTCAGACCAATATCTCTAATGAACATGGATACAAAAATTCTCAATAAAATTCTGGCAAATCAAAAGCAAAACATATCAAAAAGATCATGCATCCTGATCAAGTGGGATTTATCCCAGGGAAGCAAGTTTGGTCCTACACATGGAAATCAATAAATGGAATTCATCACATCAATAGACTTTAAAGATAAGAATCATATGATCATCTCAAAAGATGTAGAAAAAGCATTTGACAAAATACAGCACCCATGTTCAAAACACTAGAAAAATTGAGAATAACAGGAACATTTCTCAATGTCATAATGGCTATCTATACTAAGCCCCAACATAATTCTAGATGGAGAAAAATTGTAGGCATTCCTGCTAAAAACTGGAACAAGACAGGATGCCCTCTTTCACCATGTCTATTTAACACAGATCTTGAAACACTGGCCAGAGCAATTAGACAGATGAAAGAAATTAAAACAATACACAAAGGAAAAGAAGAACTCAAATTGGCACTATTTGCTGATGATATAATTCTATATCTGCAAGACCCTAAATTTCCACCAGAAAGCTCCTAAAACTAGTAAATAAGTTCAGCAAAGTAGTATGTATAAAATCAACACCCTTAAATCAAATGAGCCTCTGTATGTCAATGACAAATCCTCTTCTCATGAGTGTCTGTTTTTATGCCCTATTGTGCTATTGGGATTACTACAGTGTGTAGTGTACTTTGAATTGTGTGTGGCTGTAATGCCTCCTACTTTGTTCTTTCTGCTCTAGATTGATTTGGCTACCTTTTTATTTCTTTGGGTAATCCCCATACTGTTTCCATAACATCCGTAGAAAATGATGTTCCTAATAGCAGTTCACAAAAATTATCCAGTAAATCATTTACCTTATCCATAAATCAGTTTTGTCTCCACACCCTCCCTAACATTTATTATCTCTTTTCTCTTTTATAATAGCCAATCTAACAAGCATGAGATGGTGTCTATCTGTGTTTTGATTTGCAATCCCTATGCTTAATGATGTTGAGCTCCTGTTCACATATCTTCTGGACATTTTAGATCCTTCTTGGGAAAATATATTTTCAGCTCCCTTGCCCATTTTTTAAATAGTCTGTTTATTTTTTAAGTTATACAGTTGTATGTGTTCCTTATACATTTTGGGTATTAAACAAGAGGTATAGGACTTGCAAATATTTCTATTATTACAGAGGCTGTTTTATCATTGTGTGGGTTATTTCCTTTGTTTGCAGAAATATTTAGTCTGATATAGTCCCACTTGGTAATTAGTTCTATGATTTCTCTGATTTTGGTCCTAAAACAAAGATTCACTGAAAAGACCAAAGTAAATTTGCCCTATATTGGGTCTGATGACTTCTATGATTTCACATGTGTATGTCTCCATTACATTTGGACTTGAGTTTTTAATATGGTATGAGAGAGGATCTCAGCTTCATTTTATGCACACACATACCCAGATATCCCAACAACATTTACTAAAGATGATTAGGAATAGCTCCACACCCCAGACAAGCCCTGTTGGAACCTTCCTATAAATTAAACATTAAATGAGCATCTGCTATCACTGAACTGAGATACCTGAACACAATGGAGATCATTTGATCCCAAGAAAACTTGTGCAATGTGGTGTCACTTATGCACCAAGGACCTGATGGCCATAGTCACCACAATGGAAAATAATCAGATTGTGTGCCTCAGAGGTCGTTGACATTGGCCAGTTATCAGGCTGTGTATAGAAATGAAACTTTTAAGAGGTCTGCCCAAGACTTATTTGATCTACAGAGTGAGGCTCAAGGTCTTGGGACTGCAAGTCTGGCAGGAGTCACTAGAGCAGGCAATCAGGGCTCCTCACCTGCTCACGTCTTTGAACCAACTTGCTGACCCAGAGCACCGTGAATGTGTGGCACTTAGATCCTCATCAGGAATTCTGCTACATTGTCAGTGTGCTCTTACCTCTTTCTCCTGCTGTTCCCAGAGACCTGCAGTCACTTATCAGGATGAACATAGAGGACATAAGGGAACCTCCCCACACTTCAAAAAATACTGGCACTGCATACAAATGGACAGTAATTGCTGGAGAGTTCAAGGGTTAGTGTGACCACCAGTCACAGGAGGGACTTACTAGGGTCTGATGACCCATGGAGTTTTGTCTCAGGTCCAGGATTCCTGTGAGAAATCCACTATAATTCAGGAATCATTGATAATCTGTAGGTAATTTGTTCCTTTTGGTTGCTTTCAAGATTTTTCTTAAATTTTAATCTGTAACAGTTGGATTATAATCTGTCTGGGTAATAACCTGTTATTTCAAGTAGGGTCTTCTGTTTTCTTTTTTTAAATTTGAAGGGTTAACAATCTCATCAGATTTGACCATCTTTACGTTAAATTTTACATAAGCTTTCAAAGTAAGATGGCTGCAAAATGCACCTACTAGGTCTCCACAGTGGTCAGCTAACACTATACATATTTGAAAGATGAAAGCCACGGTGTTCCACCAGCCCTCTGAGTGTGTGCTAATGGTGGTGAGGCCACTTTCCTATGTCCCACTCCATCACTCCATTAAATATCCTATTGTCATTAAATATTTCAGTCCCCTGGTTCTCTCTTTTTGATGGTTTTCTGCTTATAATTCTAGATGCATTTATATTTTCTCAACTCAAAAGCCAAATTTCAGAAGAAAACAGCATCCTGTGTTTTCAGGGAAGCTCACTTCAGGCAAACCTTGACTAACTTTTGCTAACAGTCACAAAACTTCTTTGTACTCATGCAAACACTTTCTGGGTTTGTCAATGTTCAGTGACCCGTTCTTTGTGACTTAACTGCTTTAATGTCATTCCCACTTGCACTTCCTGGATTCGCATTCTTCCCTTTGGGTCCATCCCCAGTGACCTGTTCAGTGGCGGTTCACTTCACCTTGTTCTCCAGGCCAGACAGCAGGACATGGCTGTCACAGCAGGACCTGGAACTAAAACAGGACATTCCCTGTCTTGAGGTACACCAGAGCTTTATGAAGAAAACAGATTTAATCAATTGATAGCGTGACATAAATATTTTAAGTAGGCTATCAAAATTTAGTATGAACACCATGTGACCAAATAAGAGGAATAGGACCGGCGACCCACGGGCAGGTCAGGCCCAGCAACCTGCGGAGAGACAGAGCTGACACATGCGCCTGCAGGGAACGCGGTCCTGCGACCCACCAGCAAGACAGGTCCAGCGGCCTTCTGTGGGACAGGCCCGTCCCCTCCCCCAGTGCCTGCAAGGTAGGCGGGACTGTGACCACCAGCAGATCAGGCCCAGTGGCTTGTTGCAGGCCGGAGCCGGCCCCACCCCCAGTGCCTGCAAGGTAGGAGAATGGGCGACCCACGGGCAGGTCAGGCCCAGCAACCTGCAGAGAGACAGAGCTGACACACGTGCCTGCAGGGAACGCGGTCCTGCAACCCACCAGTGGCCTTCTGTGGGGCAGGCCCGTCCCCTCCCCCAGTGCCTGCAAGGTAGGCGGGACTGTGACCAACGGCAGATCAGGCCCAGCGGCTTGTTGTGGGCCGGAGCCGGCCCCACCCTCAGTGCCTGCAAGGTAGGAGAACCGGCGACACACGAGCAGGTCAGGCCCAACAACCTGCGGAGAGACAGAGCTGACACACGTGCCTGCAGGGAACGCGGTCCTGCGTCCCACCAGCAAGACAGGTCCAGCGGCCTGGCGAGGGGCAGGCCCATCCCCTCCCCCAGTGCCTGCAAGGTAGGCGGGACTGTGACCAACGGCAGATCAGGCCCAGCGGCTTGTTGCGGGCCGGAGCCGGCCCCACCCCCAGTGCCTGCAAGGTAGGCGTACCGGGGACCCATGGGGAGGTTAGGCCCAGCAACCTGCGGAGAGACAGAGGTGCCCCTCGCGCCTGCTGGGCAGGCGGACCTTCGACCGGCCAGCAGAGCAGACCTAGGGCCCGCCAGCGTGGTAGACGGATCGCACCAATTGGTGGAGGATCACAGCCACCACTTGTCCTGCAAGGGAGACTTTTCAACTATACAAGAGCAATATAAATAAATAGAGGGGAAATTTCAAAAACACAACAGTTTCACCAAGCAGAAAGAAATGCCAGCAGTATGAAAAGACAAGGAAAGAAAGTACCACAGGCAATGCAGGTCAACTCAACTCTAGAAGAGGTAATAGCTGCAACAGATGGAATGTTAGACAGAGAGGTCAGGATATACATGCTTCAGATGATCTGGAGTCTCAAGGAAGATATGAGACAGCAAAATCAGACAATGAAAGATCACATTGACAAGGAACTACATAAACAAATCCAGGAAGTAAAAGATCAATTTCACAGGGAGATAGAGGAAATAAAAAACAAACAAATAGAAATCCTAGAAATGCAGGAAGCAATAAACCAACTTAAAAACTCAATTGAGAATACTACCAGCAGAGTGGATCACTTAGAAGATAGAACATCAGACAATGAAGACAGAATATTTCAACTTGAAAAGAACATAGACAGCTCAGCAAGTCTGCTAAGAAACCATGAGCAGAACATCCAAGAAATATGGGATAATATCAAAAGACCAAACTTAAGAGTCATTGGGATACAGGAAGGCACAGAGCTCCAAACCAAAGGAATAAACAATTTATTCAGTGAAATAATACGAGAGAACTTCCCAGACTTGAAGAATGAGACAGAACCTCAAATCCTAGAAGCCTACAGGACGCCGAATGTGCAAAATCATAAGAGATCCACACCTAGACACATTATAATGAAGATGTCCAACATACAGAATAAGGAGAGAATTTTAAAAGCTACAAGAGAAAGGAAGCAGATTACATTTAGGGGTAAACCAATCAGGATAACAGCTGATCTCTCAACACAGACTCTAAAAGCTAGAAGATCCTGGAATAACATATTTCAAATGCTAAAAGAAAATGGGTTCCAACCAAGAATCGTGTATCTGGCGAAATTAAGCTTCAGGATGGAAGATGAAATTAAAACATTCCATGATAAACAATAGTTAAAAGAATTTTCAGCTAGAAAACCATCTCTTCAAAAAATCCTTGGCAAAACACTACAGGAAGAGGAAATGTAAAACAACAATGAAAACCAACAGTGGGAGGTAGGACAGTAAAGGGGGGAAAACAATCAAAGAGGAAAACAAATCAGGTTTAGCAGCATTAATAAACAAATATGGCTGGAAGAACAAACCATATCTCAATAATAACCCTAAATGTTAATGGCTTAAACTCACCAATTAAGAGACACAGGCTAGTTGAATGGATCACAAAACAAGACCCAACAATATGCTGCCTACAGAAGACACATTTGATAGGAAAGGATATACATAGACTGAAGGTGAAAGGTTGGGAAAAATCATATCACTCATATGGACTGCGGAAACAAGCAGGAGTGTCCATACTCATATCAAATAAAATAGATTTCAAACCAAAGTTAATCAAAAGGGATAAAGAAGGACACTACATACTGCTCAAGGGAACCATACACCAACAAGACATAACAATCATAAATATATATGCCCCAAACAACGGTGCTGCTGTGTTCATCAGGCAAACTCTTCTCAAGTTCAAGAGTCTAATAGACCACCATACAATAATCATGGGAGACTTCAACACACCTCTCTCACCACTGGACAGATATTCCAAACAAAAGTTGAATAAGGAAACTATAGAACTCAATAACACAATTAACAACCTAGACTTAATTGACATATATAGAATATACCACCTAACATCAAGCAGCTACACTTTTTCTCAGCAGCACATGGATCCTTCTCAAAAATAGATCATATATTATGTCACAGGGCAACTCTTAGACAATATAAAGGAGCGGAGATAATACCATGCATCTTATCTGATCATAATGGAATGAAACTAAAAATCAACGATAAAAGAAGCAAGGAAAAATCATGCATCACTTGGAGAATGAACAATAGGTTACTGAATGATCAATGGGTTTTAGAAGACATCAAGGAGGAAATTAAAAAATTCTTAGAGTTTAATGAAAACACAGACACAACATATCGGAATCTATGGAACACATTGAAAGCAGTTCTAAGAGGAAAATTCATTGCTTGGAGTTCATTCCGTAAAAAAAGAAAAAACCAACAAATAAATGATCTCATACTTCATCTCAAAATCCTAGAAAAAGAAGAGCAAAACAACAGCAAAAGAAGTAGAAGGCAAGAAATGATTAAAATCA
The DNA here is from genome assembly GCF_052094955.1 of Ictidomys tridecemlineatus. Taxonomy (NCBI): domain Eukaryota; kingdom Metazoa; phylum Chordata; class Mammalia; order Rodentia; family Sciuridae; genus Ictidomys; species Ictidomys tridecemlineatus. The sequence continues at coordinate 155,913,343 of NC_135484.1, read as the reverse complement.
GAGCTGAAATTAATGAAATCGAAACAAAAGAAACAATTGAAAAAATTGACAAAATGAAAAGTTGGTTCTTTGAAAAGATAAATAAAATTGACAGACCCTTAGCCATGCTAGCGAAGAGAAGAAGAGAGAGAACTCAAATTACTAGCATAAGGGATGAAAAAGGCAAGATCACGACAGACACTTCAGAAATACAGAAGATAATCAGAAATTATTTTGAATCCTTATACTCCAATAAAATAGAAGATAGTGAAGGCATCGATAAATTTCTTAAGTCATAGAATCTGCCCAGATTGAGTCAGGAGGATATAGACAACCTAAACAGACCAATATCAATTGAGGAAATAGAAGAAACCATCAAAAGATTACCATCTAAGAAAAGCCCAGGACTGGATGGGTATACAGCAGAGTTTTACAAAACCTTTAAAGAGGAACTAATACCAATACTTTTCAAGCTATTTCAGGAAATAGAAAAAGAGGGAGAACTTCCAAATTCATTCTACGAGGCCAACATCACCCTGATTCCGAAACCAGACAAAGACACTTCAAAGAAAGAAAACTACAGACCAATATCTCTAATAAACCTAGATGCAAAAATCCTCAATAAAATTCTGGCAAATCGGATACAAAAACATATCAAAAAAATTGTGCACCATGATCAAGTAGGATTCATCCCTGGTATGCAAGGCTGGTTCAATATACGGAAATCAATAAATGTTATTCACCACATCAATAGACTTAAAAATAAGAACCATATGATCATCTCGATAAATGCGGAAAAAGCATTCGACAAAGTACAGCATCCGTTTATGTTCAAAACTCTCGAAAAACTAGGGATAACAGGAACATACCTCAACATTGTAAAAGCAATTTATGCTAAGCCTCAGGCTAGCATCATTCTGAATGGAGAAAAATTGAAGGCATTCCCTCTAAAATCTGGAACAAGACAGGGATGCCCTCTCTCACCACTTCTGTTCAACATAGTTCTCGAAACACTGGCCAGAGCAATTAGACAGACGAAAGAAATTAAAGGCATAAAAATAGAAAAAGAAGAACTTAAATTATCACTATTTGCAGATGACATGATTCTATACCTAGCAGACCCAATAGGGTCTACAAAGAAACTGTTAGAGCTAATAAATGAATTCAGCAGGTTATAAAATCAACACGCATAAATCAAAGGCATTCCTGTATATCAGCGACAAATCCTCTGAAATGGAAACGAGGACAACCACTCCATTCACAATATCCTCAAAAAGAATAAAATACTTGGGAATCAACCTAACAAAAGAGGTGAAAGACTTATACAATGAAAACTACAGAACCCTAAAGAGAGAAATTGAAGAAGACCTTAGAAGATGGAAAAATATACCCTGTTCATGGATAGGCAGAACTAACATCATCAAAATGGCGATATTACCAAAAGTTCTCTATAGGTTTAATGCAATGCCAATCAAAATCCCAACGGCATTTTTTGTAGAAATAGAGAAAGCAATCATGAAATTCATATGGAAGAATAAAAGACCCAGAATAGCAAAAACAATACTAAGCAGGAAGTATGAATCAGGTGGTATAGCGATTCCAGATTTCAAACTATACTGCAGAGCAATAGTAACAAAAACAGCATGGTACTGGTACCAAAACAGGCAGGTGGACCAATGGTACAGAATAGAGGACACAGAAACCAACCCACAAAACTACAACTTTCTTATATTTGATAAAGGGGCTAAAAGCATGCAATGGAGGAAGGATAGCATCTTCAACAAATGGTGCTGGGAAAGCTGGAAATCCATATGCAACAAAATGAAATTGAATCCCTTTCTCTCACCATGCACAAAAGTTAACTCAAAATGGATCAAGGAGCTGGATATCAAATCAGAGACATGGCATCTGATAGAAGAGAAAGTTGGCTACGACCTACATGCTGTGGGGTCGGGCTCCAAATTCCTCAATAGGACACCCATAGCACAAGAGTTAACATCTAGAATCAACAAATGGGACTTACTCAAACTAAAAATTTTTTCTCAGCAAAAGAAACAATAAGAGAGGTAAATAGGGAGCCTACATCATGGGAACAAATCTTTACTCCTCACACTTCAGATAGAGCCCTAATATCCAGAGTATATAAAGAACTCAGAAAATTAGACAATAAGATAACAAATAATCCCATCAACAAATGGGCCAAGGACTTGAACAGACACTTCTCAGAGGAGGACATACAATCAATCAACAAGTACATGAAAAAATGCTCACCATCTCTAGCAGTCAGAGAAATGCAAATCAAAACTACCCTAAGATACCATCTTACTCCAGTAAGATTGGCAGCCATTATGAAGTCAAACAACAACAAGTGCTGGTGAGGATGTGGGGAAAAGGGTACACTTGTACATTGTTGGTGGGACTGCAAATTGGTGCAGCCAATTTGGAAAGCAGTATGGAGATTTCTTTGAAAGCTGGGAATGGAACCATCATTTGACCCAGCTATCCCTCTTCTCTGTCTATTCCCTAAAGACCTAAAAAGAGCATGCTACAGGGACACTGCTACATCGATGTTCATAGCAGCACAATTCACAATAGCAAGACTGTGGAACCAACCTAGATGCCCTTCAATAGACGAATGGATAAAAAAAAATGTGGCATTTATACACAATGGAGTATTACTCTGCATTAAGAAATGACAAAATCATAGAATTTGGAGGGAAATGGATGGCATTAGAGCAGATTATGCTAAGCGAAGCTAGCCAAGCCCTAAAAAACAAATGCCAAATGTCTTCTTTGATATAAGGAGAGTAATTAAGAACAGACTAGGGAAGAAGAGCACGAGAAGAAGACCATCATTAAACAGGGTTGAGAGGTGGGAGGGAAAGGGAGAGAGAAGGGAAATTGCATGGAAATGGAATGAGACCCTCAGGGTTATACAAAATTACATACAAGAGGAAGTGAGGGGAAAGGGAAAAATAATACAAGGGGGAGGAATGAATTACAGTAGGGGGGGTAGAGAGAGAAGAGGGGAGGGGAGGGGAGGGGAGGGGGGATAGTAGAGGATAGGAAAGGCAGCAGAATACAACACACACTAGGATGGCAATATGTAAAGCATGTGATTCTGCAAGCTGTATACGGGGTAAAATGGGAGTGTATAACCCACTTGAATCAAAATGTGAAATATGATATATCAAGAACTATGTAATGGAGGGGTAAGACAAGATAATACAAATGGAAGAAATGATTTACAGTAGAAGGGGTAGAGAGAGAAAAGGGGAGGGGAGGGGAGGGGAGGGGGGATAGTAGAGAATAGGACTGACAGCAGAATACATCAGACACTAGAAAGGCAATATGTCAATCAATGGAAGGGTAACTGATGTGATACAGCAATCTGTATATGGGGTAAAGTTGGGAGTTCATAACCCGCTTGAATCAAACTGTGAAATATGATGTATTAAGAACTGTGTAAGGTTTTGAACGACCAACAATAAAAAAAAAAAGAACACAAATTAAAAAAAATAAGAGGAATAGGCATTCAGCACAGTCACCTGAGAAGGGAAACTCAGACACACCAAAGGACAAAAGAGAGTCACAGAGGAGGTGTCCTGAATGAAGAGGGGAAGGCACTCTACATCAGTTCTGCTCTTTCCTGCTGTGAATGTGAGCAATAGGTAAGGTGACACCACAATTGTCCAATACACGTGATTAAATATCCTATTGTGAGAACTATATAAATAAATGTGTATTTTGGTTGAAGTTTAAGAAAAATGAGGTGCACGTTCTTCTTGGATTCAGATGCACGGTATTTCATGGAACTCGGGAACAGGGAGAGAGCGCTGGGCTGGGTCAAGGCAAACGCTGTCGTGGAACAAGCCACAGATAGCGCTGAGCATTCACGTTTTACTCATCTGTTAGAAACGTATCCAGATGGTCAACAAATCAGGAAATGAAGAAAGAGAACCAAGTGCTTAAGACCACCATCAACCCCCTTGCACTCCAAAGAGGCATCTGCTCTTCCAGGCCCTTTGGTGTTCTTCAGAGGTTCACCATCTACACAGAACTCAGTTGGGTATATTACTATATCACCTTCTAAGTGCAACTACACTACAGTGATTTCCCATTGATTGTGAACACACTGTAGATGGCACTGCATGTCGTCACAGTTTGAACGCATTCTTTCAAATATTTTATCAAATACCTCACCAGGATGAATATTTCTGAATATCTTTAAGTAACAAAGAAAACCACCCTTTCATAGTATATTTAAGTTTGTTTTTAAAGTAACATTGCAATCTACAATAATTTTATTCTGTAATAAAATTATTTTATTAAAATAATTTTATTTTATTTATAATGATTTACATTAGCTGTCTGCAAGAAGTGACATTCTTGGTTCAAGAGGTGAATATGTTTAGTAAAATTCTTATAATTTTCCAAAATGTTTTTTCTTCTGAATTTTACTAAAAGAAGTGGTGGTGTGAAAGGACAATCTGAGAACATTGGCCAGTATCTGAAGGCTGGCAGGAAGGAGAAAGGGAAGAGAGCTGGGTCTCGCCAGCTCCCAGTGACCTCTGTCAGCTCAGAGCTGTCCCCGCTCTGTGGTGTGAGAACACCCCTCTGTGTGACCCAGCTACTCACACCTGGTTTTACATCTCAAGTGGCAACAGAAAGCCACCAGTGATTCCCAGCTGACTGAAAGGATCAACAGGATACACGTTTTCTCAGTGACCCTCTCTGACCCTCTCTGTTACTGAGCATGACCACATTCAGCCAGGCGTCCGTCTCTGTGAATCAGCACAAAGGGGCTGATGACAGCATAGCCAAGGGTCAGAAACTCTTCCACACTTGCTGCAGTGGAATCCTTGTGTGAGCAGAAGGTTGTATATAAAGAAAGGAAGCAATCTGCCCAGTAAAAGGAGAGAAAGCAGAGCATCAGAAGGAGAACAGTGTGAGCAGCCTTTGTCTCAGGGGGAGTTTTGCACAGGAGCTTGGAGGTTTTAAGGTAGAGAACACTCTGGTGGTGCTTGTGGAGGAGGAAGACCATGTAGCCACTGGCCCCGCCCATGACACCCTGGAACACAGCATCTCGTAGGACCATGAGAGCAGCAAAAATCCAACTAATGATCCAGTTTTCTGATTGGAAAAAACAGTAGTTTTCACTTTTAGTAGTTTGTGATGTGTTCATGGTTCTGATACTTTTTATGTAAAATGGTAAACTCATGCTGATCAAGGAATTGAGTATCCACAAGAAGAGAAAGAAGGGAAGCAGGTGCCATGCAGACCTGGGCTGCAGCCTCCCCCACCTGGAGGCTCTGGGGCTGATGGAGATGGCCTGGGCCACTGTGAGGAGACTGGTGGTGCAGGTGGACAGGCCCCGGGCCACCCTCTCCAGGTGAACCACCACCTTACAGCCTATGTCATATAGAAAATCTCTCAAACCCAAAGCTGCTATTGTCTTTCTCATTCCCTTGGAAAGAAGCATGATAATATGTGTAAAAACCAAGTGGATGAGGTGTACAGGTTTCTTCTCTCTGTCTGTCAACATGCAGATGTGATTCACACTAACAAAGACGTTTCCCACAAAGCCATTCCTGCTAGAGACAAAGATGGCTCCCTTGACTAGGTTCAAAGTCATTTCTTACCTCCTAGGCAGAAAAATTTGTATGTTTTAAACACCCTTTTGAAGAAAATAACAGAATGAGAGATATCTGTACATATAATTTCATATCATATCAAATTACTGTAGTTTAATGAAAAGCAGGATTGACTGAGGTTTAGGAAAATGTGCCTGTTTTTAGTCAAGGAATGGTTCCTTTCCCTGTGGCACTGGGTCACTCCTTGCAGTCGACAGAGAACTAGTATTCAAAAAATCTAAATTTTCAACATCTTTTTTTTTTAGCTCCATACAAGTGAAACCAACCTCTGTGTTTAAACCCCTAACGTCCCATCTGTGTCCCCCCTTGGTGTGGCTTCATTAAAACCACAGCTCCTCAACCAGAATCTCCCCGTGTGCATTTTATTCTCTTCTATCAGATCTCATTATTCAGTTCCAAAGCTGTGTGCTGATGCGGGGCCACCTGCCACCCACCCCCCAGTGAGTCTACCTCTTGTCACCTTCGCCTCGTCCTCTTACTGCCTCTTACTGTGTTGGACACGCCTTCCTGTCTCTCACTGAGCTGGCCTCACTGTCTCTAGGGTAACGTCTCTTCCAAGTTTGATTGATCCCAGTACATTAATATGTCTGCATGGATCCATTTAAAAACGTCCCTGTGATTTCAAGGGTTACAAATGTTCAGTTAATTTTTATAGCCCATAATGTGAAGTCAAACTGCACATCTTTTCAGATAAGATCCCAATGGTTAAAGTTTCATCATTCAAAGACATGAGGGCAAGTCTCTTCCCCGAAAAAAATGAGGTCCTCACTGGGATGCGGTTGGGGAGGGGCCCCCACAACCGTGAATGTGCCTCTTCCTGGGTCTTGAGGAGAGGCCCGAGTCCCCACTGATGACCTCAGGGGCCTTTCAGGCAACCTGGGTCAGTCTGGATGTGGCGATGTCTACTAAAGGGGATTCCCACAGCAGACTGGCTGAGGGTTTGTGCCGTCTGGAGATGCAGGCAGTGTGTCAACTGAGAGTCTCCAGTAAAACCTTTGACTGTCAAAGTGGTTGGGAGATCTTCAGCATGAAAAGAAACCACTCAAGTCGGGTCAAGAGGACATTTTACAGCTGCTGCAGGACCTGTGGGAAGCGGACTTGGGTTGATTTTGCAGTCTTCAGTCCCACAGGGGTCAACAACAGGGCTGCTGTGATCTGTGTCTCTCTACAATGATTTTCAAACAAGCCTGGGATACAGTTCTTACAGAAAAGGGGAACTCCAAAGGATGCTGTTCCTGAAATCCCTCTTCCAATCTCCAAAGACCTAAAAAATTTAAAGGAACAATGACAGTAAGTCTAGCCTGGGAATTCCAGATTCATTTTATCTTGAAGGACACTGGCTGTTATGTACACTAGAAACCAGGGTAGGCTGGTGTCACCCAGAGAAAACCACTTACCTGCATGAAAATTCGAGACTAGTGCTCCTTGCTGCATAACAAAAAATTGGCATAAAGACTGTTGCCTCAGTTTATAATAAAAAACAGACAAAAGCATAGCAAGACTACTTAAGAAACTGCAGTGTTATATAGTAGTATTTTAATCTATCCTCCAACAACAGGCATATAATAAATGCAGTTTATTTGCACATGCGGTATCATACTGCCTGTGAGAATTGGGTCAGCTTAAACACGCATAAAGGATGTCTTCAGTGAAAACACAAAGCTCACAGGGACTTGGAATCACAGGGGAAAACCAGAAGATGTCCTTTTGGAAACACAGCAAGACACTAAAAACCAGGTGCAGACATCACATGTAAGCCAACAATGTTGACAGAGTCATAATGCAGGGTGACAGACACTGAGATTTTCCTAGAGGTGACAGCTGTTTTATCTGTTTTATCTTTATTGAGACACACCCAGGATCTCGTGGATGAATCTGAATCCTATACACTGAGAAATAATAGGTGTTTCAGCATCACTGGAGGGACATTTTCCATGGACCACTTCATCCTCCTGACCCAGGTGCATCACACTGAGTATCAAAGGAGTGAAGGCCCAAGGATCACAAACCTCTCAGAACTACGTTGTGCCACTGAACCAGAGTGAGATCTGTGCTTCTTAGGAAATGCCACCTGGCGCTGTGAGGACACTGGAACCCTCAGGTCCACTCACCTCGGTGGCCATGCGGCAGACAAGCTCCTTCTGACAGGGTGCAGCTTCCCAGGTCCTATTTGTACCTTCTGGATTGTGGAGCTCTTGCCACCTACAAATCTCCACCAAGACTGCACGTTCCAAAGTTGTCACTGTCAGGGAGAACAAACCCCTGCAGAGCCTCAGTCCCCGAAGTACAGCTTTCCCTCTCCCACTACAATTACTGTTTGTTTGCCTCAGATGTTACCTCAGTATTAATTAGGGCTTAATTAATTTAGCATAAGGATGTGCACGGAGCCAGTTTTCTGCACCTGGTGTTTCTGTATCCCTGACCTCCTTCTCTTCCCAAAGTTACACACTGAGAACCAGAATGAGGACAGCTTTTGAGAAACAGAATACATCCATTCCCTCCTTCTTCTTCAAGTCCTTTTTAAAATGTAGGATGTAATAAATGATGGCCATCAAGTCCATGGACTTGGGCAGGGCAGGGTCACCTTGCTCTACCTACACCAACTGAGGCCCAGGGTCTTTGCTATAAGTGGTTGCTTTATTACTTATATATTAATCAATAAACTGGACTCAGAAACTTAATTTTCTTATTCCACTTTCAAAATTCTAGTCCTGCCATTTGAAAAATCACGGGCAGTTGTGTCCTTTATCTATACCCATAGTGGTCTTTCTATCTATTGTCTAAGGTCAAGGGGCAAATAAATGTAAATTATTGTGGGCATCAACACCTGAAGCCAGAGAACCTCGCCCAGGATCAGAGGCCCGACACATCCACGAGGGCTCTGCTGACCTGCGCCCTGGGTCCGTCCCTCTTCAGGCTGCCTCACTGCCATGGAAGGGGGAGTCTGTCTCATGAGGGTCCCATCTCCTGTAGAGCTGAAAACTCCCTAAACAGGGGAATGACCAGATATAAGATAATGATAAAAAAGTTATCTAAACTTAAAGGTGATTATTAAATCTGATCTCCTGATGTCACCCCAGAGTTCTTGAACCTGCTGGTCATGGTCTCTTAATATCTGTTCCCTATGGTCAACTTTATTTTCGAGGCATTACAATCTGTCTTCCACAGATTTTCTTTATTTGTTTTTGTCATCAAGCTTTTGAAATCTAACATGTATTTTTGGCTTCTTTTTCAAGTTCACTCAACATGTGTCCTCTGCTGTTCCCTGAATCACCACCATTTCAAGAGAAGTCGCTGAAATCCATGTGCTACAATCACGTCGGAGCAAAGCCATGTGGTATTCAACCCACAGAAAAGGAAAACCTAGTTGATGCTGTCATCCATAGTCCCTCTAATCCAGGTGTGAACTAGTAGTAAAATTCTGGAATAGGTTGAAAATTAAATATTAAATATCATAGAATTGTCTCACATTATATGGGAGCTGAATTAGGAGGAGGGAGAATTGGGCCAAAGAAAAGAGAGAAAAAAGAAAGAACAGCTAAAATGAAAACAAGAATGCACACCAAGGCAAAATCCAGGAAAAAAAGAGACACGTGGGGGCTCTGAGGCCGTAGTAAAGTAAGAGGGGAAAGCGGGTAAGAGGACGGGGTGATTGAGCTGGGAAGACGGAGCAGAGAATGCAGCTGGCGGCTCCTCGGACACAATTATACGCAGAAGGAAATGGATTTCAATCCCTTTTCTTTTCTTCCTCTCTCCCTCCCCCTTTCTCTCTCCTCTATGGTTTTCTTTCCACTTTCTTTATTTTTATTGGTACTTCCTACCTAGACATAACCAGATGTCCCCTCTGGAAGGTCTGTATATGTCCACACAGTGACTCTGTTATGATTCCCTTTGGGTTTCTCTCCTTTCCCTTCCTCTCCCCCCATTCCCCTACTTCCCTGACCCTCCCTCCCTGATTTCCAGGACACCTGACCCTCCCCCGGGAACCTTCTATCTCCCCCTCAGCTCTGCCCTCCACAGATGAGAGAAGACGCAGCCTTGACTCTCTGAGTCTTGTTTGCCTGAGCCAGATGCTCTCCCTTCCCACCCCTTTACCAGCCATGCCGGGATTCCATTCTCCTGATTCATGGCTGAGGGAGCGTCATTGTGTGTGCACCACGCTGCCCTGTCCACTCCTCTGTTAAGGTCTGTAAACAAGTCATAATAACACCTGGTATTTTGCCAGGGGAATGTTAGAGTTCCTAAACAAGTCTGGATGGTGCCTGGCAAAATGCCAGAGGGAGTGGTTTGAGAAGTAACAAAAGCGAGCCATTAAGTGTGGAGATTCCTTATTGGTTGACTGATGTATCTAGTTTATGCTAATTAAGATAAGCTGTGTGGAATGTATAAATAGCTCTGTTGTCCTACAATAAATGGCTCCCTCTCCTGCTGTATCAAAGTACAGAAGTTATTCGTCACCCCCCAGCACTCCTCCACTCACAGGCTTCCAGGTTGGATCCACCGTTTGGCTATTGTGAATCCTGGGAACATGGTAATGGCTGGGCTGGTCTCTCTAGTGTGCTGATCTCAGTTCTTCTGGATAAACACCAAGGAGTTGGATGGCTGGTCATCTGCTGGTTCCATTCAGATTTCAAAGAAATCTCCGCAGCGCTTTCCAGAGTGGTTGGAATAATGTGAAGTCCCACCAACCGGGTAAGATAGACCTTTCCCCACATCCTCACCAGTGTTAATTATCATTTATACACTTGATAATCACCATCTGACTCGAGTGAATCTAGTTGGTTTTGATTGCATTTCCCTGATTACTAGAAAAGTTAAGCACTTTTTCATATATTTGTTGCCCATTTTTGTTTCTTCTTTTGAGAAATTTCAATTTAGTTCTTTTGCCCCTTTATTCTTTGGGTTATTTGTTTTTTGTCATCAAAAGTTTTAGATCTTTATCTATTCTGCATATTAACATCTGTCAGAGGAGTCGCTGGCAACACCCCCCCCCCATTCTGTAGGCTCTTTCTTCACGCCCTTAACGGGATCTTTGTCTGTGCAGAAGCTTTTTAACTTGATGGCATTCCACTGTCTGAGTCTTGGCTTGATTTCTTGGGTTTGAGGCATCTCGTTGAGGAGTTGGGGCCAGCACCTGTAGGATGGAGTACTGACCCTAGGTTTTCCAGCAGTTGCCAGGTTTCTGGTCTGATTTCTAAGTTTTGATGCATTTTGCTTTGACATTTGTGAGAGGGAAAAACTGGGACCTACTTTCGCTCTTGTATACATGAAGACCCACTTTTCCTAGCACCAGCACCATTTATTAAAAAGGGTGTCCCACACAGATCTTTGGCTTCTTTGTCAATATCAGACAGTTGCAAGGGGTGCCCCTGTGTCTTGTGTTCCTGTGTAACCCCATTCTCTTGCCTGATTGCTCTTCCTGCATTTCAGGATCTACACTGAAGAGAAGGGCAACAATGCTCCTCCTTTGGTGGTTCCTGACTTTAGAGGACTAGCTCTTGGCGGGAGGGCGCTGGCCCACCTCCAGAACAGTAGTGCAGTGCTGCAGCCTTCCCACTGTGAGGACTCAGACACCCTCTCCTGGAGCCTGTGTGCTCCCTCCAGGGACCTCACAGTGGCCGCCTCCTCTGTAGGCCAGTGGTGCTTTCCCAGAGCTGACCGCTGGTTTCCATGATTTTGGATTCACTCGCACTGATTCGGGTCCCCTACCTATTGCCTATTGGATGCAGCCTCCTCTCTAATGCACAGGCTCCCGACTCCGTCCCTCTGTGGTTTCAATTTTCTTATCCCCTGGCCTCACTGGCTCCTCCATCTGTGCTGCCCACCCACTCACTACTGGTGCCTCCCTAGGGAATCGGGGTTATTTCCACGTTCAGTTTCTGACTTCTGTGACTTGTAGATCTTTCTATGTTGACAGTTCAGTCTTAAGCTTCAGTGGGCTCCCCAGTTGCTCACCTCACTGAGAAGCCGTCTTCCGGCTTTTAAGTCGGGTGTTGAGGAAGGGCTGGGGCTGCACCCTCCTTCCTCCGCCCTTCTCCTGCTCCTCGTGTCTCCGTCTGACTCTACCATTGGGCTTCAGCAGAAGACAGATGGATCTTTATGAAACACAGTGGAGCATCACATCCCGGTGGAGGTAAGAACCGAAAGGCTTGCAGCAGACGTCCTTCTTCATTTTTTGCAAAGTGAAACAGACTCTGGCACCTAGTACTAAGCTGCTGCAGTCTGGAAAGTGCCTTTTTCTTGACAGCTGCCCACCAGGCACATTGGAAGCAGTCAGCTGTACTGGGTGCACATTTAGGAGTGGATCATCTCTCCAGTCATATTTCACTTATTTGGCTTTTTTGCCATTTTATCTCTCTTTATCCCACTGCTCCTTTCCACTGGTGGCATATGGTGACTGGATCTCTGGAGAGAAAAATTCAGGCAGAAATTAAGAGAAATGCAAGAAGAGTCAGGGAAACATGGCTTGTGCTGTTAGACCTGCATGTTTCCGGATGCCCCAGTCTTGAGAGGAACCCCGTGCAAAATGTTCTAAACCATCCTGTGCCCTAGAGGCTCCTTTTACGTAGGAGAGGCAGCAGGCAGCAGAACTGGGCAGTACTGGCCCACAGCAATCCAGGGGGCCAGGCCTGGACCTGGGGCAGGAGGGCGTGGACACTAAGCTCTGCAGTGTCCTCCTGTGACTGCCCTGCAGGTCATGAGCACTGGCCAGCTCCTCCACTTTAGTGAGCATTGGGGTGATACTTGTCTCTCTGGGTGACCAGCTCCTTTCTCCATGTACTATTATTTACTGAGTTTGAATATTCTCTTTACCTGTCTCAGGAATAACCGATGATCCTTTCCCATTTTGCAGTGAAAACCACTCACACTGTTGTAGTATCATCATGTTTGAAATAGCATGGAGTCCCACGGTCGTCATTTTTCCTTATTGTGACCTAAATACCTGACAAGAACAAGTTAGACTGACTGTATATCCTCTTCTGAAAAGTGACTGTTCAGGACCTTGGCCCATTTATTGATTTGTGTATGTGTGTGTGTGCTTAGCTTTTTAAATTTTTTAAATATTTTTTTTAGTTGTTGATGGACCTTTATTTTATTTATTGATATGTGTGCTGAAAATCAAACCCAGTGCCTCACACATCCTAGGCAAGCCTCTACCACTGAGCCACTTTTTGAGTTCTTTATAAACCCTAGAGATTAGTGCTCTATCTGATGTGTAAAGGGTAAAAAGTTTGTTCCGAGGATGTAGGCTCTCTATTCACCTCACAGATTGTATCTTTTGCTGAGAAGAAACATTTAGTTTGAGTGCATCCCATTTATTGATTCTTGATTTTAATTCTTGTGCCTCAGAAGTCTTACTAAGGAAGCTGGGGCCTAATCCCACATGATGAAGATTAGGGCCTACTTTTTCTTCTATTAGATGCAGGGTCTCTGGTTTAATTCCTAGGTCCTTGATCCACCTTGAGTTGAGATTTGTGCATGGTGAGCGACAGGGGTTTCATTTCATTTTGTTGCATATGGATTTCTAGTTTTCCCAGCACCATTTGTTAAAGAGGCCATCTTTTCTCCAATGCATGTTCTTGGCACCTTTGTCTAATATAAGATAATTGTAGTTTTGTGGGTTAGTCTCTGTGTCCTCTATTCTGTACCAGTGGCCTGCCAGTTTGTTTTGGTGCCAATCCCATGCTGTTTTTGTTACTATTGCTCTGTAGTATAGTTTAAGGTCTGGTATAGTGATGCCACCTGCTTCACTCTTTCTGCTAAGAATTGCTTCAGCTACTCTGGGTCTCTTATTTTTTCCAGATGAATTTCATGACTGCTTTTTCTATCTCTATGAGGAATGTCATTGGGATTTTGATTGGAATTGCATTATATCTGGATAGTGCTTTTGGTAGTATGGTCATTTTGATAATATTAATTCTGCCTATCCAAGAGCAAGGTAGATCTTTCCATCTTCTAAGGTCTTCTTTGATTTCTTTCTTTAGGGTTCTGTAATTTTCATTGTATTGATCTTTCATCTCTTTCGTTAAGTTGATTCCCAATATTTTTTTAGGCTATTGTAAATTGAGAAGTTTTTCTCATTTCCCTCTCAGAGGATTTGTCACTGATACAGAAATGCCTTTGATTTATGGGTATTGATTTTTTTTCCTGCTACTTTGCTGAGTTCATCATCGCTAGCAATTAGAGAAATACAAATCAAAACTTCTCTAAGATATCATCTTACTCTAGGCAGAATGGTAGCTATTATGAAGACATACAACAATAAGCGTTGCAGAGGATGTGGGGAAAAATCATACATTGCTGATGGGACTGCAAATTGGTGCAGCCAATATGGAAAGCAGTAAGGAGATTCCTTGGAAAACTGAATGGAAACACCATTTGATCCAGCTATCTCTCTCCTCTGTCTATAAACAAAGGACTTAAAAACAGCATACTACAGGGACACAGCCAGATCAATGTTTATAGAAGCACAATTCACAATACTAAACTGTGGAACCAACCTAGATGCCCTTCAGTGGATGAATGGATTAAAAAATGTGGCATATATAAACAATGGAATATTACTCAGCAATAAAAGAGAATAAAATCATGGCATTTGCAGGTAAATGGATGGCATTGGAGAAGATAATGCTAAGTGAAGTTAGCCAATCCCAAAGAACAAATGCCGAATATTTTCTCTGATATAAGGAGGCTGACTCATAGTGGGGTGGGGAGGGAGATCATGGGAGGAATAGACAAACTCTTGATAGGGCAGACTGTGCTGACTGTCTACTTTGTGCACAGAAGTTGTTTAGTTTGATGTGGTCCCACTTGGTAATTGAGCCTGTGGTTCCTTTGTGTTTGGTGTCATTTCCAAAAACTCACCATCAGAGCCAAAAACAAGGAGACTTTCCCCTACATTATGCTTCAATAACCCTATGATTTCAGTTCTAATGTACAAATTTTTATTACATTTTAGGTTGATTTAAGTGTAAGATAAAGGCTCAATTTCATGTTTTGCATGTGCATACCCAGTTTTGCCAGAAGTGTTTATTGAAAAATATGTGAGGATATCTCAGCATCCCAGACAAGCTTTGTTGGTTATTTCCCATAAATTAAATTTCAAAGTAGGAACTTCTAGCATTGAGCTAGAATCTGCAAGCACACTTGGAACCATCTGATCCAAAGGTCTCTTGTACCATGAGATGCACTTATTCACTGAATACAAAGCAGCCACAGTTACAATCATGTGAATCATCACAATTGTGTCAATTACAAAGGTCTTTGTCATTGACCAGTTGATCATAATGTCTGCAAAAATGAAGCAAATGAGGTTTCCAAGGTCTTACTTGATCTGTAGAAGGAGTGAATATCCAGGTTTTGTGAATAGAAATCTGATTGGATCACCAGAACAGGGAATTGTGGCTTCTCGACCATTCACATCTTTGAGCTAGTTTGCAGACCCAAGATCCCTGAATGATTGGCAGCAGATGCACATGAGTAACATGGCTAGGCAAAAGAAGGGCACTCTTCCCCAGAGAAACATGCTGTCACTTCCTAGGGTGGCAGGTGGTGGGAGACAATGTACCTTTGGACATTTCAGAGATTTAGGGACTCTGGGTATGAACTGACAATTTCTAGAGATTCAATACTTCATTGTGACCATCAGTCAGAGAGTTGGTGGGTCAGATGAGCAATGTAGTTTATCTCAGGTCCAAGGTTTCCTATGTGAAATCAACAGTCGTTTAGGACTCACTGTTGATTTGTAGGTAATATATGGTTTGTGGTTGCTTTTAAGACTTAATTTTAACAAACTGACAATGATGGGTTTGGATATAAAATTACTGAGTTGATTTTGTGTATGATCCTCAGTTATTTTAAATTTGTAGGTTTGCCTTTTTGATTGTGTTTGAGGAGTATTCAGCCCTCTTTATTTTAAATATTATGCAATTTTTCAAAGATGGAATGCATGTAATGTACACTTTTACTTGTTAAAAATAGATCAACATAAGGAATGGCTATTTCCTGGGTATTTAAGTTTGCTTTAAGAGCAACAAGGTCATCTAAAATATTTTTCATTCCTTATGTCTTACACAAATACATATATCTGCAAGATTGTGTCCTAGATGTGAAATTCTTGGGTCACACTGTGATTAGTAAGTGGTTTTAGGATAACTTTCTAAATTGTTCTTCTGCATCCTCTGCAGAAGTGCTGGTAGTGAAAGAGCCACCTCACGTGCCCGAGAACATCAGGCCCTCCTGAGGGGTGGCAGGAAGGAGAACGGAGAGTTGGCAGTGATCTCGGGGTCAGTGTGGAACTGTCAACAGCTTTGTGGCCTGAGGATGTGCCATTGTGTAAATGGGCTTCTCTTACTGGGATTTGAAACACCACAAACCTAACAGTAATTTCAAACTTGTTTATGGAAAGGACCAGTGAAGTAGATATTTTCTCAATGCCTGTTTCTCTTACTGAGCACGCCGACACTTAGCCAGGTGTCCATCTCTGTGAATCAGCACCAATGGGCTAAGAATTGCATAACCAAGGGTCAGGATTTCTTGAGCAATTCTTGCTATAGAATCATGGTGTATGAAGAAATTTGAATATAAAGAAATAAAACAATCTGCCCAATAAAAGAATAGAAAACAGAACATCAGGAGGAGGATGCTTTGAGCAGCCTTCACCTCACGGGGGCTTCTGTAGAGGATCTTGGAGGTCTGAAGGTGGAGCACGTGCTGGTGGTGGTTGTGGAGGAGGAAGACCATGTAGCCACTGGTCCCGCCCATGGCACCCTGGAACACAGCATCTCTGAAGACCATAGGAGTGAAAAAAACACATCTGATTATCCCACTTCCTGGTAGAAAATAGCAGTAGTTGTCATTTGTACTGATTTCTGATGTGTTCAAGCTGCTGATATTTTTGATGTAAAATGGTAAGTTCATGCTTATCGAGGAATTGAGAATCCAACAGAAGAGGAACAAGGGAAGCAGGTGCCATGCAGACCTGGGCTGCAGCCTCCCCCACCTAGAGGATCTGGGACTGATGGTGATGGCCTGGACCACTGTGAGGAGACTGGTGGTGCAGATGGACAGGCCCCGGGCCACCCTCTCTAGGTAACCCAGTATCTTACAACCAACATGGTACAGAGAATTCCTCAAACCAAAAGCTGCTAATGTCTTTGTCATTCCCTTGGAAAGAAGCATTATGATATGTTTATAAAAGTCAGATGAATGAGAATAATGTCTATAGATTTCCTGCCAGTGCCCTTCAAAATGCACATATAATTCAAAGAAACAAAGATGTTCCCCACAATGCCCAGGCCTGTTAGAATGACAAGAAGTCTTACAACACCTTCCTGGGAACCTTCAGTATGAAGGTCCTGATGTAGATGGCCAGTTATTAAGATGACACCCTGTTCAAGAGGAGGCTCTGGGCCAGCCACAGAGCTACTCGGTTCTCAACTTTGAGATTCAGACACCAGCTGCCCAGGAGGCAGAAAGTTATGAGCCCAGTCTGATAATCATAACTGGGCTTCTCATACCTATGAATTTGGTTTTGCTAGTTTTAAAGAAACTTTCTCACAATAGCTGTTTTGATCGTTATATGGGTACAATAAATGTGCTGAGCTTGTTCTGTGTCACTATCTCCTTACCAGGGATCAATGAACCAGGGAGATGTAGCTTTTTCCTATTTGTGTGTCTATTTGTCTTTTCTCTATACCATCATTGCCCAGTCCGGTCATCTAAATTAAGGGCTGTGCCGATCCTGACACCTGGCTTTTTAGATTTCTACAGTTTTGTAGTATATTTTTTAAAATATTTATTTTTTAGTTGTAGTTTGACACATACCTTTATTTTTATTTATTTATTTTATGTGGTGCTGAGGATCGAACCCAGGGCCTTCCACAGGTTAGGCGAGTGCTCTACTGCTGAGCCACAACCCCAGCCCTTTTGTAGTATGTTTTGAGCTCTGAAGGAGTGTAATGTCTCCTTTTTCATTCTTTTTTTTTTTACATAAGATGGGTTGGACTATGCTTTTAATTCTCTGAGGAATATCCAAATACTTTTAATATTGAAAAAGGACCATTGATCCCAGCCACAGTGCACACATACTATCGGAGCCATGTTTCCACACCCAAAGTTGTTTTTTACCTAGTTCCTTGAAAACACTTATTATTTCTTATCTCCTAGCTAAGAACAATCTAACAGCTGTGAGGTTCTGTCTTCTGGGAATTTTATTTGCAGCCTCCTGATGGCAGTGATGTTGGGTGCCTGCTCATACATTTTGTGGACATTTGCACATCTTCTTGGGAAAATATTTTTCAAGGGCCTTGCCAATTTTAACTTCCTTAGTTATGGGTTGTTGGTTTTTTGTTTTTGGTTTTTTTTTTTTGTGGCTATGTACCAATGTTAGTGACTTACATATATTGGACAGTAAAACGTTACTAGTCAAGGATTTCAAATGTGGGTCTCATACCATTGCTGGCTTTTCAATGTGTTGAGTGCCAACTTTGTGTGCAGAATGTATTTGGTTTGAAATAGTGTCACTTGGTAATTTCTTCTATTTTTTCTGATTTGGATGTCATACATAAAAACTCACTAAGTAGCCAAAGTCAAGGAGTTTTTCCCTATATTGAATTTAAGGAGTTCTACAATTTCAGTTATATTATGGAATCTTTGCTAAAATTTGAGTAGAGTTTTGTGTATGGTTTAAAGTTAGGGTCCAATATCATATTTTGCATGTGAGTATCTAGTTTTACCAACACCATTTGCTGAAGAAATTTATCAGGATAGCTCTGCATCCTAGATGAACTCTGTTGGTTCTTGGCTATCAGTTCAACATCAAATTGGGAGGTGCTAGCACTGAACAAGAATCCCTGAACACAAAGGGAACTATCAGATCCCAAGCACACATGTGCCATTTGGTGACACTAATTCACCAAGTGACAGTGGCCATGTTTACCATAATGAAAAATAATCAGAACTCTGAGACGCAGAGAAATTTTGGGCATTAATCAACTAATCATGGTGTATATAAATGGAACATATGGGAGTTCTGCCCAATCTTTCTGGATCTGTAGAAGTCAAAACCTCAACTCTTGTGAGTGGAAATCTGAGTTGAATCACTAGAACAGGGTTCATGCTCCTCCATTAACGCCCATTCTGGAGCCAGTCTGCAGATACAGAGCTCCTTTGTGGATGGAGATGCTCATGAGGGACCTTGCTGCACTGCCAGAGCACACTGAATGCTCCCTCCCACTATTCCCAGTGAGACCTTCATGGACCTACATTGATGAGTCATAGAATGACTCATCATTGGAACAAGGGAACCATCAGACATT
The DNA here is from genome assembly GCF_052094955.1 of Ictidomys tridecemlineatus. Classification (NCBI taxonomy): domain Eukaryota; kingdom Metazoa; phylum Chordata; class Mammalia; order Rodentia; family Sciuridae; genus Ictidomys; species Ictidomys tridecemlineatus. The sequence continues at coordinate 155,894,391 of NC_135484.1, read as the reverse complement.
TCAGCAATTATCTGACACTGGTTCAAACTAAGTATAATTGCTGGAGACCCCAATTATTCCTGCATCCACCAATAAAAGGAGGGATTTAGTACGTTTATGATGAGTGAAGTTTTCTAGGGCCCAAGATCTCTTGTATGAAATCCACCATCAATTAGAAATGGTTGAAGACTGAGACCTGATGTATTCTTCTGGTTACTTTCTAGGTATTTCTTGTTCTAATTTTTAGCAAAAATAGGTCTGTGTGTACCCATTGCTGTGTCAATTCCTTGTAATAAGGTCTTCTGGGTTTCTGTATATGGAAGTTTATCTCACAAAATTAGAGGACTATCGGTCATCTCTGTGGTGAGCCGTTCCTGCGGACTGTGGTCGCCATTACATGATGGTGCTGTCTCCACTGTGGTCTGTGAAGGACAACTCCTTATCAGAGAAAGTTGGCGTATTGTCAACTCCTTATCAGAGAAAGTTGGCGTGTCGTTTTCTAGCACCCTGTGAGAAGGGTCCACGTGGCAGCTTCGCATTGGGGTTCGCGGTGCTTTATTAAGTCTGGGAGGGGCATCCGGTTATTATTCCGGGGATTAGAAGAATTATTAGAAGAATGTCAAGGGCCTGAATAAACTGCTGAAAGAAGATTCCTGAGTCGCGTCTTCCTTGCGGGCAAGGGGGTCGCGACAAGTGGTGCCGAAACCCGGGAGAAAAGAAACAAAGAAACACCCAGGAACCAGAACTTTCAGCAGTCAGGGAGGCGCGCCGGTAAGTCCCAGGTAAGGTGGGACCCGCTGTTAAAAAGCGGAGGCTCCTCTATACATGAAGAGGGAGCGTTAAAAGGTACCTGCTCCTCTGTAAATAAAGAGAGGGCGTTACATCTCATAGCAATTGCACTCTGTATTTTCATTTTGTTTTCTGTGTATTTTCGTTTTGTTTTTGTGTACTTTCACTTTCGTTTTCTGTGTTTTCTTGTGTTGCGTCATGGGTGCTGTGACTTCAAGTCCACTTCTTCTGGCCCTAGATGGCCTTTTACGTTCCAAGGGACTGGAGGTGAAACGCAGTACCTTAGAGAGATTTTTACAGAGGGTAGATACAGCTGCACCGTGGTTTGCATTTTCAGGCAGCCTCACTACACCCAGCTGGGATAAATTAGGCAAAGACCTTGATTTTGCTTGTGAGCAAGGCATGCTAGAGGGCGGGGTGATACCCCTCTGGAAGATGGTCCGTAGTTGCCTTACAGATGGCAGATGCCAAGAAGCGCTTGTTAAAGGGCAAGAAGTTTTAGAACAATTACATGAAGAAAAATCAGAAACAACAGAGAGTGAAGTGTCTCAGGAAGAGGGGAGTGTGCGGGGCGTGGAGAACGGGAGGAGACTGTATCCAGATCTCAGTGTGCTGCGCACGCCCCCATGCGAAAGTGGGTCAGAGGTAGAAGATAATGAAGAGGAGGAGGAGCTGGGGACGCTGTCTCGGCAGCTAGGGAGTTTAGGTACAGGGAACAGAGATAAGCAAGGGCTCAAGAACGGGCGGCCTCCCGATCCGCCTCCGTATGGCGGGGGTGTTTCGGGACGAAGTTTCCACGCCCAAACATGGAGGGCTGTTAACGCTGAGATGGGTCTTGCTTATCGAGTTTTTCAGGATGATAATAGGGGAAGATTTCATGAGCTTTTGGATTTCAAAATTGTAAAGACCCTGGCGGAGTCTGTGCGCACTTATGGGGTCGATGCCGCTTTTACACTAACTCAGGTAGAAAATCTGTCTAGATACTGCATGACTCCCTCTGATTGGGCTAGCCTCGTTCGGGCTTGCGTCTCCCCAGGCAAATATTTGGACTGGAGAGCATTTGTGCTAGAGGGCGCAGCAGAGCAGGCCGCCCAAAATCATGCAGCAGGACACCCCCATTGGGACAAAGAAATGCTTTTGGGACAAGGGAGATTTGCTAATCAACAGACAGGATTTCCTCTTGAAGTATATGACCAGATTAATAATATTTGCATTCGGGCATGGAAATCACTTCCAAATAGAGGAGAGGTGTCTGGTAACCTGACTAAAATTATACAAGGCCCTACAGAACCCTTTTCAGATTTTGTAGCAAGGATGGTGGATGCCGCTGGAAAGATTTTTGGAGATCCTGATAGAGCCATGCCCCTTATCAAGCTCAAATACCCATAACTTGGCTCACCGAGGAGCCTGTTTGGGTGCCTCAGTGGCCCCTTCCCTCGGCTAAACTGGCAGCAGCCCATGACCTAGTTAAAGAACAACTTGACTTGGGCCACATTCAACATTCTACTTCTCCATGGAATACTCCCATATTTGTCATTAAGAAAAAATCAGGGAAGTGGCGCCTACTGCATGATTTACGAGCAGTTAATGCCCAAATGCAACTTATGGGGCCCATTCAAAGAGGGCTGCCGCTGCTTTCCTCTGTTCCTCAGGGCTGGCATATCATTGCTATTGACATTAAAGACTGTTTCTTTTCTATTCCTTTGCATCCTAAAGACTCGCAGCGTTTTGCCTTCACCCTTCCCTCATGTAATCACGAGGAATCAGATCAAAGGTTTGAGTGGGTTGTTTTACCACAGGGAATGTCTAACAGTCCTACGATTTGCCAGATGTATGTAGGGAAGGCACTCGCACCTCTCAGACAAAAATATCCTTCCATCAAGATTATTCATTATATGGATGATGTATTATTGGCAGCCAAATTAGAACAGTCAGTTAATGAGGCCTATAAAGACCTGGTGAAGTTGTTAGCTCAATATGGATTACATATTGCACCTGAAAAGGTTCAAACAGGGGATTCTATTCAGTATTTGGGAGCGACAATTGGATATGACATATTAAAACCACAAAAGGTTACTATAAGAACTCAAGACCTCCAAACTCTAAATGATTTTCAAAAACTGTTGGGAGATATTAATTGGATAAGAAGTTATTTACATATTCCTAATATCATGCTCCAGCCTTTGTATGCTATTCTTAAGGGTGATCCAGATCTTTCTTCCCCTCATACCCTCACTAAAGAGGCCAGAGCGGCCCTTATAAAAGTAGAAGAAGCTATACAACATGCTACTCTATGCAGGCTCCAGAGTGATAAACCTTTCCAGTTATGTGTGCTTGCCACTATGCGGCAGCCTACTGGAGTACTGTGGCAAGATGGGCCTTTACTATGGATCCACCCACATGTATCCCCAGGAAAATCTTTAGAATACTATCCTGATGCTGTTGCAGCGTTAGCACTTAGAGGGATTCAACAGAGCATTCAATTTTTTGGACAAGCACCTTCTTCTCTTATCATACCCTATTCTAAAGTTCAAATTAATGTTTTGTGTGCTACTCTAGACAACTGGGCCATTCTATGTTGCTCGTTTCAAGGGGATATCGATAATCATTACCCTTCTCATCCATTACTCCATTTTGTTAAAGAGCATCCTATCATTTTCCCTAAAGTAACTTCACTCACTCCAATTCCGGGGGCTGTTAACATTTTTACTGATGGCTCCAAGTCTGGAATGGGAGCTTATGTGATTAATGACTCTCCCCCTGTCCAGCATCAATTTGCTCCTGAAAATCCACAATGGGTAGAACTACAAATTGTCATTGAAGTTTTTAAACAGTGTTCTTTTCCTTTCAATCTCATTTCGGACTCCATCTATGTGGTGCAGGCGCTCAAAATTCCGGAGGCTGTAGGAGCTATTAGTGACACCCATAATGTGTCTGCTTACTTTAATCAGCTTCAACAGCTTATCCGTAGCCGTACTGCCCCTTTCTATCCAATGCACATTCGGGCTCACGCCTCTCTTCCTGGCCCGTTATCACAGGGTAATGCCTGTGCTGACTCGGCAACTAGAAGCCAGTTGGTATGCTTGGCCTCCTCCTTAGAAGAAGCTAAATTGTTTCATCACAACTTTCATGTCAATGCTATGACACTGTGCAGACGTTTTTCCATCTCAAGAGCAGATGCTCGTCAGATAGTATTACAATGTCCCCATTGTGTCACATTTCTTCATCCTCCTACTTATGGTGTAAACCCATGAGGATTGAAGCCCTTGGTTGTCTGGCAAATGGACGTAACTCACGTGCCTGACTTTGGTAACCTCAAATATGTCCATGTTTCTATTGACACATACTCTGGAATTATTCATGCTTCTGCTTTATCGGGAGAAAAGGCACATAATGTCATTACTCATTGCTTAGAGGCATGGGCAGCATGGGGTGCACCTGCATCCCTTAAGACTGATAATGGACCTGCTTATACTGGCAGACAGTTTACATCTTTTTGTTCTACTATGGGAGTACAACTTGCTCATGGGTTGCCTTACAATCCTCAAGGGCAAGGCATTGTTGAACGTGCCCACCGCACCTTAAAAGAAACCTTAGAAAAACAAAAAGGGGGAATAGGAGTTGACCATACTCCTAAAGAACGCCTGTCCTTAGCTCTTTTTACCATTAATTTTTTGAATTTGGATATTCATGGCCGCTCTGCGGCCGATAGACATGTGTCCCCTCAGCCCTCTGTGACTGGCTATGTTAAGTGGAAGGATGTTCTTACGGGCCAATGGAACGGCCCTGACCCCGTGCTGACATGGGCACGAGGATCTGTATGTGTTTTTCCCCAGGATCGCACGGAGCCGCTGTGGATCCCTGAACGCCTGACAAGAAGAGTCTCGAGATCTACTAACCAGCAGCAGGAGGTGCCACAACAGTCCCATGATGAGGAGCTTCATTCTGATGAGTGCTCTGGCTCTGATGCTGGTACCAACAGTACAGATGGCACCAATGCAGTGGTGGGCAGTGGCACGGGCATGGCCAATGCCAATGCCAGTTCATAGTAATTCTAGTGTCCTCCCCACTCTTTTTTCTACCTCATGTGAGATGTCTGCTCCTTGTACCTCTCCTAGAGAGGACATGGAAAATATTTTTAATCAGTCTCAAGTTAATCTCACAGGAGTTTTTTGTTTCAGCCTTGGGAACACTAATTGTATTAGCCTTAAGACCAAAAATTTGACTAACTGGGAGGACCCATTGCGGTCCAGTCGAGTCTCAGGGAGCATTCTCAGTGCTGTATTAAGCCAAGTAGTTTCAGGGAAGCAATCAGGCTCAGGGACCCCTGCAACTAGCTCTGTTTTAAACATAACTACTTTAGCTATTATCTCCGAGGTATTAATCCCAATGCCTCCTTCTTCTAATAGTACTTGCAATGCCACTCATTTCAAGGCCTCTCCCTACTGTACCCCTAATTTTGGTTTTCCCCCAACACTTACGCCTTGTCAGGATCATTCTTGGGAGAAACATCAAGTTGCTAAAGGTTTCTCCTTTTCCCCCCCTCTGAAGAGATATGTTTATAACTTTAACAACAATGCCAACTCCTCTACAGGAACAGGTTGGTCCTGGTTTCAATGGCTCATTTCCAATGAGAAGGGGGCTTCAGCCGATATTTCTGCATTGGCTCAATTACTAGGAGCCAAAAGTTGGCTGGCTAATGTTTCTGGCACTACTAAGGAGAGTGAACGAGGTAATAGGCTTACGTCTGTTTCGTTCAACTCTCTGTTACATTATGCCACATTGCCTCCTGCAATGGTCTGTATCCAATCCCCGTTCCTGTTCCTTTTAGCTAATGACACCTCATCGGGGATGCTGGATTGTTCTAATATTACCTGTTTCTTATCTGAGTGTTGGAATGGTTCTTGGACTGTAGCAGTGATTATGAAAATTCCAACTTTTGTCCCAATCCCAGTCACTGCGGATCCAGATAAATTTCCTATTGTAGAGCTACTTAGAGTCCGCAGAGATTTTGGAATCACAGCAGCTATAATGACAGCCGTGGCGGCATCTGCTGCTGCAGCAGTTACGGCCGGAGTAGCCATGGCCAGTCAAGTACAAACTGCTGCCACTATTAATCAAGTTGTTCAACAAACGTCCACTATACTTGAATCGCAAAATGCGATTAATTAACATATTTTGTCAGGGATTTTAGCTGCCAACCAAAGAATAGATTTTCTTCAAGCTCAGGTAGAGGAATTGGCTGACCTAGTACTTTTAGGCTGCATTGACCAACGTGCACATTTATGTATAACCTCTGTCAGATTTAATGATTCCAGGAATGCTTCCCACATCATTGGTGGATATCTGGCCGGGAATTGGTCCATGGAAGCGGAAGACATGATCCAGTCTCAACTAACCCAGATAGCTGTCTTGAATAGTACCCGTGTCGATCCCGTGACTCTGGGTCAATTCACCAATTGGATATCTTCTGCCTTTTCCTTTTTTAAGGAGTGGGTGGGAGTAGGCATTTTTAGTGCACTGTGTTGTTTTGGGATGTTCCTCTGTTTGTGGTTTCTCTGTTGCCTTAAAGCTCGTAGTGCTCAAGATAAGGCTATGATCATACAAGCTCTTGCTGCTTTAGAAACTGGCAACTCACCTCAAGTCTGGCTTGCGCATCTTAAGCAGTAGATCTTTGACATGGTCATTGCACCCCAAGTTATTATAACATTGCACTGGGATTGACATGTCTTTCCTCGTTATTCTCTTAGTGTCAGAAAGCCCTTGCACTCTGCTGGTCTTGCTACCATTGCACGCAGATGGGTTTCTACACTAGTGCCTTTGACATGGTCATTGCACCCCAAGTTATTATAACATTGCACTGGGTCCGACATGTCCTTCTTTTGTCTTTCTTTTAGTGCTGGAAAGCCCTTGCACTCTACAGGTCTTGTTGCCATTGCACGCAGAAGGGTTTCCACACTGGTCTTTATCTGTCACTTTAAAGTCCGTGCCTTTCTTTCAGGGTGCTGCCAACTTGTTTGTAGTTGTACTTCTGCATGGCCACAGTTCAACCTCAGCTATTCCCTCTTACTCACCATCGTCACGATACAGGATGCGAGGCAAGGCACTGCACTTGAGTGATCCATTGAGAAGAGGGACCTCAAGGGGAGCATGTCCTATTGCATGCGGGTTTGACGTGTATCCGCCCCGCCCCACGAAAAAAGGCGTCGGCTGATATGGTGTCAGATCTGGGGAAGGCGCCCCCTAGGGCTGGACCATACTATGCAGCCACTTCTGCACAGTGGGATAGGACCTCTACTCTCACCTGTATTGTCTTAGTGAAACAAAAAGGGGGAATGTGGTGAGCCGTTCCTGCGGACTGTGGTCGCCATTACATGATGGCGCTGGCTCCACTGTGGTCTGTGAAGGACAACTCCTTATCAAAGAGAGTTGGCGTATTGTCAACTCCTTATCAGAGAAAGTTGGCGTGTAGTTTTCTAGCACCCTGTGAGAAGGGTCCACGTGGCAGCTTCGCATTGGGGTTCGCGGTGCTTTATTAAGGCTGGGAGGAACATCCGATTATTATTCCGGGGATTAGAAGAATTATTAGAAGAATGTCAAGGGCCTGAATAAACTGCTGAAAGAAGATTCCTGAGTCGCGTCTTCCTTGCGGGCAAGGGGGTCATGACACATCTCCACTATAAACATCTTGTAAGCTTTCTAATGTGCAAATGATGCAGACTTCATTCCACTATTTACATTTTGCTACTTTAATTGTGTACATATATTTGAGAAATCAAAAAAAAATTGATGGTCTACCAGTCATGCCAAAGTGCTCCAGTGGCCAGTGTTTCCCATTTCTCTCTCCTGTTTCACACTCCACATGTGTTTAACAATGTTAATCATGTGCTTTATTCCTTTCAATTACTTTCTAATTATGATTTCTGACATACTTTTATTTTCTCAACTCAATATCTACATTTTAGAGTGAAGAAGAATTATACTCATCTAGGGAAAATTAAATCCAGGCAAACCCTGACAAAATGATTCCGACAGTCATCAGCCACCTTCTCAATCATTTATATACTTGTCTCTTATTAGTGTCAGTCATCTAATTCTCATGATTCCACCTTTTCGTGTTATTTATTCCTAACCACACCTCTAAGATCAGCACTCCTTGACCTTGAGCTCATAAGCAGTGACCTGTTCAGAAATGGCGCATGTTATTTTTTTCTCTGCTCTAGACTTTAGGATACAGCTGTCTCAGGAGAACTGTGGAATGAAGACAGTAGTTCATCCTTTATCTTCAAGGACACTGACATTATATGAGGCAGATAAACACTAATCTTGGAATATGACCTAATAACATCAACACATTATTTTAAATGTGTGTTAACATGGTATAAAGAAACCACACATCTAAATATAAACAGGTTCACAAGAAAGATTGTAGAACAATTTGACAATTGAGGAGAAAATCCTCTAAGTCAATTCTGATGCCTTGAAGGGAATATGATCAATAATCAATAGCATCAGTAATATTTCAAAATGACTTAACCCATACCTTATTGCCAAGCTGGGCACACACCTGTAATCTCAGCTGCTCAGGAAGCTGAGGCAGGAGGAGTTCAAAGCCAGCCTCATCAACTCAGTGAGACCCTGTCTCTAAAGAAAATACAGAATAGGGCTGGGGATGTGGCTCAGTGGTCAGGGGCCCCTGACTTGGTACAAGAAAAAAAAAACGTATTTCTATATCTGTGCATTCTACATGAGAATATGCTTTTATTCCATTTAAGAAAAAGTAAAATCAAGTACACTTCATTATATCATAATATCATGTGTATTTCTAAAGATAAGGAGAAAATATCAAGAAGTGTAAACCCCCTATTACTCCCTTGAAACAAGCCATGATTTTTTATCAAAACAAAATTCTCATTTATTAGAGAAAAATGCATTTAACTTCTGAGTTAGCAAATCAGAAAACATGGAAAGAAAACTAAATCATTTTCATTATAGCTCCATTTGTTTCTATCAAGTGAGACAACTACACTTTCAGGCCTTTTATTCTTGCAGATTTCATAATGTAGACAAAATCCAATAAAGTATATTATTCCACCCTTATTTTTAAATACTATAGCTCTGTGAAGATAAGTCTATTAATTAAAATCACACCTTGGATATCAATACATATTAACAGAGTTTGATGTTTAAAAGAGAATTAAAACATGCAAATCCAGGGTCATACGAGAGGTAGAAAATCATACTTAACCAGCTTCATATGATGTCTGTCTTAGAATTGTCACAAGCTTATGGTGTGGAAATGTGCCTTTATGTGATTCTGCTGCCCTTACCTGATTTTTCATCACATACAGCAACACAAAACAAAGACTGTTTTCAAACCTCCTTACTAGAATGATCAATGAAATAGATATTATTTCAGTGTCTTTCTCTCTCACTGAGCACGCCAACATTCAGCCAGGTGTCCATCCCTGTGAATCAGCACAAATGGGCTGAGGATTGCATAGCCAAGGTCCAAAAATTCTAGAGCACTTCTTTTTAGGAAATGCTTCTCTAAGGAGAAAGTTACATATAAAGACATAAAGCAACTTGTCCAATAGAAGAAGAGAAAGCAGAGCATCAGAAGGAGGACACTCTTCGCAGCCTTCACCTCAGGGGGGGTTCTGTAGAGGAGCTTGGAGGTCTGAAGGTGGAGCACGTGCTGGTGGTGCTTGTGGAGGAGGAAGACCATGTAACCACTGGCCCAGCCCATGACACCCTGGAACACAGCATCTCGAAGGACCATGAGAACAATAAAAATCCATCCAATTGTCCAGTTTTGTAATTGAAAATAACAGTAGTTGTCACTTCTAGTAATTTTTGATGTGTTCATGCTGCTTATATGTTTAATATAAAATGGCAAGTTCATGCTAATCAAGGAATTAAGTATCCAAAAGAAGACTAACAAGGGAAAGATGTGCCATGCTGACCTGGGCTTCAGGCTTCCCCAGTTAGAACCTCTGGGACTGATGGTGGTGGCCTGGACCACTGTGAGGAGACTGGTGGTGCAGATGGACAGGCCCCGGGCCACCCTGCTGAGATAAACCACCACCTTACAGGCTACGTCACCTAGGAGGCTTCTCAACCCCAAACTGAATATTGTCATTGGCATGCCTCTTGAAAGAAGTGTTATGATGTTTGTAAAAGGCAAATGGATGATAATGAGGTGGATAGATTTTACAGTGCTTCTAAAATAGCACATACAGTTCACAAGAACCCATGTATTAAGCACAATTCCAAGTCCTGTTAGAAACATGAAGATTGTTCCTTTTACAAAATTTAAACCCATTTCTTACTTCATAGGCAGAATATCCTGGATGTAGCAAATATCTTTTTGAAGCAAACAACAGTAATGATGACATTTACCTGCACAGAAATATTTCACATGAACAGTTCCTAGAGTGTAAGAACAATTGGGATATATGTAATAGAGCAAATTGTGTCCAAATTTACACTTTCTGTAATGCTTTGAGGATCATTCTACATTCTTTCAAACACCATCTTGAGTACTATTATTCAAAACTCTAAATTTTCAACTCTGAATTTTTGTTAAGTTCCCTACAATCATTACTAAGTTGTTTGGTCAAATTCTTGATTCCTCATCCATGTTCAACCTCAGCATGGATACACTTGCACCTGCAATCCCACAATCAGATTTCTCCCTGTCATTTCTATATCATTCTATATTCTTTTTATGAGGATGCCAAAGTCCAAGATCATGCTTGACTGTTCTTGCCAACACCTAGTACACAAGCATTTGCAAAAATCCAGGTGCTCCACTGTCTTTAACAAATGTACATTCAGCTGTATTTCAAATTCCATTTTCTCTCTTTCTTTGTTCAGTGTTCCCTTCTATCTCTTATTTGGGCCAGAACCACAATTCCAGGCTTGCTTTATGCTTAGAGTTTTCCATTTTTCATGAGAAGAGCTTCCCTCTGTGTTTTCCTACTCATCAATAGAAATCTGTGGTTTCACTGCTTATTAATAGTCAGAGAGTCCCTGTAGTCCTCAATGTGACCCTAAACGCCAACCTTCACAAATGGAATCCAACAGGTAAAGCCAAATAATTCTAAGACAGGAAGCAATGAGTCACTAGCTTGAGAAAACCAGATCATGGGTACCGTGGAGCCAGCTATGGCCCAGGGAAGCCATGGGACGCTGCTCTTCCAGGGTCTTCAGCAGAGGGCTGAGCCCCCAGTGATGACCTCAGGAGATTTTAAGGGCAGCCTGGTTCATCCAAAGGTTAGGGTGTGAGGAACAATCACCTGCTCTGTGCTGTCAGGAGACAAAGCAGCCCATGACTTGGGAATCCCCAGTAAAACCTCCTGGTAGATAAGTTTGCTGGGAGATATTGGCATGAATGAAGTCACTCAAGTATGTTCCTGAGGGAATTTCACAGCCCTCGCAGAACCTTGGGGGAAACAATGATTTCGGTCAAATCTGCAGCCCATTCTGGTTGTCTTTTTTGCCACATACTCAAAAAATTGGACTTCTGTCATATTTAAACTTCCTGGGTCATTTCCATGCAGTCCTGGACAGGATGCTACCTTTTCCTGTCAGATTTCCAATCTCAAATCTCACCCATGAATTTATGTCAATTGTGGTCACTTTCTCCAAAAAAAGGACCTAGGATGTTGAAAAAACTTTGTAGGATTTTCACATATCAATGTGCAGGGAATCACGATTCTGCAATCCTTCCTCCCACCTCCTGCTATTTATTAAAAGATTGCACTAGATTTCTCTTCTGAATGTCCTGACAACAGAAAGTGCAAGAACACTAGGTACAATGTAGCCCCTGAATTCAGGAAGATTCATGATTGTTTTTCCAATTCTGTTTCCTCCACTAACAAATGGGGAGAATAAAGCCTGCACCAATGCCTTAGTGTAAAGAGCACAGAATCCTAAATATGTGCTGTGCAATGCCTTATGACACAAGCTTTGATGATCCAAAGCAGTTTCAACTAGTAGGTAAAGGACAAAAATGAAAATCACTGTCCATCACGGCCCTGAGGACATATTAAATATTTTCGTATTTCTTATATATTTCTAGTTTTTCTCATATTTTCAGCCCATTCCTACATTCCCAAAACACACAACTCTGAATCAAATTTGGGAGGCACTTCTTAGACATAAACTCCCTTCTCTTTCACTCTGGCAGAATAAAATGAAGAATGTCAGAGGAGAGAGTGGCCTTGTCCCAGATTGATTTTACAATTATCAAGTGAATGGTTCTAAAAGGAAGGACTTGCATTCAGAGAAATGTATCATCCCCCACCTGGAAATAACACAAACAGCTGGGCAGGTTCATGCACCCATCCTGGGGAAAATGTCCCAAGATAAATTTGGCATTGGCGGTCCTTGCCTCATGATACTGAACTAAACTTAAAAAACTGCTCTGGAATATTAATACCAAGAAAAATAATGAAAACACACAGGAATTTATAATCTGAAACTATGATTTTAAATGCTAATTGTTTTACTAGGCACTCCAACAAACAAACAGGTAGAGAATGAATTTGACTCACATGTAGATCTAATGTTGCTTGTGAGGACAGTTTCAGGGTGGGGGCAGAAGAAATGCCTTCAAGCTAAATACACTGCACTTAGAGACCCATAAACATAATACTAGAGAAAAATGGCATCTCAGAAGCCCAAAATATACCCCAAAACTAGGTACAAAAATATTATAAGCTACAAATGCTCATAGAGTCTTAGAAGGAAAAGGTAGAGGCTAAAGAAACTGAGCGTTACTAAAAGCAGACAAAGCTTCTCGCTTTCTATCCTCAGGACCCACCACTGAGCTCTCGGGTGCATCCTGATCCTGAACACAGCGTCAAAGATGTTCTGACTTAGCTGAGGGATGTCTGCTATCAATGGCCCCTACCTTCCTGGCCCCTGTGCATACCTTCAGATATCAGAAGAAGGGTGAAGATCCTAAGGCCCAGGCCCTCCCAGCAACTCCACTACTCAGTCACAGATCAGAGCTGCTAAGAAATGTCACATGTGCCTGTGATCAGTTCAGATCCTCAGGTGCACTCACCTTGGTGGCATGCTGCAGACCAGCTCCGTGTTGGTGCTTTGAAGGAGATGCAGCTTTCAAGGTTGATTTGTACCTTCTGGGTTTGTGGGCCCTTGCTTGCCATTACGACACCAAGGCTCCACTTTTCAGCACTGACACCTGTCAGAGAGAAGCAGTCCTCTGCAGAACTTCAGTCCCCCGAGAAGGACTTTCCCTCTCCCTCCACAATTACTGCACTTGTTTGACTCAGAAGTTACCTCAGTCTTAATTGGGGCTTAATTATTTTAATAAAAGTTCGTGCAGTGAGAAGTGAACAACCAGGCACATTTCTGTATCCAAGTTCCCAATTCTTGGCCTTCTCTTCCCCTTCCCAAAGGTCCTCTGCTGAATCAGAATGGTACCAGGGTCTCAGACCCAGTTTTCCTCATTTTTCGAGGCCTTTCCCATGTAGAAGGATGTGGTATGTGATGACCAGAACTCAGGACTCTGCTTTCAAGCAAGCCCTGGGCAGTTTTTAAATTTCCATTTCACGTCAAGATGGACTCCTGAACAAAAAGAGTTTCTAGGGACCTAGCATTTTGGCCTTCTGTCTTACAATGATAAGGGGCACTGTTCATTCTGCCTTCTTCAAGCTGAACAGGGACAAAGAAGGGTCAGGCCAGAACTTCAGGGAGGGCCTATCCTGGCTCTTAAGAGCTGGCTTACAGTCTGATTACTGAGTGCTTTCCTAGATCTTGTAAAAAGAATTTTCAGGCATTTTATTAGATAAGGTCCTGGTAAGAGCACCATGATGACTTTAAGGGGATGGCCCATCAATGGGGGCAGCCAGGGGACAGTTTGTCTCAAAGGTTCAGGGAGATGACTGCTGCCACTCCCAACAGCATTTCTGGATGCTTTCCTAGAGCTCAGCTATTTTTAATTGGACTATTCCGGATTTCTTGGTGAAATAACATTCCTCTCCTAAAAAGACCCAAGTGCCTCCCTTCTCTACCATTAGGAAGTCAATGGCTCTCTTGTTTTTGAGAACTACATTGGCTACGGAGGTAACTTGGATTTGAAGAGACTCTAGGGACTCTGCCACCTGCTAAAGTCCTCATTCAATTCTTGGGAGAGTGCAGAGTAAACATGGGTGGCTCTGCCTATTCCTGCTACCCCTGTGCCACTTGCGGCCAATATGCCTGACACAAGGAGGACTGGGGCTAGGGCTGCCCTTTTGCACTTGGAACATTGAAGTATAGTCCAGGAGCGGGAGGAAAGGGCCAGTCCAACCTCCCCCTCTGTGGGGACAGGTGCATGGAATACTGCATGCATGGCACATAAAGTGTGTCTGAGAGGCAAACCACTCCTCACATGCTAGGCGTGTGAGCGGCAAACCGCTTAACCCGTAGGCACAGCCCTGGGCGTGAGGCCATGTGTTGAGTTCCCTGTGCTTGCTCCATGGCCCACTCCTGGATTGGTCACTGCAAGGACAGTTATCAGACATTGCACTGGTGGTTGCTATAATCTGCTTGGCTACTGCCTGAGGTTATATCCATGGTAACTGCGCAGTAAAATCAGACCTGCTTTCTGCTTGGTCTCCGGAGGTCTTGAGTAGTGACTCCGCAGCCACACTCTCCTCTGCCTGTTTCATGGACCTCCTCACTGGACAAGAGAGAGCCTACACAGCTGGTACCTGAACAGGGACCTGGGTTAAGCTTATATGTGGCCCTCAGAGAGCAGTGAGCAAGAGGAAATGGGGAACCTACCAAGTTCCACCACAGACGCTCTTAGATTCTAGAGGTTCATCCCTGGGTAAGAGAGAAGCCCACAAGTTCTGGGACATAAACACCAGTCCATGGATAAGGGCTGGTGATGTATTGGATCCTAGGATATGCAACAAGATAATGGTAAATGTGCAGCAAGCTGAAGTGAGACAGGGGTGTACTTTACAATTTTTTTTTCTTTTGTGACAACCATTCAACAAGTTTAGGGGGCCCTGAAACATACCCTTGCCTTATAATGATGACCCTGAGGGAGAATGAGGAAGTGAGAGACAGACAGGGGGGAAAAGGTGGGGGTGACCATCTACCTCAAAGCAAGCATCCACAGCAGGCACAGGAAAGCCGGGGCGGGAATCTACTTCAAAGCAAGCAATCACCATGGGTGCAGGAGGGAGAGAGGCAGGAAATGGTGCCGCTAGCCTTCATGGTGCAGGAAGAGGTGACCACAAATGGCACAAGTGCTCCTTCTACTGACAGGCAAAGATGATATCCTGCCAAAGTCTGGCTGGGCACAATTCAGAAGCCACTTGTCAAAAAAACGAACTTTATTTTTAGAACACACACCACCACACAGCTCTTCAGGAAAAACCCTCAGAGCCCAACTGCCACCACCGGCTTCCCACAAGCCTCTCAACCTTCCCCCACTCCTCCTGCTCTTGAGGCTGATTGCCTGGGTCACGTGGGCAGAGGCAAAAAAGTCCCTCAATGAGCAGCTCTGTGGTCTGAAAGGGCAGGGAAAGAGCCCAATGAGCATCACCACGGAGGAGCCAATCAGTTGGCAGCTAGAAGTTGCTAGGGCTGCTGTGAGCCAATCATCAGCTGGCAGCTGGTGCTGGCAGCTGGAAGTTTGCTGGGGCCCCTTCAGCTGTGGCTCTCAACAATATCCTTCTCTGAGTCCATGACCACTGCCTCCTATGAGGAAATGCCATAGTCAGCAAGGAACTATGACAGCTTAGAAATGACCAGGCCACCAAACAGGCCCTACCCATTGTCTCCAGAAACCCATTCCAGGAGGCCAGAGGTCCTTTTGAAGATCTATGTAGGACAAGAGATGAGAAGTGCAGTAGGGAGTACAGGCCTCCCAGCCAACATGGCCCCACACCACAGCACCCTGCCACTTGGTGTCCACATGCATTGGGTGCCCTGAAGGAGTTAAAGAAGGTAATAAAAAAGGATGGGCTCAGGGGATGTTTGCAGAGCAAATGCTCATCCCTCAGTCTTGAACTCAATTGTCCTCAAGACTGGAAAGTTCTAGCCAGAGCAGCTCTTGAGCCTGAAACATTTTTGAAGTTGAAGGCATTCTTCTATGATGAATGTGAACAGCGGGGATCCTAACCACACCACAAATCTCAACCTCCCAGCTGAGTGCCTGCAGGGAGAGGGGATCTACAGTTCTGCAGTACAAGCCCCAGGCCCACCAAATTATTTTGATCAGGTGCGGCTCTGTGCTCTGAGAGACTGGAGGAAGTTACCAGCTGCAAAAGGTACAGTCTCTATACAGGGCTTCAGGCAGAAAGCCACCGAGGACATGCCACAGTTTATTGACAGGGTAAACAAGGTGGCAGAGGGGAAGGTGTCTCATGAAGGAGCCAGGGTGGCCTTAGCCAAGGAGTTGATCTGGGATGGACTAAATAAGGAACATAGAGCAGCAGTGGCACCAGTGCAAAATGGCACTCTGGATGGCTGGGTTTGGGCCACTCAGAATATAGGGACACAAGCAGCTCAGGTCTCTCTGCTGGCCTCAGCCATAGCAGCTGCATAAAAGTAGGACTAAGAAGGCTTTCAGGCACCTAGTAAGAGACTGCAAAAATGTCCACGCATTTTTACCATCAGCCCTTTACAACCTGCTGGAGTAAATCCCTGAGAGTTAAAATCTAATGCTTTATTTCAAATGGATGTTGCTCATTATGCACCTTTTCAAATTCAAAATATATTCATGTAGTCATTGATCCCTATTCAGGATTCGTAATGTCCACAGCCTCCACAGGAGAAACCACAAAATAGGTCACCTCCCAGCTTCTGAAATGTTTTGGAATTATGATGTTCCCACGTCTATGAAAACTGACAATGGGCCACCTGTACTAGAAAGGCATTTCAGGTGGTTTGCAATGATTGGCACATACAGCACTTAACTGGGATCCTCTATATCCTCAGGCTCAAGGTATCATGGGAAGAAACAAGGAATTAAAGACCATGACACAAAACAGAGGGGGGAAACTATAACAAGAGTCCTCACAATTCCTTCAACAAAACTTTATTTGCTTTAAATTTTCTTTCAATTTCAAAATTTTCTGCAGAAACAGCAGCCCATAAGCATTGGGCCCCCCTCTTGGGGCCCTCCCATCTACCTATGGTCTCATGGAAGGATCCCATTACAAATGCATGGGATGGTCTGGGGCCCCTGCTATCCACGGGTCAAGGGTTTCCATGTGTTAACAGGAGCCTCACCCTTTCTGGGTGCCTACCAGGAAAGTCAAGCCCTGGACCCCCAGAGCCACCAACCAAGAAGATGAAGGACTAACCCTGGAGGGAAAATGCCGCAAGCAAAGGTGTCAACAACACAAACGGACCTCACGTAAAGTAAGCTGGGTGATATTAAAGGTCTTGTTGACCAACCCATCGGATTGGCCCCTTTGTCTGCTGACAATCCCATCCCTGGGCCTATGATGGTGTCCTGCTGTGTGCAGCACTCACTGCTAATAGTGAAGCCTCCCATCAGGTAAATTGAGCTTGGTCACTAGGCCACCACTTTTAGCAGTGGCTAATTGGGAAGGGTCTTTACCTAAGCTCTTCTCTAATAACTCCAACCTTGATCCTGAGTTACCCATCCAGAATGTAACTGTACCCTGAAATACAAGCATTTCCATACCCATTTTGTTCTCTGTAGTAGATAATAAAATCTATAATCCAGACAGTCCCCTCTGTTTTGTTCTTGCCAATGAAACCATTGTAGATAACTATAATTAGTCATGTGTTGGGCTGTCTCTCACTGACCTTAGAGGCATAGTTAAGACTACCTGTAGCCACAGACTCCCCCATGGCAAAGGCAAGAAACTCTTACTACCAACATGCCCAATGATGCTTTTTGGAAAGCCCCCTTGGATAATGATAGCATTATCAGTGTGTCAGTCCCATACTTTATGTCCTTGATAAGAGAAATTTCTTTGGGAAAGGACAAAATCTATGCACCTGGGAAGGTGCAGCTCCCTAGGATGTAACTGATGTGTCCAAAAGCCATATGGGCTACTACAGTACCTCCTGGGACAAGCCGTTTATCAACCATTATGCAGGAAGTCAGTACATGGGGGATATCATGCCAATATTTCTAGCTGCTAGACCCATCAAATGGG
This sequence comes from Ictidomys tridecemlineatus, assembly GCF_052094955.1. Taxonomy (NCBI): domain Eukaryota; kingdom Metazoa; phylum Chordata; class Mammalia; order Rodentia; family Sciuridae; genus Ictidomys; species Ictidomys tridecemlineatus. The sequence continues at coordinate 155,876,458 of NC_135484.1, read as the reverse complement.
CAGCAGCCAGCTGGATGAATGGGTCTATATTAAGTCCAGACCCTGACCATGGATTTGCCTTTGTGCCAAATTATACCCACACCCACTATAAATGAGCTTGTGTTTCACCACCCTTTGCCATGCTAATAATCAATGATAGTGATAGCATAACTATCACTCATATCCCTTGTACAGTCAACACACCTGCTGGCTCACAAATGGTCTAACCCCTGCTGTGAAAGCTCAACATGTTTATCCTCAGAGTGCCCCCAACAATCTGGCTTCCAGTCCCCCTGTCCAGAGAGTGGAGAGTCCATGGGACATGGAGATGAAGAATCTTCTGAAGGAGATCCTGCACTGGACAAGGTGTGCACTTAGCCTCATCACCACTGGGATTATTGCCCTGGTGACCTGCATTGCTGTCACAGCCACTGCTGCTTCTTCATTCACTCAGAGTATCCAGATGGTTCAGATTATGAACAATGTGTCTACTGCCATGGCAGAAGCCATTCAAAATGACTTAAATAAACTAGTCATTCAGCAAGACCTAGACCTCCACCAGGAACAAGTCAATATTCTGTTTATGTTGCAGAGCCTCACTTGTGACCCTGAATTCCATATTATTTGTGTCACCCAATATGCTGTATCTGAAAATGTAACCCTACACTTCTCCAGTTTTTCTCAGTATATTAAGGGCACGTGGGATGCTAACTATGTTAAGACTGTGCATGACCTCACCAAGGCAATTGTCAAGATCAGTGAGACGAAGGTGTCTATCTTGACAACCTCTTCTTTCTTCCAGGGATTGACTGAACATTGGAAAACCTGATAGCCAAATTAACTAATTCTTATAATGCTATTCCCCTGGACTTCCTGTTTATAATAGTGATACTTTTTTCTTGCGTTGTGGGATGTTCATGTAACCATATGAAGGCCGCCGAATGAAAAACATCAATGCTGACTGCAGTCCTTGCAGCACAGTCAGAGGAGGGAGATGTGAGAACAGGTGCATGGAGTACTGCATACGTGGCATACGTTAAGTGTGTCTGAGAGGCAAAGCACCCCCTTGTGCCAGGCATGTGAGCAGCAAACTGCTTACCCCATAGGCACTGCCCTGGGCTTAAGGCCATGTGTTGAAGTCCCTGTGCTTGCTCCATGGCCTGCTCCTTGATTGGTCGCTGCAGGGACAGTTGGCAAGAAATTGCACTGGTGGCTGCTGTAATCTGCCATGCTACTGCCTGAGTCTATATCCATGGTAACTGTGGTCTCCAGAGGTCTTGATTAGTGACTCCGCAGCCACACTCTCCTCTACCTCCTCACTGGATGATAGAGAGCCCACACATCCCACAGAGTATGTGGTTATATCCAGTGTGAGGAGGACAGGGGGGAGAGGGTGGGAATAGGGGGTGTCAGGCAGTGAAGAATGGAGTTTCCTCAGAGGAAGGGGATGTCAGGTTCACTCTGGAGTGGCTGGGTGACACTGTAAGTTGTGTTGAATATGGAACCATTAGGTAGCATGGTGGAATAGAGGCATGGGGAGGGAGAGGGTGCACCAAAGAGGAGACATTGGAATGAAAAGGTCCCAAGAGGTTTCATAAGGAAGTGGTGAACAGACACTAGATGGGAGTCCATGGAGAGGGACAGGGTTTGTATCAATGAGCTGAGGGTGGAGGGACACAGAGACAGCAGTCAGAAGTGTAGGAGGGAGAGAACTGTGGAGCAGGTGTGAGGTTGTGTGGAGCTCTGTGAGCAGAGGGGTCCAGGTGTGGGCTAGCAGTGCTGTGGTCATTGGGCTATGCTGCTCATGGCTTACTGACCGGTTGATGCTGGCCTTAATAATCTGGCTATTCCAGCTGGATCTTTCCCTGCCCCTCTACACAGACCCCAGCCTTGATGGTGGATCCCAGAGTGGGTTCTGAGGCTCAGGGATGGTGTAGGTAAGGGCTACATTGGCTACTTCCTCAGTTGAGGGGGACACAGTTTGAGAAAGGAACTTCCTGGGGAGTGACGTGAATGTGATGGCAAGACAATGGGGACAATAAGCCCCATCAGAGCTCCTTTTACAAGCTGCCATTGGTTTGTGTGTGACGCATACATATCTGTGTTGGAAAAACATTCTCAGTCCCAACGAGGGAGTAGCTCCCTGTGATGAGACTTTGTGGCATGGTGGCTGTGCAGGCATCAAATTGGAGAATGACGGGCATGTTGGGTGTGCCCTCCAGCAGGTGGAGTTAAGAAGAGTTGGTGTGCCCCAGATTTTGTGAACCTGGAATTCCAGATAGCCTGTTATTTTGGAGCACATAGAAAACAAATAGAGAATGGAATTCAGGAAGAGAAATTAGAGATTCGTTCCAGAAAGAAGCTGGAGAGGGTGCCTTTAGGTGGAGGAATGAGATCTGTGCCTGAAATTGGGCCAGGAAAGATATGGCACAGGGAAGCCTGTTGTTCCACCCACAGGTTGTGAACCAAGACCAGTAATGGCACCAAGAGGGCACGGACTTAAGGTTCCTCTGATGTCCATGTTAATCTGATTTGGGGGGTTAAGCTGCAGGAGTACTTGGGACTGGAAGGAGGGGCCGGTTTAACCTTGCTGAGATGAATCCATGAGGGTCTTCCAACACACTTGGGGGCTTTGGGGTAGTCAGGAGAACTTGGAATGGTCCTGTCCATTTGGGGGATAAAAGAGAAGGATGAAGGTTCCTGAGAGACACCCAGTCCCTGGGACGAAGGGGACAGGTGGGCAGTAGAGAGGAGGGTTGTGGTTGGGTTGGCCACATGTTCAAGAAGCAGATGCCTCATTAGAGAAAGAGTGGAAAAGTGGTTGCTGAGGGGACTCAGGAAACAGGGTGGACCCCAGGAGGAAAGGGGGACACACATAAGTTCAACAGGGGCTAACGAAGGAAGGGGAATGGGAGTGGCTTTCAACCCATGAGGGCCAAAGTTTACAGACCAGGGGTTTTTAACTCTAGGAACAGGTTAGTGAGCTAGGATTTGAGGAGAGAACGAGCTTTTCAACTTTTCCTGAGGACTGTGGATGATAGGGAGTGTGTAGCTTCTAGGAAAAGTTCAAGGGTGGACTTGATGGGACATATGGGAAGTGAAAGGGGGCATGAGTGGGGGGAGGCCAAATCTGAGAATGATTTCCTCCAGAACAAGTTTAGTGACTACGGACAAACTCTCTGTGGTTGTAGGAGAAGCTTCTATTAATCCTGAGAAGTCTGCTGGGCAGGGTCCAAAGAGCACTGTGAGGAAGGGGGAAGAAGGAGAAGGAGAGGTGGGAGTGAGATGGGATGTGAGGTCAGGAGAAGGGTGACAAAGGATGGGGCCAGGCAGGGAAGACGTCCTCCTGTTGAGTGAAGGTGCACCTGTGAGGGATGAAGGAGGAGGAGGAAAAGCACAGGTGGAGGTGAGATGTGGCTGGGAGAGGAGGAGGAAAAGCACAGGTGGAGGTGAGAAAAGTGCAGGGGATCCTGGGGGTCAGAAGAGGGAACACCACTAAGATTGGGAGATGACAGGGTTAAGGGACAGCAAGCAAAGAGGACCTGTGCAGAGGAGCAGGACTGACAGAGGGGGATGAGAGCAAGAGGAGGAAGGTTTGCATATAAGGAATTCTGCCCACTCGCCACAGCAATGACAGAAGTTCTGTAAGTCCTGTGCAGTGGTGGGGTTGAAAGTCCATTCTCCAGCCAGGAGGAATCATTCTTTTTCATTTACACTGGGGCCAGGCTGAGTTAAAATAGAAAATGAGCCTGCAAGGTTTGAGCTCTGGAGACAAAGAGAGACGCCAAAGGTTTTTGAGGAGCCAGCCAATGGGGGAGTTGAGGGGATTTTAGATGGGGGAGACCCCATGGCTAATGGTACTCAGGAGCCCAGAGAAGGGAAAGAGAGAGGGAAGGACATCCCCACAACACCCCTGATTTCCCATGTAGAAGTGGACCGTCAGTGATGGTCATCAAAAAGAACCAATAAAATGATAAAACGTCCTAAATTCCCTGAAAAAACAATACTCAGAGCTGTCATGACTAGGCTACGTCAAGAAAAACAGACATCTTCATGCCTTTCCATAATTGTGCTGCCTTCACTTTTCTTCAGTATTGACGACAGCAGAGATATTTGGACAAGATCTGCCTCTATCTAGGAAAATTACGAGCAAAAGCAATTGCTCATCGCATCCCTGGAGGAACACAGAGACTACTGGCCCCATGGAGATCTTGAAGGATGTAAGCCTGGAGATCCCACGTCTCCATTTGACCCTCCTATCTGGCCTAGGTAAAGGACAGATGGATCTTGAAAAATGACAGTGAATGGTCACAAGTTTTTCAGGTGAGAATCACAATTGAATGCATTGTTCCCGAGAGTTCATTGATGTTTATTGATTGATTGATTGCAATCGAACATCTTCTTTTATCTGGTATTAATGCAGCTGTCAATCATGTAGATGTGTTTTTCTCCATCTTTGTCCACAAGACATGTGAAAACTAGGTAGCTTAGAGTGGCCAGCACAGCAACATGTCTTCACTCTCCAGTCTTGGGACATTTATTATCTCTACCTGTCACTGTCATATTTTTTTTTTGCAGGGACACACTGAAACAGCTCAGGTGGGAGGCCTAGATTTGGGCAGGTCTTCCTCATTTCATGAGCCCTAAAGAATGTCCCTGTGACTATGCTGCACCTCTTGAGCAGGTGCCGCCCTTTTCCTGGGAGCAGATGTAACAATAATGCCTGTCCACTGTCAGTAGTCACATCTGGGATTCCATGTGACTGATCCTTCCTCCACAGAGAATAATTATGTAAGTTTACTCACTTTGTCTGTCTCTGAGAGGTAGCTGATGAATTCTTCCTCATTTGCTGTGTTGAAAACTAACCACAAAACTCTGATGCCATTATTTCTATAAATATAGAGCTCTGAAGTTGCACACCTTTTACCACTATAACCAACTTAACGGACAAGAACGGGGAGAATGGGTTAGAGTAGGAAAGCTTTGTGTTTATATTTGTGTTATCTTTTTATTTCTATTTATTTATTGCATTGCTGAGAAATAAAGCCAGGGTTGTATACCACTGAGCCACATTCCTACTTGTTTTTTGGTTCTGTTTGGTTTGGTTTGGTTATGATTTTGAGTGTAGGTCTCACTAACTTGCCCAGGCTTCTGTAAACTAATAGTCCTCCTGCTTCAGCTCCCTAAGTGCTGGATTACCTGGGCACTCAGAGGAGGAAAGGTTTATTTTGGCCCATGGTTTCAGAGGTGTACTCCATGGTCTCCTGACTGCAAGGCAGAAACACCAGGGAGACAGAGAAAACCACTCAACCCATGGAATCAGAGAAGGTGACAAAGAAAAACAGGAAGAAACCAGGGTCAGATACAGTCCCCAATGCCACACCCCAGGTGACATGATTCTACTTGCCACACTACACCAGGCTGTAGTGAGCAGCCAGTAGTACATTCAAATTGTTCATCTATCAAATGCTCTAATACAATGAGAAGATTCCAGCCCTCAAGACCCAATCACCATCTGACTGAGTCTTAACAGGCACAACTCTGAACAGTCCCGCATTGCCTGACATGAGCTCTAAGCACAAAGCATAGCATTCCAATCCCGGCCCTCTATTGTCGTGCCAGTCTCACAGTGCAAAGTTCAGTCCATCTCCAAGAGCCCCATGTCTTTCCATTAGAGCACTGCTCCAATGTCCAGCACCTCTAGCACTGAAGACAAACGCTTGGCTGTGAGCCACTGGAAAAATCAAAAGCAAGTTCCACCAAGTCCTACAGCCCCAGGTCAGACATCCAGAGCACCTGGTGGTGAGAACATTTAAGGCGTCCCAGAAGCAAATGTGTCACCAAGTAAATGGAAGTTGGAAGGAAACTTCTCTCTTCACAGTGTCAGACACTGATCAAAGCAGGGCACGCTGTTCTGGGCGCTCATCAAGCTGAGGGTGTTTGCATGGCAACACTGATATGCTCTGAAACTTTATGATTCTCACATTAAGGTGACGATGTGCCACCCTTCCTCCTGTCAGTTAGGTGACCACGGTTCACGAGTTCTCTCTGTCCACCCTTATGTGACTCAAGGGACAAGATCAAGGTAACCTTGCTCATCTTCAACTTTCATCCATTTCAGTGAGATCTGGCGTGTACAGGTGGTCTGACTGTGGTCCTTCTGATCCCTTCCAAATAAACAAGCACATGCCAGAATCTCATAGTGTCCTGGTGATACAATTAACAATATGCATCACATTAATTATCTCGACGGCTGAATTTCTCAGAGTTTATTGGTTATTTAAATGACCTAATTTACACATATTTTTGAGTACCATGAGCTGCTTGTGTACATATATACATTTAATAATATTCAAATCAAGGCACACAAACACACATGCACACACACAACCTCAAATATTTATATCTATACACACACACACACACATATTTTAATACTGAAAACAAGGAAACTATCTTCCTCAGCTTTCTTAAATATACACTGCATGACCATTACCCACTAATACTGCAGAATCATTTCCCACCTGAACTCCCTGCTCCTATAAACCTGGTAACTATGAACCATTGATCCATTTCCCCATCCTTCCCTTACCCCAGTACTCTGATGCTAACTGTTCTGCTCTCCACTTCTAGGAGGTTAATATTTTCCCATTCCACCTTTGATTGACACCTTGTGGTGCTTGTCTCTTTGTACTATTTTCTGCCGCAGAGAACGTAGAATTGCAGGTGTCTCTTTAAAATGATGATTTTATATTCTTTAGATTTAAACCAAATGTGGGATCTCTGGATCATGTGGTGGTTTTATTGTTACTAACTTTTGGATTCTCCCACAGATTTCATAATATCTGAACTTTTTCACTTCCCACCTACAGTGGGCGAGGGCTCCTTTCTTACCACATCTCTACCAGAACCTGTTACCTTCTGTCTTTTTGAGGCTTGTAATTGCATTACCCTGATAACTACTAAGATGATTGAACATTTGTAAATTGTCTTCTGGGAAAGGTGTCTATAGGCTAAGTGCCCCTTTTAAATCAGTGCCCTTTGTCGTAGCTCTTGAATTTGTTCGTGTATTTTGTTATTGATTTTTGCTTTTCATGTTTGTTTGCATATCTTGGGGTCCAACCCAAAGCATTGTCTACACTGACAAATGGTCTCCCACTAATCTACACCAACAACTCTTCCTATTGACTCTTCAAGTTTCTTCTGCCTACATTGAATATAAACCCCCTGTGAGATACATACTTTCCAAATACGTTCAACTGTTATTTGGTTAGTCTCTTCCCTATGTTTTATTCTTTTCTTTTCCTCTGCAGAAGTATTTTCAGTATTCTAGTATTTTCTTGGGTTTCTTCTCCTTTTGCTGACTTGCACAAAAATCCTTGTGTATTATAATGTCATAGTCTTTCACCTGGTTTTATTCTACTACTTTAGTTGATTCATACCTTAAATTTATTTTTTTAATTCATTTTAATAGATATTGTAGCTTATAAAAGAAAGAGTCTACAGACATATTTTTCCATGTGAATAGGCAATTTTTCCAAGAGAACTCCATTGAGAAGACTGATTTTTCTCTAAGAAACCTTCAGAGCACCTCTATTGAAACTCAGTTAACTGTAGATGCACGACCTACTTCTAACCTCCCTGTTCTTTTCCATTACAAGTGTCTGTTTTATGCCAATACCGTGCTGCCCCAATTCCTATCACTTTATACTATATTTTGAGCTCTGAAGTACTGTAATGCCTCCTACTTCATTCTTTTTGCCTAAGATGGATTAGGTTGTGTTTTTAATTTTTCAGGACTATCCAGACACTTTTCATAATGGGAAAGGAACACTGATCTCAACAACAGTGCAGACATAACATCCAGAGTCACTTTTCCATATCCAAAATTGTTTATCTCCAGTTTCTTACTAACAATGATTATTTCTTCCATCCTAGTTAAGAAGCAAGCTAGCTGGGTATGGTTGTCCATGACTGGAATCCCAGTAGCTCAGGAGGCGACAGCAGAAGGGTCAAGAGTTCAAAGCCAGCCTCAGCATCCTGAGGCACTAAGCAACACACTGAACCCCTGTCTCTAAAAAACAGAATACAAAAACATAGGACTTAGGATGTTGCTCATTCACTGACTGTCAGTGACTTAAATCCCCGGTACACACACACACACACACACACACACACACACACACACACACACACAGACACACACACACCCTAATATAACAGGTGTGAGGTTGTGTTTTCTAAATTGGATTTATAATTTCCTCATGGTTATTGATGTTGAGCACCTGCTCATGTACTTTTGGAACATTTGCAGGTCTTCTTTGGGAAAATATTCTTGAAGTTTCTTGAGCACTTTTAATCCATTTATTCTACTTTTATTTTATGCCCCTGGGTGAATGATTCACATAATTTGGACAGTAAAACTTTACAAGTCACACGGTTATCAAATGTGGATATCATGCCATGGCAGGCTTATCCATGTTTTGAGTGTCTCCGTTTTGTGCAGATTGTGTTTACTTTGACATAATCGTGCTGGGTAATTATATATAATTTTTTTCTTCTTTGGAAGTCATATCCAAAAACCCAGTGAAGACACCAAAGTCAAGGAGTGTTTCCACATATTGCATTTGTGGAGTTCTAAAATTTCAGCTTGATAGCTGAATCTTTGATGAATTTTCAGTTTTGTGTATGGTTTCAAATTGTGGCCCAATGTCATATTGGCATGTGATTATCTAGTCTTAACAACATTTGCTTAAGAAATTGATGAGGATAGCTCAGCATCCTAGGAAAACAATGTGGGTTCATTGCCCTGAATTCAACTTCATTGCCAAGTGCAGGCACTGAACTAGAATCCCTAAACACAAAGGGACAATCAGCTCCCAAGGGCACACATGCAGTGTGACCGCACTGACTCAGCAAGTGGCGGTGGCCATGATCACCAAAATGGAAAATAGTCAGAACTCTGAGACTCAGAGAGATCTTTGGCATTCATCTATTGATCATGAAATCGGCAGAAATAAAACATGTGGGAGTTCTCAATTCTTTCTGGATCAGTAGATGAGTGAAGCCCCAAGAGTTCTGAGTGGAAATGTGACTTGAATCTCAAACAGTTTCATGGCTCCTCCATTAACTCCCATCTGGAGCCAGTCTGCAGACACAGAGCTGCTGTGTGGAGGCGGAGGGGGCTGCCCATGAGGGACCTTGCTGCACTGCCAGAGCACACTGACCCCTTCCTCCTACTCTTCCCCAGTGAGACGGACGTTCACCTGATAGAATGACTGGCCATGGGAACAAGGGAACCACCAGACATTTCAGTGATCAACTGACACTGGGTATGAACTGATGATTGTTGCTGGAGACCCAAAACACCCTTGCTTCCACCCATAAGAGGAAAGATTTATGAGGTTTGTGATCAATGGAGTTTTTTTGGAACCCAAAATCTCTTTCGTGATATCCACTATTAATTAGGAATGATTGATGCCTTTTATTTCACTTATTCTTCTGGTTGCTTTCAAGATAGTTCTTTGAATTTTTAGCACCTACAGGTCTGTATAAACATTGATGTGTCGATTCATATAATCATTTCTCTTAGTTCTGAATGTGGTGTTTTACCTCACAAACTTAGGGAAATACTCAGTCATCTCATCTATAACCTTGTGTAAGCATTCTCAGGCACAACTTAGGCAGCGTTCAGATCACTGTTTATATTTTACTGCTTTAAAAGACAAAAATATTTGTGCAATCAAAGAAAACTGATGTGCTACCAGTCATGCCAGAGAGTTCACTGCTCAGGGTTTCCCCACTTCTCTCTCCTCTCTCCCACCCCACAGGTGGGCAACATCCTCATTCACTTTACTATTTTCAATTATTTTCTAAATATAATTTCTTTTTTTTAAAGAGAGAGTGAAAGAGAGAGGGGGACAGAGAGAGAGAGAGAGAGAGAGAGAGAGAGAGAGAGAGAATTTTAATATTTATTTATTTTTTCTTAGTTTTCGGCTGACACAACATCTTTGTTTGTATGTGGTGCTAAGGATCGAACCTGGGCCGCACGCACGCTAAGCGAGCACGCTACTGCTTGAGCCACATCCCCAGCCCTAAATATGATTTCTGATGTACTTTTATTTTGTCAACTCAATTCCCACATTTTAGAGTGAAGAAAAATCATACTTGCATAAGGAATATAAAACGCAGCCAAACCTTGATCTATTGTGTCCAAAAGTCAGGAACCATTTTCTTTTTCACCTAGGTATTGTCTGTTGTTGGTGCTTGGTCACCTCATCCTCATGATGCCACTTTTACGTGTCATTCATTCCTATCAGCACTTCCAGGATTTGTACTCCCTGCTCTGGAGTCCACACCAGTGATGGGTCTGGGGAGGGCTCACTCTGTCTTGTTCTCTAGGCTCCATTTTAGGAGAACTGTGGATCTAAGACAGTAGCAAGCCCTTTATCTTCAAGCACAGCATCATTATATGAAGCAAATAAACTCTATTTTGGAGTATCACATAATAACATTCATAAATTATTTTATGATTTCATGGAATAAACCAACCACAAGAAAAGGCCTTCACCTGTTCTTCTAGAACACAAATAAACAGGGTGATAAGAGAGACCTAGAGAGCACATGGCTATGGAGGGGAGGGCCTCTAGGCTCACTCAGCTGCCTTGGAGGTAATATGATCAATGCATCAACAGAATCACTAATATTTCAAAATGGTGTAGTCAGATGACTTGTGGCCATATCTGTGCAATCTGCATGAATATATTTTTGATTCCATTTTAGAAACAGGAAAATTAGGTTCATTACATTTCAAGTCAGAATGTGTTGTGGTTTTCTGAGGCAGAAGGACAATATCAAGCAGCACAGAGACACTGACTAGTTCTCTCGTGAAACAAGCCATGATTTGCGAGCAATAACAACTCCTCATTTTTTGGGAAAAATGCATTCAAATTGTGATTCATAAAGCAGAAAACACAAAAAGGAAACTAAATCAGTTCCATTATGTATTCAATCATCTTTCTGTCAAAGAGACAACTACATTTTAAGTCTCTTTATTCTTGGAGATTTTATAATGTAGATAACACCCAGGTAAGTATATTATTCCATTCTATTTGTAAATACTATGAACCTGAAAATATTTTCTATTAATCAAAAATAATTATACCTTAAGTATTAATATATATCAATAGAGTTCGAGGTTGACAAGGGAAGTAAAACCTGCAAATATACACAGGGCCACAGATACCTAGGAGAAGCACACTCAGGCAGCTTCCTATGAGGTTGTCACAGGACTGTCATGAAATTTTGCTGTGGAAATCTGCCTCTATGTGATTCAACTACGTCATTTTTCCATCACATACAGCAACAGAATCTATGAATTATTTCAAACTTACTTACTGAAAAGATCAATGAAAAAAGACAATTTTCTCAATCTCTTTCCTTCTTACTGAGCACACCAACATTCACCCAGGTGTCCATCCCTGTGAATCAACACAAATGGGCTGAGAATTGCATAGCCAAGGTCCACCAATTCTAGAACACTTACTTCCAGAAAATGTGTCTCTAAGGTAAACGTTACATATAAAGTCATAAAGCAATCTGTCCAATAGAAGAAGAGAAAGCAGAGCATCAGAACGAGGACACTCTTTGCAGCCTTCACCTCAGGGGGGGTTCTGTGGAGGAGCTTGGAGGTCTGAAGGTAGAGCACGTGCTGGTGGTGCTTGTGGAGGAGGAAGACCATGTAGCCACTGGCCCAGCCCATGACACCCTGGAACACAGAATCTCGAAAAACCATGAGAACAATAAAAATCCATCTGATTATTCCAGTTTGTGGTTGTAAATAACAATAGTTGAAACTGCTAATAAATTGTGATGTGTTCATCCTGTACATATTTTTGGAGTAAAATGCTGAGTTCATGCTTATCAAGGAATTGAGTATCCAAAGGAAGACTAACAAGGGAAGGACGTGCCATGCTGACCTGGGCTGCAGCCTCCTCCACCTGGAGGCTCTGGGACTGATGGTGCTGGCCTGGACCACTGTGAGGAGACTGGTGGTGCAGATGGACAGGCCCCGGGCCACCCTACCGAGGTAAAGAACCATCTTACAGGCTATATCATCTATGAGGTCTCTAAACCCAAAACTGAATATTATTAATGGCATTAGTTTTGTAAGAAGAGTTATCATATTTGTAAAAGCCAAATGAATGAGAATGAGGTGTATAGATTTGACAATGATTCTAAACATACTCATATAGTTCATAAAAACAAAGATGTTCCCCACAACTCCAAGTCCTATTAGAATCGCGAAGATTATGCCCTTGACAAGATGCAAAGTCATTTCTTACTTCTTAGTTTTCCTCATATTTTCAGCCTATTACCATCTTCCCAAACTACACAGCTCTGTATCACAATTGGGAGGCTCTTCTGAGTCATATAACTCACTTCTCTTTCACTCTGACAGAATAAAATGAAGAATGTCAGAAGAGAAAGTGGCATTATCCCAGATTGGTTTTACAATTGTACTGTGAGTGTTCCTAAAAGGAAGTCCTTGCATACAAACATATGCATGACCCCCACATACACACCAGAGAATATAACCCAGCAGCTGTGCTAATTGTCTCAGTAGGCACTCTCACACACAGACATGCAAAGAATGAGTTTGACTTACTCTGTGGTCTAATGTTACATGAGAGGACAGACAGTTTCAGGCTGGATAGAGACAGAATGCCTTCTCATTAAGCACCCTGCACTTAGGGACACAAAAACATAATTCAAGAGAAAATTGTATCTTGGAAATCAAATAATACACCATAAACTAGGTACAGAATATCATATAACCTAAGAATGCAGAGAGTCACAGCAGGACAACACGGAGCTTGAAGAAACTGAACATTTCTAAAAGCAGAAAAGGCTTCTAAGTTTCTATCCTCAGGACCCACCACAGAGCTCTCTGCTGAATCAGATCTTGCACACAGGGTCACAGTGGCCCCAGCATAGCTGAGGGACACATGCTGTAAAAGACCCCTTCATCTTCCTGGCCAAGGTCATACCTTTAAATACCAGAAGAAGAGGGAAGGTCCTAGGGCTCAGACCCTGGCAGCCACCCCCCTGCTCAGTCACAGAGTAAGACCTTGACTGCTGAGGGAATGTCCCCTGGGCCTGTGAGCAAGTCAGATCCTAGGGTCCACTCACCTGGGTGGCTGTGCTGCAGACAAGCTCTGGGCTGTCTTTTAGACAAGATGCAGCTTTCAAGGTCAACATTTGTACCTTCTGGGTTTGTGAAGTTCTTCCAGCAATTATCTACCACAGAGGCTCCAGTGTTCAGAGCTGACACCTGTCAGGGAGGAGCTAGCCCCTGTGGACACCAGTCCCTGAAGCATGGCTCTCCCTCTCCCTCAACAATTACTAGTTTGTGAGGCTCAGACCTCATCTCAGTTTTAATTGGAGCTTAATTATTTTAAAAGAAGTTTTCATAATAAGAAAGTGAATCACCAGCCAAGTCACTGTGTCTGAGTTTCCCATTTCTTGTCCCTCCCTGCACTTTTCCAAAGTCCCACAGCTGAAATAGATTGGTGCCCACTTCCCCTCATGTTCATTTCTACTCCATGCACTGGGATGTGATACTTGAGGAACAGCACTGGGGACTGTGCCTTCAAATAAAGTTTCAACAGTCACCTGGGAATGACAGGAGACATTCTTCTTCACCTATGTACTTTGGCAGTTCAAGGATGTTGCTATAAGTGGTTTCTTTGTTACTTCTATATTGAACAAAAACTTGAATTCAATAGCTAAATGCCCACATAGCCTGCCTCTAAAAAAATCAATGTGCCATCACAGAAATGCACAATTACAGTGAGATTTCCCCTTACCCCATTTAGAATGGCATTCATCAATCATACAAATACTGAGATAAGCCCTCGTGGGCCCTGGCTCACAGCAGGCTGGATCCACCTTTCATCTACAGGGAAGACACCCCCCAGAGCCCAGCCTCTGGCACAGGACCGCCTCTTCCCAACAGCAGACTACCACAGGAGCTGAGGACCAGCCCAGATCTGTCCACACCAGCCCGAGTGGGACCCAGGCTCACAGTAGGCCTTGATCCACTCCTCCACCAGCAGGGCAGATACCTGCCAGGGCCTAGCCTCTGACACAAGACCGCCCCTTCTGACCAGCAGACTATGGCAGGTGGTGAGCCTGACAGCCCATTTCCACCCACACTGGCCTGTGTGGGACGCAGGAACAGAATAGGCCCAGGTCCACCCTCCACTTGTTGGCACCCACCAGAGGCCAGCCTCTGGCACAGGACCACTTCTTCGACCACCAGAGGGAGCCTAGGCCCAGCCCAGATTCGTCTACACAAACTTGCCACTTGCTTAGGACCTATGTCCAGGATAGGTCTGAGTTCGGCCCTCCCCACCTGGGAGCCTGGGCCTAAATTATACAGGTGAAAGAAATTAAAGGGATACGTATAGGAAAAGAAGAACTTAAATTAGCACTATTTGCTGATGATATGATTCTGTACCTAGAAGACCCAAAAAACTCCACCAGAAAACTTCTAGAACTAGTAAATGAATTCAGCAAAGTAGCAGGATATAAAATCAACACCTATAAATCAAAAGCATTTCTGTATATCAGTGACATATCCTCTGAGAAGGAAATGAAGAAAACTACCTCATTTACAATAACGTCAAAAAAAAAGATACTTGGGAATCAATTTAATGAAAGAGGTGAAAGGTCTACACAATGAAAACCACAGAACCCTAAAGAAAGAAATCAAAGAAGACAAGAAGACCTTAGAAGATGGAAAGATCTACCTTGCTCTTGGATAGGCAGAATTAACATTATCAAAATGACCATATTACCAAAAGCACTATACAGATTTAATGCAATTCTGATCAAAATCCCAATGGCATTCCTCATAGAAACAGAAAAAATAATCATGAAATTTATCTGGAAAAATAAGAGACCCAGAATAGCTAAAGCAATCATTAGCAGAAAGAGTAAAGCAGGAGGCATCACATACTAGACCTTTAACTATATTACAGAACAATAGTAACAAAAACAGCATGGTATTGGCACCAAACAGACTGGTAGACCAATGGTACAGAATAGAGGACACGGAGACTAACCCACAAAATTACAATTATCCTATATTAGACAAAGTGCCAAGAACATGCACTAGAAAAAAGATAGCCATTTCAACAAGTGTTGCTGGAAAAACTAATGTCTATTTAACACATAGCACACTTCAGTTCAGACTAGGCACATTTCAAATACTCAGTAACCTCCTGTAACCAATGGCTGCCATATTGGCTCCTTTCTCCATTTTTCACCTTTTGGTGAGACATATGCTGTAGGCTGCATGAGAAGTCCCCTTGTTGTGTGATTTCTTGTTGAGTTCAATCAGAAAGGGACACCAAAGATATGAACTTAGAATATACAAGAGTAGAGAGAAATGTTTTTGTTTCTCCCCATAAGAATGATTAGACTGTGAGTTGGTTTCTACACGCTTTTGGTGGGAATAACTTCAGTTAGGTCACCTTCTCCTAGAAGGTTTTCATAATGGCTCTGTCTCCTTTTACCTCCTACCTCTCCAAGTTTACAGAGAAAAGATGCTTCACAAAATTTGTTAGTTTCCCTCAATCTTGCCCTTACCTTTATCCAAATATATTTTATGACTGCTTCATTTATTTCTATAAGGAAAGTCATTGGGATTTTGATGGGAATTGCATTAAACATGTATGGTGTTTTTGGTAATATGGTCATTTTGGCAATATTAATTCTTTTTTATCCAATAACAAGGAAGATCTTTCCATCTTCTAAGGTCTTCTTTAATTTCTTTCTTTAGCAGTCTGTAGTTTTCATTGTAGAGTTCTTTTACCTTTTTTGTTAAGTTGATTCCCAAGTTTTTTGTTTGTTTCCTTGTCTTTTTGTTTATTGATTTTTTTTTAAAAAATGACAGCAGAATGCATTACCATTTTTATTACACGTATATAGCACAATTTTCCATATCTCTGGTTGTATATAAAGTATTGAGGCTATTGTAAAAGGGGTAGTTTTATTGTTTCCCATTCGGAGGATTTGCCATTGATATACAGAAATGCTTTTGATTTAAGGGTGTTGATTTTATATCCTGCTACTTTGCTGAAGTCATTTATTAGTTCTAGAAATTTTCTGGTGCAATTTTGGGTCTTCTAGTTACAAAATCATATTGACACCAAATATTGCTAATTTAAGTTCTTCTTTACTTATCTGTATCCTTTTAGTTTCTCTTGTCTAATTGCTCTGGCTAGTGTTTCAAAAACTATATTAAATAGAAGTGGTGAAAGAGGGCATCCCTGTCTTGTTCCAGTTTTTAGAGGGAATGCTTTCAATTTTTCTCCATTTAGAATTATGTTGGCCTGGGGTTTAGCAGAGATAGCTTTTACAATGTTGAGATAAGTACCTGTTATCCCTACTTTTTCTAGTGTTCTGAACATAAAGGGTGCTGTATTTTGTTGAAAGCTTTTTCTGCATCTAATGAGATGATCATTTTATTCTTTAACTCTATTGATGTGATGATTTACATTTATTGATTTCCATATGTTGAAACAACCTTGCATCCCTGGGGTGAACTCCACTTGATTGCGGTGCACAACCTTTTTGATAAGTTTTTGTATTTGATTTGCCAGAATTGTGTTGAGAATTTTTGCATCTACATTCATTAGAGATATTGTCTTTAGGGTTTTTTGGGTTTTTTTGCTGATGTGTCTTTGTCTGATTGTGGGATACTTTACTCATAGAATGAGTTTGAAAGTGTTCCTTCTTTTTCTATTTTACAAAATAATTTGAAGAGTATTGTATTTGTTCTTCTGTAAAGGTCTTGTAGGACTCAGCTGAATATCCATGCAGTCCTAGGCTTTTCTTGGTTGGTAGGCTTTTGATAGTGTCTTTCATTTCACTGCTTGAAATTTATGTGTTTAAATTGTGTATATCATCCTGATTCAATTTGGGTAAATTATATTTCTGTAGAAATTTGTCGATGCCTTTGATATTATCTGTTTTATTGGAGTAAAAACTTTCAAAATAATTTTTAATTATCTTCTGTATTTCTGTAGTGTCTGTTGTGATATTTTCTTTTTCATTATCTATGTTAGTAATTTGAGATTTCTCTCTTCTTCTCTTCTTTACTTCGACTAAGGGTTTATCAATTTTATTTATGTTTTCAAAGAACAAACTTTTTGTTTTGTCAAGTTTTTCAATTGTTTCTTTCGTTTCAATTTCATTGATTTCAGTTCTGATTTTAATTATTTTCTGTTTTCTACTGCTTTTGGTGTTGATTTGTTCTTTTTTTAGGACTTTGAGATGTAGTGTGAGGTCATTTATTTGTTGACTTTTTCTTCTTTGAAGGAATGAACTCCATGCAGTGAACTTTCCTCTTAGAACTGCCTTCATACTGTCCCAGAGATTTTGATATGTTGTATCGGTTTTCTCATTTGCCTCTAAGAATTTTTTAATCTCCTCCTTGATAAAAGATATCAAGGAACCCATTGCTCATTCAATAGTATATTACTTAGTCTCCAGGTGTTAAAGTAGCTTTTATTTTTTATTTTATCATTAATTTCTAATTTCTTTGCATTGTGTTCTGATAGAATGCAAGGTATATCTCTACTTTTTTGTCTTCCAAGAGTTGCTTTATGGCATAATATATGGTCTATTTTAGAGAAGGGTCCACATGCTGCTGAGAAGAAATTATATTCACTCATTGAAGGATGAAATATTCTATATATATCAGATAAGTCTAAGTTGTTGATTGTATTATTGAGTTCTATGGTTTCTTTGTTCAGATTTTGTTTGAAACATCTATCCAATGGTAAGAGAGGTGTGTTAAAGTACCCAGAATTATTGTGTTTTGGTCTATTTGACTCTTGAACTTGAGAACAGTTTGTTTGATGAACATAAATGCTCCAATGTTTGGGGTATATTTATAATTGTTATATCTTCTAGTAATTGTTCCCTTGAGCAGTAAAAAAATGTCTTTTTAATAACTTTTGAAAAATTCCATTTAGTAAAACACATATGGCTGTTTTACTGGATATTGCCACTGGTTTTAAAAATAATACAGTGTAGTACAATATTTCCATGGTTTATGTTTTATGTGAGCAAGTATAACTGGAAGACTGCATCCTAGAAGGGAAATTCTTGGGTAAAAGGTGAATATGTAAGTAATATTTGTTACTTTCATGTAAGTTTCCAAATTTGCTTTCTTCTTACAAGAAGAAGTGGTGGTAGTAGCAGAGCTATCTCACATCAGCCACTACCTGAAGGATGGCACAAGGAGAATGAAAAGACAGCTGGGTCCTCCAGCTTCCTGTGACCTCTGAGACAGATGGGGACTGTCACCAGTTTTGTGGCATGAGAATGCACCACTGTATGACCTGGCTGCCTTTGCTTGATTTTGTTTCACTTACAGCAACACAAACTGAGGATGATTCAAGCAGCCTTACTTGAAAGGATCTTTAAATTTGACATTTCCTTAAAGTCTTCCTTAGGAAGGACGCCTGCATTGAACCAGATGTCCATCTCTGTAAATTAGCACAAAGGGACTGACAGTTGCATAACCAAGAGTCAGAGTTTCTTGAGTAATTTCTGTTAAGGAATCCTTGTGTAAGGAGAAATTTAGAAGTAAAGTCAGAAAGCAATCTGCCCAATAGAAGAGGAGAAAGCAGAGCATCAGAAGGAGGATACTCTTTGCAGCCTTCACCTCAGGGGGGGTTCTGTGGAGCAGCTTGGAGGTCTGAAGGTGGAGCACGTGCTGGTGGTGCTTGTGGAGGAGGAAGACCATGTGGCCACTGGCCCCGCCCATGACACCCTGGAACCCAGCATCTTGAAGGACAGCAGAAGTTCATATGCACAACTGAATACACAGCTTGTTTCAATTTAGCATCATCCAGTTACAGCAATCAGTCATTATCTTAATAATTATACACAGCTTAACCTAATTATCACCATCTTAATGGCTCACTGGCTTCACCTCCCAACCACTTTTTCTGGCAAAATGCCAGGTGCCATCTTGACTTGGTTGTGGCTCTCAACACCCAAGATTTTCTAGCTTTTTGGAGTATAAATTTCCAAGATAGTTTCTGACAATCCTCTGGATGTCAGTACTGTCTTTGGTGATTTTTCTTTTTCATCTTGGATTTTGTTAATTTGATTCCCTCCCCCTTTTTTGGTTAGTTTGGTAAAGGATTTATCAATCTTATTTATAATTTCAGAAATCCTACTCTGTTTAATTCATCTGTTGCACTGTTTTCTTTAAATATTTTTGTTAGTTGTTGAAGAAACTTTATTTATTTATTGGTTTACATGTGGTGCTGAGAATCAGACCCAGTGCCCCATACATGCCAGACAAGTGCTCCACCACTGCAGCCCCAGGCCCTTTTATTGTTTTTTTATTCTCAATTTCACTAATTTTTGGCTCTGATATTAATTATTTTCTGTTTTCTTCTGATTGTGGTATAAGATGTAATGTTAATTTATTTGATATTTTTCTATTTTTTTTTGAGGTTAATCACAGTGCTGTGAATGTTCCTCTGACACCCACCTTTATAGAAATAGGCCTGGATTCCAAACTACTGAGATCACGTCACGGCTTTTACAATAATTTATGTACATCTTAAAATCAGGCCAAAATTGCAAGTTCACACACAAAATCCCCTATCAAATGTCACAGGGTTCAGTGCTGCTGTTGTACCAGGGAACACTGCTCATGGCTCTGTTTCACTCTGTGTCTGAGCTCACAAGTGCCCTGAGTGGCCACTCCACCACGCAGGCCTGGGTCTCCCTTCCACACCAGGGACCGTCACTCAGGTGGCTTCCATGTGTGGCCCAGGGTGCTAGTCCCTAATGTGTGCAGGGCGCATCCCCAGGTCATGAGTCCCTCAGGGCACAGAGGAGGCCCAGTGGCCAGGAGCCTGCGGCCCTGACCAGCCCCAGCTGCTTTCTCCTCTGCAGAAAGGAAGCTGCTCTCACCTCCCCTCAGCCCTTGGCCACCTTTATTTTGATCCCTTGCTACAGGGACTGAAAAGCCCCCAGGCATTGGGAGCCTCAGTGACATGGGGAAGCTTCCTGGTGTAGATGGATCACACAAATGCCCCCAGGACCAGTGCAGACGTGGAGTTTGAAAGCATTTTATTAGTGCGTCATGGTCACCCTTACAGGGCCCCTGACCCAGCCACCTGCCTGGGTGCCTTTCCCCACGTGGCCTCCTGCTCCCTCCTCCCACCCCCTCTTCCCCTCTCTGTCCTCTGCTCACTTCCTCCTTCTTATTCATGGCCTACCACCTGGTGCCCCACAGAGACTCACAACATGAAACTCTCTGCACATCCACAGGAGCACAGGGCATGGTCACGCCAGCTCATCCCTTGGCGCCTGCCCTTCCCCACGCATCCCTCTTCCCCCAGTCCCGTCCTCTGTTCCACAGACATATTTTCTATTTTCATGGGTATGCCCAGCCCACCCCCCTGATTTTGCTACAGTTTCCACATATAAGTGCAGTGTTCACCCCCTGCCTTTCTGAGTCTGGCTTATGTCACGTAGCCTGGCATTCTGTAGTTCTGTCCATCTCCTAGACTGAGCCCGGTTTCACTCCTCTTTATGGCTGAGTAGCACTCCATTGTGTCTGCACACCTCATGGTCTTGGTGCATTCATCTGCTCGTGATCACATGGGTGTTTCCTTCACATGTGCATCGTGCTGCTGTGAATATTGATGCACTTGTATCACTATCCTATTTCAATTTTAGTTTTTTGAATAAATACCAATGAGTGTTGTAGCTGGATCATATGGTGGTTCATTTTTATATATTTAAGATATCTTCATACTGCTTACCAGCCTGGTCATACTAATTTTTAGTCCTATAAAAACATATTAATTTGCCTGTTTTTTCACATATTTGAAAGAATCTGCTATGATTTGTATTCTTGAAAAATGCCATTTTTCCTGGGGTTGGGTGAAATCTCCCTGTGATTTTGATCTGCATTTCTGTGATGGCAGGTTTGGTTTTTTGAGAGGGAGACTGTGGGTGTGTCTAACCACTGGGTTCACCTTGTGTTTTCAGAGTCCCTAAAACCTGACATCAGGAACCACCTCCCTGAGCATGGACAAAGCTTGAGAATAAGGAGCGTTGATCGTCTGTGTCTGGGAAGCTGCCCCATTGGATGCATCTGTGCACTTTTGGGAAGGGGGAAGGGAAGGATAAATGGGACCTCAGAGGTGGAAACTTGGCTGGTTGTTGACTTTCAAACTGCAGAAACTTTCATTAAGGTAATTAAGCCCCAATTAAGACTGAGACAACTTCTGAGCCCAACATACAGAGTAATTGTGGAGGGGAGGGAAAGCCATCCTTCGGGGACTGAGGTTCTGCAGAGGGTTTGCCTCTCCCTGAGAGCTGTCGACTGTGACAGCTGGGATCCTGGTGGTGGCTTGTGGTATGTAAGAGCCCCACAGATCCCGGAGGCACAAGTACAGCCTGGGAAGCTTCACCCTGTCAGAAGGGCCCACACAGAGTGGTCAGCAGCACAGCCACCAAGGTGAGTGGGCCCAGGGTCTGACATGCTCCCAGGCACCTGTGACGTCTCCTCAGCAGCACAGACCTTACTCTCTGAGACTGAGCAAGGGGGTGCTGAGAGCCCGTGATCCTAGGGCCTTCCCTCTTCATCTGGTATCTGAAGGTCCACACCTGGGCAGAAACACCAAGGGCCTTTATATCAGATGTCCCTCCGCTACACGGGAGTAGCTTGGACCTGTGTTGGAGATCTGGATTCATCAGAGAGCCCCGTGGTGGGTCCTGAAGACAGAAGTTAGACTCTCTGTCTGCCTTTAGAAAAGCTGTGTCTTTAGCCTTGATGTCGACCTGTGAAGATTCTGAAAACATTCTTAACTTACATGGGACTACTGCAACTAGATTACAGTGTATTATTCAGTTGTTTCTCTTGTATCATGTTTCTGTGTCTGTAAGTACATTGTGTTTAATGTGAAGGCATTTTGGGGGAATCCAACCTGAAACTATCCTCAAACATAACATTAGATCATACATGTGAGTCATATTTATGCTTTAGATGTCTGTTAGAGTGTCTACTAAACACAATTAGTACTTAAAATCGCGGTGTCTCTTATTGAATTTCAGTGTGTTTTCATTAGGTTGTTTGATATTAAAATTCCAGAACTATTTCTTCAAGTTTAGTTCATATCATGCACCGAGGACCACCAATCACATATTCATCTTGGCAAGTTACCCCTAGGGAGGATGGATGTACCTACCTAGCTCTCCGGGTGTTACTGCCAGGTGGGGATGACATATTTCTCTGAATGCATGACCTACCTTTTAGAGCCATTTATTCTGTACCTGTGCAGTCAGTCTGGAATAATGCAAAGCTCTCCTCTGACATTTTTCATTTCATTTTGTCACAGTGAAGAGAAGGGAGTTGTATGTCTCAGAAGTGACTCCCAAGTTTGATGCAGGGCTGTGTGGTTTGGAAAGATAGGAGTGGGCTGAAAATATGAGAAAAATTAGAAATGTACAAGCAATATGAAGACATTTAATATGTCCTCTGGGCCATGATGTGCACTGAGCACACTTATTTTCATCCTTGGCTTACTACTTGAAGCTGCTTTTCCTGGATCATTAAAGCTTGTGTCATAAGGCGTTGCACAGCACATATTTAGGATTCTGTGCTCTTTACACTAAGGCATTGGTGCAGGCTTTATTCTCCCCATTTGTTAGTGGAGGAAACAGAGTTGGAAAGGGAATCTTGAATCTCTCTGAATTCAAGGGCACAACCAGTATTCCTGCCCTTGAAGCTGCCAGGGAGGCTCAGCAGAGGAATCTAAAGCAATCTTTTAATGAACAGCAGGAGCTGGGGAAAGGATTTAGAACTGCATTCCATGCACACACAACACATGCAGATCCTAGGTATCTTTTAGTTTCCTGGGTTCTTTATTTATGGAGAAATTGACCATATTTAACGTAAGTTCTTATGTGAGACTTGAGATTGGAAGTCTAACAGGAAAATGTAACATCCTGTCCAGGATTGCCCGGAAATCCAGCAGCCCAATTGTTGACTAGTTGGGGAAAAAACCCAATAAACAGAAACAAGACAAAACAAAACAAAACCAAGACCAAAACCCAGCCCAGCTAGAGCAGGCTGCAGAACTGACTGAAGTCTTGCTCCCAGCAAGGTTCTGCAGGGGCTGGAAAATGCCCTCAGGACACCGCTTTAGTGATGTGTGCCCAGTGTCTCCACCAGGAGGCTTTCCTGGGGATTCCTGACTCAGACACTGACTCATCTCCTGGCAGCGTGCAGCAGGTGGTCCCACAGCTGACCCTCTGATAAACACCATCACATGCAGAACAGACCCAGGCTGTCTTAGAGGTCCTTGAGGTCATCAGAGGAACTCGGCCCTTGGCTGCAGAGCCTGGCAGGGCAGTAATCCACGGCTCAGCTGAGCTCCCTTGCTAGCTGCATGCCGTCCATGATCTGATTTCATTCCTTCATGTCTTTGACAAGTTCGACTTTAGCTGTTGATTCCTTCTGTAAAGGTTTTGGAGTTTGGTTCCAACAGAGAACTACAGAGACTCTCTGAGGATGAGTAAGCAGGGAAACCACAGAGTCCTGTTGTGTGTAGGAGAGCACAGAGGGAAGCTCTCCTCATCAAAGATGGAAAACCGTGATGCAAAAGCAATCCTAGAGTTGTGGTGCTGACCCAAATAAGAGACAGAAGGGGACGTTGAACAAAGCAGCAGACTGTGCAGAAATTGAAATGTGGCCATGTTTCCATTTGTTAAAGACGTTGAAGCAACTGGACTTCAAATCTTCTTGTGCATGGGATATTGGGGGGATGAAAGACCAAGCATGTTCTACAACTTTTGCATTGCAATATAAGAATATGTAGAATGAAATTTATAAAGAACAGGGAGAACTCTGATTGGGGGAGTACAGGCTTAATGTATCCATGCTGAGGTTGAACATAGATGGGAATCCAAGGATACAAGCAAGCTTGGTATTGATGATATGGATCTTATAAAAATTCAGGGTTAACAATTTATTGTTTTGAATAATAGTCCTCAAGATGGTGTTTTAAATGATGTAGAATGTTCCTCAAACTATTACAGAAAATGAAATATTGTTTTGAACAAAATCTGCACCATGACATTGAAACTGATTGTTTTTACACTCTGGGAATTTCAGCTGTGAAATGTTTCTTTGCAGATACGTATTATCATTAATGTTTCTTTCTTCAAAAGTTGTTCCTACGTCCAAGAATATCTGCCTGTAATTAAGAAATGGTGTTGAATGTTGTCAAGGGGACCATCTTTGTGTTTCTAGTAGGACTTGGAGTTGTGGGGAACGTCCTTGTTCTTGTGAACTATATGGGATTGTTTAGAAGCACCATGAAATCTCTCCACCTCATTCTCATCCACTTGGCTTTTACAAACATGATAACACTTCTTACTAGAGGCAGGCCAAGGACAGTGTCCAGTTTGGGGTTGAGAAGCCTCATAGGTGATACAGCCTGTAAGGTGGTGGTTTACCTCAGTAGGGTGGCCCGGGGCCTGTCCATCTGCACCACCAGTCTCCTCACAGTGGTCCAGGCCATCACCATCAGTCCCAGAGCCTCCAGGTGGAGGAGGCTGCAGCCCAGGTCATCATGGCACCTGCTTCCCTTGTTGCTCTTCTTTTGGTTTCTGAATTCCTTGATAAGCATGAACTTACCGTTTTATATCAAACATATCAGGAGTGTGAACACATCAGAAGTTACTAGAAGTGATAATTTCTGTTATTTCAATCACAAAAATGGAATAATCAGATGGATTTTTATTGTTCTCAAGGTCCTTCGAGATGCTGTGTTCCAGGGTGTCATGGGCGGGGCCAGTGGCTACATGGTCTTCCTCCTCCACAAGCACCACCAGCACATGCTCTACCTTCAGACCTCCAAGCTCCTCCACAGAACCCCCCCTGAGGTGAAGGCTGCAAAGAGTGTGCTCCTTCTGATGCTGTGCTTTCTCTTCTTCTATTGGGCAGATTGCTTTATGACTTTATATGTCACTTTCTCCGTAGAGAGTAATTTCATAGAAGGAAGTGCTCTAGAACTTGTGGACCTGGGGTATGCAGTCCTCAGTCCACTTGTGCTGAAGCACAGGGATGGACACTTGGCTGAATGTCAGCACATGTCTGTTTCAATGATTTTTCAATAAGTAAGTTTGAAACCATTCTTAGTTTTGTGTTGCTGTATGTAATGGGAAAATCAAGTAAGGGTAGCCGAACCACAGAGAGGCTCATTTCCGTACCCAGATCTGGTGACAGTCCATGACATCTGTCATAGACAGGTGGCGCAGTGTGTTTCTTCTATCTCTCTGTGGAGTCCTGTGAGAGACGTCATCTGAATCTGGTTATGTATGATCCTCTATCTCTCCTAGACCCTGTATGTTTGCTTGTTTTACTTCTTTTATAAATCTCAGACTCTGTTGATATGTATATATTGATATGTAAGGTGTATACATAATTAGTAGAATATATCTTCAGAATTATAATATTTACATATAAAATAGAATAACATACTTCGTTGGATGTCATCTATAGTAAAAAATCTGCAAGACTAAAGGGATTGAAAGTGTAGTTGTCTTGTTTGATAGAAATGTCAATGGAGGCACAATGAAAATCACTTAGTTTTTCTTTTCATGTTTTCTGATTGGTAAATCCCTATTTGAGTGCATTTTATCTCCAATAAATGATAAGTTGGTATTGATCACAAATCATTTTTATCCAGAGTGTTTGATAAAGTCTTTACGCTGCTTGATGTTCTCTCCCTATTTTTAGAAATACACATCATATTCTGATTCAAAGTGAAATGAACTTAATTTTCCTTTTTCTTAAATGGAAAAAACATATATTTGTGTAGAAAGCACAGATCTGGCATGAATGTGTTTGATTAAACATTTTGAAATATTATTGATACTGTCAACTTATTGATTATATCTTAAAGACATCAGGTTTGACATAGAGGTCCTTCCCTTCATTTAAAGATGTCCTCTACATTTTTCTTATGACCCTGTTTATTTTTGGATGTTTTAATTCTCTAGGAAGAAATGGTGAAGGCCTTTCCATTGATAATATGTTAACATATTTAAAGTATTTTTTTACTGTTATCATGTTATACTCAAAAATTACGAGTTTATCTGCTTGATAAAGTGGTGGTGTCCTTGAAGATAAAGTATGTCATAGTGTCTTAGTCCACATTTCTCCTGTGACAGCTGTGTCCTGAAATCTGGAAGAGAACAAGACAAAGTGAGCCACCCCTGAACAGGTGGTCACTTATGGGCTTAAGGGCAAGGAGTGCAAATCCCTTAAGTGCAGCTAGGAATGAGTGACAGGTAAAGTGAAGTCAGGGGGTTAGACGACTGAGCATTTGCAACAGACAGACACCTGGAAGATGGCCCATGACAGTTGGAAACAAGTTGTCAAGGGTTGCCTGGATTTTAGTTTCCCTACACAAGTATAATTATTTTTTACTCTAAAATGTGGAGATTGAGTTGAGAAAATAAAAGTACATCTGAAATCATAATTGGTAAATAATTGAAAAGAATGGAGCATGTGATTAAGAGTGTTTCAACATGTGGAGTGGAGAGAGGAGAGAGGATGGGAAACACTGGCCTGGAGCACTCTGACGTGACTGGCAGGACAGCAATCTCTTTGATTTCTCAAATGTGTGTAGGATTTTAAAGCAGTAAAATATAAACAGTGAGATGAACTCTGCATCAGTTGTGCCTTAGAAAGCTAACATGATGTTTATTGTACAGATGACAGAATATTCCCCCAATTTTGTGAGTCAGACCTGAATAGAAACCCTGTAGATCTTGTTATATGGAATTGAAACATCGATGTTTATACATAGACCTGAAGTTGCTAAAAATGAAAACAAAAAATATCTTGAAAGCAACAATGAATACATCAGGTAAAAGCCATCAAAGATTCCTAATTGATAGTGGATTTCATACACAGGATCTTGGGCCCCAGAAAACTGCATTGATGACAAACTTCAAAATCCTCCTCTTATTGGTGGATGCATGAACATTTTGGTTTCCATCAATTATCGTCAGTTCATACCCGGTGTTAATTATCCCTGAAATATGTGATGGTTCCCTCCTTGCCGTGACCAGTCATTCTATTAGGTGAACGTTTGTCTCACTGGAGAAGAATAGGAGGAAGGGGTCAGTGTGCTCTGGCAGGGCAGCACGGTCCCTCATGGGCAGCTCCCTCCCCCTCCACACAGGAGACCTGTGTCTGCAGACTGGCTCCAGGATGGGAGTTAATGGAGGAGCCAAGACCTGTTCTAAAGATTTGAGTCAGGTGTCCACTCACAGAAGTTGGAGTTTCACTCCTTCTACAGACCCAGAAGGAACTGGGCAGAACTCCCATATGTTTCCTTCCTACAGACCCTATGATCAGTTGATCAATGCCAAAGATCTCTAGGTCTCCCAATTCTGATTGTTTCCATGGTAGTAAACATGACCATTGCCCCTTAGTGATTCAATGCCATCATATGGCACGTGTGACCTTGGAATCTGATGGTCCCCTTTGTGTTTAACTCTTCTAGTTCAATGCTAGTACTTCCCATTTTGATGTTAGATTCATGGCAAAGAACCAACAGAATCCATCTAAGATGCTGAGCTATCCTCATGAATTTCTTCAGCAAATGGTGTTGCTAAAACTAGATGCCCACATGCAAAGTATGATATTGGGCCTTAATGTTAAAACATACACAAAACTCTAATCAAAGTTGAGCAAAGATTTAAATATATAAGTGAAATTTTAGAACTCCTTAAATACAAAATAGAAAAGCACTCCTCAACTTTGTCTCCTCGGTGAGTTTTTAGATATGACTTTCAAAACAGAAAAAAAAATAGAAGAAATTACCATGTGGGATTATATCACACTAAATACATTGTGCACATAAAGCAGACACTCAACACATTGAAAAGTCAGCAATGGGAGGAGACCCACATTTGAAAACTATGTGACTAGTACGGTTTTACCATCCAAATTATGTGAGTCTCTCATATATGTGCATAGCCAAAATCCCAAGACTAAGCATGTTATACATGGACAAGGGACTAGAAAAATACTTTTCAGAAGAAGACATACAAATGTCCTAAAAGCATGTGAGGAGACACTCCACATCAGTAACTCTCAGAAAACTGCAAGTCAAATTCATAAAACATACCACACACCTGGTAGATTGGTTTTTACATATGAGAGAAGAAATAATTAGTTAGCCAGGACCTGGAGAGAAAACAATTTTGCATATGCCAATGTGACTCTGGATATTATGTGTGCACTGTTGTTGAGAACTATGTTCCTTTTCTATTATGAGAAAAAAAATGGATATCTTCAGAGAATTAATAGCACAGCCTTTTCCATCTTAAGCAAAAAGGATGAAGTAGGAGGCATTACACTACTTCAGAACTCAAAATACACTACCAATCTGTAGGAGTATAGAGAGCATGGTGTTGGCACAAAGACAGACACTTTCACTAGTGGAAATATCTGGGAGCCTAGAAGTAGCTCATATATCTACAGTTGATTGAGTGTCCACAAAGCTGCTCTGAAGGTTCATTAGAGAAAGAACAGATTCTCAATGAAGTGGTCTTGGAAAAATTGCATGTCCACATGGGAAGAATGTCACTGGACTCTTGTCTCTTACAACCTAGAAAATCTATTAAAAATAAATCACAGACTTAAATGTAAGAGCTGAATCAACAAAAGTAGTAGGAAAAAACACGGGGAAAGATGTAGGACATTGCAATACGCAAAGATACTTAGACAAGTCAACAAAATGAGAGCAAACCTAAGACAAACTGACAGATGATCTTAAAATGCTTTGCAGAGGAAAAACAAAACAGAATGAACAGGAGAAAAGGAACTAACTTCCTAATAGGTGAACATATTTGGAAAACATTTGTCTCACAGGGAATTTACATTCAGGAAATATAAAAGAAACTTAAATACTTCGTAGCAAGAGCTGTTGGTGTAGCTCAGTGGGAGACTGTTGGTACAGGCAAAAAAAAAATCGATAACAAACACATGAACAAATTCAATAACCACCACAACAAAAGGCCCTGATTTAAAAGGGGCAATAGAATTCCTTTGGTTTGGATCTCTGTGCCCTCCTCTATTCTGAAAAATCTTAGCTTTAGTCTTTTGATGTTATCCCTAATCCTTGGAGGTTCTGTTCATGGTTCTTACCATTTTCACTGTGTGGTCAACATTATCTTCAAGATTGTATATTTTTCTTCATTGTGTAAGGTTCTGTCTTCCAAGTGATCTATCTGTGAATGATGCTTTCTACTGAATTTTTTATTTGATTATATATAAAGAATTTAAAAAACTTAATGCCAAAACCAAACCAAAACAAAAATCTCAATCAATAAATAGGCTAAGGAATAGAACAGACACTTCTCAGAAGAAGATATACCATTGATCAACAAATGCATGAAAAAATGTTCAACTTCTCCAGCAATTAGAGAATTGCAAATCAAAACTACACTCCAGTCAGAATGGCAATCATCAAGAATATGAGCAATAATATGTGCTGTTGAGGATGTGGGGAAAATGTACACTCATACATTGCTGGTGGCACTGCAAATTGGTGCAACCATTCTGGAAAGGAATATGGAGATTTCTTAAAAGCTTGGAATGGAACCACCATTTGACCCAGCAATCCCATGCCCTGGTCTTTACCCAAAGGACTTAAAATGAGCATAATATAGTGATGCAGCCACATCAATGTTTATAACAGCTCAATTCTTAATAGATGAACTGTGGAAGAAACCAAAACGCCCATCAATAAGATACAGAAACTGAGGTATATACAGTGGATTATTACTCAGCATTAAAAGAGAACAAAATCATGGCATTTTCAGGCAAATGGATGGAGTTGGAGAATATCATGCTAAGTGAAGTAAGCCAATCCCCCAAACCAAAGGACAAATGTTTTCTCTGATAAGTGGATGCTGATCCATAACAGGGATTGGGGAGGCATGGGGAAAACGGAGGAACTTCGATTGGGTAAAGGGGAGGAAGGGTTGAGAAGGTGCATGGGGGCAGGAGAGATGGTGGAATGAGATGGACATCATTACCATGGGTACTTGTAGGTCTATGGTGTGATGCTACATTGTGTGCAAACATAGAATTGTAAAGTTGTGCTGCAATTGTATGCAATGAATCAAAATGATTTATGTTGTCATAAATAACTAATTAAAACAAATAAATTAATTTTAAAAATCAGATTACATTTTAATACCATAATTAAATAAGTATTGTTAAAAGGAAAAAAACCCGGAGTGTGGTAAACTTGATTACAGCACATCAGTTCCTTTGGCTACAATGCAACTATTAAAATTAAAAGAAAGTCAGTCCCTAAATCAGGTGAATTTTTATCTCTGCACAGTTTTTACCAAGGCCCTTGAGCATCTGCGAGGATAAACTTTTTGAATTTATGCACAGTCCATGAAGACCCTGGCCATCTCTTCTGTGCCACACTTTCTTCATGCCAATTTGTCTGGAGAATCTTATTGGATTTCTGCCTTGGTGTCTGCTGACTGTGTCTTTCTGGTGAATTTTACTGCTCATATTAGGAATTTCTAAAATTAGCCTGGAATGGGCTTCTCTCCAGCTCCAGTGGCCACGGTGGTGAGGTGAAAACACCCCTCTTTGACCAGGAGGAGGGGGTCCAGGAGAACTTAAGGGAGTCAACTAAACTTTGGGTAGAACTGGTTTGAATCCCACCTTGTTAATAAGAGTCTCTTACGAAGAGGGTGGGACTCAAACCCACAGTCCAGAGCACAATGGATTAGCAGTCCAAGCCTTAACCACTCGGCCACCTCGTCTCAGAGCACTGCTGATGCCACACTGGCTTAGGCAGGTGTTTGATAGGTTTGCCAAGTGGTGGACCAGGCCAGGATCCACAGATGAGCAGCAGCCCCACCAGATGTTGTGGGGAATCAGGGAGGTGGGGTCAGTGTGGTCAAGGTACCTGCTGTGCTGTACACCAGCAGGACACCCATCCAGAGGCACCTGTGCATGGCAGGGGAGCCAAAGTGGATAAACAAAGTTTCCAGGTTTATAGGAGCAAGGAGTTCTGGTGAGCTATGATTCAGCTGCATTAGCTTATAATGGTAACAGTGTATATTTCAGAAAGCTGGAGGAGACAGTTTCCTTGTTTTTTATTTTATTTTATTTTATTTTTGTTTTACTTAGTTATACATGACAGTAGAATGCATTTGTGGACTTTGATATATCATACATAGATGAGATATAATTTCTCATTTTCTGAGTTGCATGTTGCAGAATCATAATGGTCATGCAGTCACATATATACATACAGTAATAATGTTGTTTCATTCTACTGTCCTTCCTATCCCCACATCCCCTCCACCCCTCTCCTCCCATCACTTCCCTCTACCTAATCTAAGGTTATGTTATTCTTCCCTAGTGCATCCACCTTATTGTGAATTAGCATCCACATATTTGAGAAAACATTTAGACTTTGGTTTTGTGGCATTGGCTTATTTTGCTTAGTATGATATTCTCCAACTCCATCCATTTACTGGAAAATGCCATAAATTTATTCTTCTTTAAAGGTGAGTAATATTCCATTGAGTATATATACCACATGTTCTTTTGCCATTCATCTATTGAGGGACACCTAGGTTGGTTCCATAGTCTAGCAATTGCGAATTGAGCTGCTATAAACATTGATGTGGATGCATCACTGTAGTATGCAGATTTTAAGCCCTTTGGGTATAAACCAAGGAATGCGCTAGCTGGGTCAAATGGTTGTTCCATTCATGATTTTCTAAGGAATCTCCACACTGCTTTCCATAGCAGTTGCACCAATTTGCAGTCCCACTAGCAATGTATGAGTGTACCATTTTCCCACATCCCCACTTATATGTATTGTTGCCTGTATTCTTGATGATTGCCATTCTGGCAGGAGTGAGATGAAATCTGAAAGTAGCTATAGGGAGATAGGGGATATAAAAAACAAACAAACAGAAATCCTGGAAATGCAGGAAACAATAAACAAAATTAAAAACTCAAATGAGAGTATTACCAGCAGAGGAGAACACTTAGAAGATAGAACTTCAGACAATGAAGACAAAGTTTTTCAACTTGAAAAGGACTTAGGCAGCTCAGTGAGAATGTTAAGAAATCATGAGCAGAACATCCAAGAATTATGGGATAACATAAAGAAACCAAACCTAAGAGTTATTGGGATACAAGAGGGTGTAGAGGTCCAAACCAAGGGAATGAGCAATCTATTCAATGAAATAATACTAGAAAACTTCCCAGACGTAAAGAATGAAAAATAAATCCAAATACTAGAAGCCTACAGGACACTGAATGTACAAAATCATAAGAGATCCACACCAAGACACATAATAATGAAGATGCCCAACATACAGAATAAGGAGAGAATCTTAAAAGCCACAAGAGAGAGGAAGCAGTTTACATTTAGGGGTAAACCAATCAGGATAACTGCTGATCTTTCAAAACAGACTCTGAAAGCTAGAAGATCCTGGAACAACATATTTCAAATGCTGAAAGAAAAAGGGTTCCATCCAAGAATCATGTATCCAGTGAAATTAAGCTTCAGGATTGAAGATGAAATAAAAATCTTCCATGATAAACAAAAGTTAAAAGAATTTGCAGCTAGAAAACCAGCTCTTCAAAACATCCTTGGCAAAACATTACAGGAAGAGGAAATAAAAAATAACAATGAAAACCAACAGCAGGAGGTAGTACAGTAAAGGAAAAACTAATCATAGAGGAAAAACAAATCATGTTTGGTAACAAACATAACCAAATATGGCTGGAAATACATATCTCAATAGTAACCCTAAATGTTAATGGCTTAAATGCACCAATCAAAAGACATAGGCTAGTAGAATGGATTTAAAAAAAGATCCAACAATATGCTGCCTACAGGAGACTCATCTGATAGAAAAAGACATACACAGACTGAAGATGAAAGGTTGGGAAAAATCATATCACTCATATGGACCCCGGAAGCAAGCAGGGATGTCCATACTTGTATCAAATAAAATAGACTTCAAGCCAAAGTTAATCAAAAGGGATAAACAAGGATACTACATGCTGCTCATGGGAACCATACACCAACAAGACTTGACGATCATTAATATATATGCCCCTAACAATGGTGCAGCTACGTTCATCAAACAAACACTTCTCAAGTTCAAGAGTCAAACAGACCACAACACAATAATCATGGGAGATTTTAACACACCTCTCTCACCACTGGACAGATCTTCCAAACAAAGTTGAATAAAGAAACCATAGAGCTCAATAATATAATTAATAATTTAGACTTAATTGATATATACAGAATATACCACCCAACATCAAGTAGATACACTTTTTTCTCAGCAGCACATGGATCCTTCTCAAAAATAGATCATATATATTTTGTCAAAGGGCAAATCTTAGCAATTACAAAGGAGAAGAGATACTACCATGCCTTTTATCTGATCATAATGGAATGAAATTGGAAATCAATAATTAAATGAGAAAGGAAAAATCCTACATCACATGGAGATTAAAAAATATGCTACTGAATGAACAAAGGGTTACAGAAGACATCAAATAGGAAATTAAAAAATTCTTAGAGGTAAATGAAAACTCAGACACAACATATCAAAATCTCTGGGACAGTATGAAAGCAGTACTAAGAGGAAAATTCATTTCATGGAGTTCATTCCTTAAAAGAAGGAAAAGCCAACAAATAAATGACCTCACACTACATCTTGAAACCTTAGAAAAAGAAGAACAAATCAGCAGCAAATACAGTAGAAGGCAAGACATAATTAAAATTAGAGCTGAAATCAATGAAATCGAAACAAAAGAAACAATAAAGAAATTGACAAAACTAAAAGTTGGTTCTTTGAAAAATAAATAAGATTGATAGACCACTAGCCATGCTAACAAAGAAGAGAGAGAGAACCCAAATTACTAGCTTACGGGATGAAAAAGGCAACATCACAACAGATAATTCAGAAATACAGAAGATAATTAGAAATTATTTTGAAACTCTATACTCTAATAAAAGAGAAGATAGTGAAGGCATCAATAAATTCCTTAAGACATATGAACTACCCAGATTGAGTCAGGAGGATATAAACAACATAAATAGACCAATATCAAGTGAGGAAATAGAAGAAGCCATCAAAAGACTACCAACCAAGAAAAGCCCAGGACCAGATGGATATACAGCAGAGTTATACAAGAACTTTAAAGAAGAGCTATTACCAATACTCTACAATCTATTTCAGGAGACAGAAAAAGAGGTAGAACTTCCAAATTCATTCTATGAGGCCAATATCACCCTGATTCCCAAACCAGATAAAGACACCTCAAAGAAAGAAAACTACAGACCAATATCCTTAATGAATTTAGATGCAAGAATCCTCAATAAAATTCTGGCAAATCAGATACAAAAACACATCAAAAAGATCATGCACCATGATCAAGTAGAATTCATCCATTGGATGCAAGGCTGGTTCAAAATATGGAAATCAATAAATTTAAATAATAAATTCACCACATCAATAGACTTAAAGATAAGAACCATATGATCATCTCGATGGACGCAGAAAAACCATTTGACAAAGTACAGAATTCCTTTATGTTCAAAACATTAGAAACACTAGGGATAACAGGAACTTACCTCGACATTGTAAAAGCTATTTACGATAAGCCTCAGGCTAGCATCATTCTTTTTTTTTTTATTGTTGGTCGTTCAAAACATTACTCAGTTCTTAATACATCATCTTTCACAGTTTGATTCAAGTGGGTTATGAACTCCCAACTTTACCCCGTATACAAATTGCTATACCACATCAGTTACCCTTCCATTGATTGACATATTGCCTTTCTAGTGTCTGATGTATTCTGCTGTCAGTCCTATTCTCTACTATCCCCCCTCCCCTCCCCTCCCCTCCCCTCCCCTTTTCTCTCTCTACCCCTTCTACCGTAAATCATTTCTTCCATTTGTATTATCTTGTCTTACCCCTCCTTTCCTCTTATATATCATTCTCACTCCCTTTCCCTCCCACCTCTCATCCCTGTTTAATGTAAATCTTCTTCTCAAGCTCTTCGTCCTTACCCTGTCCTTGTTTACTCCCCTTATATCAAAGGGGTCATTTGGTATTTGTTTTTTAACGATTGACTAGCTTCACTTAGCATAATCTGCTCTAATGCCATCCATTTCCCTCCAAATTCTATGATTTTGTCATTCCTTAATGCAGAGTAATACTCCATTGTGTATAAAAGCCACATTTTTTTATCCATTCATCTATTGAAGGGCATCTAGATTGGTTCCACAATCTTGCTATCGTGAATTGTACTGCTATGAACATCGATGCAGCAGTGTCCCTGTAGCATGCTCTTTTTAAGTCTTTAGGGAATAGACCGAGAAGGGGAATAGCTGGGTCAAATGGTAGTTCCATTCCCAGCTTTCCAAGAAATCTCCATACTGCTTTCCAAATTGGCTGCACCAATTTGCATTCCCACCAGCAATGAACAAGAGTGCCCTTTTCTCCGCATCCTCTCCAGCACTTATTGTTGTTTGACTTCCTAATGGCTGCCAATCTTACTGGAGTGAGATGGTATCTTAGGGTAGTTTTGATTTGCATTTCTCTGACTGCTAGAGATGGTGAGCATTTCTTCATGTACTTATTGATTGATTGTATGTCCTCCTCTGAGAAGTGTCTATTCAGGTCCTTGGCCCATTTATTGATTGGGTTATTTGTTATCTTATTGTCTAATTTTTTGAGTTCTTTGTATATTCTGGTTATTAGGGCTCTATCTGAAGTGTGTGGATTAAAGATTTGTTCCCATGATGTAGGCTCCCTATTTATCTCTCTTATTGTTTCTTTTGCTGAGAAAAAACTTTTTAGTTTGAGTAAGTCCCATTTGTTGATTCTAGTTGTTAACTCTTGCACTATGGGTGTCCTATTGAGGAATTTGGGGCCCGATCCCACCATATGTAGATCATAGCCAACTTTTTCTTCTATCAGATGCCGTGTCTCTGATTTAATATCAAGCTCCTTGATCCATTTTGAGTTAACTTTTGTGCATGGCGAGAGATAGGGATTCAGATTCATTTTGATGCAAATGGATTTCCAGTTTTCCCAGCACCATTTGTTGAAGATGCTATCCTTCCTCCATTGCATGATTTTAGCCCCTTTATCAAATATAAGGTAGTTGTAGTTTTGTGGATTGGTTACTGTATCCTCTATTCTGTACCATTGGTCCACCCGCCTGTTTTGATACCAGTACCATGCTGTTTTTGTTACTATTGCTCTGTAGTATAATTTGAAGTCTGGTATCACTATACCACCTGATTCACACTTCCTGCTTAGCATTGTTTTTGCTATTCTGGGTCTTTTATTATTCCATATGAATTTCATGATTCTTTTATCTATTTCTACAAGAAATGCCATTGGGATTTTGATTGGTATTGCATTGAACTTATAGAGAACTTTTGGTAATATCGCCATTTTGATGATGTTAGTTCTGCCTATCCATGAGCAGGGTATATTTCTCCATCTTCTAAGGTCTTCTTCTATGTCTTTCTTTAGGGTTCTGTAATTTTCATTATACAAATCTTTCACCTCTCTTGTTAGGTTGATTCCCAAGTATTTTATTTTTTGGGGGGATATTGTGAATGGAGTAGTTGTCCTCATTTCCGTTTCAGAGGATTTGTCGCTGATATACAGGAACGCCTTTGATTTATGCGTGTCTTATATCCTGCCACTTTGCTGAATTCATTTATTAGCTCTAGTAGCTTCTTTGTAGACCCTTTTGGGTCTGCTAGGTATAGGATCATATCATCTGCAAATAGTGATAATTTAAGTTCTTCTTTTCCTATTTTTATGCCTTTAATTTCTTTCGTCTGTCTAATTGCTCTGGCCAGTGTTTCAAGGACTATGTTGAACAGAAGTGGTGAGAGAGGGCATCCCTGTCTTGTACCAGATCTTAGAGGGAATGCCTTCAATTTTTCTCCATTCAGAATGATGCTAGCCTGTGGCTTATCATAGATTGCTTTTACAATGTTGAGGTATGTTCCGGTTATCCCTAATTTTTCTAGAGTTTTGAACATAAAGGGATGCTGAACTTTGTCGAATGCTTTTTCTGCATCTATCGAGATGATCATATGGTTCTTATTTTTAAGTCTATTGATGTGGTGAATAACATTTATTGATTTCCGTATATTGAACCAGCCTTGCATCCCAGGGATGAATTCTACTTGATCATGGTGTATAATTTTTTTGATATGTATTTGAATCCGATTCGCCAGAATTTTATTGAGGATTTTTGCGTCAAGGTTCATTAGAGATATTGGTCTGTAGTTTTCTTTCTTTGAAGTGTCTTTGTCTGGTTTCGGAATCAGGGTGATGTTGGCCTTGTAGAATGAATTTGGAAGTTCTCCCTCTTTTTCTATTTCCTGAAATAGCTTGAAAAGTATTGGTGTTAGTTCCTCTTTAAAGGTTTTGTAAAACTCTGCTGTATACCCATCCGGTCCTGGGCTTTTCTTAGTTGGTAATCTTTGGATGGTTTCTTCTATTTCCTCTATTGTTATTGGTCTGTTTAGGTTGTCTATATCCTCCTGACTCAATCTGGGCAGATCATAAGACTTAAGGAATTTATCTATGCCTTCACTATCTTCTATTTTATTGGAGTATAAGGATTCAAAATAATTTCTGATTATCTTCTGTATTTCTGAAGTGTCTGTTGTGATATTGCCTTTTTCATCCCGTATGTTAGTAATTTGAGTTCTCTCTCTTCTTCTCTTCATTAGTCTGGCTAAGGGCCTGTCGATTTTATTTATTTTTTCAAAGAACCAACTTTTGGTTTTGTCAATTTTTTCAATTGTTTCTTTTGTTTCGATTTCATTAATTTCAGCTCTCATTTTAATAATTTCTTGCCTTCTACTTCTTTTGCTGTTGTTTTGCTCTTCTTTTTCTAGGATTTTGAGATGAAGTAAGAGATCATTTATTTGTTGGTTTTTTCTTTTTTTGAGGAATGAATTCCAAGCGATGAATTTTCCTCTTAGAACTGCTTTCAATGTGTCCCATATATTCCGATATGTTGTGTCTGTGTTTTCATTTAACTCTAGGAAGTTTTTAATTTCCTCCTTGATGTCTTCTAAAACCCATTGATCATTCAGCATCCTATTGTTCATTCTCCAAGTGATGCTTGATGATTCCTTCCTTCTTTTATCATTGATTTTCAGTTTTATTCCATTATGATCAGATAAGATGCATGGTATTATCTCTACCCCTTTATATTGTCTAAGAGTTGCCCTGTGACATAATATGTGGTCTATTTTTGAGAAGGTTCCATGTGCTGCTGAGAAAAAGGTATAACTACTTGATGTTGGGTGGTATAGTCTATATATGTCAATTAAGTCTAGGTTGTTAATTGTGTTATTGAGTTCTATAGTTTCCTTATTTAACTTTTGTTTGTAAGATCTGTCCAGTGGTGAGAGAGGTGTGTTGAAGTCTCCCATGATTATTGTATGGTGATCTATTAGACTCTTGAACTTGAGAAGAGTTTGCTTGATGAACACAGCTGCACCATTATTTGGGGCATATATATTTATGATTGTTATGTCTTGTTGGTGTATGGTTCCCTTGAGCAGTATGAAGTGTCCTTCTTTATCCCTTTTAATTAACTTTGGCTTGAAATCTATTTTATTAGATATGAGTATGGACACTCCTGCTTGTTTCCGCAGTCCATATGAGTGGTATGATTTTTCCCAACCTTTCACCTTCAGTCTATGAATATCTTTTTCTATCAGATGCGTCTCCTGTAGGCAGCATATTGTTGGGTCTTATTTTGTGATCCATTCTACTAGCCTGTGTCACTTAATTGGTGAGTTTAAGCCATTAACATTTAGGGTTATTATTGAGATCTGGTTTGTTCTTCTAGCCATATTTGTTTATTGATGTTACTAAACCTGATTTGTTATTCTCATTGACTACTTTCCCCCCTTTACTGTCCTACCTCCCATTGTTGGTTTTCAATGTTATTGTCCATTTCCTCTTCCTGTAATGTTTTGCAAAGGATTTTTTGAAGAGATGGTTTTCTAGCTGTGAATTCTTTTAACTTTTGTTTATCTTGGAAGGTTTTAATTTCATCTTCCATCCTGAAGCTTAATTTCGCTGGATACACGATTCTTGGTTGGAACCCATTTTCTTTCAGTGTTTGAAATATGTTTTTCCAGGATCTTCTAGCTTTCAGAGTCTGTGTTGAGAGATCAGCTGTTATCCTGATTGGTTTGCCCCTAAATGTAATCTGCTTTCTTTCTCTTGCAGCTTTTAAAATTCTCTCCTTATTCTGTATGTTGGACATCTTCATTATAATGTGTCTAGGTGTAGATCTCTTATGATTTTGCACATTCAGCGTCCTGTAGGCTTCTAGGATTTGTGATTCTGTCTCATTCTTCAAGTCTGGGAAGTTTTCTCGTATTATTTCACTGAATAGACTGTTTATTCCTTTGGTATGGAGCTCTGTGCCTTCTTGTATCCCAATGACTCTTAAATTTGGTCTTTTGATTTTGTCCCATAATTCTTGGATGTTCTGCTCATGGTTTCTTAGCAGATTTGTTGAGCTGTCTATGTTCTTTTCCAGTTGAAATACTTTGTCTTCATTGTCTGATGTTCTCTCTTCTAAGTGATCCACTCTGCTGGTAGTATTCTCAATTGAGTTTTTAAGTTGGTTTATTGTTTTCTGCATTTCTAGGATTTCTATTTGTTTGTTTTTTATTACCTCTATCTCCCTGTGAAATTGATCTTTTACTTCCTGGATTTGTTTGTCAATGTGATCTTTCATTGTCTGATTTTGCTGTCTCATGTCTTCCTTGAGACTCCAGATCATCTGAAGCATATATATCCTGAACTCTTTATCTGACATTCCATCTGTTGCAGCTATTACCTCTTCGAAAGTTGAGTTGACCTGCATTGCTTGTGGTCCTTTCTTTCCTTGTCTTTTCATGCTGCTCACGTTTCTTTCTGCTTGGTGAAACTGTTGTGATTATGAGTTTTTCCCCCTAATTATTTATATTGCTCTTGTATAGTTGAAAAATCTCCCTTGCAGGGCGGGTAGTGGCTGTGCTCCTTCTCTAGTTGGGGTGATCTCAATACCGCGCTGGCATTCCGCTAGGCCTGCTCTGCCGGTTGTTCGCAGGTCTGCCCACCCTGCGGGAGCGGGTGGCGGCTCTGCTCTGCCCCCCCTCCAATTGTGGCGATATGACTATCACCCCCTCGGGTCATTGGGCCTGATCCGGATGCGGGCGGCTGCTCTGCTCTGTCCCCCTACTCCAAATGGAGTGGCGTATCTACCATGCTGGCAGGCCTCTAGGCCTGTTCCGTTGGTGGGTCTCAGGTCTGCCTGCCTCTGGCAGTAAGGGGAGTTGGGTGTCGAGAGTCCTTTGGTCCTTGCGGTCACGCCCACAGAGAGATTTTGAAGTTTCTCGGTTGTTCGCCAGGTGTGCGGGGCTATTAGCAGAGCCCGGAGGGCATGGCCATGTACGGGGCCATGCGGGGACCCTTCTAGCTGAGTCGGGCCACCAGGAACCACGTGAAGAGCGGGGTAGCTGTGTCTGCGTGGTTAAGATCCCAGCGGGTGGTTTGGCTGTTCGCCGAGCGAGAGCAGGGCCTCCCGGGAGAGCCAATATGGCAGAGGCGTCTGCCGGTTTGGGCTGCCACTCCACTCCGGGCCGCCGCCGCTTTCAGAAGCTGCTGGTGTTTGCAGGATTGGACCTCTGCGCCCGCCGGAGGGGCCACCTGTAGAGCCGGGAAGCTGCGACCGCGTGGTAGGGACCGGGTGGGTGATGCAGCTGCTCCCAGAGCGAGCACTAGGCCTCCCAGGGGAGCCTGGATGGCGGAGGCCAAATTCCGGTTCGGGCGGGGCGGGCCAAGCCGCTCTGGGTGTCCGCCGCTTGCAAAAACGGCTGCTGTTAACAGAAGATGATTTATGCACCCGCCGCGGGGGCCACCTGTCTAGCCGGGTAGCTGTGGCCGCGTAGTTAGGGACCGGGTGCGTGATGCGGCTGCTCCCAGAGCGAGCCCTAGGCCTCCCAGGGGGAGCCCGGATGGCGGAGGCCGAATTCCGGTTTGGGCGGGGCGGGCCAAGCCGCTCTGGGTGTCCGCCGCTTGCAAAAACGGGTAGCATCATTCTAAATGGAGAAAAACTGAAGGCATTCCCACTAAAATCTGGAACAAGACAGGGATGCCCTCTCTCACCACTTCTATTCAATATAGTTCTTGAAATACTGGCCAGAGCAATTAGACAGACTAAAGAAATTAAAGGCATTAAGATAGGAAAAGAAGAACTTAAATTATCACTATTTGCATGTGATATGTTCCTATACCTAGAAGACCCAAAAGGGTCTACAAAAAACTACTAGAACTAATAAATGAATTCACCAAAGTGGCAGGATATAAAATTAACATGCATAAATCAAAGGCATTCTTGTATATCAGCGACAAATCTTCTAAACTGGAAATGAGAAAACCACCCCATTCACAATATCCTCAAAGAAAATAAAATACTTGAGAATCAACCTAACAAAAGAGGTGAAAGATTTATACAATGAAAACTACAGAACCCTAAAGAGAGAAATAGAAGAAGATACCCTGTTTATGGATAGGAAGAACTAACATCATCAAAATGGTGATATTTACCAAAAGTTCTTTATAGGTTCAATGCAATGCCAATCAAAATCCCAATGGCATTTCTTGTAGAAATAGATAAAGCAATCATGAAATTCATATGGAAAAATAAAAGACCCAGAATAGCAAAAGCAATTCTAAGCAGAAAGTGTGAATTAGGAGGTATAGTGATACCAGATTTCAAACTGTATTACAGAGCAATGGTAACAAAAACAGCAGGTGGACCAATGGTACAGAATAGAGGACACAGAAACCAATCCACAAAATTACAACTATCTTATATTCGATAAAGGGCCTAAAAACATGCAATGGAGGAAGAATAGCATCTTCAATAAATAGTACTGGGAAAACTGGAAATCCATATGCAATAAAATGAAACTGATTCCCTTCCTCTCACCATGAACAAAGGTTATCTCAAAATGGATCAAGGAGCTTGATATCAAAACAGAGACTCTGTGTCTGATAGAAAAAAAAGTTGGCTCCAATCTACATATCAAGGGGTCAGGCTCCAAATTCTTTAGTAGGACACCCATAGCACAAGAGTTAAAAACAATAATCAACAAATGGGACTTACTCAAACTAAAAAGTTTTTTCTCAGCAAGAGAAACAATAAGAGAGGTAAATAGGGAGCCTACATCCTGGGAACAAATCTTTACTCCTCACACTTCAGATAGAGCCCTAATAACCAGAGTATACAAAGAACTCAGAAAATTAAGCAATAAGAAAACAAATAACCCAATTAACAAATGGGCCAAGGACCTGAACAGACACTTCTCAGAGGAGGACATACAATCAATCAACAAGTGCACGAAAAAATGCTCACCATCTCTAGCAGTCAGAGAAATGCAAATCAAAACCACCCTAAGAGACCATCTCACTCCAGTAAGATTGGCAGCCACTATGAAGCCAAACAACAACAAGTGCTGGTGAGGATGTGGGGAAAAGAGTACACTTGTACATTGCTGGTGGGACTGCAAATTGGTCCAGCCAATTTGGAAAGCAGTATGGAGATTCCTGGGAAATCTAGCAATGAAACCACCATGTGACCCAGCTATTGCCCTTCTCGAACTATTCCCTGAAGACCTTAAAAGAGCGTACTATAGGGATACTGGTACATTGATGTTCATAGCAGCACAATTCACAATAGCTGGACTGTGGAACCAACTTAGATGCCCTCCAATAGATGAATGGATTAAAAAAGTGGCATTTGTACACAACGGAGTATTGCTCAGCACTAAAAATGACAAAATCATGGAATTTGCAGGGAATTGGATGAAATTAGAGCATATTATGCTAAGTGAATCTAGCCAATTCCTAAAAAACAAATGCCAAATGTCTTCCCTGATATAAGGAGAAAAACTAAGAACAGAGCAGGGAGGAAGAGCATGAGAAATAGATTAACATTAAACAGGGACGAGAGGTGGGAGAGAAAGGGAGAGAGAAGGGAAATTGCATGGAAATGGAAGGAGACCCTCATTGTTATACAAAGTTACATATAAGAGGATGTGAGGGGAAAGGGAAAAAATCAAGGGGGAGAAATAAATTATAGTAGATGGGGTAGAGAGAGAAGATGGGAGGGGAGGGGAGGGGAGGGGGGATAGTAGCAGATAGGAAAGATAGCAGAATACAACAATCACTAGTATGGCAATATGTAAAAACGTGGATGTGTAACTGATGTGATTCTGCAATCTGTATATGGGATAAAAATGGGAGTTATAACCCACTTGAATCAAATGTATGAAATATGATATGGCAAGAGCTTTGCAATGGTTTGAACAACCAATAAAAAAAGAAATCTGAGAGTAGTGTTGATTTCTATTTCTCTAATTGCTAGAGATGTTGAACACTTTTTCATAATTTGTTGATCAATTGTATTTCTTCTTCTGTGAAGCATCTGTTCAGTTCCTTAGCCCATTTATTGATTGTTGTTTTTGGTTTTAAGTTTATTGAATTCTTTGTATATCCTAAAGATAAATGCTTTATTGGAGATGCATGTGGTAAAGATTTTCTCCCAATCTGTATACTCTCTCCTCATGTTTCCTTTGCTGAGAAAAAGCTTTCAATACAACAGAGCTAGAGTAACAAAAATGTCATGACATTGGCACCAAAAGAGACATGTAGACCTATGGCACAGAATAGAGGACACAGAGACAAACCCACACAAATACCATTATCTCATACTAGTCATGGGTGCCAAAAATATTCACTGGAGACAAAAATAGCCTATTCAACAAGTGGTGCTGGAAAAACTGGAAATTCATATGTAGTAAAATAAAATCAAACCTCTATCTCTAACCATGCACAAAAATCAACTCAAAGTGGATCAAGACTT
This sequence comes from Ictidomys tridecemlineatus, assembly GCF_052094955.1. Lineage (NCBI taxonomy): Eukaryota > Metazoa > Chordata > Mammalia > Rodentia > Sciuridae > Ictidomys > Ictidomys tridecemlineatus. The sequence goes on along the minus strand of NC_135484.1, from coordinate 155,832,354 downwards.
AGGCACTAGAACAGAGACTCTGTGTCTAATAGAAGAAAAAATAGGCCCAGTTCTTCACCATGTTGGCCTAGGATCTGACTTCCTTAACAAGACTTCTAAAGTGCAAGAAGTAAAATCAGTTTCCTTGTTTTCAGCATCAAAAAAATATACATGAGAGGTTGTATGTGTGTGTATGTTTGCCCTGATTTGAATATTATTAAGTGCATATATGTACAGAAACATCTAATGGTACCCAACAAATATGAGTAAATTAGTGTCAATTAAATAAGCAAAGACCCCTGTGAAAGAAAGAGGTCAGAAGTGATCGATGTAAGTCATATCACTAGTTATACCAACTGTTGTATTATGAGATGCTGGTATGTACTTCCTTATTTCAAACAAATTAAAAGTTCTGTGGCCAGAGCACCCTACACATGCCCAATCTCATCTGAAAAGGATTAAAGTTGAAGATGACTAGAGGTTCCCTTTATCTGGTCCACTGAGTCACTTGTGGGTCTATAGATAGATTCATGAGCAGTGCTCACATATATTACTGAGAGGAAGAGGGATGGAAAATCAGCACCTTAATATGAAAATCATCATAAGGTCTCAAAGTGTATAATTTCTGTCATACAAATTCACTCATCTTGATGACGCCAAAGCACTGTGCTCTGCTTTGATCAGTGAAGAGAGAAGGTTCCTTTCAACCCACATTTACTTTGTGCCACTTTTGCTTGTTGGACAGCATAACTGTTCTCACCACCAGGTGCTCTGGATGTCTGACTTGGGGCTACAGGATTTGGTGTTTGTCCTTCTGAGTTTTGGTCTTTTGTTGGGGCTGGCCCTTCTTTCCATGCCTCAATTCTTCCTGTTAGGAATGGGAACATTCGCTCCGTGCCTTTGTCTGTAGGATGCATGTAACTTGCTTGATTTCTACCATGTGAATTAGTCATGGTTCTCTAGAGGAACAGAATCAGGAGGAAGTTTAATTGTACAAGGAGGACTTGTGAGGTTGGCTTATGTGACCAGAAGCTGGGTACTCCACAGTGGCCATCTGCAGGCTGGACAGCTGGAAGAATCAGTAGCTGTGTGGTCCAAGAGGCTGAAGCCACCGAACAGGAGGGATCAATGTTGCCACCCTAGTCCAAGACCAAAGGGTTCTCGAGAATCCCTGCCAGGGTTCACTCTGGAGGAGTGTAGAGTCCAATATCCTCAGATGAAGGTGGCAGCCATCATGATTCTGTCAAGACCTGAGCTTGCATGTGCTGCTGCTTCTTTGTTCTTCCAACTTTTATTCCATCCAAGCCATTGCCCTATGGCTTGGTGCTAGAGAGGGTCTCCATGTCAGTCATTCCTAGGCACACCCTCACTGACACACCCATGATCTTCTTTTTTAAAAAATTTTTTATTAATTGCTCAAAACATTACAATCATCTTGACATATTATACATTGAATCCATGGCATCTCTAGATCCAATTAGCCTGACAATTCAAAGTAACCATTACAAGTCCACCCTTGTCCACTTGATATCCAAATATGATCCTTTACATCATAATCAAATTCCAAATAAACACAATAACAAGGTCATAACTCTCCCTAACAGAAGTATGATTCCTACAATTGAATGCACTAGTTTGTTCCCCAGAATAGAAAGAAAACAAAAAACATCACTGATATTAAGTCAATCAGTATTTCATTACATGATGAGTAACATGAGAGTAACAATCATTTCCTCTTCAAGCATGGGTAAGGTGCCCAAAGATATTCTGAATGGAATAGGGAAGAATTATCAATGACAATTACAGTTTCCTCGTTTCTGTAACTGGCCACAGAAACGAGGAGAGTAGTTAGCATTTATGACTACCTTCTTCTATTACCATTCTGGATTCCCTCTACCTTCAGCAAGCCCTCAGCAGATTGGGCTCCTTACCTGAACGTGCAACCTACACCTTCATTCCCGAAGGGTCTGGGACATTTGTCATTTTGCCAGGATTGGGTTGTTGTAGTATTCTGTTGACTGTAATAATGGGACAGGGTGATACTAAGGGATCTCCTGCACTCCAGGAGTATGACTCCTTACCTCCATGTGGAATAACCGTCCAGTGTCCCCTTGGTAATCTGGATCACTCACAGGACAGCACCATAGCTCCCTTCCTAGCCTGTTAACTCAGAGGCATGAGGAGCCTAAAGTAACCAGGGGGAAGTCTTCACTTGCAGTTGAATGAAATCATTGTTGCATCTCCAGACAGAAGCATTCCTCCTCCTGGAACTAAGACTCCAGGCCTGCAGAGCAGAAGGTTGCAGAGACAGGAAGCAAAACCATCCTACTGGGTTACTAGGGTGATGGTGAGTGGTAGAATTCCTTCCTCCACCTTGACTCCTGGACCATGAATTCCAGCAATAGGAGGGACAGTGCCCTATAGTGGCTGCTGACTCAGAGAGTACAGACACCTTCTGAAGAACCTTGTCCAGCCCTGCAATGTACTGCCCCTAGCTGGTGCTGCAGCTGCATCGTCAAGAGCCGTTCCATTGTTCCATCAAGCCAGCTGCTTCAGGATGGTGGGGAACAGGTAGGACCAATGAATCCATGAGCACAAGCCCAGTGCCTCACTTTTTTGGCCATGAAGTGAGTATCGTGGTCTGAAGTAATGCAGTGTGGAATACCATGATGATGGAAACGGCATTCTCTAAGTCCACAGATGGTGGTTTTCGTGAAGCACTACAGACAGGGAAGGCAAATCCATACCCAGAATAAGTGTCTATTCCACTAGGGACAAACTGCTGCCCCTTCCATGATGGAAGAGGTCCAAGGTAATCAACCTCCACCAGGCTGTGCCTGATCTCCTTGGGAATGATGCCATAAGGGGCTTAGTGTTGGTCACTGCTGTGGGCAAACTGGACACTCAGCAGTGGCTGTAGCTAAACCAGCCTTGGTGAGTGGATGTCCATGCTGCTGAGTCCATGCATAAACACCATCCCTGCCACCATGACCACTCTGTCCATGAGCCCATTGGGCAGTGACAGGTATGGCAGGGGAAAGAGGTTAACTGCTATCCACAGATTGGGTCATCTTATCCATATGATTATTAAATCCTCTCCTGCTGAGGTCACCTTTTGGTGGGCATTTAAATTAGACAGAAATATCTTCACATCCTTTGCCCATTAAGAGAGGTTTATTCACACATCTCTTCCCCAAATGTCCTTGTTGCCAATTCTCCAATTATGTTCTTTCAAGTTCCCTCACCAGCCAGCCAACCCATTAGCTGTGGTGCATGGATTGAATAGTCACACATCTGCCAATTTCCTTCCAGGCAAAATGCACAATCAGATGCACTGCCCAGAGTTCTGTCCATTGTGAAGATTGCCTTTCACCACTGTCTTTCAGGTGTGTTCCAGAAAGGGGGAACAGGTCCACAGCTTTCCATTTCTGGGTGGTACCATGGTGCAGAGCCATCCTTGAACCAGCATCAGTCTTCTCTTCCTCTGTCAATTGATCATAAGGTCCACCCCATGAAGTCATAGGTTCATGCTGAGGGACAGAGGTACCGCAGCAGGACCAGGAGTAATGGGCAATATGGCCACTTCTTCATGCAGCCAACTTGTGCCTTTGTGTCCCTCCCATGCCCGATCATGTTACCACCACTTCCACTTAATGACACAGTGCTGATGCACATATCCAAACTTATGGCATGGGGGGGTCTTATAACGCCCACTTCATGATGGGCAGCTCAGGTCATATAGGAACCTGGTGGCCCATGGTCAAGCATTCAGTTCCCTCTAAGGCCCAGTAGCAGGCAAGAGCTACTTCTCAAAGAAAAAGTAGTTGTGTGCAGATGATGGCAGGGCCTTGCTCCAAAATCCCAGTGGCCTCCTCTGTGATTTACCTATGGGGCCTGCCAAAGACTCTGGACACTCTCCCTATCTACCATTGACACTTCAAAGACCATGGGTCTGCCGGGTCATATGGCCCGAAAGACAGAGCTACCTGCCCAGCAGCCTGGACCTGCTGCATTGCCTTCTTCTGTTCTGGAAACCACTAAAACAGGAAGCTTTTCTAGTCATTAGGTCGGTGGGCTAAAGGAACACACCCACATGAGAAATGTGCTCTCTCCAAATCCACATAGGCCCACAGTGTTGTGCTTCTTTCCTACCTGTAGGAGGGGCCATATGAAACAACTTATCGGGCTGGGGATGTGGCTCAAGCGGTAGCGCGCTCGCCTGGCATGTGTGCAGCCTGTGTTCGATCCTCAACACCACATACAAAGATGTTATGTCTGCCAAAAACTAAAAATAAATAAATAAATAAATATTTTTTTTAAATTCTCTCTTAAAAAAAAGGAATAAAGATGAAAAAATAGGGAAAAAGAGAAAAAGTAGGTCTACATTTAAAAAAAGAAAAAAAGAAACAACTTATCCTTCAGCTTACAAGGAATGTCTATCTCGCAGCCCCCCACCACTGGACTCCCAGAAACTTTACTGAAGTTGAAGGCCCTTGAGTTTTAGTGGGATATATTTCCCACCCTATAATACACAAATACTCCACCAGCAAGTTCAAAGTGGTTGCTATTCCTGCTCAGCTGGCCCAATCCACATAATGTCATTGATATAAAGGGCCAGTGTGACATCATGTGGGAGAGAAAGTTGATCAAGGTCCCTGTGAACTAAGCTGTGTCACAGTGCTGGAGAGTTGACATTCCCTGAGGAGGACACTGAAGGTACATTTCTGGCTTTGCCAGCTGAAGACAAATTGTTTCTGGTGGTTCTTTTTCACTGGGATGGAGACAGAAGCATTTTCCCAATCAATAGCCACATACCAGGTACCAGGAGATGTACTGATCTGCTCAAGTGAAGAAACCACACCTGGTCCAGCAGGTGCAATTGGAGTCACCATCTGATTAAGCTTACGATAATCAACTGTCATTCTCCAGCTGTCTTCAGCACAGGCCAAATAGGAGATCAAGGTGTGATGCTGTGGGATTCACCCTCCCTGCACCCTTCGTGTTCTTGATGGTGGCATTAATCACTGCAGTCCCTCCAGGGATGTGGAATTGCCTTTGATTCACCATTTTCCCAGGTCCAGGCAATGCCAGAGGCTTTCATGTACACTTCCCACCCATAACAGCCCTTGTTCCACAGGTTAGAGAACCAATGTGGGAGTTTTGCCAAGTGCTAAGTATATCTATCCCAGTTACACATTCCAGGCTGGGGAAACAACCACAGGATGAGTTTGGGGACCCACTGGACACACTGAGTTGGACTTTAGTCCAAGCTCCATTGATTACCTGATTCCATAAGCTCCTACTTTTATTGGAGGGCCACAATGACATTTGGGGTCTCCAGAATCAATGTCAATTCAGAGTCTGTGTCTAGTAGTCCCCCAGAGATTGATTATTGCCTTTTCCCCAATGCACAGTTATCTTGTAAATGGCCTTGGCTCCCTTTGGAGGAGGATGGGAGAAAGATTAACAGTAAGATATTGGTGCTGTACCAGGTCCTTCCTCAAGGAGACCTGGCCTCCCCTTGATTCAGGGATTCTGGATCTGTAAATTGACTCACATCCAGGAAGTGGCTGAGGGGCTGTGATTCTCTGCTGTTATGATCTGAGGCAGACTTTTGTGCATTTGCCCTGAGATTTTTGTACTTTGTATAAGTCACGTAAGAGTTTTGTGGGTTTCCCATCTATTTGGCTTCTAGAAACACCATGATTAATAAGCCAATGCCAGAGATCTACACGAGTCAGAACACTGTGTCCACTTCTTCCCCTTTGCTCTCCATTACTGTAACTATGACCTCCCTGTCTATGGTGATTGAGGGCTGCCGCTTGGCCTCTTCCTCCCTGAGATCCAATCATGCCCATTGCAGTGAAGTCTTGCAGTTGATTGATGGCAGCTCCCACAGTAAGGTCTGGCATGCAGAGAGAGCAACCACAGAGCTCTTCAAGGATGCTGGTGCTCCTCTCACACATTTGTTTCCTCTAGTTCTGGTGAAGTGCACATCTTCTGGACCCCCACACAATGGAGGAGAAGGTCACACCTGACAGATCCACTCCTGCTATCCAATTTCCCTGAGCTTCTGGATTCCCTCATCAACAATAAATCAAGGGTTGTCCAGCATTTCAGCTCATTTGTGGTGGGCCATCTTTGGGCCCATACTTCAACTAAAACTTTTTTAACACTGTGAGCTATTACATTAAATCTAGAATCTCTTCTTATGGTCCAGTATCAATAAATCCTGCATGATATAAGTTTATGTTCCTTCCACCCATATCCCACACCCTTAAAATCCATTCCCACCTGTTTCCCAGGCCTCTGCTTGTATAAATGAGAAAACTCAAGAACTTCCTTCTTGTGGGTCACACTCAGTACCTCACCTCTAGGGACTGCTTAGATTTGCATCCAGTTATAGTTCTGGAGGCAAAGGTAGGTGGTGAGGGTGGGTTCTCAGGAGTATCAACACCTTCATGCTGAGACCTCAATCATGGAAGAGTTTTACTGTGTCCACATAGAGTGGAGGGTAGTGATGCTCTTGGATGTTCTGTTCAGGGTTTCTGACTTTCTTCACTGTGTGACCAACTTTATTTTCCAGGTTGTACTTTGTCTTCAGTGTCTGACGTTCTTTCTTCCAAGTGATCTACTCTGTTGGTTTTTCTTTTTATTTAGTTTTTTATTTTATTTATTGTATCCTTTGTTTCAAGGATTTCTGACTTGTTTTATTTCAGGGTCTCTGTCTCTTGAAGTAATCTTTTGCTACCTGGGTTTACTCTCTTATCTCATTGTTGGAGTGATCAATTTTTGCCTGTATTTGCTCATTTAGGTCTTTCTTTAATTCACAGATCACTTAATTATGAACCTTCTGACCTCCTCCTCTGACATTTCATCAACTCCACTGTCCATGGGTTCTGTTATATAGGGTCCTGGTGTGTTTGGGGCACTTTCCTCCCTTGTGTTCTCATGTTGTCTCTGTGTCATCCTTCCTTGCAGTGTGGATCTTGGATAGTACAGTTTCCTCCCTCTAGTCTTGTAGGACCTGTGCAGATTGTCTGTACCTCACCTTGATGTTGGGCCTCCAGACCCTGCTGGTGTCCCTCAGTGGATTCTACTGCATCCTGGGTCTCAGACCTGTGTAAGTTGGGGTGGGTGGATCTGGGCCGCTGGGCTTGACCTCCCACAGTAGTCTGCTGGTAGGAAGGGGAGGTCCTGCACCAGAGGCTAGGCTCTGGCAGTGTCTGCCCTGCTGGGGGAGGGGTGAACCAGGCCTACTGAGATCCCCCATCCTGTGTGGGCTGGTGTGAGCCCCTGGGCTGGATCTTGGCTCCCACGGTAGTCCACTAGTCAGAAGTTATAGGGGTTGTTTTTGGAAAAAAATATCAAAGAGTGTTGTAGCTGTATCATATGATAGTTCATTTTTATATTTTTAAGGAATGTCTGTATTGATTACCAACATGGTTGTACTAATTTCTAGTCCACAAAAATGCATGAATTTACCTGTTTTTTCAGAGTTTTGAGAGAATCTACTCCTATTTTTATTCTTGATGAATGCCATTCTAACTGAGGTGCCATCTCACTGTAATTTTGATTTGCATTTTCTTGATGGCAGGTTTGGGTTTTTGAGAGGAGAACGTGGGTGCATCTAGCCATGGGGTTCTAGAAACACCATGTTTTTGTTGCTATGACCTTGAACTGCCCAAGTGCACAGGTGCAGAAAGGTGACTCCTGTCCTTCCCAGGAGCCTGGCTGGGGCCTGCTCTGAAAGCAGAGTCCCCAGTGCTGGTCCTCAGGTGCCACATCCCTGTGCATGGGTAAGGCCTTGAACGTGAGGGGAAGTGGCCCTCTGTGTGACACAACGTGGCCGCATTCTGATTCAGCTGTGGAACTTTGTGAGGTTGAAGGGAAGCCAATAAATGGGAAACTGTCACATGAATGTGGCTGGTTGATAACTTGCTCACCACCAAACTTCTTTTCAAACAATTAGGCCCAATTAAGACTGAGCTAAGGTCTGAAGGAAACAAATGCAGTAATTGTAGAGGGAGAGGGAGAGGCACACCTCAGGGACTGAGCTCCTGCAGAGGGCGCTTCTCTTTGACAGGTGACAACACTGACATGGAGCCCCAGTGGTAGTTAATGACAAGAGCCCCACAAACCCAGAAGGTACAAACACAACCTGGAGAGCTGCGTCTTGTTCAAAGGGCCAACACCGAGGTTGACTGCAGTCTGCACCAAGGTGAGTGGGCCCTAGGATCAGATTTGCTCACGGGCTCAGGGGACATCCCTCAGCGGTCACGGTCTTACTGTCTGTGACTGAGCAAGGGGGCTGCTGAGTGTGTCTCAGCCTCAGGACCTTCACCCTTCTGCTGGGAGCTGCAGGTGTGCACCTGGGCCAGGAAGATGAGGGCCTTTACAGCAGGTGCCCCTCAGCTACAGCAGAGCCACCTTGACCTGTGTTCAGGATCAGGATTCACCCAAGAGCTCTATGGAGGGTCCTGGGAGAGAAGGCTAGAAGCTTTGTCTGCCTTTAGAAAAGCTCAGTTTCTTCAGCCTCCACATTGTCCTGCAGTGCTTCTGTCACCATCGTAGCTTACACTAGGTTTTTGACCTAGTGTTTTTTGTATTACTTGGTTTCTAAGATACAATTCCCCCCTGCATTATGTTTCTATGTCCCTAAGTGCACTGTGTTTAATGTGAAGGCATTCATTCTGCATCCACCCTGAAGTTGCTTGTCCTGACACATAGCATTAGACCCCACATGTGAGTCAAATTCGCTTTTATATGTCTGTCAGAGTGCCTACTGAAACAATGACCGTTTAAAATCCTAGTGTCTCTTGTTGAATTCCAGTATGTTTTCAATTGTTTACTTGATATTAAAATTTCAAAAAATATCTTTGACTTTAGTTCAGTTCCATGAAGCAAGGACCATGCTCTCATATTTATCTTGGAATGTTTTCCCCAGGAGGGATGCGTGTTCCTGCCCAGCTGTTGGGGTTAATTCCAGGTGGGGGTGATAATTTTCTGTGAATGCATGGCCTTCAGAACTGTTTAGACTGTAGTTGTAAAATCAACCTGTGATGATGTCTGCACTCTATTCTGTCAGAGTGAAGGGGAAGTGCATTATGTGTCTCAGAAGTGCCTCCCAAATTTGATTCAGAGCTGTGTCATTTGGGAAGATGGGAGTGGGCTGAAAATAAGAGAAAAACTAGAAAATGAAGAAGAAATGAACAAACATTTGATAAGTCCCCTGGGCCATGATGTCCATTGAGTGTGCTCCTTCTCACCCGTGACTTACTAGTAGAAACTGCTGTGCTGGGTCATTAGATCTTGTATCTTAGGCATTTCACAGTAGATATGTAGGGTTTTGTGCTGTTTAAGGCTTTGGTGCAGTTATTATTCTCTCCATTTGTTAGTGGAAGAAACAGCATTGAAATATAAATCTTCCTGTTTTCAAGGGTTACATGGAGCCAAAGATAGGTACAAACTGTTTTTCTGCATTTTATTATACCAGGGATGTTTAGCAGAGAAATCTCAAGCAATTTTTAATAAATAGCAGGAGCTGAGGGGAAGGATTGCAAAATTGTATTCTATGTATATAGGATACACTCAAATTATAAGTATTTTCAACAATCTGGTTTATTTTTTTCTGGAGAAATTGACCATATTTTACATAAGTTCTCAGGTGAGACATGAAATTGGAATTCTAGCAGGAAAATGTAAACTCCTGTTCAAGCCTGCGTGGCAGTGAGCCGTGCAGTTTAAACCTCATAGCAGCCCAATTGCTGACTAGGTGGGGAAAAGACAGAGCAGGCTGCAGAGCTGACTAGGTGACTGTCCCACCAGGGCACTGTAAGGTGTAAAATGCCTGCAAGGCCCCACTCAGGTGAATTGGTTCATGCCAAATGTCTCCCAGCCTACTCTTCTACAAGCAGGTTTTGTTGGGGATTCCTGGTTCACACACTGCCTTAGTCTCCTGACAGCTCCTAGCAGGGTCTTTCCTCTCATCCTAACACTCTGACAAACACCACCACATGCAGAACTGGCCCAGGCTCCTTAGAGCCCCCGAGGGCATCAGTGGGAAGTCAGCCCTCTGCTGATGACCCTGCAGCAGCATTTCCTGGCTCTTCTAGGGCAGCCTCGCTGGCTCCACGCTGTCTGTAACCCCATTCTCTCAGGCTAGAAACTCATTCCTGCATACCTCTGACTGAGTTGTTGGATCCCCTCTGTGCAGGTTGGAGCTGGATGTCACTCTGAGCACTACAGAGACTCTGGTGTTAGTAAGCCGTGAAACCACCGAGTCCTACTGGTGTGCAGAGAACACAAAAGGGAAGCTGTTGTCGTCAAAGGAGGAAAACTCTAAAGCAAAATCCAGCCTCAAACGTGGTGCAGCAAAAGATGTTGAGAAACTGAACTATGGCTGAGTTTATATTTGTTAAAGACATTGAGGGAACTAGATTTTATAGATGCTTGTGCATGGGGTATTGGAAAGAAGAAAGGCCAAGTAAGATCCTAGACTCTTAATTCTAATGATAAACACATATAGAATGATACAAAAAAGAAAGGGAAAAATCTGACTGGGGAGTGTAGTTTTAATGTATCGAAGCTCAGAATGAATATAGGTGGGATATCAGGGATTTGATCAAGAAACTTGGTATTGGTTACATAGAGCTTAGAAAAAATCAGGGTTAAAAATTTAGAATTTTGAATATTAGCACTCAGGATGATTTTTTTAATTAGTCGCTCGAAACATTACAATGATCTTGACATATCATACATTTGATTCAAATGGGGTATGAATTCTTACTTTTCCATGTGCACACATTGCAGGATCATATTGGTTATACAGCCACATTTATACATACTGTCATACTAGAGTCTGTTGTATTCTCTGCCCTTAGGAAGAGTATCAGAATGACTTTTAAAAGCATGTAGAATGATCCTTAACCCCCCCTCCAGAGAAAAACAAATAGTCCTTTGGACAAAATCTGCATCATTACGTGTATCCTGATTGTTCTTACACCCCAGAAAAGCTGTTGTGAAATACTTCTTTGCAGATTCATATCATCATTCTGTTCCATTCTTCAAAAAGTGTCTGCTATATCCAAGTTTTTCTGCCTATGAAGTAAGAAATGGTTTTTCCTCTTGTCAAGGGAATAACGTTCATGTTTCTAATAGGACTTGGAATTATGGGGAATATCTATGTGTTTGTAAGCTATATGTGCTTGTTTAAAGGAGTCAAGAGGAAATCTAGTCACCTCATTCTCATCCATTTGGCTTTTACAAATAGCATAACACTTATTACAGGAGGAATGCCAACTACATTAGCCAGTTTGGGGTTGAGAGACCTCCTAGGTGACGTAGCCTGTAAGATTGTTGTTTCCCTCAATAGGATGGCCCGGGGCTTTTCTCTTTGTACTACCAGTCTCCTCACAGTGGTCCAGGCCATCACCATCAGTCCCAGAGCCTCCAGGTGGGGGAGGCTGCAGCCCAGGTCTGCATGGCACCTGCTTCCCTTGTTAGTCTTCCTGTGGATACTCAATTCCTTGATAAGCATGAATTTACCACTTTACATTAAAAAAGCCAGCAGCATGAACACTTCAGAAATTAGAACAAATGAGAACTACTGTTATTTTCTACAGCAAAACTCAACAATAAGATGGATTTTTATTGTTCTCATGGTCCTTCGAGATGCTGTGTTCCAGGGTGTCATGGGCGGGGCCAGTGGCCACATGATCTTCCTCCTCCACAAGCACCACCAGCACGTGCTCCACCTTCAGACCTCCAAGCTGCTCTACAGAACCCCCCCTGAGGTGAAGGCTGCAAAGAGTGTGCTCCTTCTGATGCTCTGCTTTCTCTTCTTCTATTGGGCAGATTGTTTCATGGCTTTATATGTAACTCTCTCCTTAGAGAAGCGTTTCATAGAAGTAAGTGTTCTAGAACTTGTGAACCTTGGCTATGCAATCCTCAGCCCATTTGTGCTGATGCACAGGGATGGGCACCTGGCTGAATGTTGGCCTGGTCACTAGAGAGACAAACATTGAGACCATGTGTGTAACATTTATCTTCTAGTAAGTAAGTTTAAAACTCTCCTTAGTCTTGTGTTTCTGTATGAGTCGTGAAAGTCACGTAAGTGTAGCTGAGTCATATAGAGGGACATTTCTATACCACAAAGCTGGTGACAATCCTATGACCAACTTCATAGGAATGTGGCTAAGGGTGCTCCTTCTGTCTCTGTCTATGGCCCTGTATGTATTTGCTGTTTTTTTCCTTGTGAACCTCAAACTCTGCTCATGTGTATTGATATCTAAGGTATATTTATTTACAATTAATATAAAATATTTTCAGAGTAATAGTATTTAAACATAGAAGGAATAATACACTTTATTGGATGTCATCTGCATTAATAAATCTGCAACAATAAAGAGTCTTAAAGTGTAGTTGTCTCATTTGGCATGAAGAAAAGTGGAGGCATAATAAATAACTTACTTTTTCTGCCAATGTCTCGGCTTGGCACTGAATCACGAGCCACTCACACCTTGTAGATTCAAACAGCAATTCTTTATTCCCGAACTCACACCGGCCTCGACAAACACATTCTGGGGAAATCCAAGTTGTGCCTCCCCCTTCACCTACTCCACGAGGCTTTTTTCCAATTCCCATTTAAATCTCATGAGAACACACCGGGAACTCAGGCATCAGGCATGCCCTACTCCCAGCAGGAATAACCTTCAACCTGCAACTTCCCTAAACCCGGATTATCCTAAAACGGGAACGCCCTAAACCTAAATTGTCTTAAACCCAGATACTTCCTAAAACCTGCAGGATACACCCTAATCCTGGATCCACCCTGGTCCTTGAGCAGGGTCACCTTTCTCAAAGACACATGCAATGTCCAAGGCAAGTCCATTTAACATGGGGTAAGCTGGCAAGGAAATATCGATGCGTCATTCCTACTTGGCAATGGCCCTCAGCATTTTTCTTTTCATGTTTTCTGATTTGTGAACTTACAATTTGAATGTATTTTTCTCCAATAAATGAGAAGTTGTGTGGGTAACAATCATGGCTTGTTTCAAGAGCGTACTAGTTAGAGCCTGTATACTGCTTGATATTGTCCCTGTCTTCAGAAATACACGTCATATTCTGATTTGTAGTGAAATGTACTTAATTTTCTTGTTTCTAAACTGGAACAAAAACATATATTCATATAGAATGCACAGATCTTGCCATAGATATTTTATTAAACCACTTTGAAATATTAATGATGCTATTGATGTATTGATCATATTTCCCCCAAGACATCAGTGTTGAGTTAGAGGCCCTTCCTACACAGCCAAGTTGTCCTCTGTATCTTCCTTATGACCCTGTTTGTGGTTTGTTCATACCATATTAACACAGATGTAAAGTAATTTATTAATGTTATTATGCCATACTCCAAAATTAGGTGTTTATGTGCTTGACATAATGAAGGTGTCCCTGAAGTCATAACATGTACTAAGTGTCTTAGTGCCTCAGTTCTCCTGTGACAGCTGTTTTCTAAAACCTCAAATAGAGAAATAAGACAGAGTGAGTCATCCCTGAGCACGTCCTTGCCCTAGGACTAAAGGGCAGGAGTTCAGATCCCGGAAGTGCAGTCAGGAATGAGTGACATGTCAAAGTGGGACCATGAGGAAGAGACGACTGACACTAACAACATCCAAATATCTAGATGAACAAGGAGATGGCTCATGACTGTCGGGAACAATCTGTCAAGGTTTGCCTGGATTTTATTTCCCCTAATTAAGTGTGATTCTGTTTCACTCTAGAATGTGAAAATTGAGTTCAGAAAACAAAATCAATCAGAAATCATAATTAGAAAAAAAACTGAAAAGAATGAAGCCCATGACTGACATTGTCTCAAACATGTGGAGTGGGAGGGAGGAGAGAGAAATGGGAAACACTAGCCCGGGAACACTCTGACATGACTGGTAGCACATCGAGTTTCTTTCATTTCTAAATATTTGTGGGTGTGTTAAAGCAGTAAAATATAAATAGTGATATGAACTCTACAACAGTTGTGCCTTACAATGTTTACATAATAGAGATGACTAAATATACCCCTGAATTTTGTGAGATAAATCTCCATATTTAGAAACCCAGATGAGCATGTTATATGGAATTTACACAGCAATGTTTACATGCAGACCTGTAGTTGGTAAACTAAAGCAAAAAAAAATTGTTGAAAGCAACCATAAGAATACGTCAAGTAAGAGTCGTTATCAATTCCTAATCAATAGTGGATTTCATACAAAGGAGCTTGGGTCCCAGAAAACTTTATTGAACAGAAACTAAGGAAATTTCTTCTCTTATTGGTGGATGTAGGAACATTTGGGCATCTATCATTTATCATCAGTTCATACCCAGTGTCAGTTAATCACTGAAATGTCTGGTGGTTCCCTTGTTCCCATGACCAGTCATTCTATCAGGTGAACGTCCGTCTCACTGGGGAAGAGTAGGAGGAAGGGGTCAGTGTGCTCTGGCAGGGCAGCAAGGTCCCTCATGGGCAGCTCCCTCCGCCTCCACACAGCAGCTCTGTGTCTGCACACTGGCTCCAGGATGGGAGTTAATGGAGGAGCCATGAAACCTGTTCTAGAGATTTGAGTCAGATTTGAGTCAGATGTCCACTCACAGAAGTTGATTGTTCACTCCTTCTACAGACCCAGAAAGAAGTGGGCAGAACTCCCTTGTGGTTCATTTCTACAGATAGATCAATTAACCAATTGATCTATCTGTAGAAATGAAAGTTCTCTCTGAGTCTCAGAGTTCTGATCATATCCCATTCTAGTAGACATGGACACTGTCACTTGGTGAATAAGTGCCACCATATGGCACATGTGACCTTGGGTTCTGATGGTTCCCTTTGTGTTTAGTGATTCTAGTTCAATGCTACCATTTCCCATTTAATATTGAGTTGATGACTAAGAACAAACAGAGTTCATCAAGGATGCTGAGCTGTCCTCATAAACTTTTCCAGCAAATGGTGTTGGTAAATGTAGATGCCCACATGCAAAATATGATATTGGGCCCTATTTTTAAGTCATACACAAAACTCAAAGTTGAGCAAAGATCCAGACATATAACTGAAATTGTAGAACTCCTCAAAAGCAATATAGGGAAATACTCCTTGACTTGATGTCCTCAGTGACTTTTGGGTATGACTCTCAAAGCTCGAAAAAATATATAAGACATTTCCCAGTGGAACCATATCAAACTAAACACATTCTGCACACAAAGGAGATGTTCAACACATTAAAAAGCCAGCAATGATGTGAGACCCATATTTGAACATCTTGTGACTAGTACAGTTTTACTGTCTAAATTATGTGAATCACTCACATGATGGATAGCCAAAAATCCCAAGACTAGGCATGTTATTATTGGCAAGGGACTTGAAAAATATTTTCCCAAAGAAGATAAGCAAATTTCCACAAAATATTTGAGCAATTGATCAACATTACTAACCATCACATAACTGCGAATCAAATTCAGAAGACACAACTTTACATCCATTAAGATTGGATCCTAGCTAGGTGAGAAGACATAACAGTGTTAGCAAGGACCTGGAGTAAAAACAATTTTGCTCATAATAAAGTGACCTGGATACCATGCATGCTATGGTTGAGAATATAATTTCTTTTTAAATTATGGGAAGCATATACATATTTCTTAGGCATTAAAAGCCCTCCCCTGCTACAGTCCCGCTGCAGCAGAATAACCGGGGGGTGACGAGCAACTTGTGTAGATTGATACAGCAGGAGTAGGAGCCGTTTATTGTAGGATAAGAGCAGTATTTATACATTTTGCACAGCTTATGTTAATATTAATTAGATACATCAGTCAACCAATAAGAAATCTCCACACTTAATGGCTCGCTGGCGTTACTTCACAAACCACTCCCTCTGGCATTTTGCCAGGTGCCATCTAGACTTGTTTATGAACTCTAACATTTCTCTGGCAAAATGCCAAGCGCCATCCTGACTTGTTTACAGACTCTAACATTTCCCCCTTTTGTTTAATTTAAATAATGACCATAGTGGTTTTTACAGAAACACCACAAATAACCTGCTACAAACAGAAAGGAAGGATACAAAATGCCACAATACCAAGCCACTTAATGGCTCCATGCAAGAAGCCCTTGGAAAAATTATACCAGCAATGACACAATTAGCAAAGATACCGAGTTACAATTTGTTGTAGATTACAGTTTGTTGTCTCAGTACAGGGAAAGCAGTGTCTCAATAGATTAACTCACAGTCCAGGTAAATCATAGTCCAGGTAAGTTCTGCAGGCAGCTAGCTTAAATCACAGTCCAGGTAAGTTCTGTAGGCAGCTAGCTTGATCTGAAGTCTCGTCTGGTTCTCAGCCGAAGTTTCATCTGGCTTTCAGCAACACTGGAAATTCTTCCACCCTCATTTTCACCAGCACTGGGATGAAGGCAGGAACTCCAGCAATGATGCTAAAGAAAATCCTGTAGTATTCCAGCAGGCGCTAAGAAAACAACCCTCTGAACAATTTGGTACATTATCTCAAGGTTTTTTTACATTTGAAATAAGCCTTCCTGCTCCCTGGTCAGAGGGGTGGGGAAGAGCCGGCTGCCGCCTCTTGGAAGATCCTTGCTAAGCCATGATTCGCTTGAGCAAGTGGCAGCCTCCCGAGCGCGGATTCATGCACCCTCCAGTTATAAAAGGTATTTAGTAATAGCCTTTTGCTGCAACTTTTTTTCTGATAATCCTTCTTCTTCTGAACTTTCTTTTTCTTTCTGACTAGAGTTCCTGGGCTCTTATCAACACATGCCCTAACTATTCTTGGTTCCATTGGGGTGCCTCTTTCCCTTATCAATTTACTTCTCACCCCTTCCATATTTTCGTCATAAAGACAATACAATACACTGAGACAAAACAAGACACAAACATACTGCATCAATCTTCTCCATTTTCTCAAAATGGCCATTTTTCCTCTCGCCCTATCTGCCTAGGGACGAGCAGATTGCTCCCGTCCTATCTATGGACGGGCAGCTTTTTTTCATCACTTACCCCCAGTGTCCTGGGGCTCCCCGTAACGGGCCACCATCTGCTGCAGTCCCGATGCAGCAGAATAACGGGGGGGGGGGGTGACGAGCAACTTGTGTAGATTGATACAGCAGGAGTGGGGGCCCTTTATTGTAG
This sequence comes from Ictidomys tridecemlineatus, assembly GCF_052094955.1. Classification (NCBI taxonomy): domain Eukaryota; kingdom Metazoa; phylum Chordata; class Mammalia; order Rodentia; family Sciuridae; genus Ictidomys; species Ictidomys tridecemlineatus. The sequence continues at coordinate 155,815,189 of NC_135484.1, read as the reverse complement.
GATAAGAACAGTATTTATACATTCCACACAGCTTATCTAATTAACATTAACTAGATACAGCAGTCAACCAATCAGGAATCTCCACACTTAATGGCTGGCTGGCCTTACTTCACAAACCACTCCCTCTGGCATTTTGCCAGGCGCCATCCAGACTTGTTTACGAACTCTAACATTTCCCGATCATTCTTAAGCAAAAAGAATAAAATCGCAGGCATTACACTATTTTAAAACTCAAAATGTACTACAAGGCTGTAAAGAAGCCTGGTGTCAGGACCTGCACAGCCATTAATTAAGGTAACTGCACCAGATGATGATTGCATGGAGAAAAGACAAACCCACAAATAGAGAAAAAGCTGATTTTCATGCTTCACTAAAGTCTCTGGTAGGCACATAGCAACACAGAACAAGTTCAGCATTTGGATTAATTAAAGATAATCATCATAAGGGTTATTGTGAAAAAATTATTCATAACAAGCAGAACCAAAGTCATAGGTATGAGCAGTCCAAGTGTGATTTTCACCTTGTGCCCATAACTTTCTACCCCTGGGCAGCGGGTGTCTAAACCTCAAAGTCAAGAACTAAATAGCTCTGAGGATGGCACAGAACCTCCTATTGAAAAGGGTGACATCTTAGCAACTAGGACATCTGTAATCCTCACCTTCACAGTGAAAGTCCCCAGTAGAGGTATTGCCTCTATTACAGGACAGCTCAAGGGCCCTAATTAAATTACTGCTCCAGACAGAATGATATTGGCATAAAAACACACATTTGCACTAATCATAAAGAATTGAGAGCACAGAAGTAGCTCATACATCTAGAGCAAATTGATTTTCAACAAGGTGCTCTGAAGATGCACTAGAGAACCTCAAAAATCACAGAAATAAAACTGAATTATTTCCATTATGTATCCATTCATTGTTCTATCAAATGAGACTACTACATTTTAAGTCTCTTTATTCTTACAGATTTTATAATGTAGATAATACACAGGTAAGTACATTGTTACAATCTATTTTTATTTTTAAGACGTTTATTTCTTTAATTATAGTTGCACACAATAACTTTATTTATGTGTGGTGCTTAGAATCAAACCCAGGTCCTCGCATGTGCTAGGTGAGCGCTCTACCACTCAGCCACAGCCCCAGCCCCAGACTGCCAATCTATTTTTTAAAATTATGACTCTGAAAATTTTTTCTATTAATCATAAAAACATACCTTAAATATTAATACATATCAATACAGTTTGAAGTTTACAATAGATATAAATCTGCAAATATCTATAGTTCCCTAGATATATAGAAAAAGCACACTTAATAAGCTTCCTATGAAATCTGTCATAGGACTGTCACCAGCTTTGTGGTTTGGAAATCTGCCTCTATGTGTTATCATCTACCCTAACTTGATTTTTCCATCACACAGAGCAACATAAATCTAAGAATTACTTCAAACTTACTACTGAAAAGATCAATGAATAGACATTTTCTCAATCTGTTTCTCCTTCACTGAGCATGCCAACATTCAGCCAGGTGTCCATCCCTGTGCATCAGCACAAATGGGCTGAGGACAGCATAGCCAAGGTCCACCAATTCTAGAACACTTACTTCTAGGAAATGCTTCTCTAAGGAGAAAGTTACATATAAAGTCATAAAACAATCTGCCCAATAGAAGAGGAGAAAGCAGAGCATCAGAACGAGGACACTCTTCGCAGCCTTCACCTCGGGGCGGGTTCTGTGGAGGAGCTTGGAGGTCTGAAGGTGGAGCACGTGCTGGTGGTGCTTGTGGAGGAGGAAGACCATGTAGCCACTGGCCCCGCCCATGACACCCTGGAACACAGCATCTCGAAGGACCATGAGAACAACAAAAATCCTTCTAATTATCGAGTTTTGTGAGTGGAAATAACAATAGTTGTAACCGCTAATAATTTGTGATGTGTTCATATTGTTGATATTTTTTATGGAAAAGGGTAAGTTCATGCTTATCAAGGAATTGAGTATCCAAAGGAAGAGCAACAAGGGAAGCAGGTGCCATGCAGACCTGGGCTGCAGCCTCCTCCACCTGGACGCTCTGGGACTGAAGGTGATGGCCTGGACCACTGTGAGGAGACTGGTGGTGCTGATGGACAGGCCCCGGGCCACCCTACCAAGATAAACTATGATTTTACAGGCTGTTTCACCTACGAGGCTTCTCAACCCAAAACTGGTAATTGTCCTAGACATTACTTTTGAAAAAAGTGTTATCATATTTGTAAAAGCCAAATAAATGAGAATGAGGAGGATAGATTTCATAGTGCTTCTAAACAAGCCCATATAGTTCACAAGAACCAAGATGTTCCCCACAACTCCAAGTCCTATTAGAATCACGAAGATTATCCCCTTGACAAGATGCAAAATCATTTCTTCATACTTTTTCTCATATTTTCAGCTTCTTGCCATCTTCCCAAACTACACAGCTCGATATCAAATTTGGGAGGCTCTTCTGAGTCATATAACTCACTTCTCTTTCACTCTGACAGAATAAAAAGAAGAATGTTAGAAGACAAATTGGCATTATCTCAGATTGGTTTTACAATTATACAGTAAACGGTTCAAAAAAGGAAAAGGTCTTGTATTCAAAGAGATGTATAACCCCCACCTGGGAATAAATCCTTACACCAAAGGAGGTACATGCATCCATTCTGCAGAAAATTTGGAAAGATAAATATAAGACAGGTGTTCTTTGCTGAATGGTACTGAAAAAAACTCAAAAAAAAATTTTTTTGAAAGTTTAATATCAAGCAAACAGAAGAAATCATACTGAAATGCAATAAGAGACACTACTATTTTGAATGCTTATTGTTTTAATAGGCACTCTGACAAGCAGACATATAAGGAATGAATGTGACTGTCATGTATGGTCTAATGTTACCTGTGAGGACAGACAGTTTCAGGTTGGTTGGAGACAAAATGCCTTCTCATTAAACACACTGTGCTTAGGAGAAACAAAATGCAAGTGAAACATTGTGTCTTAGAAACAAAATAATACACCAGAAACTAGGCACAGAATATTATATAACCTAAGCATGCAGAGAGTCACTGCAGGACAACATGGAGCTTGAAGAAACTGAACATTTCTAAAAGCAGAAAAAGCTTCTAACTTTCTGTCCTCAGGAACCACAACAGAGCTCTCTGCTGAACTCAGATCTTGCACACAGGGTCACAGTGGCTCCAGCATAGCTAAGGGACACCTGCTGTAAAAGACCCCTTCATCTTCCTGGCCAAGGACATACCTTTAAATACCAGAAGAAGAGGAAAGGTCCTAAGGCTCAGACCCTGGCAGCCACCCCCTTGCTCAGTCACAGAGTAAGACCTTGACTGCTGAGGGAATGTCCCCTGGGCCTGTGAGCAAGTCAGATCCTAGGGTCCACTCACCTGGGTGGCTGTGCTGCAGACAAGCTCTGGGCTGTCTTTTAGACAAGATGCAGCTTTCAAGGTCACATTTGTACCTTCTGGGTTTGTGAAATTTTTCCAGCAATTAAGTACCCCAGAGGCTCCAGTGTTCAGAGCTAACACCTGTCAGGGAGGAGCTAGCCCCTGTGGACACCAGTCCCTGAAGCATGGCTCTCCCTCTCCCTCCACAATTACTAGTTTGTGAGGCTCAGACCTCATCTCAGTTTTAATTGGTGCTTAATTATTCTACAAGAAGTTTTCATAATAAGAAAGTGAATCACCAGCCAAGTCTCTGTGTCTGAGGTCCCCATTTCTTGTCCCTCTCTGCACTTTTCCAAAGTCCCACAGCTGAAATAGGTTGGTGCCCACTTCTGGGACACAGATGTCACTTCCCCTCATGTTCATGGCCTATTCCATACACAGGGATGTGGTACTTGGACCAGCACTGGGGACTCTGCCTTCAAAGCAAGTCTCAACCAGGCACCTGGGAAGGACAGCAGTCACATTGGCAGTTCAAGGACATTGCTATAAGTGGTTATTTTATTACTTGTTCATTGACCAAAAACTTGAACCCAATGGCTAGACGCACACACCGTACCACTCTTAAAAAATCAAATGTGCCATCACAGAAATGCAAATCAAAATTACAGTGAGATCTCACCTCACTGTTAGAAAAGTGGCATTCATTAGAATACAAATAGTAGAAGATTTTCTCAAAGATGTGACCAAAACAAGTGAATTCATGCCCTTGGGGGTGGGACCACACATTAGTACAACCAAGTTGGTAAGCAGTTTGGGCATTTCTTAAAAATTGAAATTGGAACCACCATATAAGTCAGCTACACCACGATATGGTATTTATATTCAAAGAAAATAAAATTAGCATAATATAATGACTCAAGTGCATGGGTATTTATAGAAGCACAATTCACAATGAACAAGTCTGGAACCAGCCCAGGTGATCATCAACAGATCAATGGGTCAAAAAAATATGATGTACCAACAGAGTGGTGCTCTACTCAGTCATGAAGAAGAGTGAAAATATCACATTGTCTAGGAAATGGATGGAACTAGGGAAGGTCAGGCTACATGAGGGCTTGAACATTTCCTTTCATAGGTGGACACTGGAGCAATATTAAGGGGAATGGAATGTGCAGCCCCAAAAATTGAAAATGTTCATGAAAAGGAGAAGGAATTTGGGGAAGTTGTAGAAATGGAACAAGAGAGGAACTCTGAATGAACTTGGGGTAATTAAGCTAAGAGCCCATGTGAATGTCTCAATGCATCTCACTTTGTGTCTATCTATGAAGCATGATTGAAACAGCAATAAATGAATACAAGGAACACAAATATAGAAGAGGAATGGGAACACGGGAGAGGAGGGAATGAGAGGTGGGAGCAGGGGGACTACAAAGGAGCCAATGATGTTCCACCAGGTGTGGTTGTGTCACAGGAGGCACACTTTTTAGTTTAACTATATTGCATTAAAAATATCAAAAAATCCAAATCTTTCATGCCATTCCTATGGGGCCTCTGTGTAACTCATCTGCACCCCAGGATAGTCCTCACATCAGTTTTCATCCTGCCACCTGGAGGAGTGTTTGTGTCCCTGTTGCAAAGGAATGTCAATGCATGTGGCCAGGGGCTGAGGGGAGGTGAGAGCAGCTTCCTTTCTGCAGAGGAGAGCAGCCGGGGTTGGCCTTGTCGGCAGCCCCCTGGTCACTGGGCCCCTCTGTGCCCTGAGGGACTCATGACCTAGAGATGCACCCTGCACACATTAGAGAATAAACCCTCTACATAAATGGAAGTCACCTGAGTTACGTTCCCTGGTATGAGAGGAAAGCCCAGGCCTGCATGGTTTGTGGATCACTTATAATACTTTGAGCTTAAAAACTAAGTGAAAAATAACCATGAACAACATTCCCTTTGCAATAAATAGGAGCACTAAACTATGTGGCATTTGTTAGGAGATTTCTTGTGTAAACTTGATTTTTACAGGAGTTTCAGATGTATGTCATTTTTAATTTTTTCATTTATCTATTTACTATTCTAATTTTATATATAACAGCAAATGCATTACAATTCACATAAAACATATGGAGCACACTTTTCATATCTCTGGTTGTATAGGGAGTATATTTGCGCCATTCTGTCTTCATATATGTACTAGGGTACTGATGACCTTCTCATCCCACCATCGTTTTTACCCTATTCCCACCTCCTTCCCTCCCAGCCCTTTGCCCTATCTAGAGTCTGTCTCATCCTCCTATGCTCAGTCCCAACCCACTATGAATCCACCTCCTTATACAAGAGGAAACATTGGCATTTGTTTTTTGGAGTTGGATAACTTAGCATTATATTCTCCAACTCCATCCATTTACCTGCAAATGCCATGATTTTATTCTCTTTTATTGCTGAGTAATACTCCATGGTGTATCTATTCCACACTTTCTTTATCCATTCATCTACTGAAGGGCATCTAGACTGGTTCCACAATTTAGCTATTGTGAATTGTGCTGCTAGAACATTGATGTGGCTGTGTCCCTGTAGTATGCTGTTCTTAAGTCCTTTGGGTATAGACCAAGGAGTGGATAGCTGGGTCAAATGATGGTTCCATTCCCAGTTTTCCAAGGAATCTCCACACTGCTTTCCAGATGGGCTGCACCAATTTACAGTCCCACAAGCAGTGTCTGAATGTACCTTTTCCCCAAATCTTCACCAACACTATTCTTGTTAGTGTTCTTAATAGCTGCCTGTTAAGTGACTAAAGTGAGAGAAATCTTACAGTAGTTTTGATTTGCATTGCTCTTATTGCTAGAGATGTTGAACATTTTTTATATATTTGTTTACTGATTGCATATCCTCTTCTGAGAGGTGTCTATTCTGTTCCTTGGCCTATGTATTGATTGGGATATTTAGGGGTTTTGTTGTTGTTGTTGTTGTTGTTGTTGTTGTTGTTGTTGTTCATTTGTTTCTTTGTTTTGGGGGGTTTAGCTCTTTGAGTTTTTTATATACCCTAGAGATTAGTGCTCTACCTGATGTGTGAGGGGTAAAAATTTGCTCCCAAGATATAGGCTCCCTATTCACTTCACTGATTGTTTTTCTGAGAAGGAGTTTTGAGTTTGAATTCATCCCATTTATTGATTCTTGATTTTAATTCTTGTGCTATATGAGTCTTATTAAGGAAGACAGGGCCTAATCTGACATGATGGATATTTGGACCTACTTTTGCTTCTATTAGACGCAGGGTCTCTGTAATTTCTAGGTCTTTGATCCACTTTGAGTTGAGTTTTGTGCATGGTGAGAGACAGGGGTTTGATTTTAGTTTGTTGCCTATGGATTTCCAGTTTTCCCAGCATCATTTGTTGAAGAAGCTATCTTTTCTCCAAAGTATGTTTTTGGTGCCTTTGTCTAATATAACTGTATTTATGTGGGTTATTCTCTGTGTCCTCTATTCTGTATCATTGGTCTATAAGTCTATTTTGGTGCCAATACCATGCTGGTTTTGTTACTATTGCTCTGTAGTATAGTTCAAGAACATGTATATGATGCCACATTCTTCACTCTTCTTGCTAAGGATTGCTTTAGCTATTCTGGGTCTCTTATTTTTTCAGATGAATTTTGACTCCTTTTTCTATTTCTATGAGGAATGTCATTGGGATTTTTATTAAAATTTAACTAAGTCTGTATAGTGCTTTCTGTAGTGTGATCATTTTGACAATATGAATTCTGCCTATCCAAGAACAGGGGAGATCTTTCCATCTTCAAAGGTCTTTTTAAATTTCTTTCTTAGCATTCTGTAGTCTTCACTGTACAGGTCTTTCACACTTCCATTAAGTTGATTCCCAGATTTTTTATTTTACTTTATTTTATTTTGAGGCTATTGAAAATGAGGAGGAGTTTCTCATTTCTCTTTCAGAGGATTTGTCACAGTTATACAGAAATACCTTTGATTTGTGGATGTTAATGTTATAATCCTGCTACCTTGCAGAATTCATTCACTATTTCTAGAAGTTTTTGTGGCATTTTTTGTCTTCTAGGTACAGAATCATATCATCAGCAAGTGGTGTGAATTTGAGTTCTTATTTTCATATCCACATCCCTTTAATTTCTTTCATCTGTCTAATTACTCTGACCAGTGTTTCAAGAACTATGTTAAATAGAAGCGGTGAAAGAGGGCATCCCTATCTTGTTCCAGTTTTTAGAGGACAATATCAAGCAGCACAGAGACATTAACTAGTTCTCTCATGAAACGACCCATGATTTGTGAGCAACACCGACTCTTCATTTATTAGAGAAAAATTCATTCAAATAACTTAGACTAACTGACATATAGAATATTTCGGCCTGTGTCAAGTGGATACACTTTCTTCTCAGCAGCACCTGGATCATTTTCTAAAATAGACCTTATACTATGCCACAAAGCAAATACAAAAAAGTAGACATACTACCATGCATTTTATCAGATCATAATGGAATTAAATTAAAAATCAATGACAAGATAAAAAATAAAAATTTCTTCAGCACCTAGATATTAAACAATATGCTACTAAATGAACAATTGGTTACAGAAGACATCAAGGAGGAGATTTAAAGTTCTTAGAGGTAAATAAAAATATAGACACAAAACATCAAAATCTCCGGGACACTATGAAGGCAGTACTAAGAGGGAAATTCATTGCATGGAGTTCATTCCTTTAAGAAGGAAAAAATCAACAAATAAATGACCTCACACTACATTTAAAAGCCCTGGAAAAGGAGAACAAATCAACAGCAAAAGCAGTAGAAGGCAAGAAATAATTAAAATTAGAGCTCAAATTAATGAAATCAAAACAAAAGAAAAAATTGACAAAACAAAAATGTGGTTATTTTATAAAATAAATAAAATTGACAGACCCTTAGCTATGCTAATGAAGAGAAGGAGAGAGAGAACTCAACCACAACCAGCATCTGTGATAAAAAAAAAAGGTAATATCACAACAGACACTACAGAAATACAGAGGATAATTAGAAATTATTTTGAAAACTATACTCCAATAAAATAGAAGACATGGAATGCATCAACAAATTTCATAAGTCACATGATTTTCCCAGAAATCAGAAAACACAGAAATAAAACTAAATTATTTTCATTACATATCCATTCATCTTTCTTTCAAACAGACAACTACATTTTAAGTCTGTTTTTTCTTGGAGATTTTATAATGTACATAACACCCAGGTAAGTACATTATTCCATTATCTTTGTAAATAGTATGAACCTAAAAATATTTTCTATTAATCAAAATAATTATGCCTTAAATATTAATATGTATCAATAGAGTTGGAGGTTGACAAGGGAAGTAAAACCTGCAAATATACACAAGGCCACAGACACCTAGGAGAAGCACACTCAGGCAGCTTCCTATGAGGTTGTCACAGGACTGTCATGAAATTGTGGTGTGAAAATCTGCCTCTATGTGATTCAGCTACTTCATTTTTCCATCACATACAGCAACAGAAATCTATGAATTATTTCAAAGTTATTTACTGAAAAGATCAATGAAAAAGACATTTTTCTCAGTCTCTTTCCTTCTTACTGAGCACGACAATATTCACCCAGGTGTCCATCCCTGTGAATCAACACAAATGGGCTGAGAATTGCATAGCCAAGGTCCACCAATTCTAGAGCACTTACTTCCAGAAAATGTGTCTCTAAGGTAAATGTTACATATAAAGTCATAAAGCAATCTGTCCAATAGAAGAAGAGAAAGCACAGCATCAGAAGGAGAACACTCTTTGCAGCCTTCACCTCAGGGGGGGTACTGCAGAGGAGCTTGGAGGTCTGAAGGTAGAGCACATGCTGGTGGTGCTTGTGGAGGAGGAAGACCATATAGCCACTGGCCCCAGCCATGACACCCTGGAACACAGCATCTCGAAGAACCATGAGAACAATAAAAATCCATCTAATTATCCAGGTCTGTGGTTGTAAATAACAATAGTTGTAACCACTAGTAAATTGTGATGTGTTTAGGCTGCTAATATTTTTGGAGTAAAATGCTAAGTTCATGCTTATCAAGGAATTGAGTATCCAAAGGAAGACTAACAAAGGAAGCAGGTGCCATGCAGAGCTGAGCTGCAGCCTCCTCCACCTGGAGGCTCTGGGACTGATGGTGATGGCCTGGACCACTGTGAGGAGACTGGTGGTGCAGATGGACAGGCCCCGGGCCACCCTACCGAAGTAAAGCACCATCTTACAGGCTGTATCATCTATGAGGTCTCTAAACCCAAAACTGGATATTATCAATGGCATTAGTTTTCTAAGAAGTGTTATCATATTTGTAAAAGCCAAATGAATGAGAATGAGGAGGATAGATTTCCTAGTGCTTCTAAACAAGCCCATATAGTTCACAAGAACAAAGATGTTCCCCACAACTCCAAGTCCTATTAGAATCACAAAGATTATCCCCTTGAAAAGATGCAAAATCATTTCTTACTGCTTACTTTTCCTCATATTTTCAGCCTATTACCATCTTCCCAAACTACACAGCTCTGTATCACATTTGGGAGGCTCTTCTGAGTCATATAACTCACTTCTCTTTCACTCTGACAGAATAAAATGAAGAATGTCAGAAGACAAAATGGCATTATCCCAGATTGGTTTTACAATTGTACTGTGAGTGCTCCTAAAAGGAAGTCCTTTCATTCAAACATATGCATGACCCCTCCACCTGAGAATAAAACCCAACAGCTGTGCAGGTACATCCATCCATCCTGGGGAAATCTCCCCAAGATAAACCTAAGAGAGGTGCTCCTTGCTGCTTGGTATTAAACTAAACTCAAAGAAATTTTTGAAAATGTAATATCAACCAAATTAATGAAATCATACTGGAATTCAATAAGAGACACTAGGATTCTGAATGCTAATTGTCTCAGTAGGCACCCTCACACACAGACATGCAAAGAATGAGTTTGACTTACTCTGTGGTCTAATGTTACATGAGAGGACAGACAGTTTCAGGCTGGATGGAGACAGAATGCCTTCTCATTAAGCACCCTGCACTTAGGGATACAAAACATAATGCAAGAGAAAATTGTATCTTGGAAATCAAATAATACACCAGAAACTAGGCACAGAATATTATATAACCTAAGCATGCAGAGAGTCACTGCAGGACAACATGGAGCTTGAAGAAACTGAACTTCTCTAAAAGCAGAAAAAGCTTCTAACTTTCTGTCCTCAGAACCCACCACAGAGCTCTCTGCTGAATCAGATCTTGCACACAGGGTCACAGTGGCCCCAGCATAGCTGAGGGACACTTGTTGTAAAAGACCCCTTCGTCTTCCTGGCCAAGGTCATACCTTTAAATACCAGAAGAAGAGGGAAGGTCCTAAGGCTCAGACCCTGGCAGCCACCCCCTTGCTCAGTCACAGAGTAAGACCTTGACTGCTGAGGGAATGTCCCCTGGGCCTGTGAGCAAGTCAGATCCTAGGGTCCACTCACCTGGGTGGCTGTGCTGCAGACAAGCTCTGGGCTGTCTTTTAGACAAGATGCAGCTTTCAAGGTCGCATTTGTACCTTCTGGTTTGTGAAGTTTTTCCCTGCAATTAACTACCACAGAGGCTCCAGTGTTCAGAGCTGACACCTGTCAGGGAGAAGCTAGCCCCTGTGGACACCAGTCCCTGAAGCGTGGCGCTCCCTCTCCCTCCACAATTACTAAGTTTGTGAGGCTCAGACCTCATCTCAGTTTTAATTGGAGCTTAATTATTCTATAAGAGTTTTCATGAGCTTTGTAATGTTGTGAACAACCAATAAAAAAATAAAAAATTTTAAAAAAAAGAAGAAGTTTTCATAATAAGAAAATGAATCACCAGCCAAGTCTCTGTGTCTGAGTTTCCCATTTCTTGTCCCTCCCTGCACTTTTCCAAAGTCCCACAGCTGAAATAGATTGGTGCCCACTTCCCCTCATGTTCATTTCTACTCCATGCACTGGGATGTGATACTTGAGGACCAGCACTGGGGACTGTGCCTTCAAAGAAAGTTTCAACCAGTCACCTGGGAATGACAGGAGACACTCTTCTTCACCTATGTACATTGGCAGTTCAAGATGTTGCTATAAGTGGTTTCTTTGTTACTTCTATATTGAACAAAATCTTGAATTCAATAGCTAAATGCCCACATGGACTGCCTCTAAAAAAATCAATGTGCCATCACAGAAATGCACAATTATGGTGAGATTTCCCCTTACCCCATTTAGAATGGCATTCATCAATCATACAAATACTGAGATAAGCCCCCTGTGGGCCCTGGCTCACAGCAGGCTGGATCCAACCTTTAATCTATAGGGCAAACACCTGCCAGAGCCCAGCCTCTGGCACAGGACTACCTCTTCCAAACAGCAGACTACTAGGGGAGCTGAGGACCAGCCCAGATCCGTCCACACCAGCCTGTGTGGAACCCAGGCTCACAGTAGGCCTTGATCCACTCCCCCACCAGCAGTGCAGATACCTCCCAGAGCCTAGCCTCTGACACAAGACCACACCTTCTGACCAGCAGACTATGGCAGGTGGTCAGCCTGACAGCCCATTTCCACCCACACTGGCCTGTGTGGGACCCAGGTACAGAATAGGCCCAGGTCCACCCTCCACTTGTTGGCAACCACCAGAGGCCAGCCTCTGGCACAGGATTACTTCTTCGACCACCAGACTAATGCCCGAGCCTAGGCCCAGCCCAGATTTTTCCACACAAACTTGCCACTTGCATAGGACCTATGTTCAGGATAGGTCTGAGTTTGGCCCTCCCCACCTGGGAGCCTGGGCCTAAATTATACAGGTGAAAGAAATTAAAGGGATACGTATAGGAAAAGAAAAACTTAAATTATTTGCTGGTTATATGGTACTATACTTAGAAGACCCAAAAAACTCCACCAGAAAACTTCTAGAACTAGTAAATGAATTCAGCAAAGTAGCAGGATACAAAATCAACACCTATAAATCAAAACCATTTCTGTGTATCAGTGACAAATCCTCTGAGAAGGAAATGAAGAAAAATACCTCATTTACAATAACCTCAAAAAAAAGATACTTGGGAATCAACTTAATGAAAGAGGTGAAAGGTCTACACAATGAAAACCACAGAACCCTAAAGAAAGAAATCAAATAAGACCTTAGAAGATGGAAAGATCTACCTTGCTCTTGGATAGGCAGAATTAACATTATCAAAATGACCATATTTCCAAAAGCACTATACAGATTTAATGCAATTCTGATCAAAATCCCAATGGCATTCCTCATAAAATAGAAAAATAATCATGAAATTTATCTGGAAAAATAAGAGACCCAGAATAGCTAAAGCAATCATTAGCAGGAAGAGTGAAGCAGGTAGCATCACTATACTAGACCTTTAACTATATTACAGAACAATAGTAACAAAAACAGCATGGTATTGGCACCAAAATAGACTGGTAGACCAATGGTACAGAATAGAGGACATGGAGACTAACCCACAAAATTACAATTACCTTATATTAGACAAAGATGCCAAAAACATGTACTGGAGAAAAGATAGCCTCTTCAACAAGTGTTGCTGGGAAAACTAATATGTATTTAACACAGAGCACACTTCAATTCAAACCAGACACATTTCAAATACTCAGTAACCTCCTGTAACCAATGGCTGCCATATTGGCTCCTTTCTCCATTTTTCACCTTTTGGTGAGACATATGCTGTAGGCTGCATGAGAAGTCCCCTTGTTGTGTGGTTTCTTGTTGAGTTCCATCAGAAAGGGACATCAAAGATATGAACTTAGAATATACAAGAGTAGAGAGAAATGTTTTGTTTCTCCCCATAAGAATGATTAGACTGTGAGTTGGTTTCTACACGCTTTTGGTGGGAATAACTTCAGTTAGGTCACCTTCTCCTAGAAGGTTTTCATAATGGCTCTCTCTCCTTTTACCTCCTACACTCCAAGTTTACAGAGAAAAGATGCTTTACAAAATTCGTTAGTTTCCCTCAATCTTGCCCTTACCTTTATCCAAATATATTTTATTACTGCCTTTTCTATTTCTATAAGGAATGTCATTGGGATTTTGATTGGAATTGCATTGAACCTGTATGGTGTTTTTGGTAGTACGGTCATTTTGACAATATTAATTCTTCCTATCCAAGAATAAGGGAGATCTTTCCATCTTCTAAGGTCTTCTTTAATTTCTTTCTTTAGCAGTCTGTAGTTTTCATTGTAGAGTTCTTTTACGTTTTCGTTGATTCCCAAGTTTTTTGTTTTCTTACTTGCCTTTTTGTTTATTGATTTTTTAAAAAAATGACAGAGAAATGCATTACGATTTTTAGGACGCATATACAGCACAATTTTTCATATCTCCGGTTATAGATAAAGTATTGAGGCTATTGTAAATGGGGTAATTTTCATTATTTCCCATTCGGAAGATTTGCCATTGATACACAGAAATGCTTTTGATTTATGGGTGTTGATTTTATATCCTGCTACTTTGCTGAAGTCATTTATTAGTTCTAGAAATTTTCTGGTGCAATTTTTTGGGTTTTCTAGGTATAGAATCATATTGACACCAAATATTGCTAATTTGAGTTCTTCTTTTCTTATCTGTATCCTTTGGTTTCTCTCATCTAATTGCTCTGGCTGGTGTCTCAAGAACTATACTAAATAGAAGTGGTGAAAGAGGGTTTGAGAACTATATTAAATGGAAGTGGTGAAAGTGGTGAACAAGAGCCCTCTCTTGTTCCAGTTTTTAGAGGGAATGCTTTCAATTTTTCTCCATTTAGAATTATGTTAGCCTGAGGTTTGGCAGAGATAGCTTTTACAATATTGAAATAAGTACCTGTTATCCCTACATTTTCTCGTGTTCTGAACATAAAGGGGTGCTGTATTTTGTTGAAAACTTTTTCTGCATCTATTGAGATGATCATTTGATTCTTTAAGTCTATTGATGTGTTGATTTACATTTATTGATTTCCATATGTTGAACCAACCTTGCATCCCTGGGGTGAACTCCGCTTGATTATGGTGCACAATCTATTTGATATGTTTTTGGTTTTGATTTGCCAGAACTTTGTTGAGAGTTTTTGCATCTGCATTCATTAGAGACATTGGTCTTTAGTTTTCTTTTGCTGATGTGTCTTTGTCTGATTGTGGGATCAGGATGATACTGTACTCATAGAATGAATTTGAAAGTGTTCCTTCTTTTTCTATTTTACAAAATAATTTGAAGAGTATTGTATTTGTTCTTCTTAAAGGTCTTGTAGAACTCAGTTGAATCTATCCAGCCCTGGGCTTTTCTTGGTTGGTAGGCTTTTGATAGTGTCTTCCATTTCATTGCTTGAAATTTATCTGTTTAAATTGTGTATATCATCCTGATTCAATTTGGGTAAATTATATGACTGTAGAAATTTGTTGATGCCTTTGATATTATTTATTTTCTTGGAGTACAGATTTTCAAAATAATTTTTAATTATCTTCTGTATTTCTGTGGTGTCTGTTGTGATACTTTCTTTTTCATTATGTATGATAGTAATTTGAGATTTCTCTCTTCTTCTTTAGCTCAATTAAGGTTTTATCAATTTTATTTATGTTTTCAAAGAACAAACTTTTTGTTTTGTCAAGTTTTTCAATTGTTTCTTTTGTTTCAACTTTATTGACTTCAATTCTAATTTTAAGTATTTTCTGTCTTCTACTGCTTTTGGTGTTGATTTGTTCTTTTTTTTAGGACTTTGAGATGTATTTGTTGACTTTTTCTTCTTTGAAGGAATGAACTCCATGCAGTGAACTTTCCTCTTAGAACTGCCTTCACAGTGTCCCAGAGATTTTGATATGTTGTATTGGTGTTCTCATTTACCTATAAGAATTTTTTAATCTCCTCCTTGATATCTTTTGCAACCCATTGTTCATTTAATAGCATATTACTTACTCTCCAGGTGTTAAAGTAGCTTTTATTTTTTATTTTATCATTGATTTCTAATTTCATTCCATTGTGGTCTGATAGAATGCAAGCTACATATCTACTCTTTTATTTTCCAAGAGTTGCTTTGTTGCATAATATATAGTCTATTTTAGAGAAGGATTCATGTCCTGCTGAGAAGAAATTATATTCTCTCATTGATGGATAATATACTCTATATATGTCAGTTAAGTCTCAGTTATTGATTGTATTATTGAGTTCTATGGTTTCTTTGTTCAGCTTTTGTTTGGAAGATCTATCCAGTGGTGAGAGAGGTGTGCTAAAATCACCCAGAATTATTGTTTTGTGTTCTATTTGACTCTTGAACTTGAGAATAATTTGTTTGATGAACACAAATGCTCCAATGTTTGGGCATATTTGTAATTGTTTTGTCTTCTTGTAATGATTCCCTTGAGTAGTATAAAATGTCCTTTTTATCACTTTTGATTAACTTTAGCTTAAGTCTACTTTATTTGATATGAAGATGGAAGCCCCTGCTTGTTTGCACGGTCCATGTGAGTGGTATAATTTTTTCCCAACTTTTCACCTTCAGTCTGTGATATTTTTTCCTCTAAGATGAGTCTCTTGGAGGCAGCACATTATCACTCTTTTTCCAATCTGCCAGTCTATGTCTTTTGATTGGTGAGTTTAGTCCACTAATATTCAGGGTTATTATTAAAACATGATTTGTATTCCAGTCAGTTTTGTTTATTCTTGGTATTTAACTTCACTTGGTTAGTACTTTTATTAGTTTTTCCTTTAGTGTAATACTTCCCTCTGCTGATTTTCATTGTTGTTTTTCATTTCTTCCTCATGGAATATTTTGCCAAGGATGTTCTGTAATGCAGGCTTACTAGTTGTAAATTCTTTTAACTTTTGTTTATTTTGGCAGGTTTTCATTTCATCATCAAATCTAAAGCTTAGTTTTGCTGGATGTAAGATTCTTGGTTGACATCCAATTTCTTTCAAAGCTTGATATATCTTGTTCCAGGATCTTCTAGCTTTCAGGGTCTGGGTTGAAAAATCTATTGTTATTCTAGTTGGTTCCCCCCAATTCCTTTCTCTTGTGGCTTTTAAAATTCTCTCCTTATTCTGTATGCTAGGCATTTTTATTATAATATGCCTTGGTGTGGATCTGTTGTGATTTTGTACATTTGGCATCCTGTAAGCATTTTGAATTTGGTTTTCCAATTCATTCTTCATGTTTGGAAAATTTTTCTGATATTATTTCATTGAATAGATTGTTCATTCCTTTGGTTTGGAACTCTATGGTTTCTCTATCCCAATAACTCTAAAATTTGGTCTTTTATGTTGTCCCATTTTTCTTGAATGATCTGCTCCTGGTTTCTAACCATCTGAACTGTGTGGTCAACATGCTTTTTGAGATTATATATTTTGTCTTCATTGTATGATGTCCTGCCTTCCAAGTGATCTAATCTGTTGGTGATGCTTTCAATTGAGCTTTTAATTTGGTTTATTGTTTCTTTAATTTCAAGAATTTTTGTTTGTTTTTTTTTCAGAACTTCCACCTTTTTATTGAAGTAATCTTTTGCTTAATGTGTTTGCTTATATAGCTCTTTATCAAAATGATTTTTTCCTATATATATATATATATATATATATATATTTGCTCTCATATCATTTTTAATTTACACAACATTTTAATTATGTACATTCTGAAATCCTTCTCTGTAATTTCTTCTGTCATAATGGTCATAGATTCTAATAATGTGGTATCTTGATTGGTTGGGGGCATTTTCTCTCTTGTTTTTTCATATTGTTTGTGTATCTTTCCTTCTAGCACTGCAGATTACAGTTTTTACCCTGTAGGCTTATAGTGCCCCTGCAGGATTCCGATACCTCTCCTTTGAAGGGAAGATCAATGCTAACAGACCTCAGTACAAACAATATACAACCTTAAACCAAATAGTTGCTATTAAAACACTTGCAGCTTTTCACAATATATAGAAATGGTAGTTCGATGATTATCTACAATATAAACAGTAGGTTTACAAAAGGGTTTACATTTTCTGATGGTGGACAAAGAACCAGGGGTGAGGTGTAGGATGAGATATTGAGGGGGTAGAAGGTGAGGATATAGGGTTATTAGATCTTAGGAAGTATGAAAGAGGAATCTAAAGAAGATGAGTAGTAGCAGGAGAAGAGAGAGGAAGTGATTTGTGGTAGACAAGTGGTAAGACAGTAGATTACCTAAAACAGACATAAATATTAAGAAAAATAAAAATGTAAAAATGGAGAAAAAAGAATATACAACACAACTGTAATATACTATGCAGACTCCCCAGTCCTCAGTAGCCTAATTCATGCAAAGTCCTTGGTTTCACAAATGTTGGGAATGAGAGAGTGGAAGAAGAGAGAGGGGGGGAGAAACAAGGGTTGTTTTGGTTGGAGGTCAGTATCTTTCTGCTTCCCTTCTCATCCAGTAGGTGGGTTGTCTGTTGTTTGCTGGCATCTCCACCCTCAGGATGGTGAAGGTTACCAGGGTGGAGTGGTTGATCTTGGGTGAAGGGCACCTGGAGTGGAGTATGGCACTTTCCAGTCCCCAATTGAAGACTGCACCCCAAGGATCTCCTTTGGGGCCCACTTGTGTGATGTGGGTGCCTGTCTTATCTCCTTGTGTCGCCTGTCAACCCCACAGTTCCTGGTCTCTAATTTAGTCTCTAAACTGTATCCCACTCACCCCCCTGCCCTTTCTACTTCCTAATGGGGGACTTTCTCTTTGAATGTCTTGTGGGTTGCACTCTGGAGGCTGTGCACATGTCTTGGAGACCTATTTTGTATTGGACAGTCACTGTGCCAGGTTAGTGGTTGGCAGGGAGAGGGAGGCATTGGAAACTGTCAGTACCTGAGAAGCAGGTGTTCCAAATTGGGAGTTGCCCCAACTAAAAATTGTGATGAAGGTGCCCCAAGAAGGAGGCAGCTGCTTTCAGCAAGGGAGTGGAGGGGCCAGGCCATGATATGGGTGATGTGTTCAGAGATGCAGCTCTGTGGCATGCAGTGTGTGGCTGTTGGCTGTCTTCAGAATCTGTGCAGTGTCCCCAGGTACAGGCTACAGTGTGTAGGGGACTATGGCAGTGGCCTCAGAGTCTCAAGAAGAAGGTGACCAGGGGTCGAAGTTTGGAAGATGGGGGTCCACACAGGAGTGGCTGCCGAAGTTCCTGTGCATGGGTAGTGACTGGGTGTCCTGTGTGGGAGTGGTGGCCAGAATTTCCATGCAGGTGGGCAATCAGGAGTCCTGCATGGGTGCTGATGTCAGAGGAAGTGTTCAAGCATCCAGAGTCCTTGTGGGTGAGTATTCAGGAGTCCTGCTCTGATGCTGAGAACCAGAGCCCTGTGTGGGCATGGCGGCCATGATTCCTGTGTGGGAGCAACTGTGAGGGGGTCCTCTATCACTCGCAGGGAGCAGTATTCCCACTACTTGAATCCCAGGTCATGGAGCAACACAGAATGCGGCCTTTCTCCAGCCCGCCATTTTGGATCCCTTTTTTTACACTCTTAATTGTTTCTTTTGCTGTGCAAAAGTTTCTCATCTAACGCCATACCACTTATTAGTTTTTGGTTTTCTGCCTTTGTTTCTTTCTTCTTTTGTTTTTCTCTTTTATTTATTTTATTTTTTTAACCAGGGATTGAGCCCAGGGGAGCTCAACCAATGAGCTTCATCCCCTGCTCTTTTTATTTCATATTTCAGACAGGGTCTCAGTAAGTTGCTAAGGACCTCACTAAATTGATGCTTGCTTTCCACTTGAGCTCCTCCTGCCTCAGCCTCCTCATCCACTGGGATTATAAGCATGCACCACTATTCCCTGCTTGTTTTTTTAAATTTTGTTTTTGTTTTTATTTGTTTGTTTTTTCTAGTTGTAGATGGACAGAATGCCTTTATTTTATTTGTTTATTTTTATGTGGTGCTGAAGATCAAACCCAGTGCCTCACACATGCTAGGCAAGCACTCTGCCATTGAGCTACAGCCCCAGCCCTCCCCCGCTTTTTTCTTGAGCTTTAGGAGACTTATGAAGGAGGTTAGTGCTTATTTCAGTGTGTGGATGTTTCACACTGTCTCTGAAAGCAGCTGCAGTGCTTCAGGTGTCATTTCTAGTTTTCTAGTAGATTTTAAATTGGTGTTTCTGCAGGGTGAGAAATGGGCATGCAGCACTTTTTTCTGTCTGAATATCCAGTATGCACAACACTGCCTTTCCTCCAACATACATGTTTGGCACCTTTGTCAGAGGTCAGGTGTCTGTTCCTGTGTGGGTTGTCCCTGTCTTCTGTTTATTCTATTGGCCTTCTTATGTAAATACCAGCTGTCATGTTACTATAGCTCTGTAAAATAGTTTGAGATGTGATTTTGATGCCTCTTGTTGCATTGATCTTGTTTCAAAGGATCACCTTGACTCTCTGGTCTTCTCCTCTTTCATATGAATTTGGGGCTATTTCACTAGTATTGTGAAAAATGTCATTGCTATTTCATAGTGATTGTAGATCACTTTGAGTCATATTAGTCAAAGTACTTTCATCATAGGTGTTTATGAGCATTGTCAGACTTTTCATTTCATAAATATTAGTTGCCTCTTATCTCTCCACACATGTATTTCTCTCCTATCTTTATGGAAAATAGATTCACAATTAAGTACAAGAGAGGGCTTTGTATAAATATTAATGTATGGATGTTTGCATCTGTGAAATGAAAACTCTACATGACTCACTGTGGCATATTATATATGTCCCTGGGAAAGGTAGGTCCAATTCATCCCACTGTCTCTCCCTATTCCACACCCCTCCCCTTTCCTTCACTTCCCTTTGTCCACTTCATTGATATTTTTCTACTTATTTTTCATCCCCTGACCTAATTTTGGATTAGCTTACATAAGGTGCTAATTTTAAAAAATAACCATAGATAAATTGCAGAAAGATTACAAGATGAGAAAGAACAAACATGGAGGTATTGGGGATTCAAATAGAAGAAATTATATGTTGTGTTGTTATGATTATGTAAAAATGAATCTTATTATATCATGGATAACAAAAAAGAACCAATTAAAAAAAAACAGTACTAAATTCCCCAAAAAAAGAATATTCAGAGCCAATGTTTAAAAAAAAGAAAAGAAACAAAACATCTACATGAGTTTCTGTAATTGTGCCTCTTTCAATTTTTGTGATGAATGTTTGATGACTTTTACTTGAGGTATTCTTATGGTTGCTTTTATTATATTTTTGTTTTAATTTTTAGCAACTACAGGTCTGTGTATAAACATTGCTATATGAATTCAATACAATAAGGTCCTCTGAGTTTCTGAATGTGGAGGTGTATTTCACAAAATTAGGGGAATATTCCATCATCACAACTACAAACATCATGTAAACTCTCTAAGGTGCAATTGATGCAGAAGTTATTTTACTTCTTTGGAAAACATACAGGTATTTGAGAAATAAAAAAAAAAACTAGATGTACTACCAGTCATGTCAGTGTGTTCCAATGGCCAGTGTTTCCCATTTCTCTCTCCTCTCTCCCACTCCACATGTGTGTAACAAACTTAATCATGCACCTCATTCTTTTCGATTATTTTCTAATTAAGCATTCAGATGTACTTGTATTTTCTCAACTCAATGCCCACATTTTATAGTAAAGGAGAATCATACTTATGTAGAAAAAAATAAAGTCCAGGTGAATCTTGACAAATTGTTTCTAACAGCCATGAGCCATCTTCTTATTCATCCAGATATCTCTCTGTCGTTGGTGCTCAGTCATCTAATAATTATGGGGCACATGTCATTTCTTCCTGACTGCAGTTCTGGGATTTGCACTCCTTGCCCTTGAGCCCGAGTGAAGACCTGTTCAGGGGTGGCTCACCTTGTCTTGTTCTCTATGCTAGATTTCAGGCGACAGCTGTCTCAAGAGAACTGTGGAACTGAGTAGTATACCCTTTATCTTCAAGGATGCCACTATTATATCAAGCAGATGGACTCTAATTTTGGAGTAGGATGTAATAGCATTAGTAAATTACTTTAAATACGAGTTAATATGGTAAAAAACAAACCACAAAGGAAAGGCCTTCACCACTTCCTATCAGAGAAGTAAAACATCCAAAGTAATCAGGGTCATAGAAAGATACACAGGACAACTTGACAATGGAGGAGAAGGGCCTCTACGTCAGTTCTGATGTCTCACAGGAAATATGATGAATACATCAACAGCATCAAAAATATTTCCAAATGCCTTAGTCAAATGCCTTATTACCAGATCTGTGCACTCTATATGAGTATATGTTTTGGTTCCATTTAGGAAAAAGGGAAATTAAGTTCACTTCATTACAAATCTGAATATGATTTGGATTTCTGAAAACAGGGGGACAATATGAAGCAGGATAAAGACTCTAAATAGCACTTTCTTGAAACAAGCCAGAAATTGTGATCACCACCAAATTCTCATTCATTGTAGTAAATATATTCAACTTGTGATTTGGACATCATAAAACATCCAAATAACAGTAAATTATTTTCATTATACCTCCATTCATGTTTCTATGAAATGAGACAACTACACCTTTAGTACTCTTGCGTATTTCATAATGTAAATTATAGCTAATTATGCATATTACTCCACTCTATTTTTAATTGCTATGACCATCAAAATATTTTCTGTTAATCATAAATAAATAAACCTTAGATATAATACACATCAGCAAAGTTTGAGGTTTACAAGGGAAGTAAAACCTGCAAATATATAAAGAGACTTAAAGAGTCACAGAGAAAGCACCATTAAACAGTTACCCTTACTTTGTGTTTC
The DNA here is from genome assembly GCF_052094955.1 of Ictidomys tridecemlineatus. Taxonomy (NCBI): domain Eukaryota; kingdom Metazoa; phylum Chordata; class Mammalia; order Rodentia; family Sciuridae; genus Ictidomys; species Ictidomys tridecemlineatus. Next base: position 155,793,014 of record NC_135484.1, on the reverse strand, counting down.
CATCACATATAGCAAATATATATAAATATATATACACACACACATGCATATATATATATATATATATATATGAATTGTTTTTAAAAACTTACTAAAAAGATCAATAAAATACAAGTTTTCTCAATCTATCTCTCAGTGGGCCAACACTCAGCCAGGTGTCCATCCTTGTGAATCAGCACAAATGGGCTGAGGACTGCATATCCAAGGTCCACAAATTTTAGAACACTGACTTCTATGAAATTCTTCTTTAAAGAAAAAGTTACATATAAAGCCATAAAGCAATCTGCCCAATGGAAGAAGAGAAAGCAGAGCATCAGAAGGAGCACCCTCTTTGCAGCCTTCACCTCAGGGGGGGTTCTGTAGAGGAGCTTGGAGGTCTGAAGGTGGAGCACGTGCTGGTGGTGCTTGTGGAGGAGGAAGACCATGTAGCCACTGGCCCAGCCCATGACACCCTGGAACACAGCGTCCCTTGAGACCAGGAAAACAACAAAAATCCATCTAATTATCCAGTTTTGTGATTGGAAAGAACAATAGTTGTAATGGCTAATAATTTGTGATGTGTTCATATTGTTGATATTTTTTATGTAAAATGGTAAGTTCATGCTTATCAAGGAATTGAGTATCCAAAAGAAGAGCAACAAGGAAAGTATGTGCCATGCAGACCTGGGCTTCAGCCTCCTCCACCTGGAGGCTCTGGGGCTGATGGTGATGGCCTGGACCACTGTGAGGAGACTGGTGGTGCAGATGGACAGGCCCCGGGCCACCCTGCTGAGGAAAACCACAATTTTACAGGTTATATCATCTATAAGGTCTCTCATCCCAAAAGTGGATATTGTCCTTGGCATTCCTCCTGTTAGAAGTGTTATGATGTTTGTAAAAGCCAAATGAATGAGAATGAGGTGGATACATTTCATAGTGCTTCTAAACAAGCCCATATAGTTCACAAGAACAAAGGTGTTCCCCACAACGCCAAGTCCTGTTAGAAACATGAACATTATTCCCTTAACAAGGTGCAAAATCATTTCTTACTTCATATGCAGAAAAAATTGCTTGTACCAAACACTTTTTTGAAGAAAGCAACAGTAATGATAATATTTATCTGCAAAGAAATATTACACAACAGCAATTTCTAGAGTGTTAAAACAATCAGGACATATGTAGTGGTGGAGATTGTGTACAGAGGATTATTTCATTTTATTTAGCAATTTAAGAATAACATATATTTTTAATGCCATCTTTAGGAATATTATTCAGAAATCTAAATTTTCAACTCTGAAGTTTTCCAAACTCCATACACTTAATACCAGGCTGCTTCGTCTAATCCTTGGTTTTCCTTCTGAGTTCAACCTCAGCATGGATACATTAAACCTGCACTTACCCAATCAGATTTCTCACTGTCCTTTTTAGTTCATTCTATCATATGCTCATTAATGAATTGCAAATGTCCAGGGTCATCTTGGCCTCTCTTCTTCCTGCACGAGCATTTGTAAAGTCCAGTAACTTTGATGTATTTAACAAATATAAATTCAGCCATTGTTCAGCTTCCATATTGTCCCTTTCTTTGTTCAATGTTTGTTTCTCTCTCATGACTTATAATTCAAGCTTTCATGATCCAGGCAAAGTAGATTCAACTAATAAATCAAAGATAAAAATGACAGTAGTCAGGAATATTATGGCCCTGAGGACTTATCAAACATTTTCATGTTTCTTGTATATTTCTAGTTATTGTCATATTTTTGCCAACTCCTCCCTTCCCAAACTATCACAATGGACATGTCTGAAATACAGAAGATAATTAGAAATTGTTTTGAAAATTTATATTCCAATATTTAAAAAATATCAGTGACATCAATAAATTTCTAGAGATATATGACCTACCCAAACTGAATGAAGAGGTTATACATGATTTAAAAAGATCATTTCAAGTAATGAAATAGAACATTTCACCAAAAGCCTACCAACCAAGAAAAGTCAAGCGCCAGATGGATTCTCAGCTGAGTACTACAAGACTTTCAAAGAAGATTTAACACCAATACTCCTCAAAGTATTCCATAAAATAGAAAAGGAGAGAACTCTTCCAAACAGGCTAATATGACCCTGATACCAAAACCAGACAAAGACACATCAAAGAAAGAAAACTTCAGACCAATACCCTGATGAACATAGATGTAAAAATTCTCAATAAAATTCTGGCAAAAATCACATACAAAAACATATTAAAAATATAGTGCACCACATCAAGTGGGGTTCATCCCAGGGATATAGGGTTGTTTCAACATATGTAAATCAATACAAGTAATTAATCATATTAATAGACTTACAAATAAGAATCATATGATCATCTCAATAGATGCAGAAAAAGCATGTGACAAAATGCTTCATGTTCAAAACACAAGAAAAACTAGGGATCATAGGAACATCTCTCAACATTGTAAAAACTATATATGCTAAACCCAAGGCCAGCACATCTAAATGGAGAAAAATTGAAAGCATTCCCTCTAAAAACTGGAACAAGATGAGGATGTCCTCTTTCACCACTTCAATTCAACATCATCCTGAAACTCTAGCCAGAGCAATTAGACAAAAGAAGAAAATTAAAGGGATACAAATAGGCAAAGAAGAACTCAAACTATCACTGTTTGGTGATGACATGATTCTATATCTAGAAGATCCAAAAATTCTACCAGAAAACTTTTAAAACTAATAAATGAATTCAGTAAAGTAACAGGATATAAAATCAACACCCTTAAATCAAATGCATTCCTATGTATCAGCGATGGATCCACTGAAAGAGAAATTAGAAAAACTACTAATTCACAATAGCCTAAAAAAATCTGGGAATCAATCTAACAAAAGAGGTGAAAGATCTCTACAATGAAAATTACAGAACACTAAAGAGAGAAACTGAAGAAGACCTCAGAAGATGGAAAGATCTCCCATGATCCTAGATAGGCATAATTAATATTGTCAAAATGGCCATACTATCAAAAGCATTATATAGATTCAATGCAATTTCTATTAAAATCCCAATGACATTATTCATAGAAGTAGAAAAGGCGATCATAAAATTTATATGGAAAATAAGAGACCCAGAATAGCTAAAGCAATCCTTAGCAGGCAGAGTGAAGCAGGAGGCATCACAATACCATACCTTAAACTATACAGTAACAAAAATGGCATGGTATTGGCACAACATAGACTTGTAGATCAATGGTACAGAATAGAGGACACAGACATAAACCTACGTAAATATGGTTATCTCATACTAGAAAAAGGTGCCAAAAACACTCAATGGAGAAAAGGTAGCTTATTCAACAAATGGTGCTGGCAAAACTGGAAATCCATATGTAGTAAAATGAAATTAAACTTCTATCTCTCACCCTGCACAAAAATCAACTCAAAGTGAATCAAAGACTAGATTCTATTTGCCTAATAGAATAAAAAGTAGACCGAAATCTTAATCATGTTGGCCTATAATCTGACTTCTTTAACAAGACTCCTAAAGCACAATAATGAATCAATAAATGGGATGGATTAAAATCAAAAAGCCTCTTCTCAGCAAAGGAAACAATCAGTAATGTGAGGAGAGCACCTACAGATTGGGAGAAAATCTTCACAACATGCACCTCTGATAAAGCATTAATCTCTAGGATATATAAATAATTCAAAAAACAAATAACCCAATCAATAAATGGGCTAAGGAACTGAACAGACACTTCACAGAAGAAGAAATACAATCATTCAACAAATATATTTTTATTTTAAGTGCTCAACATCTCTAGCAATTAGAGAAATTCAAATCAAAATTACACAAAGATTTCATCTCACTCCTGTCAGAATGGCAATCATCAAGAACACAGGCAACAATACATGTTGGTGAGGATGTGGGGAAAAGGTACACTCACACGTTGTTGGTGGGACTGCAAGTTGGTGCAACCAATCTGGAAAGCAGTGTGGAGATTCCTCAGAAAACTGGGAATGATTCCAGCTATCCCACTCCTCAGTTTATACCCAAAGGACTTAAAATCAGCATACTACAGTAAGACAGCCACATCAATGTTTATAGAAGCTCAATTCACAATGGCTAAACCGTGGAAACAACCTAGAGATAACGAAAATGCGGTATTTATACTCAGTGGAATATTACTCAGCTTTAAAGAAGAAAATGGATGGACTTGGAGAATACCATGCTTAGCAAAATAAGCCATTCCCCCCAAACCAAATGCTGAATGTTTTCTCTAATATGCGGATGCTAGTTCATAATAAGGCAGGGGGCACTAGAGAATAGCATGACTGTAGCCCCCATCCAGCACAGGCTCCCGAACGGGATCACTCAGATGACTTTGGGGTGCATGAAATGACCAGCAGACACTGGGCTTCAGGAGGGCTTCCCCGGCTCCCAGCCTCAAGCTCCCACAAGGGGGGGGTGAACAAGAGAAAAACACGAGGGGCTGGCAAGAGAGAGAGGGCACGTTCTGAGGCTAGACTTTTAGTACTGGGGGGAGCTGTTCCATGAAACATTCTATCCAAAAAAAAGGGCAAAGAGTAGGGTTACAACAATCAGGTGGTTGTAATTCAACCCGTTCAGTGACGTCCACTCCCAGAGCTGCGCCTCTTTTATCCAAGCAGAGGCAAGTCCACACACAGTGCAGGGCCCAATACCAGTCCAGGACCTCTTCACTCAGGACTTGAAGGGGTGAGCAAGCTCCTGTTCAGGGCAGCCCCGACACACTACCTTAGGTTAGGTGGAGAGACAAGAAGGGAGGTTAGGGGACAGGATGTGGGGATAGGAAAGATAGTAAAACAAAACAGACACGATTACTGTGTGTGTATATGTGACTGCATGACCAATGGGATTCTGCAACATGTGCACTCAGGAAATGAGAAATTATACCCCATCTATGTATGACATACCAAAGTGCATAAATGCATTCTACTGCCTTGTATAACTAATTAAGACAAATAAAAATTAAAATAGTTAATAAAAACTGAGATTTCATCTCACACCAGTCAGAATGGCAATTATCAAGAATACAAACACAGTAAATGTTGGCGAGGATGTGGGGAAAAGGTACACTCATACCTTGCTGCAAATTGGTGCAACCAATCTGGAAAGCACTATGGAGATTCCTTGAAAACTTGAAATGGAACTAACATTTGACCCAACTATCCCACTCCTCAGTTTATACCCAAAGGACACAGCCACATCAATGTTTATAGCAGCTCAATTCAAAATGGCTAAACTGTGGAACCAACCTAGATGCCCATCAATAGATAAATGGATAAAGAAACTGTGGTACATATACAGAATGGAATATTACTCAGCATTAAAAGAGAATAAAATTATGGAATTTGCAGTTAAATGCTGGAGTTAGAGAATGTCATGCTAAGTGAAGTAAGCCAATCCCAAAAATTAAAGGCCAAATGTTCTCTCTGATAAGTGGACACTGATCCATAATGGTGGGAGGAGGGGCATGGGAAAATGGAGTAACTGTGATTGAGCAAAGGGGAGGGAGGTGAAGGAAGGGGAGGGGATGAGAGGGCAGGAAAGATGGTGGAATGAGATGGACATCATCACCCTAAGTACATGTGTAACTGCACATATGGTGTGATGTTACACCGTGTACAACCTGAGAAATGAAAAGTTGTGCTGCAACTGTGTACAATGAGTAAAGTGCATTCTGCAGTCATATATACCTAAAAACAGTTTTATCCATTCTCCTGCAAATGATGTAATTTCCAAGGTCCAGGATTTCTTGTGAGAAATCCTCTACCATTTAGGAATCATGTTGAGTTTCAGGTAAAGCATTCTTCTATTTCTTTTTTTTTTTCAATTTTTTGTCTTTGTTTTAATATTTATCAACTTGTTTGTGATGAGTCAGTATTAACATTGCTAGGCTGATTTAACGTAGTTTCTTTAGTTTTTTTAACTTAGAAGTTGATCTCTGTCACCAATATTGGCTATTATTGAGCAATTTTTAATTATTATAAACACTTTCAAAGGCAAACAGAGGCAGAGCTCACCTGACTACTTTCACTTTATTGTTGAAAATAAAACCACAAACACATGAAATACCAAAGCTGGTTGATGTGCCCTGTTGATGTGCTCTACTGACCAACACTTCTAGTTTATTTCCTATCAACCACACCTTTAGATGTGTAATATTTTAATCAAGTCCTTCTCTTTCTCAATAATTTCTGCCAATAATTCTAAATGTACGTATGTAAGCTTTCTCAACTCAACCCCAACTTTTTGGATGGAGTTAGATAACATTGAAGAAAACTAAGATTCAGGCAAACCTTGACTAACTTGACTAACTGAGAGTCCCAAGCCTTCCTCTTGTTCAGCTGAAGACTTTCTATAGGCCTAATGCTCAGGGGCCTGTTCTTCAAGATCTGGCCCTTCCATGACATTCCTCCCTGCAAGTCAGGATTCCTCCTCTTGAGTCCAGGACCAGTGGCCTATTCAGGGAGGATTCACATGGTCTGCTTCTCTATGCTGCCATAGAGAAGGTGTCACAGATGTCAGGCTGTCACAGGAAAGCTGTGCAGCTAAGATAATTCACTTCCTGTCTTCAAGCAAGCAACCATGATAAGGTCCTGGGTGTGTTAGAATATGGCATAATAATGTCACTAAGCAAATTAAAATCTCCATTGACATGGCACAAAACAGAAAGCGCAGGCATTCGCCACTGCCTACAAGAGAAGACACCCAAACGCAGGACCTCAGAGACACAGCAGGGCCTCCGTCACGTGGGAACACATCGGTGTCTCCTCCGTTTAATCCTTTGTCAGTGATTAAACAGACCAGCATCACAGGTGGTTCAGAACGGCTTCACCAAACCCCTTATTGTCAGAACTGTGCATTCCACACCCACATGCAACTTTGTTCTGGCTTAAGAAAAGGACAAAGCAAGTGTCCCTTAACTTAGAGCCATAATACTTTGTGGGTCTCTAAAGCTAGGAAAGACAAAGCACTGGGGCTACCAAAAGGCACTAAGCCCAATGGCTTGAAGCAGGACACAGATCATTTTCAACACGGATTTTCCATTCATTTGTTTAAAAGTGCATTCAAATATTTAGAAGATCAAAAAGAAAAAAGTGAACTTTCTGCTTAATACACCTACACTAAACTCATTTCTCAAAAGAGACAACTTCTCTGTGGGTGTCTGTTGGCTGTGCAGATGTCCACATGCAGGGAAACCCAAAGGCATGTGTGTTCCTTTTTAAAACACTACGAAACAGCATGATCTTTAAAGTATGCCTTAGATACCTGCACATATGAATCCAGCTTGAACTCACCCTTCCTTTAGCAAGTCCAAATAACATCCAATTGGGTGGATGGACATTTAGGAATATCCACAAATAACAACCAAAATTGCCCCACTCCTGGTCATTGATATTTGTATTCAAAATAGCACTGCAATCTAAAAGTTTTTCCATACTGTATGTCTGTTTTTTATTTTATTTATTTATTCATTTTTAGTACCCAAGATGGAACCTAAGGTTGCTTAATGACTGAGCCACATCAGCCAGTCCTTTTTTATATGTTATTTAGAGATGGAGTCTTGCTAATTTGCTTTGAGCCTCACCAAGTTGCTGAGGCTGGTCTTAAATTTGTGATCCTCTTCCTTTAAACTCCCAAGCCACTGGGATTACAGGGGTGTGCCAACATGCCCAGCTGTATATCTTACATGAACATATATCAGCAAAATTGGGTCCTAGAAGTGAAGTTACTATATCAAGGAATATATAGGTACCTCTGATACAATTCACCAAAATGATTTTCTGCACCTTACTAGCAGAATTGGTGGTATGAAAGAGCCATCTCATAGGCATGAGAATGTCAGGCCCTTCCTGGAAGATGGGGGAAGGAGATTTTGCATCACATACAGCAACACAACTAACAGTGAGTTCAAAGTAAATTATTGAAAGGATCAATGAAGTAGACATTTTTTCCATGTGTTTTTCTCTAAGAACAACTTTTAGCCAAATATCCATCTCTGTGAATCAGCACAAAAGGGCTGAGATTTGCATAACCAAGAGTCTCAAATTCTTGAGTACTTACTTCTATGGAATTCTTGTGGAAGGAGAAAGTTGAATATAGAGAAATAAAACAAATCTGTTCAATAAAAAAACAGAAAACAAAACATCAGAAGGAGAACAATTTGAGCAGCCTTCATCTCAGGGGAGATTCTGTAGAGGAGCTTGGAGGTCTGAAGGTGGAGCACGTGCTGCTGGTGCTTGTGGAGGAGGAAGACCATGTGGCTACTGGCCCCGCCCAGGACACCCTGGAACACAGCATCTAATAGGACCATAAGAGCGAACAAAATCCAATCGACCATCCAGTTGTCTGGTTGAAAATAACAGTAGTTGTCACTTCTAATAATCTGAGATGTGTTCATGTTGTTGATATTCTCTATGTAAAATGGCAAGTGCTCATCAAGGAATTGAGTATCCAAAAGAAGGGAATCAAGGGGAAAACGTGCCCCACAGACCTGGGGCTCTGGGATTATGGTGACAGCCTGGGCCACCGTGAGGAGCCTGGTTGTGGGAGGCCAACCTTACAGGTGACTGAGTTACACTCCCCAGCTGGGTGTTGAGGTGCTCAGTCACAGAAATGGATGTGTCTTGCTGCAGCCCTATGGGTGGAGCTATGTTCACCTGTTTACCTTTGTAATATAACCCCTTGCCCTGTTTAGGATAGAATGTTTCATGGAAGTGTCTTGTGTGTGTCCCTTTCTCTTACTGTGCCCTTGGGTGTGGCCTACCCAGGTGTCAGTCAACCTGCTGACAGTGGACATCATGAAGACAGACTCAGCCCCCTGAAACCTGACCCCTTGCCTCATTTGAATAGCTTTTCCTCAATAAAAGGGGTCAGCGCATGTTCTCGCTCTCTTTCTGTGGACCCTTAAGGTCAGAGGAGCCGTCACAGCAACCCCAAAGAAAAAGGTATTTGTGTCTCCTGTGTGGTTATTTCGTGCAGCCCAGTTAGCCCAGTTTAACTAGAGTGACCCCTGAGCCTTTTAGTCGTGAGAACAGAAACCTGGCAATTGGCGCCCAACGTGGGGCGAAAGGTCTTTAAGCCACCGGGACAAAAGCGACAAATGCTGGCTCCTAAGGAGACTCCTATTTAAATATTAAAGAAAGTTAGTGAAGTTGAAAGTTCTCTCCAGAAGTTAAGCATGCTTAGGATTGCAGAGTATTGTGGGCAGAATTGCAGAAAGTAAGTGAATTAGACAAAAGGAAAATCTGTGACACTAAAATTTTTAATTCTGGGGTATAATTGTAGAGACTCTAAATAAATATAGTTATTAAGATGATTGATGGGCTATATTGTTGAGTTGAGTCCTCTCCATGGAAAGCATGCTTTTGTGGATTTTTTTAAAATTGTTTTTATAAATCTTTATAAAAGATTTTTGGGGGGCTAAGATTGTTGCTCAGCAGTAGAGTGCTTGCCTAGCATGAGTGAAACCTGAGTTCGATCCTCAGCATCACATAAAAAAAAAAAAGAGAGAGAGAGAGATTTTTTTTGGCCTTTATGTTCTAGAAGTTTGTGCTAGGAGAGTGAGAAAAAAGGAGAAAAAATATGATGTTTACTTGGAGAGAAATAAGTTTCAATTTTCTATTGTTTTTGTCAATACTCAGAAAGTTTATAGGGACCTTTTTACTACATGATTGTCCTATGAATCAGATTGGCTATAACTCAGCCACTGGGGACAAGAGACTTTAGCCTCTGCTACTTGCTGCTCACTACGGGGAAGCAACTCACTATGGGGAAACAGCTCACTATGGGGTCCTAGCCCCTACAGCCGGCAGTGCTTTTCACCCTTGAATTACTTGACCTAAATGCCAAACACAGACTAACTTAAGATCTGATGGTAATGCTAGCGTTCGCTGCTAAAAAAACCTTTGGAGCACCCACGTGTCACAAAAAAAAGTACAAGATGTACCGCAGGTCACAAAGACAAAACAAGCTGCTACCGCAGTAAGATCTTGGCCAGGCGGGGAAAAATACAGACAAAATCAAACAAACTAGGAAAACTTGGGAAACTTTTGCCCCAACAATGGACAGCGGACTCCATGTTGTTTACATCACCATGGTAACCATGGGATGCCTGGCCGGAAGAGCGGCTTCCTGGTTCCACCTCCCACACTTTTGCGGGCTTCCGATTGGTTCTTCCACAGTCACTCAGACAGGACTTCTAGCCCCGCCTTCCAGCCACTAACCTGTACTACTGTGTTTCAGATTTCTACCGGAGCTGCTCAGAGCCTGTATTTTTAAAAATGCCTACCTGTAAATGCTAACGAAAGATATCTTTTTCAGACAAAATTTAATTCCACAGGTTTCTATGTTACAGTCCTAAATTTAAGTTAGTTCTAAATAACCTGATTTTTCTCTATAGTTGTGTTAATAAATAATGTTCTATTGATGAGATATCAAACATACTTCTTTATATTTTACTTTTAATTTTGGAGGTTATGAGGATACATTTGCTCGCCACAGGAACAAAGCCGACAATGTTCCTGTGATGACCAAAAAATCCTTATTCTCATTTCTAACTATAAGAAGTAAATATGTATACACAAGGATTTTATTTCAGTTACATCAAATGACATCACATAAAAAAGTACACTCCTAGTTAAAAATAAATTAAAATAGATCCAAATATTTTAAGACCACGTAGTTACATATAAAGTTAATACAATTATAATTCATGTTCTTATTCTTAATATATATTTTTTAGATATTTAGATAACCTATATTTGTTAATCTATAAAATAATTAGCACATGCCTAATTAATTAGTTAATATATATTTGCCTAAATGTTTTTCTTCAACAAAAAAACCATGATTTATGTTTTATATTTACATTTATCAGATACTCTGCCTTTTCAGTTACAGATATTTGAGATAAATGTGTTTACTATAAATTTACTTTTAAGTAATAATACAATCTTCAAGTAGTTTCTAATTCTCAAAGTTACTGTTAAAACTCATAAGATGATAAATAATTATGTCTACAAAATATCTAAAAATTTTAGCTATATTTTCATTGATATTTCTTATCAAAGTATAATAATTTGTTTATAAATTCTAAAATTTTCAGAAATTATTCCAAAGTATAACCAAAAAAAATTTTTCTAAAAAAAAAAGATGCTTCAACAAAAAAAAACAAAAACATGGATCCTAAAAAGAAGAAAGAAATCACACAAGCACAACCAATCTACTGTCATGCCTTTAATCCCACCCTGTGCTCAACCTCAGCACGGCTGCATGCAACCCACAGTTGCCCAAATCTGAATTTCTCCCCGTGTTTCTCACTTAATTCTGTCTGTCCTCATCATCAGTTCTAAAATCCTGGGGCTTGTGCTTGTCCTTCCAGCCTCCCCACACCCCAATAGCACTCTTAAAAATCCAGGAGCCTCGGGTTTGAATGTCTTTAACCGCACCATGCCACCCACAGTGCCTCTCCTTCTGCTCAGTATTCCTTTCTGGGTCACATTTTTGGGAGTATAATGGTTTCTGGGTTTGCCTTTTGCTTACAAATGTCTCATTTTTGAGAACTGAATTTAGTGATTCTAAACTGTAAGCCCCAACCGACTCTGGGACCTCCTGCTTACAAGTCTGCGGTGGTCCTGGTGATCCTCAAGGTCACGTCAGTCTGCACGACCTTTCCAGGTAGGATTCTGATGTTAACTGAATCAGACAAAGACATCAGCATCGAGTGTCCTGTCTGACAAGATCAGATCCTCAGCATGTGCAGCCATGGCTGGTGCCAGAGGAGCCAGGGTGACCCTCTAGGAGGGTCTTGGCAGAGGTCTGAGCTCCCCCTGAGTGACCTCAAGGACCACTGGGGGAGCCAGCATCCCTTCTGGATGTGTGGATGCTTATGGAGCTGGGTGAGGAGGAGGGGTTCATTAGGGTTGGTGCAGTGGTGAGGTGAGGCAGTTCATGGACTAGGCTCCCTTAAGGGCCACACTTGGCACAGCAGGCGGGGATCATTACATTGGGAAGAACTCACTCACACAGGGTCACGGTGGCACAGTGCAGCTGCTGCAGAACTTCACATCCAGCTTTGTGTGGCTTTCTTCCAACCTGATTTATAATAGGGCTGTTTGGGTTATGTCAGTCCAAACTGATTTTCAAACTTAAGGCTTGGGTACACCTTTGTTCTCAAATCTCATTTCTCACCCAGGAGTTTCTTTCAAACTATGTACAATTTCTCCAGACTTAAAAAAAAAAGGACAATGACCCTACATGGCAATTGGTGTGTTTTGTACCTGGCCTTTCTGCAGTCTCCACTGGCCACGTCCTACAGGTTAAAGGGATGCTTTAGGTCTTGTGTCCTGAAGATGTCTGACTATACAGGTTGGTAAACCTATGCTTCTGATCAGGTTTGGGGTGAGGGAGCCTCATCACTGCAGGAATATTGGTTCCTGCCCTTAAACCTTACCCTGACAAATGGGGCCATTGCTGCCTGTACCAGTGACCCATAGAAAGAGAAGATGTGGGCCAGGTGCAGTGGCCCTCACCTGTAATCCCAGCAACTTGGAAGGTGAGACAGGAGAATCACAAATTCAAAGTCAGCCTCAGCAAAAAGCTCAGCAACTCAGTGAGACCCTGTCTCTAAATAAAATGCAGCTCAGTGGTGGAGTGCCCCTGAGTTCAAACCCTGGGACCAAAAAGAAAGAAAGCAGTAAACATCTGCCACAAGATGAAATGTGCTCCCAGATGTAAGACAAACAGCAGCAGGAATAATCAGTCTGGGATGTAAAAAAAAAAAAAACAGTTGTTTATTTGGAGATTATGACTAAATGTATTAAAAATCTACTGACTTTGTTAAAAATGCACTAGGCTAGGGGTATGGCTCAGTGGTTGAGTGCTCACCTAGCATGTGCGAGACCCTGGGTTCGATCCTCAGCACCACATAAAAATAAATTAAATAAAAGACTGCACTCAATACATCTCAATATCCTGGTGAACTTATTAGGGCTTTTTAAATTTTTTTTTCTATTTTTCATTTGTCTGTAAAGGAATTCTCATATTTTCCAGCCCTCTCTTCCTTTCCCCAAGCTCCAAAAAAATGGAAATCACACTTGGAATCAGATTCTGAGACATCTAATAAGTGATTTCTCCATCTTTCTGACAAAAGCAAAGAAGGTCAGTGGAGGGAGGAGTGGTTTCTGTCACAGACTGTCATGGGAAGTTCTCCAATCAGCTATTCTAAAAGGCAGGCTTTGCATTCACAGATGAGTACTCCCCACCCATACCTAACAATCAGAAGCTTAGGCAGGTGAGTGCATCTCCCAAGAACACAGGGAGATTTTTGCTCCTTACAGCATGATAATATGATTAAGTGAGTTAACTCATGTTGTAGTAACTTGTAGCATGGCACACTCATGGAAGGAATTCTTGAAAAAGAAACTAGAATCTTAACTTAATCTTCGTTAATAGTTGCCCCATCAAACAGGCATACTGGGAATGGAAATGGCTTGCAAACAGGGCACAATATTACATGTTAGGATACTGAGAATTCAAGGATGATGCAGAAAGAAGACTTTCAAGTTAAAAAGAAATACACTAGATAATTAGTACCATAAAGGGAAATCTAACAGGAATCTATATTTGAAACACAGAAATCTAACAAAAATTAAGTGAGCTGATTTTATAAAAGTCTATGATGCTGATGGAGTCATAATGCAGAGGAAATCGGAGGCTAAAGAAAAAAACTTTCAGAGAAACTTGGAAAGTTTCTAATCTTTGTGATTCCTTAAAAAAAAAATCAAGGGGGAATTTTATGCCCAGACGTGCCCCAGAGCTCTCTGATGTTACCAGATCCTGAACCCAGGGACAGAGACACCTCTGTATGTCTGAAGGGATACCTGTTGAGATGGTCCCATTTCCCCTTAGGGTCTCAGGTACTAGCCTAAAGATAGGAACAGTAAAGGTCCTGCGGCTCAGACCTCTCAGCAACCCCCTTGCTCAGCCACAGAGAGTCAGCTCCATGCTGCTGAGGAAAGGTCACTTGTGCCTGTGAGGAAAACAGAACCCTCAGGCCCACTCACCTGGTGGCTGTGCTGCAGACAGCTCTGCGTTGGTCCTTCTGACATGGGCAGCTCCCCAGGTCCTGTTGTACCTTCTGGGTGTGGGGCTCTTGCCTATGAAAAACTGCCACCAAGAGCCCACTTGTCACAGTTGACACCTGTCAGGGAGAAGCAAACCCTCTGTAGATCCTCAGTCCCTGAAGGATGTCTTTCCCTCTCCCTCTACAATTGCTGCATTGGTTTGACTCGGAAATTATCCCGGGCTTAATTAGGGTCAATTATTTTAATAGAAGTTTGTGCAGTGAGAAAGTGAACAACCAGCCATGTTTCTGTGTCTGAGGTTCCATTTCTTAGCCTTCCCTTCCCCTTCCCAAAGGTCCACAGCTGAATCAGAATGGGGCCGGCTCCTCAGACCCAGAGTGCCACTTTCCCTCATTTTCAAGGCCTTGTCCGTGCACAGAGATGTGGCACGTGATGGCCAGCACTGGGGACTCTGCTCTCAGAGCAAGCCCCAACAAGGGCCTGGGCAGGACAGGAGCCACTGTGCTGCATCTTTATATGCTGAAGTTCAAGTTGCCACGCTGAGTGGCTTGTTTTATTCCTCTTTTGTGAAACAACAACTGAGGCTGGGAATTCAGAAGGATCCACCTGCCCATCCTTTAAAACCCAACTCTGCCACATTTAATATGGTCTTGGTTTCCACTTAGTTAGCTGCTCTTCTAGAGAGCTGCTTCTGTGTTGTAGCTTGGGGTTTGGTTTTCAGACCCTCTGTGTGCAGTATTTTTTAAGTATTCTTTGTAGTAGTGGCTTATTTTAGTACATCCTTACTATGGGTGAAAAGTTTTTATTTCTCCATCAATTCTAAAGATAGCTTTGCTGAATATAGCAACAATGGGTGCCAATTGTTGTTTGGTTTCTGGTTTTGTTTTATAGAGCTTGGGATTTCTTCTTGATTTTAGGATCTGAGTTGAAAAATGAGAAGTGATGAGTTGGTGACCTTAGATTTTCCTCTTGCAGTTTTTATTCTTTCCTTATTTTCTGTGTTAAGAATGTTGATTTTGATATGTCTTGGAGAGTTTTTTTCCCTACTGGGAGATCTGTATGCTTTTTGTATGAGAATGTCAATCTCATCTCTAAGGTGAGGAATATTTCTGCTATTCTCCCACTGAAGAGGTTCTTATTGTTTTTAGACTGTATCTAAACATATCATAGCATGATGCTCCCTAAGGATCATAGACATTGAAATGGATGAAATGCCAGAAAAATAATTCAAAAGAACGATTTAAAAATGATCAATGAATTCCAGGAGAACACAGAAAAGTGCCTGAAGGCATTAAGGAACAAGATATGAGTGAAAAATTCAATAAAAAGAGAAACTAATAAAGAATCAAATAGAAATCTTGGAAAACAGGCACAATTAATCAAATAAGAAATGCAGCTGAAAGCCTAGTAGAGTAGGCCATGCAGAAGAGAGCATCTAAGAGCTGGTAGACAAAGTGGTCAGCCTGGAACTCTCAGAGAGTATAAAGAAAAGGATAGAAACAACCATGATCTGAATATAGATCCGACAATGCTCAGAGACAGCATTAAGGATCACTGAAGCTGAATAGGGTTGTGAGATGCAGACCATGGCCTAGAGAGGTCTTCAGGAAAATCATAACAGAAAATGCCCCAAACCTCAGGGATGAGATGGACATCCTCATGTAGGGTGCATTCAAAACCCCAGAAAAGATCTTAAAAAGAACCTCTCCATGGCATACTATAATTAAAAAGTGTGAGCATAGAAATTTAAATTCCTCCAGAGAAAAACATTACATCACAGTGAGAGGCCAGTGATTTCTTAGGACAAACTCTAAAATCCAGGAAGGCTTCATCGTTCAAACTGCTGAAAGCAAACAGCTGTCAACCACAGGTGTCACCTGCAGCAAAGCCGTCCTTCAGAATTGAAGGGAAATAAAGCCTTTCAAGGTAAGCAGAAACTAGAGAAGCTGGCACTACAGAAAGCACTTAAAAGAAATACTACCCACAAAAAGGATCAGGAGCAAACTCCAAGATTGAAAAACAAATGAATTTTACTTGGAAGTAGCTAAAACATGAGAAATAAAATGAATTAAATATTAGAAATAAATAAATGTTTCTCTATAATAATGCTGAAGGAAAATCCTCTGAAAGAGAAATGAGAAACACTTCCCCATTTACAATAGCCTCAAAATAAATAAAATAAAATAAAAAACTTGGGAATCAAGTGTGAAAGATCTGTACAGTGGAGACTACAGAAAGCTAAGAAAGAAATTAAGGAAGATCTTTGAAGATGGAAAGATCTCCCTTATTCTAGGATAGGCAGAATTCATATTGTCAAAATAATAACTACGAAAAGCACTATACAGATTTAGTTAAATCTTAATTAAAATCCCAATGACATTCCTCATAGAAATAGAAAAAAGAGTCAAAATTCATCTGAAAAAATAAGAGACCAGAATAGCTAAAGCAATCCTTAGCAAGAAGAGTGAAGAATGTGGCCTCACATACATGTTCTTGAACTATACTACAGAGAAATAGTAACAAAACCAGCATGGTATTCACACCAAAATAGACTGGTAGACCAATGGTACAGAATAGAAGACACAGAGACTAACCCACATAAATACACATATATTTGACAAAGGCGCCAAAAACATACATTGGAGAAAAGATAGCTTCTCCAACAAATGGTGCTAGGAAAACTGGAAATCCATAAGCAATAAAATGAAATAAAACCTCTGTCTCTCACCATGCACAAAACTCAACTCAAAGTGGATCAAAGACCTAGAAATTACAGAGACCCTGCCTCTAATAGAAGCAAAAGTAGGTCCAAACCTCCATCATGTCAGATGAGTCCTGAGTTCCTTAATAAGACTCATATAGCACAAGAATTAAAATCAAGAATGAATAAATGGGATGAATTCAAACTCAAATCTCCTTCTCAGAAAAACAATCAGTGAAGTGAATAGGGAGCCTATATTTGGGTGCAAATTTTTACCCCTCACACATCAGGTAGAGCACTAATCTCTAGGGTATATAAAAAACTCAAAGAGCTAAACACCAAAAAACAAACAAACAAACAACAACAAAAAATCCCTAAATACCCCAATCAATACATAGGCTAAGGAACAGAATAGACACATCTCAGAAGAGAATATACAATCAATCAACAAATATATGAAAAATGTTCAACATCTCTAGCAATTAGAGCAATGCAAATCAAAACTACTGTAAGATTTTTCTCACTTTAGTCACTTACTAGGCAGCTATTAAAAACACGAACAAGAATAAGTGTTGGTGAAGATTTGGGAAAAAGGCACACTCAGACACTGCTTGTGGGATTGTAAATTGGAGCAGCCAAGCTGGAAAGCAGTACAAAGATTCCTTGGAAAACTTGGACTGGAACCACCATTTGACCCAGCTATCCCACTCCTTGGTCTATACCCAAAGGTCTTAAAAGCAGCATACTACAGGGACACAGCCACATCAATGTTTATAGCAGCACAATTCACAATAGCTAAACTGTGGAACCAGCCTAGATGCCCTTAAGTAGATGAATGGATAAAGAAAATGTGGAATAGATACACCATGGAGTATTACTCAGCAATAAAAGAGAATAAAATCATGGCATTTGCAGGTAAATGGATGGAGTTGGAGAATAAAATGCTAAGTTATCCAACTCCAAAAACAAATGCCAATGTTTCCTCTCATATAAGGAGGTGGATTCATAGTAGGTTGGGACTGAGCATGGGAGGATGAGACAGACTCTAGGTAGGGAAAAGGGCTGGGAGGGAAGGAGGTGGGGATGGGGTAAAAACGATGGCGGGATGAGAAGGTCATCAGTACCCTAGTACATATATGAAGACAGAATGGCGCAAATATACTCCCTATACAACCAGAGATATGAAAAGTGTGCTCCATATGTTTTATGTGAATTGTAATGCATTCGGCTGTTATATATAAAATTAGAATAGTAAATAGATAAATGAAAAAATTAAAAATGAAATACATCTGAAACTCCTGTAAAAATCTCAAGTTCACACAAAGAAATCTCCTAACAAGTGTCACAGAGTTTAGTGCTCCTATTTATTGCAAAGGGAATGTTGTTCATGGTGATTTTCACTTAGTTTTTAAGCTCACAAGTATCATAAGTGATCCACAAACCATGCAGGCCTGGGCTTTCCTCTCATACCAGGGAACGTAACGTAAGGTGACTTCCATTTATGTAGAGAGTTTATTCTCTAATGTGTGCAGGGTGCATCTCTAGGTCATGAGTCCCTCAGGGCACAGAGGGGCCCAGTGACCAGGGGGCTGCCGACAAGGCCAACCCCGGCTGCTCTCCTCTGCAGAAAGGAAGCTGCTCTCACCTCCCCTCAGCCCCTGGCCACATGCATTGACATTCCTTTGCAACAGGGACACAAACACTCCTCCAGGTGGCAGGATGAAAACTGATGTGAGGACCATCCTGGGGTGCAGATGAGTTACACAGAGGCCCCATAGGAATGGCATGAAAGATTCGGATTTTTTGATATTTTTAAGGCATTATAGTTAAACTAAAAAGTGTGTCTCCTGTGACACAACCACACCTGGTGGAATGTCATTGGCTCCTTTGTAGTCCCCCTGCTCCCACTTTGTTGAGAGCCACAGCCAAAGGGGCCCCAGCAAACTTCCAGCTGCCGGCTGATGATTGGCTCACAGCGGCCCCAGCAACATCTAGCTGATTGGCTCCTCCACGGAGCTGCTCATTGGGGGACTTCTTTGGCTCCGCCCATGCAACCCAGCCAATCGGCCTCAAGAGGAGGAGGATTGTGGGAGGTTGAGAGGCTGGTGTGGGAGAGAGAGGCTTGTGGAAGCCGGTGGTGGCAGTTGGGCTCTGAGGGTTTTTCCCTGAGGAGCTGTTTTGTTTGGCGTTTGTAGTTCTAAAAATAAAGTTAGCTTCTTTTGACAAGTGGCTCCTGAATTGTGCCCAGCCAGACTGCAGCACCACCTCTCATTCCCTCCTCTCCCCTGTTCCCATTCCTCTTCTATATTTGTGTTCCTTGTATTTATTTATTGCTGTTTCAATCATGCTTCATAGATAGACACAAAGTGAGATGCATTGAGACATTCACATGGGCTCTTAGCTTAATTACCCCAAGTTCATTCAGAGTTCCTCTCTTGTTCCATTTCTACAACTTCCCCAAATTCTTTCTCTGCTCCACGAACATGTTTTCAATTTTTTGGGGGCTGCACATTCTGTTCCCCCTAATATTGCTCCAGTGTCAACCTATGAAAGGAAACGTTCAAGCCCTCACGTAGCCTGACCTTCCCTAGTTCCATCCATTTCCTAGACAATGTTATATTTTCACTCTTCTTCATGACTGAGTAGAGCACCACTCTGTTGGTACATCATATTTTCTTGATCTATTGATCTGGTGGTGATCACCTGGGCTGGTTCCAGAACTTGGCCCTTGTGAATTGTGCTGCTACAAATATTCATGCACTTGTATCATTATAGTCTGCTAATTTTAGTTTTCTTTGAATATAAATACCATATTGTGGTGTAGCTGACTCATATGATGGTTCCAATTACAATTTTTAAGAAATGCACAAACTGCTTACCAACTTGGTTGAACTAATGTGCCATCCCACCCCCAAGGGCATGAATTCACCTGTTTTTTCACATCTTTCAGAAAATCTTCTATTATTTGTATTCTAATGAATGCCATTTTTTTAACAGTGAGTTGAGATCTCACTGTAATTTTGATTTGCATTTCTCTGATGGCACATTTGATTTTTTGAGAGTGGTACTGTGGGTGTGTCTAGCCATTGGGTTCAAGTTTTTGGTCAATGTACAAGTAATAAAATAACCACTTATAGCAATGTCCTTGAACTACCAATGTGCACAGGTGAAGAAAAGTGGCTCCTGTCCTTCCCAGGTGACAGGTTGAGACTTGCTTTGAAGGCAGAGTCCCCAGTGCTGGTCCTCAAGTACCACATCCCTGTGTAAAGCAGGCATTGAATATGAGGGGAAGTGACACTCTGTGTCCCAGAAGTGGGCACCAATCTATTGGTGCTGATTCACTTTCTTATTATGAAAATTTCTTGTAAAATAATTAAGCTCCAATTAAATCTGAGATGAGGTCTGAGACTCACAAACTTAGTAATTGTGGAGGGAGAGGGAGAGCTATGCTTCAGGGACTGGTGTCCACAGGGGCTAGCTTCTCCCTGACAGGTGTCAGCTCTGAACACTGGAGCCTCTGTGGTAGTTAATTGCTGGAAAAACTTCACAAACCCAGAAGGTACAAATGTTGACCTTGAAAGCTGCATCTTGTCTAAAAGACAGCCCAGAGCTTGTCTGCAGCACAGCCACCCAGGTGAGTGGACCCTAGGATCTGACTTGCTCACAGGCCCAGGGGACATTCCCTCAGCAGTCAAGGTCTTACTCTGTGACTGAGCAAGGGGGTGGCTGACAGGGTCTGAGCCTTAGGACCTTCCCTCTTCTTCTGGTATTTAAAGGTATGACCTTGGCCAGGAAGATGAAGGGGTCTTTTAAAACAAGTGTCCCTCAGCTATGCCAGAGCCACTGTGACCCTGTGTGCAAGATCTGATTCAGCAGAGAGCTCCGTGGTGGGTCCTGAGGACAGAAAGTTAGAAGCTTTTTCTGCTTTTAGGAAAGTTCAGTTTCTTCAAACTCCATGTTGTCCTGCTATGACTCTGTCTGCATGCTTAGCTTATATAATATTTTTGCTCCTATTTTTTTGGAATATTATTTGATTTCCAAGATACAAATTTCCCCTTGCATTATATATCTATGTTCCTAAGTGCATTTGTGTTTAATGAGAAAGAATTCTGTCTGCAACTAACCTAAAACTGTCTGTCCTCACATGTAGCATTAGACCATACATGAGTGTCAAATTCATTCCTTATATGTCTGCTTGGCAAAGTGCCTATTGAAACAATTAACATTCAAAATCTTAGTGTCTCCTATCCAATATGATTTCATTATTTTGCTTCATATTAAACTTTCACAAAATTTATTTAAGTTTAGTTTAATACCATGAAGCAAGGAACACTTCTCATATTTATCTTGGCAAATTTTCCCCAGGATGGATACATGTACCTGCCACCTGTTGGGTTTTATTCCCAGCTGGGAGTCATACAAGTCTTTCAATGCAAGACCTTCTTTTAGAGCCGTTCACTGTATAATTGTAAATCCAATCTGGGATAATGCCACTTTCTCTTCTGACATTCTTCTTTTCATTCAGACAGAGTGAAAGAGAAGTGAGTTGTGTAATTCAGAAATGCCTCCCAAATTTGATACAGAGCTCTGAAGTGTGGGTAGGTGGGAAGGTATGAAGTAAGAAATGATTTTGCATCTTGTCAAGGGGATAATCTTCATGTTTCTAATAGGACTTGGAGTTGTGGGGAACATCTTGGTTCTTGTGAACTATATGGGCGTGTTTAGAAGCACTATGAAATCTATACACCTCATTCTCATTCATTTGGCTTTTACAAATATGGTAACACTTTTTTCAAAAGTAATGCCAAGGACAATTACCAGTTTGGGGTTGAGACGCCTCGTAGGTGATACAGCCTGTAAGATCATAGTTTATCTTGGTAGGGTGGCCCGGGGCCTGTCCATCTGCACCACCAGTCTCCTCACAGTGGTCCAGGCCATCACCATCAGTCCCAGAGCCTCCAGGTGGAGGAGGCTGCAGCCCAGGTCTGCATGGCACCTGCTTCCCTTGTTGCTCTTCCTTTGGATACTCAATTCCTTGATAAGCATGAATTTAACATTTTACTCCAAAAATATCAGCAGCATGAACACATCACAATTTACTAGTGGTTACAACTATTGTTATTTACAACCACAAACCGGGATAATTAGATGGATTTTTATTCTTCTCATGGTCTTTCGAGATGCTGTGTTCCAGGGTGTCATGGGCTTGGCCAGTGGCTACATGGTCTTCCTCCTCCACAAGCACCATCAGCACATGCTCCACCTTCAGACCTCCAAGCTGCTCTACAGAACACCCCCTGAGATGAAGGCTGCAAAGAGTGTCCTCCTTCTGATGCTCTGCTTTCTCTTCTTCTATTGGGCAGACTGTTTTATGACTTTATATGTAACTTTCTCCTTAGAGAAGCGTTTCCTAGAAGTAAGTGCTCTAGAACTTGTGAACCTTGGCTACGCTGTCCTCAGCCCATTTGTGCTGATGCACAGGGATGGACACCTGGCTGAGTGTTGTCGTGCTCAGTGAGAAGGAAAGACTTTGAGAAAATGTCTATTTCATTAATCTTTTCGGTAAATAAGTTTTAAATAATTCTTAGATTTCTGTTGCTGTATGTGAGGGAAAAATCGAGTTAGGGTAGATGATAACACATAGAGGCACATTTCCAAACCACAAAGCTGGTGACAGTCCTATGACAGATTTCACAGGAAGCTGGTTACGGGTGCTTCTTCTACATATCTAAGGCCCTCAAGATATTTGCAGGTTTCATTTCCCTTGTAAACCTCAAGTCTATTGACATGTATTAAGATTAAGGTATATTTATTTATGATTAATAGAATACATTTTGAGGTTCATAGTATTTAAAAATAGAATTGAATGATATTAGAATGGAATGATAATAGAATGTATTATGTACATTATGAAATGTGAAAAAATAGAGACTTATAGTTGTCTCATTGATAGAATAATACATGAATACATAATGAAAATAATTTAGTTTTCTTTTGTGTTTTCTGATTTCTGACTCACAATTTGAATGCATTTTTCTCCAATATATGAGGGGTTGGTATTGATCACAAATCATGGCTTGTTTCAAGAGGGTACTAGTTGCCTCTGTGATACTTGATATCGTCCTTCTGTCTTCAGTTATTCACAACACATACTGATGGGAAATGTAGTGAACTTAATCTTCCTGTCTCTGATATGAGTCAAAACACATATTCCTGTAGAATGCACAGATCTAGCCATCAAGTATTTGATTGAGCCTTTTGAAATATTATTGATGCTGTTGATGTGTGATCGTCTACCCTCTAGGACTTCAGAGTTGGCCTAGGGGCCCTTCCTTCATAGCTATGTGTCCTCTTTGTCTTTCTTATGACCATGTTTATTCGGGGATGTTTTAAGTCTCTAGGAAGAAATGGTGAAGGCCTTTTCTTGTGGTTTGTTTATTCCACAATAACACAGATTTAAAATGATTTATTGTTATTATGTCATACTCCATAATTAGAGTTTATTTGCTTCATGTGTGTCTTTGAAGGCAAAGGTTTTACGAGTGCCTTAGATTCACAGTTCTCCTGTGATAGCTGTCTCCCAAAATGGAGCCTGGAGAATAAGACAGAGTGAGCCCTCCCCAGACCCATCACTGGCGTGGACTCCAGAGCAGGGAGTACAAATCCCAGAAGTGCAGATAGGATTGAATGACGAGTAAATGTAGAAACATGAGGATGAGGTGACCAAGCACCAACAACAGACAATACCTAGGTGAAAAAGAAAATGGTTCCTGACTTTTGGACACAATATATCAAGTTTTGCCTGGAATTTATATTCCTTATGTAAGTATGATTTTCTTTACTCTAAAATGTGGGAATTGAGTGGAGAAAATAAAAGTGCATCAGAAACCATAATTGGAAAATAATTGAAACTAATGAAGCACATGATTACATTGTCACACACCTGTCAAGTGGGAGATAAAAGAGAGAAATGGGAACACACTGGCCATTGGAACTCTCTGGCATGACTAGTAGCACATCACTTTTCTTTGATTGCACAAATACCTGTGTGTCTTTTAAAGCAGCAAAATATTAATAGTAATTTGAACTCTGCCTGAGTTGTGCCTGAGAATGTTTACACAATGGTTATAGATGAGATGACTGAGTATTTCCCTAAGTTTGTGAGATAAAACACCACATTCAGAAATTGAGAGAAATTATTACACAAATTGATACATCAATGACTTTACAAACCTATAGTTGCTAAAAATTCAAACAAAGAAATATCTTGAAAGTAACCATAGAAACACATGAAGTAAAAGTCATCAATCATTCCTAACTGACAGTGGATATCATACAAGACACCTTGAGTCCCAGAAAACTCCATTGATCACAAGCCTAATAAGTCCCTTCTCTTATTGGTGGATTCAAGAACATTTTGGTTTCCATCAATTGTCGTCAGTTCATGCCCAGTGTTAATTATTGCTGAAATATGTGATGGTTCCCTCCTTGCCGTGACCAGTCATTCTATTAGGTGAACATCTGTCTCACTGGGGAAGAGTAGGAGGAAGGGGTCAGTGTGCTCTGGCAGTGCAGCAAGGTCCCTCATGGGCAGCTCCCTCCCCCTCCACACAGCAGCTCTGTGTCTGCACACTGGCTCCAGGATGGGAGTTAATGGAGGAGCCATGAAACCTGTTCTAGAGATTTGAGTCAGATTTACCCTCAGAACAGATGGGGTTTCTCTCCTTCTAAAATCCAGAAAGGATTAGGCAGAACTGTCATATGTTTTATTTCTGCACACCTGTTTATCAATTGATCAATGCCAAATATCTCTCTGAGTCCCACAGTTCTGATTATTTTCCATTATGATAAACATGGCCACTGTTCCTTAGTGAATCAGTGACACCATATAGCACATGTGCCCTTGGAATCTGATGGTCCCCCTTGTGTTAAGGTATTATAGCTCAATGTCAGTACTTCCTAATTTGATGTTGAATTCATTGCTAAGAACCCACAAAGTTCAACTAGGATACTGAGCTATCCTCATGAATTTCTTCAGCAAATTTTGTTGGTAAAAGTAGATAACCACCTGCAAAATATGATATCGGGTCCTAATCTGAAATCACACAAAACTGTCCTCAAAGTTGAGCAAAGATTCAGACATATAATTGAAAATTTAGGACTCCTCAAAAGCAATATAGTGAAACACTCTTTGACTTTGGTGACGTCAGTGAGTTTTTGGATATGATTTCCAAATCAGAAAAAAATAGAGCAATTACCAAGTGGGTCTATGTCAAACTAAAGACATTCTTCACACAAAGGAGATCCTCACCACATTGAAAAGCCAGCAATGGGATAAGAGATGCATTTAAAAATGTTGTGAGTAGTAAAGTTTTACTTTCTAAACTATGTGAGTCACTCACATTGGTGTATAGACAAAGTGCCCAAGACTAAACAGGTTATAAATGGGCAAGGTCTTGAAAAATGTTTTCCCAAACAAGATATGCAAATGTCCACACCATATGAGCAGGTGTTCATCATCATTGACCACTAGGACACTGCAAATCGCATTCAGGAGACACAACCTCACACCTGTTAGGTTGGTTCTTAACTAGGAGAGAAGAAATAATAAGTGTTAGAAAGTGCCTGGGGGGGAGGAAACAATTTTGTATACATAAAAGTGACTCTGAATATTATATGTGCTCTGTGGTTGAGATCAATGTTCCTTTTCAAAAAGAATGTAATCAGAGGCATGACATGACTTCAAAACTTAGATACACTAAGAAGCTATAGGAACCTAAAAAGCCTGGTGTTGGGACCTGCACAGCCTTTAATTTAGGTAACTGGATCAGGTGATGAGGGTATGGAGAAAAGACAAACACACAAATAGGGGAAAAGCTGGTGTTCCTGCTTCACCAAATCCCTGGTAGGTAGATAGTGACACAGAACAAGCTCAGCATTTGTATTATATGAGGATAATCATAAAAAGGTTTTTGTTGGAAAATTTTTTCAAAACAAGCAAAACTAAGTTCATAGGTATGAGCAGCCCAATTATGATTATCAGCTTGTGCCCATAACTTTCTACCCACTGGGCATCTGGGGTCTGAACTTCAAAGTCAAGAACTGAACAACTGTGTGGCAGGCACAGAGCCTCCTATTGAACAGAGCATCACCATAGCAACCTCCTAAATCAGCACCTGCACATGGAAGTTCTGAGGAGAGGTGTGGCCTCAGTTGCAGAACAGCTCAAGGGCCCTAATTCACTTCCTGCTTCACACACCATGGCTTGGCATAAAAGCAGACACTTGTACTAATGGAAAAGAATAGATAGCCTAGAAGTAGCTCATGCATCTAGATCTAATTGATTTTTAACAAGGTGCTCTGGAGGTGCACCAGAGAAAGAAGAGACTTCTCAATGAAGTCTTCTTGGAAAAACTGCATATCCATCCACATGGAGAAGAATGTCACTAGATTCTTGTACCTGACAAGCTACAAACTCTGTCAAAATGGATTAAAGACTTAAATATAAGACCTGAACCAACAAAAGTAGTAGAAGAAAACAAGAGAAAGACTTAGGACATTATAATAGGCAAGAATTTTTGGACAAGTCAACAAAATGACAGAAACCACAGTAAATTAGACAAATGGGATTCTGTTGAACTAAAAATAGATGCTCACGGGAAAATAAAAGAATAAGCCAGAGGGGAGAGACTAACTGCCTATTAGCTGGACCTATTTGGAAAGTCGAAGTCTCATAGTGCATTTTTATTCAGGATATATCAAAGAGACTGAAACACCCAATAGCAAAGCTGTTGGTGTAGCTCAGTGGGACACAATTCATCAGTACCAGCAATGCCTTGTAGTGGACACCATGATATGCAATCAACATGCAAAACAAAAATCCACAACAAAACACACAAAGTCAAGAACAACAACAAGAGACCCTGATTAATTAGGGACATTAGCCTATGAACATGTTTTTCAGCAGACAACTTACAAATGTTCAACCTCATTAATGTTCAGGGTGATGCAAATCCAAGCCTCAATGTCACTAGGATGGCCACTGTCAAAAATTCAAAGCTTATCAAGTGCTGGTAGATACGTGGTGAGAAAGAGACCCTCACACACTGTAGGTGGGAAGGAAAATAGGTACAGATATTATGAAAACTGTGGGAGATTCCAAAAATGTTAACAATAAAACTACCATACGGTCCAGTGATGGCATCTTGGGTTTAAATATAAAGCATATTAAATCACATTTAATATTAAATCATATTAAAGGTGTCTAAGAGACACCTGCAATCCTATGCTCCTTGCAACAAAATAGCTAAAATCCTGAGCCATCTTAAGTGACCATCAAATGAAGTATGGATAAAAATCACACGGGAACACATACATGATGGGAAAGCATCCATCCCTAAAGTAAAATGAAATTCTGTTATTGGCGGCACCTCAATTGAGCTGGAGGTGTTATGTTAAGTGACCTAAGTCGGGCACAAAGAGACAAATACCACAAAATCTCACTCACAAGTGGAACAGGAAACTGTTGATCTTCTAGAAGTTGACAGCAGAATGGTGAACCACAGAGGATTGGGGCAAGGTGAGGATGGGGAAAGTGGAAAATGGTACTAAGTGTATAGAGAAGCAAAGAGTTCTGGTGGGCTCTGATTCGGCAGCATGAGCATAGATAATGGTAACACAGTGTATATTCATTAAGTTGGAGGAAGAGAGTCTCCATGAGTTCAGCATAAAAAAAGATCTATATATATGTAAATATATACATGAGGATATTATATATGTATTTTTTGAAAGTATAATTTTTTAGAGAGAGAGAATTTTAATATTTATTTTTTAGTTTTCAGTGGACACAACATCTTTGTTTGAATGTGGTGCTGAGGATCGAACCTGGGCTGCACGCATGCCAGGCAAGCACGCTACCGCTTGAGCCACATTCCCATCCCATCTATGTATTTGTGTGTGTGTGTGTTCCTTGGTTTGAATATTAGTAAAGGCTTATATGTATAGAAATATCTCATATTACCACATAAGTTTGTATAAATTAGTATCAAACAAAAAAGACCTCTGTGAAAGAAAGCTGTCAAACATAATTAACGTAACTCTTATCACTAGCTATATCACCTATTATATTAAGAGATGCTGATATGTACTTATTCATTTAGAATGTTTTAAGAGGTCTATGGCCAAACACCCTGAACATGCCTGATCTCATCTGAAATCCATTAAAATTGAAGATGACCAAAGCTCCTCCTCAGATTGACCACTGAGTCACATGTGGGTCTACAGATAGACCTCACAAGCACTGTTCACAGACATAACTGATAAAAGGAAGGATAGAAAACCAGCACCTTAATTTGAGAAACCATCATAATGTTTCAAAGTATTTAATAGCCGCTATGCAAATACACTCAACTTGATATATGTCTGAAACATCATGCCCTTCTTTGATCAGTATCTGAAACTAAAAAGAGAGAAGGTTCCTTCCAATCCACATTTATTTTGTGCTACTTTTGCTTGGTGGACACCATAAATGTTCTCGCCACCAGGTGCTCTGGATGTCTGACATGGATGGGGCTACAGGATTTGGTGTTTTTCTGGTGGGTATTGGTCTTGCTTTGGGGCCGGCCCTTCTTTCTATGCCCCTATACTTCCCTTTTGGAATGGGAATGTTCACTTGGTACCATTGCCTGTTGGATGCATGTAAGTTGCTTTTGATTTTTACAGTGACTCACAGCCAAGAGTTTGCCTTCAGTGCAATAGAAGATGTTGGACTTTTGAGCAATGATTTAATGGTTCAGAGATGGGGGTTCTCGGAGATGGAATGAATTTTGCATTGTGATATTGGCATGAGATTTGGGGGGCCAGGGTTGGAATACTCTGTTTTATACTTAGAGGTCATGTCAGGCAGTGCAGGAATGTTCAGCAGCATGGCTGTTAAGACATAGTCGGATCATGATTGGATCATGAGGACTCTAATCTTCTCAGTGTATTAGTCCATTTGATAGATGAAAAATTTGAATGAACTGCTGGCTGCTCACTATAGGCAGGTGGTGAGTGTCAACCAGAAGTAGGGTCTTGGGGGAGTGACTGGTTCCTTCTTTCCTTTCTTTGTCTCCTTCCCTCCTACTGTGAGCTGAGCATCTTTTCTCTTCCTCCCTGATGTTTCTGACTTGGAGTCCAAACTCAGAAACTATAAGCCAACACAGAACTTTCCTCCTCTGAGTGCACATGTAATCCACCAGGTAGGGAGTCTGAAGCAGGAGGATTATCAGTTTATGGAAGGCTGGGCAATTTAGTGAGACCCACACTCAAAAATAAAGAGAAAGGACTGGGGATGTGGCTCAGTGATAGAGCAACCCTGGCTTCAATTCTCACTATTGTAAAAAATAAATAAATACATAAATAAAAGAAATAAAAATAACATGAATAAAAACGCAAATCTTGACCCTCACTGCCAGAGCCCAGGTCTTGGGCGCCTGGCCGACACCATGCCCCAGGAGGAGTGATCTCTTTTCACAGTGCAAGACTCAGGAAGGACTTTGGGCTCTGCGGAGGAAGAAGCCAGCTACTGGAAAGCTCTGGCAAAGACCTACAAGCGGAGGGCAGAGGATACTCAGGAGAAGCTTCGAGAATCCCAAGAGGAAGCTGAGAATGTGAAGCCAAATTGGAGACGCAGCTGCAACAGCTGAGTCCAGGAACCGGGACCTTTTGTCAGAGAACCGCCGCCCTCACCTGCAGGGGAAAGGCAGCAGGTTTGAGCTGCAGCTGAAGGCCGCCGGCAGATCTCAGCCTTGGAGGAAGATCTGGCTCAGACCTGCGCCATTAACCATCAGCTGCAGAACACCCCGGGAGCTGGAGAAGCCTGTGATGACTCGGAAAGAGCAAAAGGAGCCACCGTCAGGTCTCGGGAAGACTTTGAGCAGCACTTGAATCCAGCCACTGAAAGAAGTGCCGTCCTGGAAAGTGAACAGATGAGAAGCAGAGCCCCCTGGGATCGGTTCAGCTGCTGAAGGCGAAGCCAAGGTTGGCGGCAGGCATTGGCTGGGCAGCGGCGGGGACAGCGCCCGCACGCCTAGGCCCCGCTCTGGGGAAGCTGAAAGGACAGAACAGCTGGGCAGGCCATGGCTCCGCGCTGTCCATTCCCCCAGCACGTCGAGGACCTGGCTGTGGCCTAAACACACCGGGGACCTTCCAGCGTGGTCAGGACGGCTCCAACAGTGGGACCCCCCACCATGGCTGCAGCCGGATGTCAGCCCTCAACATCGTGGGGGACCTGCTTCCGAAAGTAGGGGCACTGGAATCCAAACTGGCATCCTGCCCGAACTTCCTGTATGATCAGTCCCCAAACCAGACAGGTGCGGGGGGAGCAGGAGCAGAGACCGCGGGGACAGACGGAGCAGCGGGGACAGACGGACCAGCTGCCCCAGCGCACCTCGGAGTGATGCAGGGTCGGACGGCCGTTGCCGCCGGTTGTCCAGTCGACAACCAGGTCGTCCAGCCCCTGCTGACGCCGGCTCCTGACCTTTCCGGTTTGTCAGGAGAGCTGCCTTCTCGTAGTGCTGGGTGAGGCCCTCGACCTCCTTCCGGAGCCTCCTCGTCCCCTCTTCCACGGCTTCCACGGTGCTGGCGAGTCCTGACGCTTCTCCTTCCAGCAGGAAAGCTGAAATGGCAATGCCCGGGCTTGGGTAAAGTGACCTGAGGAGCGAGGCCACCTTCTCCTCCTTGGAGGAAGCCAACAGCAGGGGAGCCGGTGGGCCAAGCGGCATGGCCCCGGGCTCGGCCAGGTAAGAACCCGGGCATCGAGGGGAAGGTGCGGCCTGCAGCCCGCAGGGTCATGCAGCGGGCACCTGGGTGTTCAGGGTGGAGAAGTGACACTCCAGGTGCTGCTTGGCCTCCATCTCCACGTCCAGCTGGTCTTGCAGGCCGCTCCTCTCGTCCTCCTGCCAGCACAGGTTGGTGGACACGCTGACGTCTGCGGGGTTTCCTCCTGAAGCAGCCCCTACGGAAAGCACACACGGAGGTCCGGTGCCGTGGGGCGCTGACCTGGGTGTCCTGGAGCTGGGATCCGAGGGATGCCACGTCCTTGGCTAGTGTGATGGCCTTGCCCTCATGGAGCATGCCCGTGACACTCTCCACTTCATTCTGAGGGTGCTGGACCCTGGTTAGTGGAAACCTCTAGAACAGGATCCTCCTTGATCCAGAGGAGCCCCTTTTCCTCACACCACGTCATGCACCCTCATGAGATGTGACTCGGAGCCTCCACTGACAGAAAATATCTGCAGGGTGTGGGTAACTCTGTGGTCCCTGAGGGAAGTCCCTGTCCCTGGACTGTGGTTCTGAGACCCGACGGGAGCCCTAGCTTACTGACTGGGCCCTGATCCCCTAGTGGATCCTGAATCCCTGCCCAAGTTGGCAAGGGTGAAGCAGGCCAAGGGTCCAGGGCTGAGAGGAGCTCTGGTCTCCTCTGCTCCCTGGAGTTGGGGAAGAGACTGTGGAGGCCACATGAATGTCCAAGGGGTCCTGCCCCCACCCTCCCTTCCCCACCCTTGGTCTCTGTCCTTCTGCCAGCTCATATAGCCACAACCAAAGACACAGACCCTGAAGGCCAAGGGACCTCAGCCTCCACTCCAGCCCCTGTCCCTGAGCGGGTCTCCATGAGGTGTCCGCCTGCCACTGCCTCCTCCCATTTATAGGGAGGCTGTGACTGACCTTGCCAAGGTTCTTCCAGGACACTTGTTGTCTTGGGGTAGCAGACCCCTGCTCTGAAATGCATGCCGCCCCTGGCCCCAGGCCACAATACATTAAATATCCACCAAGCTTCTGACCATTCCCATGAGTGGACATTCAGGCTGAACGTGTCTTCAAAGGTAAATAAGACCAAAGGCAGGCCGTGCCCTTTGTCAGCTTACTGCCCTTCAATGGTCTCACATCACTGGGAATAATAACTTCACTGAATGTTCCTGTGTCATCTGGTCATAGCCACCCTCTCTGTACTATGCTTCTCCCAGCTCAGCACTTCCGCTCTGCCAGCCTTCTCCACCTCTGATTTCCCCACTTACCACAGGGCCTTTGAGCATGCTGTACCTCTGCCTAGCAGACTTCTGCATGTCCATCTGATCATAGTCTTCCTGAGGGAAGCCTTTCCCACCTTCTTGTCACCTACTCCATTATGTGCCTCCCCTTCCAGCTTAATCTGCATTGATCTGTGTGATCCTGGGTGTCCTCCCACCCCATCAGGCTGGAGTGTCCTGGAGCAGGGACAGTGACTGTCACCTTCCTTGATCTTGTGTCTCGGGATCAAGCACAGTGCTTGTTGGAGAGCAGATGCTCAGTGTACACTCCTCGGCTGAGCAGGTGAAGGTTTTCACAAGGTGAAACTAGGGAGGGTCCCCTCCCGGGGGAAGGGTGTAACTGGAGTGACCGCAGTGAGCTAAGCAGAGCCCCTGCCCTTGGCCTGCGGCACCCGCTCACCTGCAGCTTTGCACCTTGTTGTTGAGCTTGGCCTGAGGCCACTCCCGGTCACTGCCCTGGGCCTACAGCTCCTGCAGCTGCCCCTCCAGCTTCTTCCTGTGCCCCACCTCCTACATCACCTGGATGAGCACCCGCAGCTCACCCATCAGGCCCCGGTCTCCTGGTCTCCTTCTCCAGCATCAGCTTGCTCTTCTCCAGGATGGCCTTGGCCTGCGGGAGCAGGGGACAGGTGACAGCCCTAGCCAGGGGTGTGCCCAGTGCCTCCTCTTCCCTCCCCTCCTCAGGAAGACCCGGAACCCAGGCCATCAACTCAGGGGAACACGGGCGGGGGGAGCGTGGAAGACTGGTAAGACCTTGGGATTCTGTTTCCTAAAAAGTGGGGCTGGCAAACAGGCGTCCTGTGGCCACATCTAACCTGCAGTCATGTCCAGTCAACCCACTCGGTACTTCACAAACAGATAAGTTGCCAAGACTTTAATAATTTTTATATGAAAGTCTAGAAAAAAAATGCACAAATCTTTCCTACTGTTTTTCCTGTCAGTTAAATTGGTCACAGTGATAAATGGTGCCTAACATCAGGGTTATTCATTTACAAAATAATGTGTTAAATATTTTTGGTAATTTTTTATCTCAACAACTGGGAAAGCATTTATAAACTACCCCTCAGAGAGACAAAGAGCGTAGAGAAAACTTACAGAGTTGATGTGTATGGAGAACCAACAAGTCACATAAAATCAGATTTGATTCCTCACAGTGGGTAGACGTCGTCATTGCATCTGCTCACATGAAAGAGCTGGTAAGTGCTCAAGAGGAGCAGCCCAGTCACAGGAAGGAGCTGCAGAGCCCAAGAGATGATGCAGACCTGCCCGAGTCCAGGCTCCCACTGAGCTGCCGTGGCCAGTTGTGCCCAGCCTGGAGCTTCAGGTTTCTCACGTCTCAGAGGAGCTATGAAGAGCCCCTGGGCACAAGGTGAGTTTGTGTATCTAAAAGCATAAACATAGGAACACGTCTGGACATTGTGAAAGCTCCCTACGCTAAGCCTAAGGCCAACAGCATTCTAAAGGGAGAACAATTGGAAGCATTCTCTCTAAAATCTGGAACAAGACAGAGATGCCCCCTTTCACCACTTCTATTTAACACAGTACTTAAAGCTCCAGCCAGAGCAATTAGACAGATGAAAGAAATTAAAGGGATATGGATAGGAAAAGAAGAACTCAAACTATTGCTATTTGCTGAACAGGATTCTATACCTTGAGGATCCAAAAAATTCCACCAGAAAACTTCTAGAACTAATAAATAAAATCATAAAAGTAGCAGGATATAAAATATGTACCCACACATCAAATGCATTTCTGTACATCAGTAACAAATTCTCAAAAAGAGAAACTAGGAAAATTACCTCACTTACAATAGCCTCAAAAACAAAGAAACAAGCTTGAAAACAACAAAAGAGGTTTAAGACCTTTACACTGAAAACTACAGAACATTAAAGAAAGAAATTAAAGATCTTAGAAAATGAAAAGATCTCCCTTGTTTTTGGATAGGTAGAATTAACATTATAAAAATGATTTAATTTTAACTATACATATTTAATACAATTCCAACCAAAATCCCAAAGACATTTCTCATAGAAATAGAAAAAGCACTCATGAAATTCATCTGGAAAATAAAAAAAAAGAGACCCAGAGTAGCCAAAGCAATCCTTACAAGAAGAGTGAAGCAGGTGGCATCACTATACCAGACCTTAAACTATACTACAGAGCAATAGTAACAAAAATGGGCATGGTATTGGCACCAAAATAGTCTTGTATTCCAATGGTATAGAATAAAGGACACAGAGGCAAACCCACATAAATACAGTTCCTTCATACTAGACAAAGGTGCCAAGAACATACATTGGGAAAAGACGGCCTCTTCAACAATGGTGCTGAGAAAACTGGAAATCCATATGCAACAAAATGAAATGAAACTCCTCTCTCTCACCATGCACAAAACTCAAAGTTGATCAAGGACCTAGGAATTAAACCAGAGACTCTGAGCCTAGAGAAGAAAAATAGGACCAAATTTCCATCATGTCAGATTAGGCCCTGAGTTCCTTAATAAGACTCCTTGAACACAAGAATTAAATTCAAGAATCAACAAATGGGATGGATTCAAACTAAAAAGTGCTTCTCAGCAAAAGAAACAATCAATGAAGTGAATAGAGAGCCTACAGAATGGGAGAAATCTTTACCACATGCACATCAGATAGAGCACTAATCTCTAGGATATATAATTAACTAAAAACTCTTAACACCCAAAAAACAAATAACCCAAATAATAAATGGGCCAAGAACCTGAACAAACACTTCTCAGAAGATAATATATAATCAGTCAACAAATATATGAAAAAAAAATGTTCATCATCGCTAGCAATTAGAGAAATGCAAATCAGAACTACTCTAAGATTTTATCTCACTCCAGTCAGAATGGCAGCTTTTAAGAATACAAACAACAATAAGTGTTGGTGAGTATGTGTGGGGAAAAGGCACACTCATACATTGCTGATGGGACTGCAAATTGGTGTAGCCAATCTGGAAAGCAGTAGGGAGATTCCTTGGAAAACTGGGAATGGAACCATCATTTGAACCAGCCATTCCACTCCTCCATTTACACCTTAAGGTCTTAAAAACAGCACACTACAGGGACACAGCCACATCAGTGTTCATAGCCACACAGTTCACAATAGCAAAATTGTGGAACAAATCTAGATGTCCTCCAATAGATGAATTGATAAAGAAACTGTAGCATATATACACAGCATGGAATATTACTTAGCACTAAAACAGAAAAAAAAATGGCATTTCCAGGAAAATGCATGGAGTTGGGGAATATCATGCTGTGTGAAGTTAGCCAATTCCCCAAAACCAAAGGTGAATGTTTTCTCTAGTAAGAGGATGCTGATCCATAATGAGGATGGGAGGAAGCATGGGAGGAATGGAGGAACTTTAGATAGGGCAAAGCGGAGAGAGTGGAAGGGAGGGGCATGGGGGTAGGATGGCTGTGGAATGAGGCCAACATCATTACTCTAGGTACATGCATGAAGACACGAATGGTGTGACTCTACTTTGTGTACAACCAGAGAAATTGTGCTCCACTTGTGTACTATGAACTAAAATGCATTCCGCTGATAATTTGAGCCTTTCTTTTTTTATTTGAATCCCTTTAATTTCCTTCTTTTGCCTGATTGCTTGACTAGGGTTTCAAGGACCACACTGAGTAGGAGTAGTGAAATTGGGCACCCTACTCCTGTTCCTGGTTTCAGAGACAATGTTTTTACTTTTTCTCCATTCAGTATAATGTTGGCCTTGATTTTTTTTTTATATAGACTTTACAATATTGAGGCAAGTTCTTTCTATCACTAGTTTCTCTCATGTTATAAACAGCAGTGGGTGCTGTACTGTGTCAAGTGCTTCTTCTGCATTCATTAAGGTAATCATGTGATTCTTGTTTTAAGTCTACATCTGTGGAGAACTACTATTCGGGATTGGTGTATGTTGAATCCTCCTTGCTTCTGTAGAATGAAACCCATTTGATGATGGCGCGCTGTATTTTAATGTGTTTTTGTATGTGATTGGCCAGAATTTTATTAAGAATATTTGCATTTGAGTTCATCAGGGGTAATGGACTGAAGTTTTGCTTCCTTGATGAGTCTTGGTCAGGTCTGGTGTGGTGATGCTGGGCCACAGCATGGGTTTGGCAGTTTCTTCCTTTTCTGTTTCATTGAATAACCCGAGGAGGACTGGTCATAATTGTTCTTTGAAGGTCTGGTGGAACATGGCTGAGAGTCCATCCAGTCCTGGGATTGTGTGTGTTGGGAGACTTTTTACAGCTGCTTCAAGGTCATTACTTGGTATTGATCTGTTTAAGTGTTTTGTACCCTCGGGGCGCAGTGTGGGGAGGTCACATGTCTCTAGGAATTTGTCAGTATCTTAAAGATTTTGTAGCTTCTTGGAAGATAAATTTTTGAAATAGTTTCTGATGTTCCTCTGGATCTCAGTAGTGTCTGTGGTGATGTATTCTTTTTCATCTTGGATTCTGTTGAGTTTTTTCCCCTTCTTTTCTTTGGTTAGTTTGGTAAAAGTTTTATCAATGTTGTTCATTCTTTCAAAAAGCCTACTCTTCATTTAAAATATATATCATATTTCTAAAAAATTTTCTATTTCACAGATTTTGGCTTTGATTTTAATTATTTTCTGTTGTCTACTGATTTTGGTGTTGGCTTATGCTTTTGTAGATTGGATATATAACTGTTAAGGTCTGTAAACAAGTCAAAATAACACCTGGCATTTTGCCAGGGGAATGTTAGAGTTCGTAAACAAGTCTGGATGGTGCCTGGCAAAATGCCAGAGGGAGTGGTTTGAGAAGTAACAAAAGCGAGCCATTAAGTGTGGAGATTCCTTATTGGTTGACTGATGTATCTAGTTTATGCTAATTAAGATAAGCTGTGTGGAATGTATAAATACCTCTGTTGTCCTACAATAAACAGCTCCAACTCCTGCAGTATCAACAGACACAAGTTATTCGTTCACCCCCTGGCTATTCTGCTGCAGCCGGACTGGGGCAGATGGTGGCCCGTTACGGGGAGCACCGGGACACTCGGGGGTAAGTGACGAAAAAAAGCTGCCCGTCCATAGATAGGACGGGAGCAATCTGCTCGTCCCTAGACAGATAGGGCGAGAGGAAAAATGGCCATTTTGAGAAAATGGAGAAGATTGATACAGTATGTTTGTGTCTTGTCTTGTCTCAGTGTATTGTATTGTCTTTATGATGAAAATATGGAAGGGGTGAGAAGTAAATCGATAAGGGAAAGAGACACCCCAGTAGAACCAAGAATAGTTAGGTCATGTGTTGATGGAAGCCCAGGAACTCTAGTCAGAAAGAAAAAGAAAGTTCAGAAGAAGAAGGATTATCAGGAAAAAAGTTGCAGCAAAAGGCTATTACTAAATACTTTTCGTTACCGGAGGAGGGTACGTGAATCAGTGCAGCGGCGACTGCCACGTGCGCAAACAGGTCACTGTGCAGCAAGTACTTTCCAAGCGGCGGCAGCCGGCTCTTCCACTGCCGGGAGCCCAAATCTAGACCTGACCTGGAGGCACACTCTCGTGGGCTCTTGCTCCCTGTGCTCAGAAGCAGTTTGAGTCCAGGACACTTCCCAGGGCCATCTGGGGCTGCCCAGAATGCTACAGCCGGCAGAAGACGCTACCAGTGTCCCTGATGTTTGGTCATTTTCAATGCCAATAACTAAGCTACAATGGTTCTCCCACACCTGGAAGCTAATGAGTAATGAGCACTATTAAGGCTTATTTCAAATGTAAAAAACCTTGAGATAATGTACTAAATTGTTCAGAAGGTTGTTTTCTTAGTGGAATACCACAGGATTTTCTTTAGCCATTCGGAGTTCCTGCCTTCGTCCCAGTGCCAGTGAGGATGAGGGTGGAAGAATTTCCAGTGTTGCTGAGAACTGGAGGAGACTTCCACTGAAAAAAGGATGAGACTTTGGCTGGAGCCTGCCTCCCAGGTCAGCCCCAGCTGCTCTGTCTCTGAAGAAAGGAAGCTGCTCTCACATCACCTCAGCCCTTGGCCATGGTCACTTACATTCCTTTGTAACAGGGACTGGAAAGTCCCCCAGGTAGTAAGATGCCTAAGTGATATGAGGAGCTTCCTGCTGTATAAATGGATCATATAAATGTCCTTTGGGAATAGCGCAGAGGGATTGGATTTTCAATAGTGCACTATATTCAAACTAAACACACATGCATGGAACATCATTTGCCCCTTTGTAATCCCCTCTGCTCCCAATTTTCATCCCATTTTTGCCTGCCCCCCCTTCTCATTCCTCTTCTATACTCATGTTCCTTGTATTTATTTATTGTTGTATCATTTCATATTTTATAGATATACACAAAGTGAAATCAATCCTGGTACTTTCACATGTGTCCATAGCTTAATTACATCCAGTTCATTCCACAGTTCCTCTCTTGTTCCAAATCTCTAACTTTTCCCACATTCTTTCTCTGTTCCCATGGACATATTTTCTGTTTTTGTCAGATCTGTGCAGTCTGTTCTTAATTTGGCTGCAGTTTCCTCCTATGGAAGGAAATGTTCAACACTTCATGTAGCCTGACATTCCGTATTCTATCTATTTCCCACACTGTGATGCTTTCACTCAGTCTGGCTGGGCACAAATCACGAGCCATTGAAGCAAGAAAAAACTTTATTTCTGAACTCCACCAGCACACTCCACACACGCTCCCTAGGAACTCTCCCGAATGCCACGCGGCTCCTCCAGGAACCACCAACCCGAAAATCCCTCCTCCAGAAATACCTCCTCCCGCACTTCCCCAACCAATGGGAACTCTCCAGGAATCCCCACGAGAACTCCAAAGTAGCTAGAGAACTCCAAAGTAGCAGGTCAAGGCGGATAGTAAAGGTCTAATATACAACCAAATCAATCCAGCATCATCTTAATGGCTTGCCTCTCAACCAATACTATTGGGAAAATGCCAGGGGCCATTCCAACTTGGCTGTGGCTCTCAGCATTCACTCTTCTTCTTGGCTGAGTAGAAGTGTGATTTGTCCATACTCCACATTTTCATCATCCATGGTTTTGTTTGTGATCATCTGGGCTGGCTGCATAACTTGGCCATTGTGAATTGTGCTGCTATAAATATTGATGCATTTGAATCTCTATATTATGCTTTTTTAAAAAATATAAATACCATGTAGTGGGATACCTTGATCATATGGTGGTTCCATTTTTAACTTTTTAAGAAATGTCTATACTGCTGACCTGTATGGTTGTACTAATTTGCAGTCCCATCTCAAATGCATGGATT
Organism: Ictidomys tridecemlineatus; assembly: GCF_052094955.1. Lineage (NCBI taxonomy): Eukaryota > Metazoa > Chordata > Mammalia > Rodentia > Sciuridae > Ictidomys > Ictidomys tridecemlineatus. The sequence goes on along the minus strand of NC_135484.1, from coordinate 155,753,876 downwards.
CATCTGTTTTTGTCACATCTTTGAGAGAATCTACTAGTATTTGTATTCTTGATGAATACTATTCTAATTTGTGTTAGGAGAAATCTCACTGTAATTTTGACTTACATTTCTGTGATGGCACGTTTGATTGTTTGTGAGTGGTACTGTGAGTGTGTCTAGCCATTGGGTTCAAGTTTTCGGTCAATATACAAGTAATATAGAAAACACTTACAGCAACGTTATTGAACTACCAAGGAGAACAGGTGGAGAAAAGTGGCTCCTGTCCTTCCCAGGTGACTGGTTGAGACTTGCTTTGAAGGCAGAGTCCCAAGTGCTGGTCCTCAAGTACCACATCCCTGTGTGAAGCAGACCTTGAATATGAGAAGAAGTGACACTCTGTGTCCCAGAAGTGAGCACCAATCTATTGGTGCTGATTCACTTTCTTATTATGAAAACTTCTTGTAGAATAATTAAGCTCCAATTAAAACTGAGATGAGGTCTGAGCCTAACAAACTTAGTAATTGTGGAGGGAGAGGGAGAGCCATGCTTCAGGGACTGGTGTCCACAGGGGCTAGCTCCTCCCTGACAGGTGTCAGCTCTGAACACTGGAGCCTCTGTGGTAGTTAATTGCATGGAAAAATTTCACAAACCCAGAAGGTACAAATGAGACCTTGAAAGCTGCATCTTGTCTAAAAGACAACCCAGAGCTTGTCTGCAGCACAGCCACCAAGGTGAGTGGACCCTAGGATCTGACTTGCTCACAGACCTAGGGGACATTCCCTCAGTAGTCAAGGTCTTACTCTGTGACTGAGCAAGGGGGTGGCTGCCAGGGTCTGAGCCTTAGGACCTTCCCTCTTCTTCTCATATCTAAAGGTGGGCACCAGGGCCAGGAAGATGAAGGGGTCTTTTACAGCAGGTGTCCCTCAGCTATGCTGGAGCCACTGTGACCCTGTGTGCAAGATCTGAGTTCAACAGAGATCTCTGTGGTGGGTTCTGAGGATAGAAAGTTAGAAGCTTTTTCTGGTTTTAGAAATGTTCAGTTTCTTCAAGCTCCATGTTGTCCTGCTGTGACTCTTTCTGCATTCTTAGGTTATATAATATTCTGTGCCTAGTTTCTGGTGTATTATTTGATTTCCAAGATACAATTTTCTCTTGCATTATGTTTTTGTGTCCCTAAGTGCAGGGTGCTTAATGAGAAGGCATTCTGTCTCCATCCAGCCTGAAACTGACTGTCCTCTCATGTAACATTAGACCACAGAGTAAGTCAAACTCATTCTTTGCATGTCTGTGTGTGAGACTACCTACTGAGACAATTAGCAATCAGAATCCTAGTGTCTCTTATTGAATTCCAGTATGATTTCATTAATTTGGTTGATATTACACTTTCAAAAATTTCTTTGAGTTTAGTTTAATACCAAGCAGCAAGGAGCACCTCTCTTAGATTTATCTTGGGGAGATCTCCCCAGGATGGATTGATGTACCTGCACAGCTGTTGGGTTTTATACTCAGGTGGAGGGGTCATGCATATGTTTGAATGCAAGGACTTCCTTTTAGGAACACTCACAGTATAATTGTAAAACCAATCTGGGATAATGCCACTTTCTCTTCTAACATTCTTTTTTTTTTATTCTTTCAGAGTTTAAGAGAAGTGAGTTATATGACTCAGAAGAGCCTCCCAAATGTGATACAGAGCTGTGTAGTTTGGGAAGATGGTAATAGGCTGAAAATATGAGGAAAAGTAAGAAGTAAGAAATGACTTTGCATATTGTCAAGGGGATAATCTTTGTGATTCTAATAGGACATGGCATTGTGGGGAACATCTTTGTTCTTGTGAACTATATGGGCCTGTTTAGAATCACTGTGAAATCTATACACCTCATTCTCATTCATTTGGCTTTTACAAATATGATAACTCTTCTTACAAAACTAATGCAACTGATAATATTCAGTTTTGGGTTTAGAGACCTCATAGATGATATAGTCTGTAAGATGGTGCTTTACCTCAGTAGGGTGGCCCGGGGCCTGTCCATCTGCACCACCAGTCTCCTCACAGTGGTCCAGGCCATCACCATCAGTCCCAGAGCCTCCAAGTGGGGGAGGCTGCAGCCCAGGTCTGCATGGCACCTGCTTCCTTTGTTAGTCTTCCTTTGGATACTCAATTCCTTGATAAGCATGAACTTAGCATTTTACTCCAAAAATATGTACAGAATGAACACATCACAATTTATTAGCAGTTTCAACTATTGTTTTTTACAACAACAAACTGGAATAATCAAATGGATTTTTATTGTTCTCATGGTCCTTCGAGATGCTTTGTTCCAGGGTGTCATGGGCTGGGCCAGTGGCTACTTAGTCTTCCTTCTCCACAAGCACCACCAGAGTGTTCTCTACCTTCAGACCTCCAAGCTCCTCTACAGAACACCCCCTGAGTTGAAGGCTGCAAAGAGTGTTCTCTTTCTGATGCTGTGCTTTCTCTTCTTCTATTGGGCAGATTGCTTTATGACTTTATATGTAACATTTACCTTAGAGACGAATTTTCTGGAAGTAAGTGTTCTAGAATTGGTGGACCTTGGCTATGCAATTCTCAGCCCATTTGTGTTGATTCACAGGGATGGACACTTGGGTGAATGTTGCCGTGCTCAGTAAGAGGGAAAGAGATTGAGAAAAATGTCTTTTTCATTGATCTTTTCAGTAAATAAGTTTGAAATAATTCATAGATTTCTGTTGCTGTATGTGATGGAAAAATGAAGTAGATGAATCACATAGAGGCAGATTTCCACAGCAAAATTTTATGACAGTCCTGTGACAACCTCATAGGAAGCTGCCTGAGTGTGCTTCTCCTAGGTATCTGTGGCCCTGTGTATATTTGCAGGTTTTACTTCCCTTGTCGACCTCAAACTCTATTGATATATATTAATACTTAAGGTATAATTATTTTTGATTAATAGAAAATATTTTCAGGTTCATAGTATTTACAAATAGAATGGAATAATATACTTACCTGGGTGTTGTCTACATTATAAAATCTCCATGAATAAAGAGACTTAAAATGTAGTTGTCTCTTTGACAGAAAGATGAATGGATACATAATGAAAATGATCTAGTTTCCTTTTTGTGTTTTATGCTTTCTGAATTACAATTTGAATGCATTTTTCCAAAAAAAGTGAGGAGTCAGTGTTGCTCACAAATCATGGCTCGGTTCACAAGAGAACTAGTCAGTGTCTCTGTGCTGCTTGATATTGTCCTTCTGCCTCAGAAATCCACAACATATTATGACATGAAATGTAATGAACCTAATTTTCCTGTTCCTAAAATGGAACCAAAAATATATTCATGTAGATTGCACAGATGTGGCCACAAGTCATTTGACTAAACCATTTTGAAATATTAGTGATTCTGTTGATGCATTGATCATATTACCTCCAAGGCAGCTGAGTGGGCCTAGAGGCCCTTCCCTCCATAGCCATGTGCTCTCTAAGTCTCTCTTATCACCCTGTTTATTTGTATTCTTGAAGAACAGGTGAAGGCCTTTTCTTTGGTTGGTTTATTCCATGATAACAAAATAATTTATGAATGTTATTATGTGACACTCCAAAATTAGAGTTTATTTGCTTCATATAATGATGCTGTCCTTGAAGATAAAGGGCTTGCTACTGTCTTAGATCCACAGTTCTCCTAAGATGAAGCCTAGAGAACAAGACAAAGTGAGCCCTCCCCAGACCCATCACTGGCGTGGACTCCAGGGAAGGGAGTACAAATCCTGGAAGTGCTGATAGGAATGAATGACACGTAAAAGTGGCATCATGAGGATGAGGTGACCAAGCACCAACAACAGACAATACCTAGGTGAAAAAGAAAATGGTTCCTGACTTTTGGACATAGTGTATCAAGGTTTGGCTGGGTTTTATATTTCTTATGCAAGTATGATTTTTCTTCACTCTAAAATGTGGGAATTGGATTGAGAGTGCCGCACAATGCTTTTTTTGTTGGACACTTACGTCCTCTGGTGATAGAAAGGTGTTAGTAGCAGTCTCCTGTAGAGGTGGCGCTGTTGGTTGGACACTTACACCCTCTGGTGATAGAAAGGTGTTAGTAGCAGTCTCCTATTGTAATTTTCCCCTGATGGCTTTTTCTGCTTTACACTTTCTTTCTCTGACTAGCTTGAGAGGCCTTCTCTTTTACTTGAATCATTTCCTCTCTCTGACTGAGAGACCTTCTCTTTTACTTGAATCAATATGTCTTCTCATTCCTCTACCATTGTCTGAACTGAAGGCTTTGGACTAAGAAAACCAGATACCAATGCCCACAATGGCAATGTGCCAACTGGCAGAGTTCCTGGGCTTTTCTTTTCTATTCTTTTTAAATCTTCACCATGATGGTTCCATTGTGATATATTTAACAACTCCTCCTTAAAAAGCCATGGGCTACATTTTTGTATTGTATCAACGTATGCCCTGACTGCTCTTGATTTTACTGGGATGCCTCCTTCCTCTAACAATTTACTTAACACTCTTTCGGTTTGTTTTTTACTAATTTCTGATCCCATATTTCTACTATAATACAACCCAACAAGATGACACCAAACAAAGCCAAGACAGAATGAAACAAAAATGGAACAATAAAAAATCATTATATCAGTCTTTCTATCCTCCTGACATGTGCATCTGTCCTTTCTCCCTATCTGTTCCTCAGATGCAAATAGTTTTTCCTCAGATGTGAGTGGTTTTTCTTCCATCTCACTCATCTCCAGGGACAGGCAACTTAAAACAAAAGTGAAGCAAAACAAAAGAAGAATCTTAAAATGGCTACCCATCCTCTCGCCCTGCCCTCAGGGGTGAGCAGTTTACCTTATCACTTACCCTCAGTCATTCCCGTGTGGCCCACCAAATGCCAGAGTCTGGCTGGGCACAATTCAGGAGCCAGTTATCAAAGGAAACGAACTTTATTTTTAGAACTACACACGGACCACACAGCTCCTCAGGAAAAACCCTCAGAGCCTAACTGCCACCACCAGCTTCCCACAAGCCTCTCCCACAAGCCTCTCCACCTCCCCCACTCCTCCTGCTCTTGAGGCCGATTGGCTGGGTCACATGGGCGGAGCCAAAAAGGTCCCCCAATGAGCAGCTCCATGGTCCGAAAGGGCGGGGAAACAACCCAATGAGCATCACCACAGAGGAGCCAATCAGTTGGCAGCTAGAAGTTTGGGGGGGGGGGCGTGAGCCAATCATCAGCTGGCAGCTGGAAGTTTGCTGGGGCCCCTTTCGGCTGTGGCTCTCAACATAAAAGTACATCAGAAATCATATTTAGAAAATAATTGAAAATATTAAAGGGAATGAGAATGTTACCCACCTGAGGGGTGGGAGAGAGGAGAGAGTAGTGGGAAACCCTGAGCATTGAAACTCTCTGGCATGACTGGTAGCACATCAGTTTTCTTTGTTTTCACAAATATTTTTTGTCTTTTAAAGCAGTAAAATATAAAGAGTGATCTGAACTCTGCCTGAGTTGTGCCTGAGAATGCTTACACAATGGTTATAGATGAGATGACTGAGTATTTCCCTAAGTTTGTGAGATAAAACACCACATTCAGAACTAAGAGAAATTATTATATGAATCGACACATCAATGTTTATACAGACCTGTAGGTGCTAAAAATTCAAAGAACTACCTTGAAAGCAACCAGAAGAATAAATGAAATAAAAGGAATCAATCATTCCCAATTAATAGTGGATATCATGCAAGAGATCTTGGGTTCCAAAAAACTCCATTGATCATAAACCTAGTAAATCTCTCCTCTTATCGGTGGAAACAGGGGTGTTTTGGGTCTCCAGAAATAATCATCAGTTAGTACAGTGTCAGTTAATCGCTGAAATGTCTGGTGGTTCCTTTGTTCCCATGACCAGTCATTCTATTAGGTGAACATCCATCTCACTGGGGAAGAGTAGGAGGAAGGGGTCAGTGTGCTCTGGCAGTGCAGCAAGGTCCCTCATGGGCAGCTCTCTCCCCCTCCACACAGCAGCTCTGTGTCTGCAGACTGGCTTCAGGGCGGTAGTCAGTGGAGGAACCATGAAAGCTGTTCTACAGATTCAGTCAGATTTACCCTGAGAAGAGTTAGGGTTTATCTCCTTCTACAAATCCAGAAAGAACTGGGCAGAACTCCCATATGTTTCGTATGAAGACACCTGATGATCAATTGATCAATGCCAAAGATCTTTTAATGTCTCACAGTTCTGATTATTTTCTATTGTGGTAAATATGACCACTGTTCCTTAGTGAATCAGTGCCACCATATGGCACATGTGACCTTGGGATGTGACGGTACCCTTTGTGTTTAGGAATTCTAGTTCAATGCCAGTACCTCCCAATTTTAGGTTGAATTTAATGCAGAGAACCCACAGAGTTCATCTAGGATGTTGAACTATTCTCATGAATTTCTTCAGCAAATGGTGTTGGTAAAACTAGAAACCCACGTGCAAATATGATATTGAACTTCAATCTGAAGCCCCATACAAAACTGTAAAAACTGTACTCAAAGTTGAGCAAAGATTCAGACATATAATTGAAATTTTAGGACTCCTCAAATGCAATACAATAAAACACTTCTTGACTTTGGACTCCTTAGTGAGTTTTTGGATATGACATCCAAAGAAGAAAAAATAATTGCGGAAATTACCAAGTGGGACTATGTTAGAGTAAAGACACTCTGCACACAAGTGAGACCCTCAAAACATTGAAAAGCCAGCAGTGAGATGAGACCCCACTTTTGAAAACGTTGTGACTAGTAAAGTTCTACTCTTTAAATTATGTGAGTCACTCACATTGGTGGATAGCCCAAATACCCAAGACTAAACAGGTTGTAAATGGTAAAGGTCTTGAAAAATATTTTTCTGAACAAGACAGGCAATTGTCCTCTCCATCTATGAGCAGGTGTTCATCATCATTAACCACTATGAAACTGCAAGTCACATTCAGGGGACACAAACTCACACATGTTAGATTGGTTCTTAACTTGGAAAGAAGAAATAATAGGTGTTAGCAAGTGCCTGGAGAAAAAACAATTTTGTATACATAAAAGTGACTGAATATATTATGTGCTCTGTGGTTGAGATCAATGTTCCTTTTCAATATGAATAGTGTACGGATATTCCTGAGGGAGTTAGAAGCCTAGCCCAATCCTTCTTGAGCAAGAAGAGTGAAGTAGAAAGCATTACATTACTTCAGATTTCAAAATATTATACAAAGCTGTAGGAATCTAACCAGCATAGAACTGGAATAAAAACAGACACTTGTACTAATAGAAAAGAATAGAAAGCCTAGAGGTAGCTCATGCACATATAAGTATTTGATTTCCCACAAAGGAGCTCTGAAGGTGCATTCAAGAAAGAACAGTCTTCTCCATGAAGTGGTCCTGGGAAAAGTGCCTATCCACATGGAGAAGAATGTGCCTGGACTCTTGTGTCTGAAAAACTAAGAAATCTATTAATGATGGATTAAAGACTTAAATGGAAGACCTGAATCAACAAAAGTTGTAGAAGAAAACAAGGGAAAAGACATAGGACATTGTTCTGGGCAAGGATTTTGGACAATTCACCAAAATGAGAGGAAACACAACAAAAAGGTACCAATTGGATTTGATTGATCTAGAAACACTCTGCACAAGAAAGAAAATAAAAGCACAGAGGGAAGAGACTAACTGCATACTAGTTGAACATACTTGGAAATCCCATGTCTCCTAGGGGCTTACGCTCAGGATGTATAAAAGGAAGCCAAACTCTCAATAGCAAGAGCTGATGGTGTAGATTAGTTGCAGACCATTTGTCATTGGAGGCAATGCCTTGGCTTGAATCCCAGGAAATGCAAACACACATTGAAAATAAAAATCAATTACAGAACACACAAAAAATTTAATAACAAAAATACCCCAATTAATAAAGGGCAATAGACCTATGAACACATTTCCCAAAAGACAGCTTAGGAATATTCAACCTCAGCAATTATTAGCATAATGCAAACCCAAATCTTGATGACACTCGAATGGCCACTGTCAAAATTTTAAAAGGTATCAATATGTGATAGGAGTGTGGCAAGAAAGAAACCCTCGCACGCTGTAGGTGGGAAGGTAAATAAGTACCAATGTTATAAAAACAGTGTTTGAGAATCTAAAAAACATCACAAATAAAGCTACCACATGATCCATCAATTCCTCCCTGGGTTTAAATCTAAAGGTTTTGAAATCAGCAAGTCCGAGAGAACACTGCATTCCTAGGTCTATTGCAGCAAGTTCAGCCAAAGTCTGGAGGCACCTTAAGTGACCACTGAATAAAGTACATAGAAAAAAAACATATAGCAACACATAAAGGATGGAAAAGCATCCATTTATAAAGTAAAATGAACTCCTGTCATTGGTGACACCATCCACTGAGCTGGAGGCACTGTGTGAAGAGAACCAAGTCAGGCACAGAGACAAGCACCCCAAGATCTCACTCACTGGTGGAACAGGAAACTTTGATCTCACAGAGTTGACAGCAGAATGGTGAACACCAGAGGACTGAGGAGGGAAGGATTGGAAATTAGATAAATGGTACAAAGATGCAGGTACATAGGAGCTAGGAGTTCTGGTGAGCTAGTATTCAGTGGCGTGATCAAGTATTGTTATAGTTAAAGCTTTGTCCCAGGGTTTCATAAACTGACTTCCAGACCACTCATGTATCATCAAACCAAGCCTTTATTGAAGCACCCGGTGGCGGCTGACCAGAACATAAAGCTGTTTCCCTGATCAGCCCTGAACAATTACAAGGGCACTCCTTATAAGCCTGAAAACCACAAAAGGGATGTTCAGGGGGTCTAGCCAATGCAAGCAAGCCAGGTTACAGAAGCGGGACAGTGCAGTCAAGCGGAGGGAAGCCTAATCAATGACAGTTAGCCCAGTCACCCCAGTTACAGAAACAGTGCCCCGTTACCCTAGTTACAGAAACAATACCCCATTAGGTAGTTCCGTGTTTTTAAAGGTTTCTATATCAAAAGGAAAAGAACATCTTGCTCCAATCATGACTCTTCTACTTGGCATGGTTGTTTTACAGGATGAAGTCATAAAACAAAATGGAGTCACATTTGCTCCTATTATCACAGTATAATGGTCTCAAAGTGAACATTTCAAAAAGCTGGAGGAAGAGGGATTCCTTGTTTTCAGATTTCATATATATATATTTATATATATATATATAAATATTTGAAGATATGTGGGTGTGGGTGTTTGTGTGTACCTGTTAAGGTCTGTAAACAAGTCAGGATGGCGCCTGGCAAATGTTAGAGTCTGTAAACAAGTCTGGATGGCACCTGGCATATTGCCAGAGGGAGTGGTTTGTGAAGTAAACCCAGAGAGCCATTAGGTGTGGAGATTTCTTATTGGTTGACTGATGTATCTAGTTTATGTTAATTAAAATAAGCTGTGTGGAATGTATAAATACCCCTCCTGTCCTACAATAAACGGCTCCTACTCCTGCTGTATCAATGTACACAAGTTGTTCGTCACCCCCTGGCTATTTTGCTGCAGCCGGACTGCCGCATATGGTGGCCCATTACGGGGAGCCCCAGGACACTCTGGGGTAAGTAACGAAAAAAAGCTGCCCGTCCATAGATCAAATGGGAGCAAATCTGCTCGTCCCTAGGCAGATAGGTCGAGAGGGAAAATGGCCATTTGGAGAAAATGGAGAAGATTGATACAGTATGTTTGTGTCTTGTTTTGTCTTGAAATGCTGTATTGTCTTTGTGATGAAAAGATGGAAGGGGTGAGAAGTAAATTACTAAGGGAAGGAGGCACCCCAGTGGAACCAAGAGCAGTTAGGGCATGTGTTGATGGAAGCCCAGGAACTCTAGTAAGAAAGAAGAAAAAAGTTCAGAGGAGGAAGGATTATCAGGAAAAAAGTTGCAGCAAAAGGCTATTACTGAATACTTTTCTTTATCAGAGGGTGTGTGAATCGGGGCGGCGGCTGCCTTGAGCCGGCCATGGCGCAGCAAGGACTTTCCAAGTGGTGACAGCCGGCTCTTCCACTGCCGGGAGCCCAAATCTAAACCTGACCCAGAGGCACAGTCTCTCAGGCTCTTGCTTCCTGTGCCTGGTGGCAGTTTGAGTAGGGACACTCCCTGGACTCTCTCCGGGGCCATCTGGGGCTGCCCTGATGCTGCAGGAGGAAGACGGCCTGCCTCCCTGAAGTTTGATCATTTCCAAGGCCAGTAACTACAATGGTTCTCCCACATCTGAAAGCTGATGAGTAATGAGCACTATTAAGGCTTATTTCAAATGTAAAAAATCTTGAGATAATGTACTAAATTGTTCAGAAGGTTGTTTTCTTAGTGGAATGCTACAGGATTTTCTTTAGCCAGCGTTGTGGAGTTCCTGCCTTCGTCCTAGTGCCAGTGAAAACAAAGGTGAAAGAATTTCCAGTGTTTCTGACAACCAGACGAGACTTCAGATCAAGCCAGCTGCCTGCAGAACTTACCTGGACTGTGAGTTAATCTATTGAGACACTGTTTTATCTGGACTGAGACAACAAACTGTAATCTACAACAAATTGTAACTCGGTATCTTTGCTAATTGTGTCACTAGGAGTGGCGACTAATCCCCATAGAAGTGCAATGGTATTAGATTGGAAGGATCCTGAAGGATGTGAAGGAACTATATAGACATATGTATTGGATCATCTTCCCGTAAATTTATGGGGACGAGATGTCCTAGATCAATTAGGTTTGACATTAACAAATAACATCAATCAAAATGCACCCACTATTATGACTAGACAAGGTTTTATGAAAGGAAAAAGATTAGAAAAAAAAAGAACAAGGTATAGCAGCACCAAATCAAATAGATCAAGGAACAGACAGACATGGGTTGGATTTTCAGAAAGGGACACTGAGACAAAAAAATTACATGGAAATCAGAAAGACCAGTATGGGTTCCTCAGTGGCCCCTGACTAAAGAAAAGATACAAGCAGCCCATGATCTGGTCAAACAACAATTAGCGGAAGGACATATACAACCTTCTGTATCTCCCCATAATACTCCCATTTTTGTAATCAAAAAGAAATCTGGTAAATGGAGATTATTGCAAAATTTAAGAGTCATTAATAATGAGATGGATATTATGGGACCTGCTCAATCAGGGATTCCTCAATTGTTTGCTTTGACAAAAACTTGGTATGTTTTAGTTATAGATATTAAAGATTTTTTTTTCAATTCCAATTCATCCTGAGGATAGTCCACGTTTTGCATTTTCTATCCCTGCACTGAATCATGAAAGTCCTGATCAGAGATATGAATGGAAAGTACTCCCTCAAGGGATGGCTAACAGCCCAACTATGTGTCAATTTTATGTTAACAAAGTAATCCAGCCACTTAGAAATCAAAATCCTGAACTACAAATATTTCACTATATGGATGATGTATTATTAGCACACAAAACTAAAAACACATTGCTAGAATGTTATGCCACACTTACAAACTTATTTAAAAATTATAATCTAGAGATAGCAATAGATAAAGTACAATTAAATTTTCCAATTAATTATTTAGGAGTTCTATTATCCTCAACCATGGTCCATCCACCAAAAATTCAAATACGAGTAGATCCACTCAAATCACTTAATGACTTTCAAAAGTTATTAGGAGACATAAATTGGATAAGGCCTTATCTAGGTATACCAACAGGAGAGTTGGGACCTTTATTTGATATCCTAAAAGGTCCATCAGAGCCAAATTCACCCCGAATGTTAACGCCTGAAGCAAGAAAGGCATTAAAAATCATTGAAACATATATGGAAAATATGCATTTGGATAGAATTGATATAAGTTTGCCTTTATTATTTATTGTACTACCAACAAAAAATGTTCCTACAGGAGTATTTTGGCAAGAAGGTCCATTATTATGGATACATTTATCTTATTCTCCTAACACTATTCTTACTAGGTATCCTGAGGCTGTAGGACAATTAATACTCAAAGGAATAAAAGCAGCAAAGGGAGTGTTTGGAATTTCTCCCAATAAAATTATTACTCCATATACTATGAATCAAATTGATGAGTTAGCTAATGAGTTAAATACTTGGGCAATAATCATGTGCAAATTTAATGTTTCACTTGATAACCACTTACCATCTAATTCTTTATTGTCTTTTTGGTCATTACATCCTGTAATTTTTCCAAAAATGACAAGAAAAACACCTATTATGAATACTCCAAATATATTCACTGGTGGGTCAAATAATGGTACACCAGCAATAGTTACACCTGATCAAACTTTTACATTTTTAGTACCCAAACAATCAGCTCAAAAGGTAGAGCTTAATGCAGTATTAAAAGCTTTTGTGATGTTTAAAGATTCTGTATTTGATTTATTTTCTGATAGTCAGTATATAGTTAATGCTATAGTATCCCTTGAAGATGCTGGTAGGATTTCCCCTTCCTCTACTGTTTTCTCTTTGCTTTCCACTATACAAAGTCTAATCTGGGACCGAAAAGATCCATTCTTTATAGGACATATCAGGGCACATACAGGATTGCCTGGAGCCCTTAGTTTGGGCAATGATTTAGCAGATAAAACTACACATGACATACATATTTTCTCTACACTAGAAGAAGTTATAAATTTTCATAGACGGTTCCATGTCAATGCTAATACTTTACAAAAGTGTTTTAAAATAACTAAGGAACAAGCTAGACAAATAATAAAACAATGTCAAAATTGTGTGACCTTTTTACCACAAGTTAATCTTGGAGTCAATCCTAGAGGACTGATACCTAACCATATTTGGCAGATGGACATCACACACTTGCCAGAATTTGGAAAATTAAAATATTTGCATGTTACAGTTGATACTTCTTGCTGCAGGCTGGACGGCGGGGGCCGCGTGAGCCTTGGCTCCGCTTCTGCCCGCTGCTGTTTTCACCTGCTGCCTTCCTGCTGGGCGCTTTCGCGGGTCGCTGTCAGTGCACGCCGGCTTGCGATCCTGCAATCCGGCTGAGCACAAAACACAAGCCAGATGGAACTGAAACAAAGTTTTATTTTTTGAGAGGCCGTGTGCGTCCCCCTAACAAACCGGTCCACACTCACGTGTGTGTCCCTAACGGACACGGGGGGCTCCACTTCCCCCGGAACACCCTCCTACCATCCTTCCCCAACCAATGGGAACTCTCCGGGAGTCTTGTAACTTGAGTCCCCAAATGGGCCTAAGTGAACAGTAGGAGCCCAATTTCCATATGAATGTAATACTTTTGCAGTGGCTCCTAGCACTTCTTCTGGATTTTTGATGGGCTCCCTTCATGCCGGAGAAAAAACTAAAGATGTTAGAGCTCATTGATTACAAAATTTTGCCACTGTGGGCGTTCCAAAACAGTTAAAAACAGATAATGCCCCTGGTTATACTTCTACCTCTTTTAAACAATTTTGCTCATCATTTGGCATTACTCATATAACAGGAATCCCATACAATCCACAGGGACAAGGCATAGTTGAAAGAGCTCATCAAACTATTAAAATGTACTTATTAAAGCAAAAAGACGGAATTGGGAAGGGGTATATATTCCCCAAAGATAAACTTAAAATAACCCTTTTTACTCTAAACTTTTTAAATTTGGATTCATCAGGACTTAGTGCTGTGGAAAGGCATATGTGTCCAAAAAAATGTACATAAGCCCAAGGTACTTTGGAAAGATATTCTAACAGGACGATGGAAAGGTCCTGACCCAGTAATTGTCTGGAGTCGGGGGTCTGTTTGTGTGTTTCCACAGGAAGAACAGCAGCCGATTTGGATTCCAGAGAGATTAACTAAAGCGATTTCTACAGACCAAAAAGAAGATGATTTGGCTCAAATCCATAACAGCTGATATCCAAAACTCCACTTTGGCTATCCTGACATCCGCGACAGAACCAGGATGCTTTGTTCAATATCTATTTTATTATTGCCCTTTCCCACATCATAAAGTTCTATTTTGTTTTTTGAGCTCATACAGACCTAGGTTAATGTTTTGCTCATCAGTTCTATTTTTTGACTATAGAGTTTTTAAACATTGCAATGGAGATTTCACCTGTAAAAAGTTATAAGGCCTTTATTATTATGTTATGTGTTGTATGTATTATATTATGTGTGCACACTTGTATTTTGAGTTATATGTTTGAATGTACGTATGTCCATATATCATATATGATGAGTGCTCATGAAAAAATGGATCCAAATTTTTTTTTATTCATGTGATTTAGATGGTTTAATTTAAATTGGTTAAACAACTGTTGAGGATTGTTTTACTATGTGAACAAAAAAGGAGGTTAACAGATCTGTTTGTTTACTTTCACCTTTCCTTTTCATTATATTTAATAATTCTCTTCAAGATAATGTAAATTGTTAAGAAAATTGTTTTCTTTTAGTGCCTTCTGGAATGTTACATAATTTTTTCTTTAGCCATTATTGCCAGAATTCCTATCTTCATCCCAGTGCCAGTGAAGACAAAGATAAAACTAATCTACAGCTTCTGCAATAGCCATCACTGAACTGCTTGCAGAACTTGCCTGGACTATGTATCACTTGTATGCATTGTGAATCCACCTGTATGCCTTGTGAACTATCTGTTGGTGCAGCGACTTGTGGTAGTGTTGTGGTATTTTTGCTGATGATGTCATTGGTGGCACAATTTTTCCAAAAGAAACCCTCAATTGGCTTGGTGTATCTTCCTCCCTTCTGCTTGTCATAACTGTTAAGCAAAAATTTGGGGGCCAACAGAGGTGAGGCAAAGAACCTCACCCCCCTGCTGGTACAAAGACCTCTCCACAGGTGTGGCTGTATACTAGACCAGTAGTCAGTGATGGGTAAGATCCAATTACAATGGTACCAACCTAAGACAGGAGGCTGACGCCCTGAGGTCAGCTCATCCGATAACGGGTAAGGACCATATGTACTATTGGACAACCTAAGGCAGGCACGGTCCCTAAGCCACATGCTTGTTGTTTAAACAGAGAGGGAGATGTTGAGAGCCACAGCCGAAGGAACCCCAGCAAACTTCCAGCTGCCAGCAAACTTTCAGACTGCCAGCTGATAATTGGCTCACAGCGGCCCCAGCAACATCTAGCTGATTGGCTCCTCTGCGGTGATGCTCATTGGGGAACTTCTTTGGCTCTGCCCATGCGACCCAGCCAATTGGCCTCAAGAGCAGGAGGATTGTGGGAGGTGGTGAGGCTTGTGTTTGTGTGAGAGGCTTGTGTGAAGCCAGTGGTGGCAGTTGGGCTCTGAGGGGTTTTCCTGAGGAGCTGTTTTGTTTGGCCTGTGTGGTTCTAAAAATAAAGTTCGTTTCTTTTGACATGTGGCTTCTGAATTGTGCCCAGCCAGACTGCAGCAGTGTCATTGCTAGTATAATTTTTCCAAGGGCTTCTTGCATGGAGCCATCAATTGGCTTGGTATTGTGGCATTTTGTATCCTACCTTTCTGCCTGTAGCAGATTATTTATGGTGTTTGTGTAAAAACCACTATGGTCGTTATTTAAATTAAACAAAAGGGGGAAATGTTAAGGTCTGTAAACAAGTCTGGATGGCGCCTGGCATATTGCCAGAGGGAGTGGTTTGTGAAGTAAAGCCAGAGAGCCATTAAGTGTGGAGATTTCTTATTGGTTGACTGATGTATCTAGTTTATGTTAATTAAGATAAGCTGTATGGAATGTATGGAATGTATAAATACCCCTCCTGTCCTACAATAAATGGCTCCTACTCCTGCTGTATCAATGTACACAAGTTGTTTGTCACCTCCCACCCCCGGTTAGTTTGGTGCAACCGGACTGCGGCATGTACCCAGGTTTGAACATTTTTAAATGCTTATATGTATAGAAACATCTCATGGTACCACATAAGTTTGTGTAAATTAGTATCAATCAAATAAACAAAGACCTCTGTGAAATAAAGTTGTTAAAAATAATCAGTGTAACTCTTATCACTAGTTATGTCACCTATTATGTTAAAAGATGCTGGTATGTACTTCTTTATTTGACAGAGGTCTATGACCAACCACCCTGTATGTGCCTGATCTCCTCTGAAATGCATCACATAAGTTTGTGTAAATTAGTATCAATCAAATAAACAAAGACCTCTGTGAAATAAAGTTGTTAAAAATAATCAGTGTAACTCTTATCACTAGTTATGTCACCTATTATGTTAAAAGATGCTGGTATGTACTTCTTTATTTGACAGAGGTCTATGACCAACCACCCTGTATGTGCCTGATCTCCTCTGAAATGCATTAAAGCTGGAGATGACCAACACTGACCCTGATCTTGTCCACTGAGTCACATGTGGGTCCACAGATAGACCTCATAAGCACTGCTCACAGAAATAACGAATAGAGGGGCTGTGGATGTGGCTCAAGCGGTAGCATGCTCACCTAGCGTGCGTGTGGCCGGGTTTGATCCTCAGCACCACATACAAACGAAGATGTTGTGTCCGCCGAAAACTAAGAAAAAATAAATAAATGTTAAAATTCTCTCTCTCTCTCTCTGTCCCCCTCTCTCTCTTAAAAAAAAAAAAGAAAAGAAATAACGAATAGAAGGAAGGATGGAAAATCAGTGCCTTAATTTGAGAAACCATTGTAATGTTTTAAAGTATTTTACGGCTGTTATGCAAATGCACTTAATTTGTTCAATGTCCAGCACATTGTGCCCTGCTTTGATCAGTATCTGAAATTGTGAAAAGAGAGAATGTTCCTTCCAAGCCACATTTACTTTATGTGACTTTTGCTTGTTGAACACTATAAATGTTCTCACCACCATTGCTCTGGATGTCTGACATGGGGCTACAGGACTTGGGGTCTGTCCTTCTGGGATTTGAACTTCCTTTGGACCAGCCCTTCTTTCTATGGCCCTATTCTTCCCTTTTGTAAGGGGAACGTTCACTCAGTGCCATTGTCTGTAGGGTACATGTAACTTGCTTTTGAATTTTACAGGGGCTCACATCCAAGAGTTTGCCTTCAGTGCCAGGAGAGAGGTGGGACTTTTGGCAATGCTGTTATGGTTAAGTCATGGGGGTCTTGGAGATGGACTGAATGTTGCATTGTGAGACTGCCCTTAGATTGGGGGGGTCTGGGTTGTGGTGCTGGGATTGGTAGTTAGAGCTAATGTCAGGCCAAGCAGTAACGATGGAAGTCTGGCTGCTAAGGCACAGTAAGATCTTGATTAGATCTGAGGGCTCCAATATTCTCAGCATATTTGTACATTTAGGGATAGATGAAAAATTTGAATGTAGTACTGGCTGGTAATTGTAGGTGGATGGTGGATGGCAACTAGAAGCAGGGTCCTGGAGAGTGACCATGAGGATTCCATCTGACCTGGTTCCCGATTGCCTGTCCTTGTCTCCTTCCCTGCTGCTGTGAGCTGAGCAGCTTCTCTCTGCCTCCCTGATGCTCTGCCTTGTTTTTATCTCAACAACTGAGAAAGCATTTATAAACTACCCCTCAGAGAGACAAAGAGCGTAGAGAAAACTTACAGAGTTGATGTGTATGGAGAATCAACAAGTCACATTAAATCAGATTTCATTCCTCACAGTGGGTAGACGTCGTCATTGCATCTGCTCACATGAAAGAGCTGGTAAGTGCTCAAGAGGAGCAGCCCAGTCACAGGAAGGAGCTGCAGAGCCCAGGAGATGATGCAGACCTGCCCGAGTCCAGGCTCCCACTGAGCTGCTGCGGCCAGTTGTGCCCAGCCTGGAGCTTCAGGTTTCTCACGTCTCAGAGGAGCTATGAAGAGCCCCTGGCGCTCAGGGTGAGTTTGTGTATCTAAAAGCATAAACATAGGAACACGTCTGGACATTGTGAAAGCTCCCTATGCTAAGCCTAAGGCCAACAGCATTCTAAAGGGAGAACAATTGGAAGCATTCTCTCTAAAATCTGGAACAAGACAGAGATGCCCCCTTTCACCACTTCTATTTAACACAGTACTTAAAGCTCCAGCCAGAGCAATTAGACAGATGAAAGAAATTAAAGGGATATGGATAGGAAAAGAAGAACTCAAACTATCGCTTAGATTAGCCCTAAAGCTTAGAAAATAATGCCAAGAATTAACAAACAGAATGTTATCAAACTTAAAAGCTTCTGTACAGCAAAGGATACAATTTAAGGGCTAAGAAGATAGAACCAATGAACCATCGGTATGGGAGAAAATTTTGTGGCTACACTTCTGACAGGATTAATATTCAGAATATATGAAGAATTTAAAAACTTAACACCAGAATAAAATTCAACGAAAAATACTTAGGCATAAATAAAGTGATCAATAAGTGGAAAAAATGAACTTTTCAAAAGAAGAAATACAAATGTCCAACTAATATATGAAAATAAATGTTTGACATCATTAACAATCAGGAGAATTGAAATAAAAACTACCATGGAAATTATTTTCACTCCAGTCAGAATGGCATCCCTCAAGAATACAAATAATAATAAATGCTATCAAAGATGGGGGGAATATTTTGCACTGTTGGTGGGATTATACATTATACAACCACTATGGAAATCAACGTGGACATTCCTCAAAAGAATAGAAATGGATTCACCATATGACCCAGCTATAACACTCCACCATATTTATCCTAAAGATTTACAGCCAACATACTATAGGGATACTTACAAACCCTTGCTTATAGCAACACAATTCACAGCAGCCAAACTCTGCAACCAGCCTAAGTGTCCCTCGACAAATGGATGGATAAAGAAAATGTGGTATATATACACAATGACGTTTTATTCAACCACAAAGAAAAAATGAAATTATGTCATTTGCAAGATTTTTGATGAAACTTGAGAGAATTATGTCAAGCAAAATAAACCAAACTCAGAAAGTCAACAGTCATATATTTTCTCTCATATCTCAAAGCCAGAGATATAAAAGAAGAAAATAGTTGGGGGAAGGAGTCTTATGAAACTAGAAGGGATTCCAGTAGAATAGAGAAAGGAGAACAGGAGGAAGGAGGAGAGGAAAAGGGGGTGGGTACCTTGGTTCACAATTCACCCAGTTATAGTGTTACATTGTGGCATGAACAAATATGTAACAATGAAATTCACTATTATGCATAATTATAATGCCCTAAGGAAAAGAATCAATGTTGATTTTTTTTTTAAAAAATTGGATGATAATAAGTTCTCCTATAACTCTGTCCATTTTGTACTGTTTTTTCATTTGCGTAATAAAAGTGAAAATAAAATAAAAACAATTTTAAAATAAACATTCAAATATTAGAATTTTTTTTAAAAATGACCATAATGAATTATTTGTTAATAATTTCGGGGTGGGGAGAACTGGTCCTATTAGAAGGGGCATTGACGTGAGGTCAGGAGCACTGTCTAGGAAGGCCCTGATCCAGTGCCAACACAGCCTCTGTGGGCGCTCATACAAAGATGACAGCAGACACCCACGATTCAAGGCCATGGGCACTGAGATTGAGAAACAGGTGACCCAAACACCTCTGTCCCAGCAGTGAAGGAGAGCAGGACTGGACCCACAGCCACAGGCAGTTGGAGTTTAGACGCAGGAGCCCAGCTGACTTTCTTTCCCAGTCTCAGGGACAGCTCTGGTGATCTACCTCAGTCAGCAGGGACACTTGGGCACCACAGACCGTCCACAGAGAGCCTGCAGTCACAGTTGCCATGCTTGCTGACAGCCACCAGGCTCTATGTCACCTTAAAGAAGATCCTGGGGGGGTGGTGAGGGCACCCCCAGTGTCCCTCAGCAGTCAGAGCAGCCCTGCCTCCTGGGCTCCTGCACCAGTAGACAGCCAGCAGACACGGCCCAGCACCCTCCCAGCATGCAGCCCAGGCCCCCGAGGGGACTGTGGTGAGAAACCCTGAGCCACCAGGAAAGTGGTCCTGTGCCCCAGTACCTCCAGGAGGACCCAAAGCTGAAGGGTGATGGACGTCTTCTAGAGGTGCCAAATCCTGATGAAATCCAATCCAGGTAGACGCCGTAAGAATTTTCTCCCTTTGGCACGGTTGCCCGTAAGTAGGTCTACTGTCCATTGTGATAAACCTGTCACTCTTCACTTTGATCAATGATCATTCCCTTAGTATTTGATATTGTGCCCTCAGCCCATCTGACTGTACTTCTGCTAATGTTCTAAAGCAATAAGGGGAATCATTCTCTTTGCTTCCTAATTGGGGTTCACCCTTGCTCCTCTCAGCTCTTCTTCTCCCTTTTACCTGGTAGGCCAAGTCCCTACCATCCATCTTTTTCTCCTGTTTCCCTTGGTTTGTATATTTTTTTCTATCTTTTCTTTTTCTTTCTTCTTATGCCCAATTTTTCTCTCCTTCCCTTTTGCCCCCACATGATATAATAGCAAATTTACTATCTTTGATAGTCTTCAACCTATTCCAGATCATCACTACAAGTTTATAATGTGATTGGAGGACCAGAGGAGAGCATTATCGACAAGTTTTTGTTTTCCCTAAGGATGACTAGTCTGAGGCTTTGATCTGAAGTGATCATCGTAAGCAGCTTTAAAGTCTCCTCTCAGAGTATGTGGGAGTGGGAACAGCTGAAGACATAGGCTAAGTGAAAGCATCAGTACCTACATATTCTCTTCGGGAAAAGAAGTTTCCTAAATAGAATGTGAAGAAAGAACCTATGGAGTGAGAGAAGATCTCTGTCACCTGCTCCTCAGGTAAGGATTAATATCCAGAATATATAAAGAACTCAAAAAACTTAATGCCAAAAAAAAACCTAATTAATAAATTGGCAAAAGAACTGGCGACAATTCTCAAAAGGAGAAATACAAATGGCCAAAAAAATATATAACCCCCCCCCCAAAAAAAAGTCCAACATCTCCAGCAGTCACGGAAATGCAAATAATAACTACATTGGAATTTCATCTCACTCCAATCTGAATGTCCATGATTAAGAATACAAATGATATAATGCTGATGAGGAGGTGGGGAAAGGTACGTTTAAACATTATTGGTGGGACTGCAAATCAACCTGGAAAGCATATGGAGATTCTCAAAAAGCTGGAGAGGGCGGGAACTCACCGATAGGCCCTAGCAGGGCTGCTCCAGGTGAGGCTCGAACTCACAATCTCGCATGGCTGGCGAGCATACTGCTGTATAAGTACGGGGCGCTAACTGATTGCACAACCGGAGCACCAAAGCCAGCTTCCAGCCACTCCTTACTGTTAAGGTCTGTAAACAAGTCAAAATAACACCTGGTATTTTGCCAGGGGAATGTTAGAGTTCGTAAACAAGTCTGGATGGTGCCTGGCAAAATGCCAGAGGGAGTGGATTGAGAAATAACAAAAGTGAGCCCTTAAATGTGGAGATTCCTTATTGGTTGACTGAAGTATCTAGTTTATGCTAATTAGATAAGCTGTGCAAAATGTATAAATAGCTCTGTTGTCCTACAATAAATGGCTCCCTCTCCTTCTGTATCAACCGCACAAGTTATTCGTCATCCCCCCCCCCCCAGCTATTCTGCTGCAGCCGGACTGGCACCTGACTCGGTCCACACCAGGTCCCAGTGGCCAGGGACCCCGGGTGCGTGTGCTGGTTCCCTGGGCCACGTCTTCCCCACGTGTGCCCCAGGTGCCTGGGCTCAGCGGGACCCGCGGGAGCCCCGGGACCTGGAGGCTGGGAGCGCAGCTTGCTGAGTGAAGATGGCACCGACTCTGGGGAAACTGCCGCTGTCCCCTCGTGCCCAAGAGAACCCGCAGTGGTCACCATGCTGCCGCAGTCCGGCTGCAGCAGAATAACGGGGGTGACGAATAACTTGTGTACGTTGATGCAGCAGGAGAGGCAGCCCTTTATTGTAGGACAACAGAGCTATTTATACATTTTGCGCAGCTTATCTTAATTAGCATAAACTAGATACATCAGTCAACCAATAAGGAATCTCCACACTTAATGGCTCGCTTTTGTTACTTCTCAAACCACTCCCTCTGGCATTTTGCCAGGCACCATCCAGACTTGTTTAGGAACTCTAACATTCCCCTGGCAAAATACCAGGTGTTATTTTGACTTGTTTACAGATCTTAACACCATGCCAGCCAGCGAAAGTCCGGGCCCAGCGCGGAGCCCTTCGCTGGCCCCTGGCGGCTCCCCTGCTGCCCTCACCCTCTGCCCGCACCTCGCGTCTCCCGGCCTCTCCCCTGCGAGGTTCCGTCCCTGGCCTCTTTCCTCCGAGCCTCTCCCGCCCAGGCTTCTCTCCCAGGAGCTCCCCCTGCCCTGGCCTCCCTCCCCAGCCTCGCCGGCCCTCGCCCTCTCCTTACCCGGCCTCTCTCCCCGGCGCCTCCTCCCTGTGCCTCCTCCCTGCGCCTACCGAGCGGGCGGCGTGGTCCCGAGCGGGCGGGATGGTCCCTGGCAGGAGCCCGAACCCGGCCAAGTGGCCTCTCTGTCGCGTTCGCCAGGGCTCCCGCCTGACAAACGGGCTGGAAACCCGGGGCGGTGACCAGGGCAGCTGTGACGCTTTCTCGGCAGCCACGCGGGCCACCCAGGGTGGGCGGACGCAGCGCCAGGAGCTCGGTGCGTTCCCGGGGCCACCCACCTCCCGGGACCTGAAAACGACCGAAACCGCCGGTGGAGTGGGGGTGGGGTGTCGCTGAAACCCTGAAGTCTCGGTTCTGGGACAGCGAGGTCTCCGAGGGTCTGAGTGAAGGCCTCCTGCTGGGCCCTTCCGACCGGGAGGCCGTGGGACGGGTGCGCGCGGGGTCAGCCGCTGGGCCCGCGGCGGGCGTGAGCTCCACAGTTAGGGACCTGCTGGGGGTTTTGTTGTTGCTGCTGTTTGTTGTTTGCATTAAAAAAAAAAAAAATCCAAACGGTACACATTTAAGCTACAAGACGTACAGCCCTGACACACAGGTTTTGCCACACATCACACAGACAAGCTGTGTCCACGTCCCCCACGGTCGTCTCCTGTGGGCCCGGTGAAAGCGCAGGGTCAGCTGCAGTCTCTGGACCCAGGCGTCCCTCACAACTGCGGCTCGACCCTGACCTCTGGCCACCGCGCTCCGGGCCACAGGGCTCGACCCTGACCTCTGGCCACGCGCTCTGGCCACAGGCCTACTCCCTACTCCCTTCTGCGTTCAAGGTCTTCGGATCCACAGAGGGAGATCGCGAAGTGCTGCCTGGCTCCTTTCCCTTAGTGTCACCGTACTGAGCTTCATCCGTGTGGGACTTGTTCCTCCTTTCCCCTCTCTTGATCTCTGTTGTAAGGATGGGTAGTTCCGCTCGGTACATTCGCTTTACTCATTTCTCAGCTGGCATCTTGTTCGCATACCTCAGCTACTGAGAACGACGTTTCCATGACCTGGGAGTACAGGCACACTCGGGCCCTGATTTTGTTTCCTTTGGGCACTTACCCTGAAGAGGGAGGACTGGATCCTGTGGTGGGCCTATTTTCAATTCCTCAGGAACCTCTGTGCTGTTTCCTATAAGGGCAGCAGTTACTTGCATTCCCACCGACTTTTTCTCCACATCCCCACCAATATTTATCTTTTATTTTGTTGATTTTCATTGTCCTAACGAATATGAAATGACACCTCCACAGGGTTTCGGTTTGCATTTCCATGATGGTTAGTAATAGTGCGGGTTCCTTTCACATACCTGTAAGCCATGGGTATGTCTGCTTTAAAATGTCTATTCAGGTTCTTTGTCCACTTTTAAATTTGGGGAGGTTGTATGTGCGTATTTCTGTTGTTTTTCCCACTGAATTGTGTGTGTGTCATATTTTGGATATTAGCTTTTAGAAGACATAGTTTGCAAATATTTTTCCAATATCGTTTCACATTATTGATTAGTTCCTGTGTTATGCAGAAGTTTTTTAGTTTGATGTAATCCTATTTATATTTGCATTTGTTGCCTGAGCTTTTAATGTCCTATCCAAAAAAATAAAGAAATCATTCCCAAGGCCAATTTCAAGGAGCTCTTTCCCTGAGTTTTCTTTCTTCTAGGAGTTTTATAGTTTTGGGGTTGTTTTTTGTTTTGTTTTGTTGTTTTATAGTTTTGAGCCAATGTTTTGATATGTAACCCATTTTGAGTTGTTTTCACATATAGTATGAAGTATGGGTTTAATTTAATTATTTTCCACATAAATACCGAACTTTCCCAAGATCCTTTATTGAAGGAAGTTTCCTTACCCATTGTGTATTCTTGGCATCCTTGTGAAAAATCAATAGACCACCCTATGTGCTTAGGTCTATTTCTGGGCTTATTCTCTTGCAGGAAAATGAGATAAGTAGGTAAATTTGTGTTGATAAACCTGGTATTACACTTCTCAGGTGATTACCATGCCTATATGAAAAGTTAGCAAGACTCTGACCCAAGGTTCAATCGTGTACCAGTATCATCCTGTTTGGGTTACTATGCTTTTATAATACTGATTGGTACATTATAGTTATACATTATAGTGGAATTTATTGTTACATATTTGTACATGCAGACAATATAGCAATATAAGTTCGTCGGTTTCATTCCCCGAGACTTAGTAGTGTATTTTGAAGTTAGGTAGTGTGATACCTCCAACTTTGTTCTTTCTCAAAATTGCTTTGGCTACTGGGGTCTTTTGTGATTCTATAACAGGGACTTGCAAAGGCTGACTTTGCTAAAAGCACCTACTCTTGATTTAGGCCTGCAGATGCCCAATGAGTAACTAAAAGCAGGATAAAACTTGACATCTGTGCTTTCATTTTTTATCTGTCTCCTTTATTACCTTGAACCTTGGGTCAGAGTCTTGCTAATTTTTCATATAGGCATGGTAATCACCTGAGAAGTGTAATACCAGGTTCATCAACACAAATTTACCTACTTATCTCATTTTCCTGCAAGACTGGGAACACCAAGAAAAGAGTAACCAAAACATTTTCAAGATTTGTGGGACATTTAACTGCCAGTCGCCTGAATTGACACTTTGAAGTCTGCAGTCATTTCCCCAAATCTGCAGTCACCTGCAGAACCTCACAGATCACCCCATGATAAGATCACCCCCAAATGGGAGCAATTACACCACAACAGGAAATGAGGCTGCCACCCCCCAGCAGAAGCAATAATCTCTGGATAACCAGACGCCCCCTCAAGCTATGCAGACTCCTCTGAGCCACCTGGGGAGAACCAGTCGTCACCACCACCCCTCCACAGCGTCCCCCACCCTGCCTTTGCTCTCCTTTTTGATAAAACCTCTAAGCTCTGTCAGTCCCTTGAAGATAGATCTTTGGTGACTGCAGGCTTGTTGCCTGTTCTTCCTGGCCTGGCATGATTAAAGTTCTTCTCTTCACCACTACTGGCCTCTTTAATTGGCAATATTGGGTCAGGTGGCTGAACCTGGTCTGTTGGAACCTTGAGTCCAGTGCCATTGCTGAAGGACTCCTCCAATAACAGTTCCATGTGAATTTTAGAGCTACTTAATTTCTGTGAAAAATATCATTGGAATTTTGGTAGGAATTGTGTTTGATCTGTGTATTGCTTTGGACAGTGGAATCCCATGAAAATAGAACAGAGATCAGTGGGACAGAGGGAGGGGACTGAGGTGAGGGAGTAGGGTGGGAAAAAAGGTGGGAGGTGGAAGGAAATTGACCAAACTATGCTATGTGCATGTATGAATGCAGCAGTGAGTTCCACCTTTATGCGTATCTATAACTTCCTGGTTGACAAAAGTGCTTGTGGACACAGCAGGGGACCCAGTCATACAGACACTTCTGTACTCATGCTCCTGAGCAAGGGGTACAATAGAAAAACTAAGACAGACACAGGGACAGAGGGGGCACCAGTCAGTAATAGTGAAGAGCATATGGACAGGGGAGGAGATAAGGAAAAGAGGAAATTCCAGAGACCATAAGAAGAACAAGCCCAAATTCCCCCACCAGATTCCCAGCTCAGGAACCCCTTCTCTTCAGAAAAGTCTGTTATTGTCACTTTTAAAATAAACCTGCTGCTTGCTTGCTATCTGTATGTCCTGTTCTTCAACTCTTTGCTGAGCAGAGACAAGGAACCCAACACCCCTGGACCGTAACCCTGACTCCTTCTCCCATGATCCCCACACCAACTTCTTGACAAACTGTGGGGCTTCCTACACAACCTCTGGAATCTTTTCCTTCTCCATTAACTATCCCTTCCTTTGTTCCACGATGAACTAAACATCACTTTGATTAGGTAAACTTTGTGAAATTTTTTTTCTCATTTTATTTTTTTAATTGATTTTTTAAAAAATGACAGCAGAATGCTTTACAATTCTTATTACACATATATACCAAATTTTTCATATCTCTGTATATGATTCGTGTCTTCATACATGTACTTTGGATAATGATCTCCATCACATTCCACCATCCTTGCTAATCCCTGCCCCCTCGTTTCCCTCCCACCCCTCTGCCCTATCTAGAGTTCCTCTATTCCTCCCATGCTCCCCCTCCCTACCCCGCTATGAATCAGCCTCCTTATATCAGAGAAAACATTCGACATTTGTTTTTTGGGGATTGGCTAACTTCACTTAGTATTATCTTTTCCAGTGCCATCCATTTACCTGAAAATGCCATGATTTTGTTCTTTTTTTTCCTTGCTGAGTAAAATTTCATTGTGTATATATGCCACATTTTTTAAATCCATTCATCTATTGAAGGGCATCTAGATTGGCTCCACAGTTTAGCTATTGTGAATTGTGCTGCTATAAACATTGATGTGTCTGTGTCCCTGTAGTATGCAGTTTTTAAGTCCTTTGGGTATAGTCCAAGGAGAGGGATACCTGAGTCAAACAGTGGTTCCATTCCCAGATGTCCAAGGAATCTAATAACAGGGAGATTGAATCATTAATAAAAAGTCTCCTACCCATGAAATCCCAGTGATCGCTTCACTGCTAAATCCTACAAAATATTTTAAAAACTAAATCCTGCTCAAATTCTTCAAAAAAAATTGAAGAGAAGGGAGCACTTTCAAACTCCTTTTATGGGGCCGGCATCACCCTGATACTAAAGCCAGACAAGAGCATTTCAAGAAAAAAAGAATTACAACTCAACACCCCTGATGATCATGGATGCAAGAATCCACAAGATAAATGCTACTCAAATGAAAAGTTGTGCTACAATTGTGTACAATTGATCGAAATGCATTCTGCTGTCATATATACCTCATTAAAATAAATTAAATAATTAAAAAAGATACTAGCAACTCAAAGTCAATAACACAGTAAAAGGGCCACTCCCCATGACCAAATGGGATCTATCCCAAGGATTCAAGGACAGTTCAAATATACAAATGAATAAATGGGATACGTACATTAATAAAATTAAGGAGAAAACTATATGATCATCTCAATAGATGCAGAAGAGCATTTGATAAAATTCAACATCCTGAAAACTCTCAGCAACTTAGGAACATAATAAATGTACTGCAATATAGTACAGGCTTTAAATGGCCTGCCCACATCTACCAGCATGCTTAAGCGCCCAGGAAAAGTGAACCCATGCCCAGTCTGGCCATTTCTACTCAGCATAGTATCAGGTACCAAAAGAACAGCAAAAGCAAGAAGACAAGAGGGAAAATAAAAGCCACCCAAACTGGAAAGGAAGAGGTTGAATTGACCTTGTTTACAGATCACCTGAGCACACAGAAAGCCCTGAAGAATTTAAAAAATATATACATACTGTTAGTATAAATGAATTTAGTAAAGTTTCAGGATACAAAATCAACACAGAGAAATGAGTAGCATCTGTGTCCACTAACAACCAAAATACTTGCAAAAACATTTTTAAATCCCATTTACAATAGCTGCAAAAAAGTTAAAAACTTAGAAATGAATTCAACCAAGAAAGAAAGGGAAAAAAAGCTGCACACTGAAAATAAAAAACATTAATGAAAAAACTGAAGACAGGTGTGTTAGAATGCCAATATTACTCAAAGTAATTATATATCCAGTGCAATCTCTCAAAATTCCAATTTCATGTCTTATAGAAATAAAAACATCTTAAAGTTCATATGGAAGCAAACAAAAGGCCCCCAAATAACCAAAGTAAGCCTCGGCAAAAAAGAACAAAACTGGAGACCTCACAGTACTTGACATCAAAATATTCTACAAAGTTATAGTAATCAAAACTCTATGGTGTTGGCATTGAAATACAGACACACAGACCAATTGAACAGCATAGAAAGGCCAGCAGTTGATCTTATCATTTACAGTCAACTTATTTTGACAAAGTAACACACAGTGGGAAAGAACATTGTCTTTAGTAAATGGTGCTGGAACAACTGAATATCACCAGCAGAAGAATAAAATTGGACCCCTGTATCACGCCACATGAAAAACCCAAATGGATTGAAGACAGAAATATAAGACTGGAAACTGTTAAACTTCTAGAAGAAAACACAGCAGAAACACTCCATGACGTTACTCTGGGCAATGAGTTTTTTAACAGGACTTCAAAAGTTTAGGCAACAAAAGCAAAAATAAATAAGTAGGATTACATCAAACTCCAAGCTTCTGCACAACAAAGGAAACAATCAACAGAATGAAGAGATGACCACTGAACAGGAGAAAATATTTACGATGCATACATCGGATAAGGTGTTAATATCCAAAATGTATAAAAAACTCAAATAACTCAACAACAAGTAAACAAATAACATGGTTTTGAAATGGACAAAGTATCAGGACAGACATTTCTCAAAAGAAGACAAGTGGCCAAGAGGCATGTGAAACTCTGTTCAACATCACTAGTCATCAGAGAATGCAAACTCCAACCACCAGATATCATCTCACACCTGATTGAAATGTTGTCATAAAAAAAAAGATTTGTTTTAAAAATACATGTTGCCCACTATGGAGAAAAGTGGATTCTTGTACACTTTTGGTGGAAATGTAAATTGGTACAACCAAAATGGAAAACAGTCCAGCAATTTCTTTAAAAGTTAAAAATAGAATCACCACGTGCTCAAGCACGCCCCCTGCTGGGCATGTACCTGGGAGGAGGGACACGGGCAGGTCAGGAGACGCGCCCTGGGGTTCACTGCCGCGTTATTCCCAACAGCCAAGGCACAGCATCAACCCACGTGTCCATCGACGGATGGGTGCACAGAACAATGTGGTAGAGATACGCATGGAGTCCATCCAGCCTTTAAAATGAGGAATCCCTGTCGTTTCCAACAACACAGATGGACCTCCGCGTCACAGAGAGTCGAAGGGCATCCATCTCACTCACAGGTGGAATCCAAAAGGCCACGGGAGCAGAGCGTAGGATGGAGGTTCCTGTCGGGAACTAGAAGGAAATTCTCCTTCAAAGATTAGCCTGACAGCCCCCTGGGAGACATTCTGCCCTGAAGGCATCCTGCAGCTACCTATCTCCCTGGAACATCCTGCGGTTATCAGGATCATCAGACATCTTGCAGCTGGCAGTTTTACCACCCACATCCAGCAATTGCAGAGACCTTCCCCATCCCTAGCATATGAATACCCACCCAGCAATTGCTGATTAGAGAGCTTCCCCATCCCCAGCCCATAAATACCCCTGTGTGAACAATAAAAGTTTGCAGCTTGATCAGAACTCCTGTCTTGCTGTCACCCTTCGTGTCTCTTGTCCCTTCATTCCTCCCCATCTAGGTTCGCTGCCCACCTTGATGTGTCCTGCCGGCGGGACAGGTTCCAGAACTGGGAGCGGGTGGGGTGGAGGAGGGAGTGGGAGGTGTGGTCAGAGGACCCAAACCTCAGCCAACCGCGGGCACAGCACGGAGGCCCGAGACTGCCCAGACGGACTTTGTCCCATTACCCACGGAGCTGGAGCTGGAGCAGTGCCGTCTCATCAGCGGGACCTGTCATCCCTCGGTCAGGCGCAGGGCCAAGCTGCCGGCGGTGCACCCTGAACGCACAGACAGGCTCGCTGGTCAGTTAAATAGTGAGCGCACGTGTCCAGCACCCAGCCCGAGAGGAGAGGTCGCGTGGAGCTGCAGTGCCCACGCCCGCCCTGGAGCCGTGCGCCGCCCTCGGACCCCACGCCCCGGGTCCGCGCCAGCCAGGGGGGCGGGCGCGCCTTTCCGGGGATCCTCAGGGGTGGCAGCTACCAGGTCTCCTTCCCTGGGGACCCAGAGGGCCGGCGGCTCCAGCTGCGGCCCTCTCCAGTAGGTCTCAGCGGAGTCTGAGCTCGCGGAACGGCCTTGACAGTCGCGGGGGCGATAACAGGGATAACAGGGCGTGGACCACCGCGTCTTCTCCAGATAAACCGAGTCGCCAGACTCGCAGGAGCCGGGGGATTAGCTCAAATGGTAGAGCGCTCGCTTAGCATGCGAGAGGCAGCGGGATCGACGCCCGCATCCTCCACTAGGCTCCGGAGAAAGTTTTGGTCAATTTTGGACAATTCTTCGCATAATGCCAGCAGGGTTCCCAAGACCGTGCTCTAACTACGACAGGCGACCCTCCACCCACCTGTTACCAGGGAACCCTGGGTGCAGCGCTTACCCACTGCCTGCTCTCTGCCGTCAATGCCAGGGGTTTCCCACTGTCCTTTCTCCTTTCCTAGAAGACCACACGTGCCGAGCCCTGCCCTGGACCTTGGCTAGGGGTACTGAGTTCCCTGTCCTAAGCCACCCTCCAGGGAGGACAAAAGGGATTTTGCTGAGCGGTGGTAGGGTCGCTGGCCGCATTCCGCAGGTTTTCTATGTGGACCTGGGTTCCCCAGATGACTGAGTTCTCTATCTTCTGAAAACAACAAGGAAACATCAAAAAGGTGGACGCAGTGGTCATTTGGACGCTTAGAACACACCAATGAAGGAACAGCAGCAGAAATAAGAAATACCTGGGGAAATACAATGGGGTTTTTGTATTCTGCTGTGGGTTAAAGTGTTTTTGGTGATTAAAAGCAGAAGTTGTAATATTGTCTGAAGGAGATTAACTGTATCTAGACATACTACATAGATAACAGGTAAAGGGGTTAAACGGTGATGAAGTTTCTGTATCCAACCTAAATGGTAAGATGTTTATTTTAAAAATACTTAGACTTTTACCCACATATGGCAGGCCCTAGACCCCTCACAACGTTAAAATAAGCCTAAAAAAAAAAAGGCAGGGAGAGAAACATAGAAGAATAAAAATAAAGGAACAAACTAATAAATTATTACATAGTAGGTCTACATACGAATTTTGTTAGTAGTAGCATTAAATGTGAATGATCTAAATGCGACCATTAAAAACCAGAGAAGCCAGGTGCAATGTTGCTGAGCTCCTGGGGAGGCTGAGCGAGCCAGTTCAAAATCAGCCTCAGCAATTTAGTCAGGCCCTAAACAACTTAGCCAAACTCTGTCTCAAAAGAACAGAAATAAAAAGGGCTGGAACTGAGACTGAGGCTCAGTGGTTAAGGTCCCCTGGGTTCAATCCCTGGTACAAAAAGGAAAAGAAAAGAAAAAAAAGCCGAGGGAATTTTGGGAGGTCTGAGATTGAATTAGACCCCGAGGGACAGGTGACTTGTGACACAAGCAGGACAAGAATGGCAAAGGTCACATGCCCTTGGCTGTGGCCCCCGGTGGCTGGTGACAAGTAGGGAGGCAGGAACTCTGTGAAGGTGGAGACTCCTTCAGCTGCAGCATTGGCTGACAGGACATGACTTTCTTTAAAGCCTGGAAATTGGTAAAGCAGTGGTGATAGGAGAATGGAATATTTTGTGAACTGCCCCGCTGGCCTGCCTTCTTGGTGTAGCCTGCAGCATCTCATCATCTGAACGTTCTGAGTTCCAACCTCAGAAAGAGTGGGTGCTTCCCACACCCACTCCCCACCATTAAAAAAGACTATAAAATGGGGAGTAAAAGCAGCACCTCACCCCCCCCAAAAAAAGCCCATGACCAAGGATTTCAGGTGAAGCAGAAGTCAGTTCCCAGTGGTTTGATAAAATGAGTAGTGAAGACACTTACTTTACACCCAAAACCCACAAGTGTTTGGTTGGTTCACTTCTCCACCTGCAGGCAAATTCCCCTCCAACTAAATGCTTTGAAGGTCACCCTACCACAGTTAGGAGGACATATTTGCTGCTATTCTGGGTGCAAAGACTCAAGAGTAAATAAAATACAAACACATGTGCCCTCCTAGATCTACATCCTAAGTTGGGAAGAAACAGATGAGAAATGAATTAAGTGCATAGCAACCTGGATGACCTGTCTGCTGTGGGGGAGTCATTAACCAGCAAGGGGTCAGGAGAATCAGGGAAGCTGTCAGTCACCTGAAGAGACCATCTCCTCCTTCTCCAGTGGTATTGAGTTTCCTGACACGGTCATTAAGAGTAAGTTTTGTCTACCAGGGCCACAGGGGGTGTGAGAGCTTTGGTTAGACTAATGGAGCCTGGGGCAGAGTCAGAGTGATAGGGAGCACTCAGCCAGCATGACCACTGCTCTGGTGTCCTTCTCCCTGGGAAAGCTGGCTTCTCATCTGAGCTTGTATCCTAGGTCACTTTTATTTAGGGGAAGAAAATCTGTAGACTGAGCTTAGAATCCAGAATTCTCTTCCTGGAAGGAACAGCCTTCCTCTGAAGTTTTATATTGTCTCTGGGTGAGTTAAGAGCCCTCAGTTGGCTAGAGTGCTTTTTGGGAAAACCAGGGACCCCCAACAAAGAATGTCATCATCTCTGTGTGCCAGGGCCTCAGGCCAGGGAAGAGTGCCCAGAAAGTCAGGATGGAAAGCAGAGACTCTGTGGTCTACACTGGAGAGGAACACACTGTACCTGTGTTGTTTTCACATCCACCATCCCAATGCACCAGAGCACTTCCATATCAACCTTAGGAAAGAAGAAAGAAAATATGTCCCCGTCAGGATGGCGACAGCCTTTCCCATTATTTTAGAACCAATTCACACAAGTAAGAGTGCTTCTACTCAAAATTTTATTGAAGGTTCTATCCAGGACAACTGGGTGATAAGCTGACATTAAAAACATTCAAGTTGGAATACAAGAAGCAGTATATCTCTTTTGCTGATGATATGACTGTGTATATAGAAAATACTTAGGAATCTACTTTAAAAGATTTGATGTAACAAAGGAGTCCATCAAGATTACAAGATACAAAGGACTGAGAATATAGCTCAGTTGGTAGAGTGTTTGCCTTACATGCACGAGATTCTGGGTTCAATCCCCAGAAACACACACAAAAAGATGATGAGATACAAAATCAATATAAAATATCAATTGTATTACTATACACTAGCAATGAGCCATGCAGAAGTAAAGTTAAAACAGTTTTTTTTAATTCTTTATTCAAGAGAATGCCATACTTTGGAAACATTAAGGAAAAAAATCACATAGAAGTTTTGTTCTTACAACTACTTATAATCATTAAAAGAAATTGAACAAGACCTAAAAATTTGAAAAGATATGCCCAAGTTCAGTATTCTCCAAATTTATCTATTCATTAATGCAAGTCATATCAAAACCTCAGATGGCTTTCTTTTTTAAAGAAATTGCCAAGCTGATCTCAGCATTTATGAATAACTGCAAGAACTCAGAGTAGCCAAAACCATCCTCAAGAGGCAAAACACAATTGGTGAACTAATATTTCCAGACTTAACACTTATAGTAAAGCAACAGTCATCAAGAATGTATAGTACTAGCATCAGAATAGATAATATTGAGAATCCAGAAATAATCCTGAGACTTACAGCCAAGTGATTTGAAATGAGTGCCAAGGCAATTCAATTAGGAAATAGTGGTGTTTTCAACAAATGGCACAGAGGTGATTAGAAATCCACACACAAAAGAATGAAGCTGATCCCCCTCCTCATACTATATTCAAAAATTAATTCAAAGTTGACCAAATGCCCAAGGGTAAGAGCTAGAACTATAAAACTTTAAGAAAACAGGACCAAGTCTACTGGGAAGTCAAATTTTGGTCATGTTTGCTGTTGTTTTTCTTTTTTAACTTTGTGCTAGTCAGCTTATTCACTGCTGTGACCAAAAGAACCTGACAAGAACAATTAGAGAAGAAAAAGTTTACTTTGAGGCCCACAGTTTCAGAGTTCTCATTCCACAGAGGGCTGACTCCATTCCTCAGGAGCCTGAGATGGGGCAGAGCATCACTGTAGAAGAGAGTGGTGGAACACAGTAACTCAGGACATCACAGGAGGAAGCAGAGAGAGACACTAAGCTCAGCTCACAAAATAGATACAAAGGCACACCCCCAATAACCCACCTCCATTAATTATACTCCAGCTGCCTACAGTCACCACTCAGTTAACCCCTATCAGGGGATCAATGCACTGATTGCGTTACAGCCCCCATAACCCAATCATTACACCTCTAAACCTTGCATTGTCACAGATGAGCTTTTATGTTATTGTTATCTAACATGGTTTGTTTGTTATCTAAACCACAACAACATAACCTCAGAGTCAGAAATAAACCTAGTCATCCTAATTTACTTGCCAAAGGTTAATTTAGGCATGGGCACACAAATGTGACCAACCAGAGGACAGGGCAAATCTCAGAAAATTCAAGGAAGATTTTCTTCAATTACATTAAGCCACACAAAGGGAAACAGAGATATTTCTATGGACTTTGCCTTGAGATTGTGAGACTGTAGAGAAAGCAGCTGGAGTTTGAAGGCTGTATGTTGAGGATAGAATCAGTGAATTCATCAGTCCTATAGCTTTCCTTCCCTGGGTAATATTTGTTGAGTGCAACTATGAATCTCACTTATTGTTAAAAGGCCGGTAACTGTCTATATTCTGTATGTGTCTGCAAAAACCAAACAATTTAATAAATAGTAATTTTGTAAATATTAATTCCAAGTCTTTCTCATAATTTGAATTTAGAAAGATTTCAAAACCAGTCATTTTGATGCTGTAGAAATTATGGATTTTAGATGCACCATTCTACTATAGACCATCGAGGCAGAAATTCCCATCACTTAAGAGAGCTCTCTTCCATATCAGTCTCAGTGAAGTTCAACCTTTGTAAAAAAATCAAAAGGTGACAGAAGCAAGGTGCAGAGGCAGAATGTGCCCTTGCCCAACCTGCCAGTTTTATATCAATAGGTTACATTAGGTCACTGGAATTATTGGTACATTATTGTTTATTGTATCACTACGGTTGTTTATTCTGCAGTTACAGTCTACAGTATAATATGTAATGTTAGGTGCTTTGTGTAGCTCTCAAGATTAAATCCATTGTTTGAAGTTACTGTTAGGTGGGCAGGTCCAGGAGCAAGCAAGTTCCTTTAGTCCCAGGAGCTGTGCACCTGAGATCAAGGTCCAGCTAACAAGATTCCAGCACAGAGCCTCCTTGTGGAGAGCGTTGCTACAGCAGCTAGGCATCCTGTATCTGCACAGAAACTTTCCTAGCAGCTAGGCATCCTGTACTTTTGTACAGACACTTTCCCAGCCACAAGCATGCCACAGCCATGAAGTCATCAGAGACCCCAATCCCAAACACAGAACACTTACAAACCTTCCCCTGACTTTTAATGAATGGGGCATGCACACAGAGCCACTCTAAGTCTCAGGATTGCATTCAGAGATCACCATACATTGTAGTCTACTGCCCATCTGACCTAAATATGCCATGTGGATGCAGGCAGCATGGATCTCACAGCCCTGAGAAGTCCACTTGGAGCATGAAACGCTCTCTTTCCTTTATGCCTGCATACAATGTATTTCTCAGCCTTCATCCACTTGTGCAGACTTTTAAACATATATAGCACTAAGCAATAAGCACCCTGTCCCCAAAGAGCTTATTGAGGAAGACTGCCAAGAAATGGGAATTCCCTGTAAAGGACACAAAGCAGAGGTGTGCCTGGATGTCTGGGAGTGCTGGGAGGGAAACAAGTCAGAAACCAGGGAGGCTGGGAGAGGGATGCTGTCTCCCAGAAGGTGGCTTTGGATCCATCAAAGCAACTGGACAAGCAAGCAATAGGTGTGGGGACCAGTGTTCTGCATGGGTGATCCCCGAAGACCTGCATGTCTAGAGTCAAGTATGGAAAGTGAAAAGAGGACAAAGAAATGCAGAATGGGCCAGAGGCAGGCCTGGGTTGCTCTGAGAGGCAGTAGGTAGCCTGCCCATCGAAGGACAGCTCTGAAGAAACAAGCTGATACACAGTTTAGGAAGCCCCCTCAAGAGCTAGTGTGGCTGGGTAAGAGTTAGACACCTCACAAAATGCGGAAGGATGAAAAGCCCAGGTTTTACTCCTGTGTGTTTATCCCTGTGGCTCATGGGATTTCCTTCCGGACTCTCAGCTCCTTCAGCATAGACTCCACCCAGGACACCAAACCACACAGTGTATGCTGACACGGGGGCAGCATGAGCTTGCTCCTCCTTTCTGTTGTTTGCACTGTTATCTCAGCACTTGTTGCTCTTAAAGGAATATAAAATCTCAGGTGGGGCTGGGGATGTGGCTTAAGCGGTAGCGCGCTCGCCTTGCATGCGTGTGGCCCGGGTTCGATCCTCAGCACCACATACCAACAAAGATGTTGTGTCCGCCGAGAACTAAAAAATAAATATTAAAAATTCTCTCTCTCTCTCTCTCTCTCTCTCTCTCTCTCTCTCTCTCTCTCTCTCTC
Organism: Ictidomys tridecemlineatus; assembly: GCF_052094955.1. Lineage (NCBI taxonomy): Eukaryota > Metazoa > Chordata > Mammalia > Rodentia > Sciuridae > Ictidomys > Ictidomys tridecemlineatus. Next base: position 155,717,395 of record NC_135484.1, on the reverse strand, counting down.
TCTCTCTCTCTCCTCCTCTCTCACTCTCTCTTTAAAAAAATAAAAAAAATAAAATAAAATCTCAGGTGGCCTGTTCTGATGGAAGCCTGGCCGTCACTCGCACCCGGCTCTAAGCAAATGAGCTAAAGAGGTCTCTCCTTAGGTATTTAAAGGTCAGTATCTCAACAACCCACGGAAGTCTTCTCAAATTCGTGTTGGAAAAAGTCATGATCCCTGGATTCATCCTAAGGCGGGAGTTCAAGTCCATCATCTGCTTCAGTGGTTCCTGAGGAAGGGTTTCCATGAACACCTCAGAGAAACTGATGCAAAACAAAATCACCTCCCCTTCCTCTCCACCTGCTCTCAAGGTAGACAGAAGTCGCGCTCCGGGGCCTCTCTGTGGTGGCTTCTAGCGCAGGTCCCTCTGCGTCTTCGACACCTTTGCCCCATAGCAAGAATCTTATTCCCCCCAAACGCACTCCGTTCTTTCACCAAAACAGAGAAACCACTCTCATTTTCTAACTGAAAAGGACTAGAGAAGAACGCTCAATCACAATCCTCGGGCTTACTTTTCATTTCTTCAGAAATGAGCTGAGTCTGTTGACACCACACACACACACACACACACACACACACACACACACACACAAACACTCAACTTTAAAGTCCTTGCTCATGGTCTTGGGTTGCGAGAGGGTTCCCGGGCGCTCCTCCTACTGCTCCTACCCGGGTTGACACATTCTGATCCACAGAAAAAAGTCTCTTCACCACGTGCGGAGCTTACTCCAGGCTGATGGCCCGTGGTGCAGAGAGACGGCGGTTCCTCGGGATTCCCTTACCAATTGCGTTGGCCGGGAGTAACCCGCCCCGCAGCCCGCGACGCCGCAGTCCCAGGGGCTCGGTAGTAAGACCGAGATTCCTTTGCGATCGTCGCCCAGTCCAGCCCACTGCCGCGCTCACCCCCGACGGCCAGGCCCTCCGCCGGCCGCTTCGCCGACACGCTGCGGTTCCCCGGGCTGTGGGCACCACTCGCCCCTCGCCAGCGCCTCTCCCACCGGCTGGCCTTCCCGCCCCACGTCTGAAGTTTCCCCCTCTCTCTCCTTCCCTCACGGGGCTCCCGCGGCTCCGCTCGGACGCCGGCGGGAAGTGCCCTTCGGACGGGAAGCTGGAGGCCTCGGAGTTGAACTGTGGACAAAGCCCTGGGCAGCGACGGAAAGCGACAGCGACATGATGGCGGAGCCAACTTCCCCAGGCCGTCCGTGTGGTTTTAAAACCCGCACCCGAAAGGGGGGCGGCGACAGGAAAGAAAACCCCGGGAAATCTTGAGCTGGTTGCCCTCACAAAGCGCCGAAAGACCCTACTCTCGTGGCCCTGGACAAGCTCGCTGCTGCCGACCTGTGAGCCACTCCTCAGTGACAGCCACGCGACCTGGAACTCCGCGCCAGCTCAGCGCCGGAGCCGGACTTGCCTGGGACCAGGCGGGCGCCTCGCTGTTTCGGAAGCTCCGCGGAACCTGCACTTTGCTCCGCTCCTTCTCGGCCTCTCGGTCTCCGGGTGACGCCTTCCGCGGGAGAACGCCGTCAGAGGGATCCTTCCCAGCCAGCCCCCGATGCCGACGTGGGTGACTCACTCCAGCGATCATCCCTCTCCACGAGGTGAGCCCCCTAGAAGGCGAGAATGTGAGAATTTTGAAGTAGTTTTAAGTCCAGAAAAGAAGAACCTCCAGCCCTAACGCAAAGACCCTGCGGCTGCTGCAAGGCCCGGTCCCCGCACCCGCCACCGCGGGTTTGGGTGCGGCCAGACCTGGCATTGTCAGCGACCCGAAAGAACCCTGACTTCGGCCTCCGGGAGAAGGACGGGGGCGCTGGCGACGTTTAAGGTCGGCGGAGAGGCCAGAGCCCTGTTCTCGACGCAACCCGGCGCCCGCCGAGGTGCTGGGCGGGGAGGGGCGGTGAAGGAGCTCTCTCCGAGTCCCTCGCTTTTCCCCTCTGCGTAACTAACAATCGCCCTGAGATCTTCTTATTCTGCTATTCGGGGCAAAGAAGTGGGTACGACCCCAGGATTGTGCAAGTGCCCAAGATCAAGAAGCGAACCTCAAACTTAACGCAATGAACACGAGTCAGCCGAGCCCTGCGCGCTTCCCAGCACCACGGTAGAAAGGGGGCGTCCCTGCTGGTTCTAGGACTGACCGAGCAAGCGCAGGACGTGCGATCCACCTCTTTAGTTTATCCTTTTGCTCTTTAACATTCGTATTTGTAAAACTAGACTGTTGTTCCCGATTCGCTAATGGACCTCTCAGAGCTGAAGTTCCCTAGCCAAACGTAGCTTGATCCCGTTGGGAAGAAAGAGGACAAATTGAGGGGTGAATTTGCAAAAGCCCTAGGACTCGACACAGAGAGCGCACCAACCGTGCGTTACAACGACATAAATTCAAACTGTTTTAACACCAGCCTGGTCAAACCCAAATCCGATCTTACATCTCTGAACAGATGTACCCATTCGATGACTTACTGTCCAGGTACTGAGCCAGGAATTCACCCCCGCGGGTAATCTCACCAGGTCCTGCTGAGAAGGGTCTTTACAAACTCCAACCTAAAACTATTCCATGAATAACTCCACCCCCAAAACTTTTAGAGCCTGTCCCTTTTTTAGGAGGACTACAGAGATCGTAGAGGTGGGCTTTTTTTTTTTTTACTCAAGTTTAATGAACTCAACTTAGTAGGATCAATTTGTTTCTCTGGTCTTTTCTTTTGCAGGTGGGAAGGTCCTACAAAATGTTGATTCTGATCCATGCCTATGGGCATTTACAGACATTTCCACTCCATGGTCATGTGATTAATTATCACAGAATGAGTTTCTCAGTCTGATTATGTCTAAATAGTATTAAATTCAGCAACCTGATTTCCTCTGAAATAACTGCTAAATTCAACTATCTGAAACTGATCTATTAGTTCCATGCCTTGGAATTAAGGGAGGTAATAGGTTATAAGAGGTCTCAGTCCCTAATAAAGAAATCACCACAAAGACACCATGCGGAAGACGGGGAATCCAACAGCACCTATGAAGGATTGATACACTGTGGATAGAGGAGGTTGTCCTAACTATGAAAGATTAGTTCAGTATCAGAAAATCAATCATTCCTAATGCATCACAGTATCAGGCCACCATTCATTCATTTTGGGGGATCTAGTATGCTCTTTAAGATTGTGGGAGGAAGAAAACATGCTTTTTTCTCACTACTTCTATACTGGAGTGGAGAGGAATAAATGAATAAATGAATACATGACATATACATTTGAGATGCACACAAAATAAGATGTGTGGCCAGTAAGCACATTAGATATTCAATAACATGAATCAGTAGGGAAATGCAAATTAAATTCAAACACAAACAATACTGCATGTGAACTAGAATGGTTACAGTTAAAATGACTGATAACATCAAGAGCTCAAAGCATGGGAAGAGATTGGACCTGTCACACTTTGATGGTGGTAATGTAAATTGAATCAACCAGTTTGGGGAAAATACCCAAGAGTTTATTATCAAGTTTAGAATATCCTTTTATTCCATCCAACAATGACCTTTTCACTCAATTGAAACAAAAGCATTTGCCCACAAAAGCCCTCTACATGGATTTTCATGGCAGCTTTTTTCCGAGGTAACTAAGTGTCTATCAGCAGGTAGAGGAACACTGATTTTCTGTCAAACTCTACAGGGAAAGGTAAGCAGTTTTAAGAAGAACATACACTGGTATATGCAACAATATGAATAAATGTGTCACACACTGAGTGACAAAAACAGACGCAAAATAGTGCAAACTGCATGAAATTCAAGAACAGACCAAACTCAGTGACATTGACAGACATTCTACAGGCAGGTAGGTGTGTGGCAAAGGTGGGTGGGGAGTTGAACAGCAAGAGCCCAGAGGAAACACTCTGAGATGATGACTTTGGGGGTTGAACTGTGTCCTTCCAAAGGACATGTTTAACTCCCAACCCAGCACCTCAGAAATAGCATCATCATAAAGACTTAATATGAAGCCCCTCTTAGAGTGGGCTCAAAGTAATATGGCTGGTGTCCTCATAAAAAAAAGGGGGAAACTCTGATACAGAGACAAATAAAGCAAAGAGGAAGGGGATGTGAGGACCCAGGGAGGAGACAGAGTGGCAGGGGTGACATACCTAAGCAATGGAACCCAAGACCCTTGGAAAACACCAGGAACCAGAAAACCTGAGGCGGGATTCTCCCTTAGAGCTGCCAGAAAGAGCCCAGCCCTGCAGAAACCTTGGTCTGCGACTCCCAACCTCCAGAACCAGGACCGTAAGTGTCTTTTTAGCCCTTGGGCTTGGGATCTTTACTATGCCAGCCCTGGGAAACCGACAGAATGGAAATACCTCTGAATTCAAGGATCTGATGTTCAATGGACAAGCACCACATTCCAGATTCAAGGAGGAGGTGGGTAAGAGATGATATCGGTTCCCCTAGAGGGAGAAAAAATATAATAGATACAAAAGACATTTGACCTTATTTCCATATATGGGGTATGGCTTGGGGAAAAGTGCTCTTGGTGCCATCAAGAGAGCATTTGGAGTCACTGAGCTAACTAGGGGCCCCATTCGCCTTCATCTCAGCGGGAGAGAGAAACCGCGTGAGAACTAAGCTCCCGACGTCTGTCCTGGGTCTCCCTTTGCCGCTTTCAGTCATTACCTCCCAGCTCTGCTGCTGTCTGAGGGGCCGCGTCCGCGCTCGCCTGCTGGGAAAGCTTTCGGACGGTCTCAGCAGCCGGGAAGGAGAGGGGCAGGGAAGGAGATTGTGTCCTGGCTGTAGGAACAGCCGGCGCGAGGGGGATTAGCTCAGGCGGTAGAGCGCTCGCTTAGCATGCGAGAGGCAGCGGGATCGACGCCCGCATCCTCCAGCTTTTGTCCCCTCACTCCACACTCCCTCTGTCCTTGGTGCCCGGTAAACACCTTCACCAGATTTGCTTCTGGCTCGGTGCCGCCCTGAACCGTACTCTTTTTGCGAAATTAGAGAAGAAAATCATATGTTACATACAAAAACAAAATAGGGAAGGATTAGTACATGCCTTACACTCACAGGTTTGTCATGTTTGAAAGCATCAGCTACAAGTTGAAAACAGTTTTTTTTTGTGAGAAAACCAAATGTTAAGCCTTTGGGTACAAAGTGTGAGGAAACAGCCTGGGAGTTGTGTGAGGGGGCACACGGGTCTGGATGATTTTGATTTTATTCACTTTGACAAACCGTGTTCAGCTCAGAATGCTCAAGAGGGCGGTTGATCTTTGCAGACTGGCTGCAGGGGCTTTGCCCTCCTTGACCCTACTGTCAAGACTGCCTTTCTTCCATTCTTTTCTCCTTTTCATCACTTCTATTCTTTTGATTCCTTTTAGCTCTGCCTATGTTGACTGCAATAGAGAAATAGTTTTATCAATTACATGTGCCCCATTTCCCATTCTTAGGATATGCATGCCTCATAAGCTGGGACCATGAAGGAAGGCCCTCCTGATGGTCCCCAAACCATCTGCAGTTTCACGAAGGCCAGTGGCTAATATCTGCACCCATAAACCACTCTGAAAGTAAGAATGGGGCTGGACCACAGTAGTCGTTCTCCCTACAGTTCATGGGCCTCATCCATGCCTGCTGCTGAGAAATGCTTCAGGAACAAATCTACAGACTGAGATTAAAATTCTCAAGTGTTCTCTTCCTAGACTCCTCCAAGTTTCTCCATCATTCCCAGAGTCCTAGAGCAGGAAAGTGAGTTTAGCCTCAAGAATGTGTGCTCTAGAAAATGTAGGAGTTCTCCACCACCGACAGCCACCCAGAGGCTTGGATCAACAAAGAGATAGGGGCAAGGAGTTCAACGTGTTTAAATGAGATACTTGGGTCAGAGCTAAAGGCTGTGATAGACACGACTCTTTGGTCAAATGGGTTGATTCCATGTCCACAATTAGAGAGAAATATGGAAGGGTTTTTGCCTATTGAGCTTGGGCAGGGGGAGAGAGGGTAACCTTTCTTTCAGGTAAAGGAAACTGCTATTTCAGACTCAATGTCCCCACACCTACCCAGAGCTAGGATGAGACTGACAGCAGTGTTCTCATTCTCTAACTTTCCTTACAGTCATTCTTTAGTCCAACTGAGGCAAGGCCTGCACTCTCACTTAGACCCAATAACTTTTAAATTTCTCCCAGCCACAAACTAGTTATCTCTCTGTAGAAGAAAAACTGGATCCTTATCTTTCATGCTGCACAAAAATCAACTCAAAATAGACCACAGACCTGGGAATTAGATCAGAAACTATGCAAGTCCTAAAAGAAAATGTGGGGTCAACATTCCAGAACAAGCACAGCACAGAAACAAGCAACCCCTTTCTCAACAGGACCCCTGAAACTCAGGAAATAATGTCAAGAGTTCGTTAAGGGGATGAGTAAAATAAAAAAGTTTCTGCACAGCAAAGGAAACAATTAGGAATGTGAAGTGAGAATCTATAGAAGGGGAAGTATCTCTTCTAGCTACTCTTCTGACAGAGGATTCATGTGTAGAATATACTAAGAACTGTTTTTTAACTTCAAACCAAAAATCAATTATGCAATTACTAAATGGGCAAATGAATTAAATAGATACTTCTCAAAAGAAGAAATACCAATGGCCAACAAATACATGGAAAAATGTTCAACATGTTAGCAATCGGGAATGCAAATCAAAACTACACTGAGATTTCACCTCAATCAGTCAGAATGGCAGTCATCAAGAATACAAATAATAATAAATGCTGGAGAGGATGTGGAAAAAAGGAACACTTTGACACTGTTGGTAGGATCATAAGTTAGTACAACCACTATGGAAATCAGAATGGAGGTTCCTCAAAAGACTAAGCATGATCAGCTATACCACTCCTCAGTATTTTTCCTGGAGAATCAAAGTCATCTCACTATAGTGATACATGCATACCCCTGTTTATAGCAGCAAAATTCACAATACCAAACTTTGGAAACAGCCTAGGTGTCCATCACATATGACTGGATAAAGAAAATGTGGTATATATTGTGTAATGGAGTTTTATCCAGCCATAAAGAAAAAATTATGTCAGAAAAAAATGAAAAGAACTTGTGTATATGATGTTAAGCAAAATAAGGCAAACTCAGAAGGTCAAGAATAGTATGTTCTACTGTCATATATAACGAATTAGAACAAATTTATAATTAAAATTTTTAAAAAGAGTCTTTTTTTTTCATATGCAGAAGCTGGAAAGGAAAAAAGGAAAAGGTGAGTGTGGATCTCATGAAAAATGAAGGGAGATCAGTAGAGGGACGGGACCAAGGGTGGGAGGGAACGAGGGAGTGGGGAAGTGCGGATCCCATCGTTACATTGAGCGCCTGTACGAATATGTGACATCAAACTCCATAATTATGTCCAACTATAATGTAATGTACCAGGAAAAGAAAGGCGGGGTTCAAAAACAAACAACAACAACAAACCCTCTCCAGCCGCCGGTCTTCCGCGCTCCGGTGCGGGTCTGTGAAACTCAGGCTTCAGTAGAAGGCAGAGAGGGATCTGCGTCCCGCCCGCGAGGTGGCGCGGGTGGCTGAGGCGGGTCTGAGGAAAGCGGCCGCTGCACCCCTGCCCACGACCGCCGGTGAGGGAACTGGCATGCACTACTTCTCCGAATGACACCGAACTTTAACATTTGTCAAAACCCACAGAAACTCCAAGTGACAGCCTCACCCCGGAGCAGCCCCAGGCAGCGCCTGCACCCTTGGAACGGAGGTCAGGAAGGTGCACTGTATCCCCGATCTGCCTTGGGGATCCCTCTTACTTTACCTCGGGGCTAGCGGGGCTTCGCCCCAGGCAGTGACTCTGTGCGCAGTCTCACCCTGTTTGGGGACCCACACGAATCCCCGCACCGGGAACTGGGAAGGTGGCCCGCTTGTGCCGCGCGCTCCGGCCGCGCGGCAGCGGGGGATTAGCTCAAGCGGTAGAGCGCTCGCTTAGCATGCGAGAGGTGGCAGGATCGACGCCTGCATCCTCCAGGCCTTTTCCTCCGCACGCCTTTACCTCCCGGGGTAGCAGGGAACGCGCTCGAGGTAGAGCGTCCAGCATTCTTCAGCCTCTAGGTTTGACCCCCAGTACTGAGCGCCTGCGCACGCACGCATATATCCAATAGATGATGGAGTTTCCATAGGATGAAAGAATTGGCATGAATTACTACTCTGTATGATACCTAACATTTGTCAAAACCCATAGAGTGTACAGCACAGAGAGAACCTTAATGTTATTTAATACATTAACATGAGTCCACTTATTATTTAAAATGTAACAAATATTGCACTGGGAAACAGTAAGGGTGATGTGGCTTGTGGGAACTCTATACTTTCTGCTTAATTTTTCTTTAAACATAAAACTGCTTTAAAAATAAAATCTATTAAAGTAATAATGTTGCATTCTTTTTCTCTTACTACTTTCAAAATACAATGTGTATTTTACACTTAGGGCTCACTTCATTTCATCTGAGCTGCATTCCAAGCACTTTATAGCCACATGCTACCAGGTCGAGTAGAACCACCTTGTGTAGTTCTTTTCTCCTGGTTTTGACTACAGCTACTATCTGAATTCTAGAGGACCTCCTCTCCTGAGTTCCAACCTTCATCCCTAAATCCCTCACTGATAATGTTTACTTGCACACTGCATGAGTATTTCAGGACTAACAGAACATGATAATAACCTAATAATTTATCTTCTCAAACCTCTGTAGTTGAAGAATATCCACTTGGGAGAAAGGCACCAAACAGTATCCATGAAATTTTCCAACTCAGAAAACATCTGTAGTTTTTTTCCACAACAAAGCCTAATGTTTCTACTCATATCTAAATTAGGAACATTAGCTTCTTTATATTTCCCCCCTTCAATAACCCAAGATAATTTTGTTCCAGGGCCTTTGCATAACTATTGCCTCTTCTTAGAAGGCTCAGGAGTCTTCAACGTACCTGACTTTTCACATTTTTTAGATTTCTCTCAAGATGATTTCTTTAAATCATATCAAATGTTTCACTTCCATTACATCTGGAATTATTAGCTGTTTTATTTTTAGTGTTGTCTCCTTACACAGAAATGTGAGGCTACTGTCTATCTTGACCATGGCTGAATTATCCAGCATGGCAGGTGATACAGCTAAAGCCAGCCTGTATTAAATGTGTTGCAAGAATGAGTGAGTTTACTTTGCTCTGTAAATTTGTTCAGCATCTTTGCCAGGCTTGCGATAATGCTCTAACTCTTCCCTTGACTCTTAAACTTGACTCATCTCTAACCATCTCTTGTACAGGCACCACTGTTGTCTTCCCCTCGCCCCTTAATTGTAGATGGACACAATACCTTTATTTTATTTATTTTTATATGGTGCTGAGGATCAAACTCAGTGCCTCACATATGCTAGGCAAGCGCTCTACCACTGAGCCACAACTCCAACCTCACCACTATTGTCTCTTAAAATGCAAATTTGGTCATGTTACAAATCCAGTATAACATCATTCAGTGGCAACATTGTGCTTACAAGAGAATGCTCAGAGTCCCTCAGCTTCCAAAATGTGATTCACCAGCTGTTCACTCTCTATGGATTCATTTCTCTGGGACCTTGAACTTGCCTAAATCCTCTTTTCTAAGTTAGCAGTTTAGCTCCTCATCCCATAAAATGAAATTGCAATAGTTGCCTTGAAAATGATCAAAAGGAATGGGGTGAAGAGATACAAACACCGTTTTATATTTGCTGATTATAACAAGGTGCAACCTCAAGTAATTACTGCCAAAGATTTGGCTTCTGGGAGAAAAATATGAAAAAGCCAGGTGTCCAGCCGCCTGACTCAGACTCAGTCAACATTTGCTAAAGCCACAAGTGTGCTCACACATGCCACTAAGAACACAAAGGACAGTGCTGCTTATTCCTTGGTTGCATTATTTAATTTTACCTTTATTTTTCATTTTGAGGCTTAAGGGCTTAGGAACATTTCCTTCCATCATTATTCTGGGTTCCTTTCCTTACACACAGTGTACCCCTGATCCCTACTCCCTGACCACACAGCTCTGGGATCTCCCAGGCAGGAGTTGCTATGTGCCCAGCTCTGGGCCTCTCTCCTGGAAGGACCTGACTGTTGGGTCTGCCCCAGTTGAGCTGCCCTAGCCAGGGTGTAAAGAATCATTCCAAGTTCCTGCCTGTAGCAGACTTCGGCAGACACCTGATAAGGCCAGATAAGGCTACCAAAGGAAAAAGTGGTCTAAGTCCTGGGAGGAAGAAAGAAAGGCACTCGCCTCCTCCAGGCCCCAGTGGAAGTAGGTGTTGGGAAGACCCATGGGTACAGGCTGCCCATTTCTGTCCTTCTTGGTGTCTGTAACCCCAAAGAACCGCATGTTTCTGGGACTCGGCTTTCTTCCAGCCATTTTCAAAGAGCTGTCATTCCTGTCCCAAAATGTGAGCATAAAAACATTGGGTCATTTGAACAACTGACACTTCCTCTGAGAATTGTCTTTACTATAGGCAAAAAGCCACTCTAGCATATGTGGTATATTTTCTTCATGACCACAGAGAACCAGTTTATTTCACTGTCAGTGCATTCCAAACTTTGTACCACACCTACAGAGAGCAGTTTGGCAAATCTATTGAAGTTACACATATCCTTTGACCCAGCCACTCCACTTCTAGGATTTCATCTTATAGAAACCCTTAAACATGTGCCAGGAAATGTACATATGAAATTACTAATTGCAGCACTCCTTACATCAAGAGACTGGAAACCCATAAATGATGTGAAGTATGGTGAAACATAAATTCAAAACCCATTGATAAAAACAAGTATTTACACTGTATAAAAAGCTGTCAATTGCAAAAATTACATTTAGGTACTTAAGATAATTCCTTGTACATACTTTAAGTAGCTTTAGAAACACACACAAGCATTTCAGAACACTGCTCGCATTTTGGTTTGGGTATCAACTGCCTGGGAACACTTGGGTCACCTTTTGAAAAAACTTGGAAATATCAAACTGTGAATTTGTTATCTATCCAAAAATACACTAAAATTTTAAATAAAGTAATTATCCTACACAGTATGCTATTTTTTTTTTCAAAAGAAAACCAAAAAGAAAAAGTGAATTCATTGTATTCTTTATTCCCAACCTCAACCAAAGTCTCTGGACTCCCCACAGCAGTCTTCATCTATAAGGACAATTTGTATGTCCAATCCAGGAACTGAGTATGTTACAGTCCTAAAACCTTGATAAAAGAGATTTTCAAATTATTTTCCAATCCTGGTGGCACTTTTCACTTTTATCCACCAGATGCTGAGAGCAGGGATAAGAGTTGGCTCAAAGCGAATGATTAATTTTTTTAGTCAATTTATTAATTTATATGACTAAAGACCAGGATCAATATTTAAAAACGGGACATTCCAGACAGACATCATGCACCATTTCTCAGTAGGTGCCCCAAGCCTTCCATAACCATGAGGCTCTTTTGAGTACAGGATTAAAAATGAATCCATGCAACTTGTTTGGGAATATTTTGGAGAACTAGTAACCCTACATTAAAAAAAAGCTGGAAATCCAGAAAACAGTCCATTCTTGGAACGAAAATAAATGATTCCTAGAATCTGACCAGGAGACAGCAGTCATTGCTGTCTTATTGCAGTGGGTGGCGCTTCAGTTTCCAAATCTAAAGGTTCTGAATTTGAATCTCAAAGTCAGCTTTTCACGTGCAGATAGTTATCCTTGAAAACGTTACACCAGCCGCCTTCTCCACCTACAACTGATATTGGTCGCGCCTGCGCCTGCTGGGGTGCAGCCCCAAGTGCAGCCAAGCACGAAATGTCCAGGCCCCAAACGTATAGGTGCCAGCACCTCTTCCCTTTCACGGGCGAACCGCTGGAACCTGGGTGGCCACCTCGGAGTCATACACCGGGATGCAGATGCAGAAATCACAGACTTTTTGTTGTTCATCTTCCAGTTTTTTATTTTATCACACACAGAAGAGGGAACATCTGTGTAAATCCGTTCTTTCTGCTTTCCCCCAGTTTCCACGCTGACACTGACATGGCTGGCCCCTTCTGGAGGAGTCCCACAGACTACACGAGCTACGCAGGAGGCCCGGGGAGGGAGCAGGAGATGCAGGTCTGTGCCGGGCTGAGGGTCTGGGTCTCAGGGATGCGCTGGCTTCGAGCTACCAGAGAGCTCTCATGACAAGATCTCTGCTCCTTGAGTCTCTATGAGGATTGACCTGACAAACAAGGGCGGCCAGTTGCGTTCTGTAGAAGCCAGAGCGTGGACTTCGGAGTTGGGGAAGATCCGAGGTGCAGAGTGGCTTCACCGCAAAGCACCAGTTAGCCAAAGGAGGGTCTGACCCCATGGACCCTGTAGAAAACAAGTCTACGCAGCAGAGGGACAGTGCAGCGCTGGAATGTCTGCCCTTATCTCAACTGCAAAGCCAGGCCTGAGCAAAAGCCTCAGGACCTTCAAAATCGTAAAAGGAAACGAGGAGGCCAACGCTATTTTCATAACGTCAAGACCATTTACTATGAAAAAGGCTGATGGGTGACAGTCCTGCGCTTCGTGTGGGTCACGGCAGCCACACTCTGTGATGCCAGTGGTCACCAGGTCCACAACCGGGACAGCTGCTGGAGACTGGAGAACATGTTCGTTTTATTAAGTCTCCACCTTGAAGCACTCATCTTTCCAGTATTCTGTGTGTATAAATGGTAAGTGCAGATAAAGCACCTCTTCTAGGTACCTAAATAAGACGCTTGACTTGGTGGCTTCTGAGCTGTGAATCCTCCGAGCTGTTTCATTGCACATCATCTATATTTGAAAGAACAAGTAACAGTCAAAACTATAACAGATGCAAACTTTGGTTATTGGCATTGTCTAGGGGGAGGGGAAAAGAGACTGTCACTTCAGGGAAAATAACTGGCAGTATTTTTTCTTTCCTTTATTTATTCTAATCAGTTACACATGACAGTAGAATGCACTTTGATACATCATACATAGTTGGAGTATAATTTCTCATCCTTCTGGTTGTACATGATGTAGAATAAAAAAATAGCATTCAAGTGAAATTCTTCATTTAGATAACTTTAAGCTTTTAACATCCAATCACTTTTCCTGATGAGACTGTATTAATGAACGTTCTTTTATACTTGTTTGATATTATATACTGAAATGTTTTGACACTTGGAAGAGCTAAATACCTCAGTGAATCAATATTACCAAGATGTCAGAAAATCACACATCAAAGTTAGTGATATCACTTTAGACTCTATGTCATTAACCCAACCCTAAAGAAATTACCACCTGTCAAATCAAAAATTCAAAGAATGTCCATAAGTACCTGGAAAATATGATTTAAAATGTGTTTAAATCATACAATATGAATTGTATATAATTAAAATGTGATTTTTCTTTGACCACAGAACTGTGCAATGCCACTTTTTTCCTATTTATAAAAACATATCTCAAAAATTTAAATGTGGAAACAGAAAAATATAGCTGTCTTCCAATAAACTAGTCAATAAAGAGTTAAAAGTTGTTCTTGTTATGTTTGCTTCAAAAATACAATATAGGTTGGGAGCTGGGGATGTGGCTCAAGCGGTAGCGCGCTCATCTGGCATGCATGCGGCCCAGGTTCGATTCTCAGCACCACATACCAACAAAGATGTTGTGTCCGCCAGAAAACAAAATAAGTATATAAATATTAAAAAATTCTCTCTCTCTAAGAAAAAAAAATACAATATAGGTTGATCATTATTATTTCAAACAAAACTAACAAACATTTTAAAAGTTTCAGTTTTTATTTTTAACATAGTAAGTATTGATAGAGATCATTTACAAAGACCTTTGGGCTCACAATATTTTTAATGTGTCAAAAAAATATTACTTATAGTTCCCTGATCAAGGTTCTGGGGTTGTTGAATACACAATCAGAATGACTTTCCTCCCCTCCTCCACCCCGGTTCTCTTTCTCTATTTTCTGCTATTATAATTTTTTTCTTAAGTAATGCCTTGTGAATATACATAATGGCAAACTTCACTATGGTATATTCATATATGCACATAGGAAATTTAGGTCAAATTCATTCCACTATTCTTCCTAATCCCTTCCCCCTCCCCCTGAATCCCCTTCATCTAGTCTACCAATCTTTCTCCTATTTTAATGGAATTTCACCCCCTCCACACCTTTTGTGGATCCCCTCCTCACGCCTTTATTTTGGACTAGCTTCCAAAATTGACTTTTGGGATCTGACTTATTTCACTTAGCATAATATTCTCCAGTTCCATTCATTTACTAGCAAATGCCATTATTTCATTCTTTATAGCTGAGTAACACTCCATTGTGCATATATACCACATTTTACTTATTCATTCATTTGTTGAAGGGCACCTAGGTTGGTTCTGAAGCTGGGCTATTGTAAATTGTGCTGCTAAAAACATTTATATGGATGCCTCCCTACAATATGCTGATTGTAGAGCTTTTGGATCCATTCTGAGGAGAGGTATAACTGGATCATATGGTGATTCCATTCCTAGTTTTTTGAGGAATCTCCATACTGCTTTCTGGAGTGGATGTACTAGTCTATAGTCCCACCAATAATGTATGAGAGTATCTGATCCCCCACATCCTGTTGTGTTCTTGATAACTGTCATCCTGACTGAAGTGAGATGAAATTTCAATGTAGTAGTTTTGATTTACATTTCCCTAATTGCTAGGTGTTGAATATTTTTTCATATATTTGTTGGCCATTTGTATTTCTTCTGGTTGTTTTTTTTTTTTTTGGTACCCAGAATTGAACTCAGGGGCACTTAACCACTAAGCCACATCCCCAGCCATATATATGTATATGTATATATATAAAAGAACATAATCCTGTTTTTTTTAATATTTATTTTTTTGTTTTAGGTGGACACAATATCTTTATTTATTTTTATGTGGTGCTGAGGATCGAACCCAGTGCCTTGTGCATGCCCGCTACCCCTTGAGCCACACCCCAGCCACCCCCAGTCCTATTTTGTATTTTATTCAGACAGGGTTTCACTGAGTTGCTTAGTGCCTCGATTTTGCTGAGGCCAGCTTTGAACTTGTGATCTTCCCACCTCAGCCTCCCTAGCTGCTGGGATTACAGGTATGTGCTTCCATGCCCAGCCGTATTTCTTGTTTTGATAATCAAAATAACTTTTACAAGTACAAGGGTCCTAACACCAGAAAGCCTGAGAAGTGTTACAGAATACTTCTACAACCTCTCTTGAATGTCTCTCTTCCTTCTCATTCCATCATCCATTCTACTCGTAATTTATTGAAGATATGGCCTATCTCAGGTCTATATGAAGTTTGAGGGTCCAGAGGGAATGGAGCCATCCCTTCACCTTAGGAAGTGACAGGATAAGCAAAGTTTCAGTTCCTGGTTCTTATAGCAAAATACATTCTCCTAAATATTTCATTTTGATAATGTAGAGAACTCTTCAGCTCATATAACTTTACTAGGGCTGCCATAACAACCTGGCAGAGTGGTTAAAACAACAAGGATTTTTCCGAATAAGCCTACACAGAGGCCTATATTCTGTATTCTACCTGACAAGAGATCTGGCCCGTATCACAGAGTAATTATTCTCTATTGCTGTCACAGGGTCATTTACCCTTTGCACCAAGGGAATCCCAGAGATCACTTTCAAAACAGACGTCCAGATGCTGCTAAATGTCACCCGTCAAAGAAATCTTATACCCAGTATAGGCAGACATGTCCAGCAAGAGGCTGGCCATGAGTTTGAAAGCCAAGACAGAAGCTTGACTTAGTTCCTTGAGTTCTCCTTGGGAGAGAGAGATGTTCTGTGAGGAAGGAGTGGGGCCATTGTGTAGACCCAAGAAGGTGACCATTGGCAGGCTAAGGAGATAGACCTTAAGAGAAACCAAACCTGTCCACACTTTGACCTTGGACTTCTAGCCTCCTGGACTTTTGAATAGAGCCTTCAGATATGGCCAAATCTCCACTTGCTTCCGTCCAGATTTCCAAAAGGAAGTTTTGCTTTCTCCATTCTGTCCTTTTTCTGTAGTCTTCTCTGATGCCCACTGCCCTGCACCACTGCCCAGCAGAATAACTCAATTTCTCCAAAGTGCTTACTTGTCTGGTATATAGTCTAGTGAATTAAACCAGGCCCAAGGATGGAAAATCAGAGTTCAACCTGGTTGACAGTGGATAATGAATAGAAAAGGAACCTGAGCTTAAGATTTTGTTGAATAAAAAAGAAAGTCACTACTGGTGGATGTTGACTTCCAAGATTACAAGACTAGTATTTTTACCCATCAACTTGCTACCTCTAAACTAAGCATATTTACTTCATTTTCAATTATGATTTTAAAAGGTAAGAATCAAGTTTTTAATTTTTGTTTCCAGTGCTCAGCTAGATTATATGGTGGATGCAAATAGCACAGTTTAAAGATGAGCTCTCTAAATTAACTTTACACCAACTTGCTCATTCTTTTTATACCTGGGTGGGAAAATCTGATACCCCAGAAAATCAGGTGAAAAGCAAAATTCTAGTTGAACCTTTAATGGTGATTCATTTTTGAAATGTTATTAACTTTGCATCAAATCAGGCTATTTTTTGTGAAAATGTCACTCCTCTGATCTGAACCAGGTTCTGGTAAATGAGAACAGACTGGGAGCTTGATGAATATGGTACGTGTGGCCATTTGGGGCTCCTCCCTCCAAATTCCACAAATAGGGTTACAATGACCAAAGCAATAGATTATCTTTCCATTTAAAGCTGATTCCGTTCCCTTACTGCAGACTCCAGACTCTGCCCCGTGGGCTTCTCTTTATCAAATGCCCCTTTCCTGAGTTTTCATTCTCTACTGATGTTTTCCCGTTTGTAATACACTCACATTTCTCGCCAGGCCCCGCCCCCCAAGCCCTAGGCCCTGTCCCTGTGTGGGTCCTGAGTCCTATGGCAGTTAAGGGCTCTCTGTTCTCATTCATAGTCAAGAGTTGCTTGTAACATACTCACATTTCTCCCCACTAGGCCTCTTATCAGCTGTATGGTTCTTGCTTAAATCACTAAACCTCCCTGAACCTCATTTTCCTTTACTGTAAAATGGGGCTATTTTATTAGATCTCATAAACTGCTTGATAATTTAAGATTTAATAGAGTATTTATAACAGTGTTTGGGACATAGTTCATATCATGTAAACATTATCCAAGTCTTTCATGTTTAATCTCATCTAATATCTCTGCAATAGTTGACACTGCTGACAATACCTTCTTAAATGAAACTCTCCTCCCTTAATAATGACCTATCTTTGTTTTCCTCATTTGCTTGCTGCTTATTCTTTTTTAAAAAATCAAAATGTAAAATGTCATCATTGTCTTTATTTTTTGGACACACGTTTATTAAACCAGTTTTACATATGCAACTGTAAAATCTAAAGAAACAGAATAAATTTTTTTTAAAATATTTATTTCTTAGGTGTAGATGGACTCAATACAATGCCTTTATTTTTATGTGGTGCTAAGGATCGAACCCGGGTCCCGCCGGTGCTAGGCAAGCACTCTACCACTGAGCCACAATCCCAGCCCCTAAATTTTTAATAAATTTCTCATCAATGTAGTTCACTTTCAAAGAAATGTTTAATTGACAGAGTAGAACAATGTGTTTCCACATGCTGATTGATCAGTGCAACACTGACAATTACAGTTAACATAGTCAAGAAGCTGAAAATTGAGATTTATGGAAGACAAACTTAATTCCATCTGTTTAAAAAAAGGGGGGGTAATTTAAACTTGTAAATCACACACTTTTCATGCAAAAACAACTACTTTTAATCCCTATTTTCATCTTAAATGACCATTGAAGAATTAAACAATTTTGGGAAAAATTCAGTAAAAATTAAAAAACTAGTAGTATGCATTTAAAAACTGCTAATAGGATAAATAAAACCAAATATTAACTATTTTTCACTATACCATGAATATTGGCACTGTTTATTTCATATTCATGTCAGTTTCAAAGCTTAAAAATCCTAATAAAATTAAATGGTTTGATCAGTCCAGTTTTCTTCAACAAAGAAATCCCTTGCTTCTAGATTATAGATTTTTAAAACCGAATTATTGCCTTTGAATTTTCATACAAACGAAATACAAATGTATTTCTTTTATGTTGGTGGTATTATAAAAGGCAAGAAATTCTGTTAATGTTGTCCTTAAAAGTACAGAATTAAAATCATAATAGAATCCATCTAGTGCACCCATAAGTGTGTGTTTTGATTTCACATCCTTTTCTCATAAAAACTGAGAATTCATAATACACATCATGTGGATATTTTGGGGTTAGAAAACCCATGGCTTTGGGCATTTTAAATAATAATTCCTGAGTTTCTTCACTCAGGAATTGCATACATTTTTACCTTCCCTCAAAATAAAACACTGATGATACCCTGGCAGAAAAACTTACTAAATTATCTTTAAAAGTAAAAAGGCAACATTATTTTCAATTGTCTGAATAGAATTATTATAAATGTTTCAACTTTCACAACCCAGGCTTTTTTCTACCTAGTTTCAGACACCTCATGGTTCTCACTCCTTTTTTCACCCCAGGCTCAACAGCACCAATTGCAACATAAATGATAGAATTTGAGGTCATCCACCTGAAAAGTGAGAAAGGAAAAAAAAAAAAAAAGGAAATATGTTTCCTGTTTCTGGGCCACAGTGAGGTTAGTCATTTGTCCATTAGCAACACTTCTTCCCATCTCCTGCTTGTACACTTTTTCTGTTCTTTCTGCAACATTCCTTCAGGTATAGAAAGTCTTCACTGCAATGCCCCAACTTGTCAAACAGCTTTTTCCAACCCTTTGCCCAAAGATTTTACTGAAGGCTCATATTATTAAATAAGATTTTCTGAAAGCACTTCTGGAATTCCAACTTGTGAGCCAAAACTGGTTGCTTCCACAATCACCAGGCAGTGCTTCTATAGGGGACGTATAAAGAAAAACATGTCCTTGGACCCAGCCATTTCCAACATCTTAGCTCCCAAACACAGACTGTCATGTAGTTAGTGTCTTTCTTGTACTTATTCCGAAATGATTCTCTTGGGTCCCTCTCCTCCAATAATGAAAATTTAAATCTGGATATTTCTGTTTAATTTAGGGATACCACTAAGAAAATTAGTCTCCTCTACAGGCCACACTGAGATGATTAAGGATCAGTTCCTACAGCAACCCAGTTAAGATGTGTCCTGTTACCACTGAGTTCCATGGCTATTTGTCCTTATTCTCTATTCCTAGCTCCACACTTACAGAAAACAAACAACAACAACAAAAACACTTCTTAAAGATGTTTAACCTCAGGGATAGCTGAGCTAGTTCCATACTTGAAATTCCAGGAAAGGTTTTCATTTCCTATAAAGCCCACCAATTGGGATCTTATTCTAATATTTCTGGGACTTATTTCCTGTCTCCTATGCAGTCTCACATTCAGTTAACTCCTAGTTTATATTCATTTACCGTACCTTCTCTTCCAGTCTTTTCTGACCTATGTTCCCAGACTGCCCTATGCAACTTCTACCTCACACTATTTTTTTCTAATTTTTATCTGTTCGTTTCAGTTAAGGTGACAGTAGTATGTATTTTGACATTTCATATCTACACGGAGTATAAATTTCCATTTTTGCCTCATATTGTTTTTGACACCTAAGGTCTCTATACTAGGTTGCGAGTCTTAAAGAAATGGAACTGAGTCTTACTTGCTTTTAAACTCCTAATATCCAACATAGTATCAGGTGCTTAATAAGTGGTAAATGAATAAAACAAATAAAATGAGTGCTGCTTCAGCCAACGTCTCTTTAAAGAAAAGGTTGAAGAGTTCAACAATTATTCAGACCACCTTATGTGCAATGCAGGCTCAGAATCCCGTTTAATTTTATTCCAGGTCTTCTCTACAATACATTCCACTATTGAATTAACCATAAGTAATAATGATCCCAAGCACAGGACCTACCATCAGTTTCAATTTCAGCTTCACCAGTAACCAAATATGTGAACTTGGGAAGTTAATCTCTCTGGGCACCATCTTCCTTCTAAGAATGTAATACACATTTCTTTCAATTTATTATGACCGAATGATAATGTATGAAAATAGTACTTGGTACCACAACATACACTCTAAAAAAAACAAAAAAAAAAACTTACTAAACAACATCACTAAAATATTGAGATGACCCTAGGTGGAATATTTTCGCCTTACTTGTAAGTTTCCATTTAAAACAAATGAAAATAAGAACGCTGCAAATATCCCCAAAGCCAAAGGCGAATGTTTCCTCTAATACGCAGATGCTAACTCGTGTGGTGGTGGTGGGGAGACACTAGAGAAGACTAGGGTTACCTTAGATTAGGTAGAGGGAAGTGAAGGGAGGTCAGGGCAGGGGATGTGGGGGATAGGAAGGACAACAGAATGCAACAGACATTATTACTGTATGTTTATACGTGACTGCGTGACCAAAATGATAAGGGAGGGAGGGAAAGGGAAGGAGGCAGGAAGGAAGCAAGGAAGCTGCGGTCCTCTGCAGAAGACTGCGGGAGCCAGGACGAGATGGATCCTGCGCGTGCAGGGGTTGCTGTCTCGCCCCCGACCCCAGGACCAGCTTCAACCCAGTCTCCCACAGTCCTGGCACTCAGCCTTGCCCTCCGAGGTCTCAGGGCTGTGCACAGCTTCCACCACGGGACACCGGGCCAGGAGCACGCACTACGGAAAGCCGCAGGAGGTCTCGGCTCTGCTCCGGCCGGCCGAGAAGCCCCGCCAGAAGGGCCCGGACCTCCGCAGCCCTCCGCACCGCTCCCGCAGGAGCGCCGAGTGTAACCTTGGCCGCCGTCAGGGATCGAGAGCGCCTGCGCGCCTCGGAATCTGGTCCCGTCCACACCTTGGCTTGCGTCTCCACGGCTGCAGCATCCAGCGGGCTCGGGTCCAGGCCTAAACACCCTCACGCTCCGCGCCGCCCCCTCAGGAAGCTCACCCATCGCAGCCGCAAGCCGCGCACGCGCGCCGGGCCCCACGTAGGTCCCGCCCCCGACGCCCGCCTCCATTGGCCGAGAGGCCCGGCGGCCCTTCTTGGAGCGGGCGTCACGTGACTGAGGACGGGGCTGAGGCGGCTGCTTCCCAGCTGGGCCCGGAGGGCTCCGCGCTCAGCCGGCCGGGTCGGCCCCGAGACCCCGCGGACTTCCGGCCCCAGCCGAGCGGGGCGGCGGGAGTGGCTCTGGCTGTTGTCGGCTTTCCAGGCCCGCTCGCCTTCCTTCCTGAAGCCGGGTAGTCGCTCCCCGATGCCGAGGCTGCGGTCGCCGCGAACCGGATGCGAGCCTCTGAGACGCACCGGAAGTGTCCTCTGAGGCCGAGGGGCGGCGCGGGCGGGTGAGCTACGGACCCGGGTGGGCCGGGCGGCGTGCGGGTCTGTGCGGGGCGGCGCTGGTGAGGCAAGGCGAGCCGGGCCCGCGGCGTGTGGGGTGGCGCAGTGCGGGGAAGGCCGGACCCGGCCGGCGGCGTGCGGGGCCGATCGGGAGCGGACAGCTTCTGCGCCTAGCGGGTCCTGCGCCCGCACTCACCGGGGACCGTGGAAGGCCTCAGCTGGTTGAAAGCGCAGCCCGTCGGCACGGTCGACGCGGGTGAGGGCGGGAGACGCTGCTGCCGGCGTACGCGGCTTTTGCGGACGTGGACGGCCCCTGCCTCCTGTGCGGCGGCGCCCCGCGCTGGGCCGAGTCCGGGTGGTTCGTCCTGACCGTTGCCTGGTGGACACCGGCATCACAGGTAGCTGTGTTACCTACACTGGTCACGGCGCGTCGCCGTCTGTAGGATCAGAAGAAGGGGTCCTTGACCTGGAGGTTGACAGAATGACGACCAGAGCAGTTGGCAGAAGGAGAGGGATTCAAAGCGGAAAAGCAAGGCCTCGGGCTTTGTTAGGAAGTCGAATGCCGAGCGAGTCTTGACATTTTGTATGGAGCAGGTCAGGAAGGAACTTTCTAGCAGGTTTGCTTACAGGAAAACCATGTAGGCAGTGGTGGAAAGAGGTGTAAGGTACGCTGCAAGGATGCTCACCAGACTGGAGAGTAAATGCGACCAGTATTTATTAATTTGTTGTTGTTGTTGTTGTTGTTGTTCTTTTTTCCAGCGCTTAAGATGAAACCAAGGGCCTGCACGTGCTAGGCAAGTACTCCACCACGGAGCTACACCTCAAGTCCTCTTATTATTTAATTTTGAGACGAGGTCTGGCTAAGTTGACCTGGCTGCCCTGAACTTGTGATCCTTCTGCCTTAGCTTGCCCGGTAGCTGGAATCAAAGGTGTGTGCCATGGCGCCTAGTTTGGGACCAATATTTAAATAGCACTAGAAAAATTATAAGTCTCACGAAGTTATCTTGAACATTATTTTTTCTTTTAGGAGAGGGAGGACTTGAGTATTGTGAATAGTTCTGGTCTAGAGACCTTTTAGAGCCAAAAGGAATACAGTCTTGAATCTTTCTTATGGTAAGTGGCATACCAGACTTTATGTATATTTTCTTCTTCTTCTTATTTTGGTGGGGGCGGGTTGAACCAGGGGTGCTTAACCACAGCCCTTTTTTTGTTTTATATTTTGAGACAGGGTCTTGCTAAGTTGCTGAGGCTGTTTGATTTTGTGATCAGACTCCCAAATTAAGCTACCAGGATTATAAGCCTGAGCCACCGGCCTGGGGTTTGTTTTGTTTTGTTTTGTTTTTGTAGTACTGGCCTTTTATTTTGAGACAGGTCCTGCCCAGATTGGCTCAAACTTATGATTCTCCTACTTCAGCCTCCTGAGTTGTTGAGCTTAGATGTGGGCCTCACCTGCCCTAAGCCCTGCGTTCATATATAACTCTGGATTTGAGGGTAGAACAGAAAAGAATGGGAGAAAACCAGTGGAGAAAGAATGTTCCTAGCCCTTAACACAGTAAAGCTGTAAGACTGAGCAGTGTGCCCTATCAATTCAAGAATGTGTTCTAATTCTTTCTGTCTTGCCAGCATTTTCATGATAAACTTACATTATTGCTTCTTGACTAATATGCCACACAAAGAACGTAATATGCCCAGTGCTTAGGCAGGCTCTGGTGTCAGAAGATATATACTTAACCCCTAACTAGCTTTTTGGGGTGATTAGCTAACTGCCCCGAGCATCAGATTTTCTATTGAAGATACAAACATTGGTATTAATATCTCTTTTATAGGGTTCTTGGGAAGAATAAGTGAGGTAATCCCCTGTAATCAATGCAAAATAAATGAGCTTATTCCTAACCAAGGGCCTATAATGTAAGCATTATTTATTTTTTAGGTAATGCTTTAATTAATGACTTTAATTGTCTCATACATACTTTCACTATAAAGATAACCTTGAACTCTTAAGCTTTGTAATTCAGCCTGTCTGCTTGGGAGGCTTTTGTTGCCTGTCTGATGATTTTGTACACTTTGACCCTGCACATGAGAATACCAGTCTCTTCCTAGGATGGAGAAAGAGAAACGTTGTAGAGGGAGGAGGGTATTTGGGTTTGCCTGATGGACCAGTTGGGTCTACTGGCATAGCCTGTTGTATTGCTACTGGAGATGAAAGGATGATAGCCCTTTTCTGTTCTGATATTTGTTTCTTCATATTTTTTATTTATTTAGCAAATGTATTTTAGATGGTAAGGAAATTGCAGTGAAAAAAAGACTAGATCCTACCCTTAATAGATGTTACATTCTTTTTTTAAAAAAATCCGTTGGTGCATTTATTTATTTATTTATTTATTAATATTTATTTTTTAGTTCTCGGCGGACACACATCTTTGTTTGTATGTGGTGCTGAGGATGGAACCCGGGCCGCACGCATGCCAGGCTAGCGCGCTACTGCTTGAGCCACATCCCCAGCCCCTAGATGTTACATTCTAATAAGAGAATCAAATAAATGAACAAATATAAAATGTGTATTACAAAGTTGAATTGAGAAAAGTGCATGAAGAAAAATAAAATAGGACAAATAACTTGAGCTATTTTTAGATAAAGGTAGTCAAGATGTGCTGCTTTTTGAGGAAGTAATTTTCAGGCAGAAACTTGAATCAAAGGAACAAACAACTTGTAGCAATTAAGCAGAAGGAAAAAGTGATATCTCTGAGGTATCTTGTGAGACTGAAGGGAGGCAGAGATGACACATTTTGTAGGGCAATAAAAACTTTGGCTTCTGACTTTGTCTGCATTTTCTGAATGTGATAGGAAACAGCATTTAAACTAGGAAAATGTCATGGTCTGCTTTGAGTTTGAAAACCCATCTACATTGTATAGGTGCTTATATTTCAAACTTAATACATGAATGGGAAATTAATATCTTTATTTTTTCAAGTTTTTCTTCTTGGTGCCCCATACTTTCTTGGTTATTTATGTCAAATATGATACTTTAGATTTATTACTTTAGGGAATAATCTGATTAATTTGCCAGCCTATGATCAAACTCAGAATCCTTTATATTGAACTCTCCTTTTGAACTTTACCACATTTCAAAAGACAAAATACCATAAACCCATCATTTTGTACCACCTATTTGTCTGCATGCCTGCATATCTATTTAGTTATGATTCTGAATTGAAATTCTTCCCTTCTAACATTTCTGCATATATTTTCCCCTAATATTGCCATGTCTTTCTATTAATCATTAACTGGCTGAGTCTTTTTATTTAGTTTATTATCTTAGTGGGTTTTGAGGCAGACTTGATACAAGAGTCAGGTACAAAGGATGAGCTCAATAAATGTTAGTGGTTAGCGCATGCCTATGATCCCACCAATATGGGAGGCTAAGGTAGAAGGATTGCAAGTTCAAAGCCAACCTCAGCAACTTAGTGAGACCCTACCTCAAAATTAAAAAAAAAAAAGAGGACTGGGGATGTTACTCAGTGATTAATTGCCCCTTATCTTGGTTCTCATTGCAACGCCTTGAAGCATGTGTATTACCTATTTTATCAAAGAAGTTGGGAAATTTAAGTAACTTACCCAGGTTCTTCCATCCACAAAGGAGCACAGTGGGAATTTGAACCAAAATGTGATTTCAGAGATTAACCTTTTAATATTGAAATAATTTCAGGTTTTTTTTTATAGTTGTAGTTGGACATAATACCTTTGTTTAATTTATTTATTTTTATGTGGTACTAAGGATGGAACCCAGGACCCCACATGTGAGCCCCACACGTGATCGTTCTACCACTGAGCCACAACCCTGACCCCCTAATTTCAGATTTTTTTTTAAATTGCAAAATAATACAAAGAATGCCTGTATAACCTTCACGTGTGTTCTCTAAATGTTAACATTGTATCACATTTTGCTTTATGATTTTATATGTCTGTATATACACACAGATATGTACTTTTTTTTTTTTTTTTTTTAAGAATTTGAAAGTGATCTGAGGACCTAATGTCTCTTACACTGTGAAAGAAGTAGGTCCTGAAGTCCTAACTTCTCTCCTATGTGTACATGCACAGTGCTACTAGCTACCTGCCATTCTTGGGAGAATTGAGCAAATAGTTATTCAAATATATTTTCTGTAGTACTTCATTCTCTCCTGGAACCCTAATTGAGGAAACCTACCTAAATACTCAATTGCTTATCGCATTTCAAAAGACAAAATACCAAAAATATTTCCTTCAATTAACAATATAATATTAAAATCAAGAAATAAACATTCATATAGTACTATTATCTAATCTCCAGACAGTATTCAAATTTAGCCAGTTGTTCCAATAATGTCCTTCTTAGCAAAGGAGGGGTGTCTGTGGTCCAAGATCCAATCTGGCATTATTCGTTTTGTTTAATTATGATGTCTCTTTTATTGTATGACATATTCTCAGACTTTGATAACCATGGCATTTGCTGATAGAGTATCCCTTAGTCTGGGAGTGTCTCCGGCTTCCTTGGGTAGATTCAGGTTCCTGTTTGGGGCATGGTGCCACAAAGGTTCTGTGTTCTTCTCTGCACAATGTTAGAAGGCACCTGGAGTTGCTTTATCTCGTTACTGATGAGGTTGACCTTGATATTTTGGATAAGGTGAAATCTTTCCAGTTTCTATACTGTGAAGTTATTCTTTATGGTCTTTGTGACTAGGAAATGTCAAGAGTGTTATATCTTGATCATCATAGTCACTTGATCATGTAGTCACTTTTCACTAACTAGACTATTGTCTGAGACAGTACTCTTCTTTTG
Organism: Ictidomys tridecemlineatus; assembly: GCF_052094955.1. NCBI lineage: Eukaryota > Metazoa > Chordata > Mammalia > Rodentia > Sciuridae > Ictidomys > Ictidomys tridecemlineatus. The sequence continues at coordinate 155,691,166 of NC_135484.1, read as the reverse complement.
ATTAGACATGGTGATTTTTAAAAAATTCCACCATTTCTTTTACATGTAATTGCTGGCTTTTCTATGTAAGAGACCATCTTTCCACTTATTTATTCCTCTGTGAGTACAGATGCCTGGATTCTTGTGTTACTTCACTGCTGTCATGACTTGTTTTGTTCTACTGTGTCTTTTAGATTTGCATGGTGGCAGCTCCTTCATCTCAGTTCCTGGGTTGTTGTGGTACATCATTGCTTTTTGAGTACTTCCTTACTTTCTGGCCCAACAGGCTATTCCAACCTCATCTTATAGCTTCCAACCCTATAATCAGCCATTTTCCAAGGAATCCTCTGTTTCCTTTCCATGGAGAAACCAAAATCTTGGTCTTGGTGTATTCATTGCCACTAGGATTTTATTTCTGTGACTTTTTAGCAGACATTACTAGGAAAAAAACCACAGCCATTTCACACATACAGTACCTTCCTGTCTTCTCTCTGTGTACTTGAAGTTCTGAACTCGTTCTGATACCTATCTCTGATTCCAGTTAAACAGTAGAATTCATCCTAACGTTTTCTGTATCTGTAATTTCCCTGACAGTGGGGAATCTGGGTGGCATTTTTACCCTGTAGCACATCCACATTTACTTATTTGTTTAATCCCAGGATGAATGTTTAACTAGTATATCCTACCACCATGAGGAAAGAAAACAAAAATACCAATTAGTTTGGTAATTTTTTAATGAATCTATTTATTCTAATTAGTTATACATCACAGCAGAATGCATTTTGATTCATAGTACACAAATGAAACACCATTTTTCACTTCTCTGGTTGTACACAAAGTAGAGTTGCACCATTCGTATAATCATATATGTACCTAGAGTAATGATGTTGGCCTCATTCCACCTTCTTTCCTACCATCTCCCCTCCCCTTCTGTCCCTCCCCCCAGCCCTTTTTTATATTTTATTTAGAGACAGAGTCTCTCTGAGTTGCGGAAACTGGCTTTGAAATCAGGCTAGCTTTGAACACGAAATCCTCCTGTCTCAGCCTCCCGGGCTGAAGGATTACAGACGTTTGTGTTGCGCTGGGCTCTCTGTAGTTGCTTGTGGCTATTTATCTTTAGTTTGAATTTATATAATCCCAGCACTGCTTTACTGTGTTTAAGCCTTGTTCTACCCTTTTCTTGATGGTTGTTATTCATTTGAAATACAAACACATTTGGTTTTTAATTGTTTATCTTTTCTTAATTTCTTTTTGGCCATATAGACATTCATATAGTTTTAAATTTCTTCTTTCTTACATAAAAGATGGCATTTTTTTGCACTTTTCTTTTTAAAATATGGTAGAAGTCACTCTACTTTGTTCATAAAGATTTCACTCAATTCTTTCTTATATCTGCATAGTACTTTGTTATGTTTGGTTATACTAATCAATGAATATGGAGAGTCCCCTCCAAAATGCATGTAGCACAGGGTCTCCCTCTGCTGAAGCCCCATCCTGGAGTGGTGCATTGGTGAACCCTGCCTGGAGTGAACCTGTGTTGCCATGTTGTCATCACACAGACTGCATAGTTTACGTTAAGGTTCGCTTTCATGTTGTATGCTTTGGGATTTTGACAGATGTATATAGGTCTTTGTCTTCCCTTTGTTCTAAATGGCTGTGCTCTACCTATTTATCCCTCCCTTCTCACCAGGTAACCATTGAACTTTTTTACTGATTCCTTACTTTCACCTTTCTAGAATGTCGTATAGTTGGAATCACATAGCATGTAGTTTTTTTAGATAACTTCTTTAATTTAGGAATATTCCTCCATGTCTTTCTGTGGTTTAACCTCTTCTTTTTAGTACTATAATAATCTGTTATTTAGATGTACCACTCTTTATTTATTCATTCACTTACTGAAAAATATCTTGGTTACGTTCATGTTTTAACAATTATGAATAAAACTGCTATAAACATTTGTATGCAGCTTTTTGTGTGGACAGTGCTTTTCAGCTCACTCAGGTAAAAATCGGGGTTTGTGATTATTGGGCTAGTGTATGTTCCTCCCACAGTCTCACCAGCATTTGATTTTCAGCCATGCTAATGGATGTGTAGTAGTACCTCGTTGCTGCTTTAATTTGTAGCTCCCTGATAATATAGGGTGTTGAGCATCTGTTCATATGCTTACAAGTGGTGACTTGTGTGTCTTCTTTAAAAAAATGTCTTTTATGTCTTCTCTATTTTTTTCTTGTAGGGTTTTTTTTGTTTTGGGGTTTTTTTTTTTTTTTGGTTTGTTTTCTTGCGGTACTGGGTGCTGAACTCAGGGCCTTATGCCTATTAGGCAAGCACTCTACCACGGAGCTATATCCCTAGCCCATTTTATTTTGAGACTGGGTCTCACTAGTTGACCAGGCTGACCTTGAACTTGTGATCCTGCTGTGTCAGCCTTCCCAGTAGCTAGGATTACAGGCTCTGTACCAGTGCAGCACCTGGCTTCTTATTGAATTATACAAATGTGTGTGTGTGTGTGTGTGTGTGTGTGTGTGTGTGTATGTGTATGTGTGTATAAAATTGGTTCTTATCAGATTTGTCGTCTTCAGGTGTTTCCTTCAAGTGTGGTTTGTCTTCTCATTTTCTTGACAGTGTCTTTTGCAGAATGGAGGGGTTTTCATTTTAATGAAATTCATCTTATCAGTTTGCTTCCATGGATTGTGCCTTTGGTATTATCCTTATCCATAGTTATCTAGTGATTCTTTTATGTTATCTTAGAAATTTTATAATTCTGTGTTTTACCTTTAGATTTAAGTCAATTTTTAAAAACTAATTTATTTAACAGTTAAAATTTGTGTGTGTTTATTAATGTACAAGATGATGTTTGAGATGTATATACATACACACATACATCAGGGAATGGCTAAGTCGGTGTTTAATTAATGTATTATGCACATATTTTCTTGTGGCAAGCATCCACTCAGAAATTTTTAAATATCACTTTATTGACTATTAATAACTATAGTCACCAGGACATAGTAATAGATCTCTTAAACTTAATTCCTAAGTGAAATTCTGTATCTTCAACTAACATCAACCCAACTTCTTCTACTGAGCCACTAGTAAACACCCACTTTGCTTTCTGAAGTAAAATGAATTTAGTTTTAGCTTTTTTACACTCTGTAGTAGCAACATTGGGTGGAATCTTTCCTTCTGTGTCTGCCTTAACTCAGTTAACATTTTCCTCCAGATTCATCTGTGTGGTTTCAAATCAAAGCATTTCTTTTTCTGTAAAGCTGAATAATATTTCACTATTTGTAGGTAAGACATTTTATGTATCCATCTATTCATTGTATGATCCATTTTAAGTTAATTTCTATAAAAGATGTAAATTTTGTGTCCAGGTTAATATTTTGCATGTCCAGTCATTCCAATGCCATTTTTGAAAAGTTGTCTTTTCTCTATTATATTTCCTTTTCTCCTTTATTAAAGATTGGCTAATTATAGTAAATGTGTATCTCTTTAGCTTCTCTGTTCTGTTCCGTTGATCTATTTGTCTGTCACTGGTACCCTGTCTTGATTACTGTAGCTTTATATTAAGTCTTTTTTTTTTTTTTTAGTTTTTTAAAAATTTGTTCTAATTAGTTATACATGACAGTACAATACATTTAAGCACTTTGATATATCATACATAAATGGAGCATATTTCTCATTCTTCTGATTATACATGTTGTAGAATGACACTTGTCGTATAGTCATATGTAATAATATCTGTTTCATTCTACTAGCCTTCCCACCCCTGTACCCCCTCCTCTCACTCCCCTTTATCTAATCTAAAGTAACTCTGTTCTTACCTAGCTCACCCTCCCCTTATTGTGAATTAGCATCCACATATCAGAGAAAACATTCAGCCTTTGTTTTTGAGGGGATTGGCTTTTTTAATTATCATGATATTCTCCAGTTCCATCCATTTACCAGCAAATGCCATAATTTCAATCTTCTTTGAGTAATATTTCATTGTGTATATGTTCCACACTTTCTTTATCCATTCATCTGTTGAAGGGCACTTAGGTTGGTTCCATAGTTTAGCTATTGTGACTTGAGCTGCTATAAACATTGATGTGGCTGCGTCACTGTAGTATGCTGATTTTAAGTCCTTTGGGTATAAACTGAGGAGTGGGATAGCTGGGTCAAATGATGGTTCCATTCCAAGTTTTCTAAGGAATCTCCACACTCCTTTCCATGGTGGTTGCACCAATTTGCAGTCCAACCAACAACATGTGAGTGTACCTTGCCACATTTATTGTTGTTTGTATTCTTGATAATTGCCATTCTGACTGGGGTGAGATAGTTTTGATTTGCATTTCTCTAATTGCTAAAGATTTTGAACATTTTTTTCATATATTTGTTTATTGATTGCATTTCTTCTTTTGTAAAGTGTCTGTTCAGTTCCTTAGCCCATTTATTGATTGGGTTATTTGATTTTTTTGGTGTTAAGTTTTTGAGTTCTTTGTGTATCCTGGAGATTAATGCTGTATCTGAGGTACATGTGGTAAAGATTGTCTCCCATTCTGTAGGCTTTCTCTTCACGTTATTGTTTCTTTTGCTGAGAAGCAGCTTTTTAATTTGAATCCATCTCATTTATTTCATTCTTGATTTTACTTCTTGTGCTTTAGGAGTCTTATTAAGAAAGTCAGATCCTGGGGCTGGGGTAGTGGCTCAGTGGTAGAGTGCTTGCATGAGACACTGGATTCAATCCTCCGTACCACATAAATATAAAATAAAGATATTGTGCCTATCTAAAACTAAAAAATAAATATTAAAAGAAAGAAAGTCAGGTCCTCCTAAGCTGACATTATGAAGATTTAGGCCTACTTTTTCTTCTTTTAGGCACAGTGTCTCTGGTCTATTTCCTAGGTCCTTGATCCACTTTGAGTTGAATTTTGTGCATGGTGAGAGAGAAGGGTTTAATTTCATTTTGTTGCATGTGGATTTCCAATTTTCCCAGCACCATTTATTGAATAGGCCAGCTTTTCTCCAGTGAATGTTTTTGACACCTTTGTCTAGTATAAGATAACTGTATTTATGTGGGTTTGTCTCTGTGTCCTCTATTCTCTACTACTGATCTATATTTCTGTTTTGGTGCCAATACCATGTTTTTGTTTTTGTGGGTTTTTTTTTGTTTGTTTGTTTGTTTGTTTGTTTTTCTTAAGTGGTGCTGGGTATTGAACAGTTTGGGGCCTTGCAATCCAGGCAAGTGCTCTATCGCTGTGATATATCCTCAGTCCTTTTTTTCCCTTTATCCCCTTTTCTTTTCTTTGCTAAAACTGATCTTGGACTTATTGAACCTTTGGCCTCAGCCTCCCCCCCCAGGGAGCTGAGATTACAGGCATGTGTCACTGCACCCAGCCCTTGGCTTGGCTCTGGATGTTAATGGAGATGATGCCAGATTTTTTTCACTTAAGCTACTGGGCTTAGATTAATCAATTTATATTTTTTCATGTTAGAAACCAGTGTTCATTAATTCCTACTCAGGGTGTTTTCAGCAAGAATGAATGTTGTTTCTGTTGTGAATAATTGTGCAGCATCTGTGGAGATAATTGTATGGTTTTTCTCCATAGATCTATTAATATGAAGTATTATGTTAATAGGCTGCCAAATGTTGAAGGATTTCCTGATACTGACCCAATCTTGCATTCCTTAAATAAATCCTACTTGTTCATGGGGTATTATTTTATTAATGTGACGTTGATCTTTGTTAGTATTTCTCATTAATAGTGATGTTGGGCTATAAATATTTTTGTGCTCTCTTCATTGGATTTAGTTGTCAGTGTTATTTTTATTTCACATACAAAATGTTATGATTTTTTTATTCATTTTCAGTCTTCCAAAAACATTTTTGAATCAGTGGGCTTATTTGGTGTTTTTAGATTTGTTAAATTTCCCTTGTGAAATAATCTGTTACGATTAGTCTGTGCAAGTCGGTATTTTAAAGCTTTCTATATCTAGTAGGGTTGATTTTTGATAAATTATGTTTCTTGAGAAAGCAGTATATTTCATAAGTAATCATGTTTATTTAGGCAGAGATCTGGAACACTGTCTGCCTGTTTCTGTTTCAGTGGTTATTCTTGCTTATCCTTTTTGTTTTGTAAATGTGCTTTCCCTCTTTTTTTCTTAACTTACCTAATGGTTTATCTGTTTCTTTTAAGATTTTCAAAATAAGCAGGATTTTTATTTATAATTAGTTTTGCTTTTCTTTTCTCTAGTTTTATTTTTGTCCTTCTTTTTTTTTTTAAGAGTTATATGGGATGGTTTAGGAGTATGGTTATTCTCTACACAGTTGAGTTTGAGGGATTACATACAAAAAATTTATCTCCTCCCCCCCATTGTTAGATCCTTTGAGAATAAATGAGCTAATGATGAATCCTCCCACTTACAGCTTTTTGTTCTTTTCATGTCCTTGTGTTTTACAGAATGCTATCTGCCTTGAGAAATCAAATTCTCAGGACCAGGAAGTAAATGCAGCTTTTCTTCCTCTAGATTCTAGGTAAGCTAAAGTTTCTTCAGTCTTTTGAAATGTACCTTCTCTCTCCCAGGCCTATGCCTGTAACATTTTGGTCCTTTCTCCTTATCAGGTAAGGAGTGAGTCAAATTTCAATGAGAATCATTCATGCACAGCACATTGTTAAGCACTAACTTTATGCCTAGCACTTTATACTGGAGAAAGAGCACCAAACAAAATAAGCGCCCTTTCCAAATTTTAACAGACAGTAAACTAATAAGGGAATTATATTGTTGAGAGCCACAGCCGAAGGGGCCCCAGCAAACTTCCAGAACCCAGAAAATTTCCAGCTGTCAGCTGATGATTGGCTCACAGTGGCCCCAGCAAACTTCTAGCTGCCAACTGATTGGCTCCTCTGTGGTGATGCTCATTGGGCTGTTTCCCCGCCCTTTCAGACCACTGGAGCTGCTCACTGGGGGGCTTTTTTGGCTCCACCCACACAACCCGGCCAATTGGCCTCAAGAGCAGGAGGAGTTGGGGAGGTAGAGAGGCTTGTGGGAAGCCAGTGGTGGCAGTTTGGCTCTGAGGGTTTTCCTGAAGAGCTGTGTGGTTTGGTGTGTGTTCTAAAAATAAAGTTCGTTTCCTTTGACAAGTGACTCCTGAATTGTGCCCAGCCAGACTGTGGCATTTGGTGGCCCATACAGGAATGACTGAGGGTAAGTGATAAGGTAAACTGCTCGCCCCTGAGGGCAGGGCAAGAGGATGGGTAGCCATTTTAAGATTCTTCTTTTGTTTTGCTTCACTTTTGTTTTATTTTAAGTTGCCTGTCCCTGGGGATGTGTAAGATGGAAGAAAAACCACTCATATCTGAGGAACAGATAGGGAGAAAGGACGGATGGACATTTCAGGAGGATAGAAAGGCTGATATAATGATTTTTTGTTGTTCCAATTTTGTTTCACTCTGTTTCAGTTTTGTTTGGCGTTATCTTGTTGAGTTGTATTATAGTAGAAAAATTCATGGGGCTGAGGATGTGGCTCAAGAGGCAGCGCGCTCGCCTGGCATGCGTGCGGCCCGGGTTCGATCCTCAGCACCACATACAAACAAAGATGTTGTGTCCGCCGAGAACTAAAAAATAAATATTAAAAATTCTCTCTCTCTCTCTCTCTCTCTCTCTCTCTCTCTCTCTCTCTCTCTCTCTCTCACTCTCTCTTTAAAAAAAAAAAAAAAGGAAAAATTCAAGTAAAAGAGAAGGTCTCTCGAGCTAGTCAGACAGAGGAAGAAAGTTTAGAGCAGAAAAAGCCATCAGGGGGAAAAGTTACAACAGGAGACTGCTACTCACACCTTTCTATCACCAGAGGATGTAAGTGTCCAACCAACAACACCACCTCCATATGCTGGGAGGACCCTAACCCCCGCAGTTGATAGATGAGATCCTGAGACAGGATCTCAAATATTAACATGCCCTGTATTTGAGTAGGCAGGAGGGCAGCAAATTCACCATGCTTTAAATTTCAAAACAGTGAAGCAGCTAAAAGAGGCTATAACAACCTATGGTCCTCAAGCACCCTTCACTGTAAGCTTGGTCGAATCCATTACCAACTTGGACATGATACCAGCAGATTGGGCTAATATGTGTAAAGCTGTGCTAAATGAAGGACAATACCTGTTATAGAAGGTTGCCAATGAGGAATTTTGCAATGAGACGGCTAGGCGAAATGCAGCAGCTGGTTATCCTCAGAGAAATCTAGATATGTTGTTAGGAAAGGGACCTTATGAGGATCAGCAGCAACAAATTGCATATGATCCTGGCGTATACTCACAAATTGCTGCAGATGCAGTTAAGGCATGGAAGACTTTACAAGGACATGGAGGTTTACAAAGTCAATTATCTAAGGTAATACAAGGAGCTAATGAACCTTACGCTGAATTTGTAGATAGGCTTATTCAAACAGCTACCAGAGTTTTTGGGAATACAGAATAAGCAATGCCATTAATAAAACAACTGGCTTATGAGCAAGCAAATCGTTGGTGCAGAGAAGTCGTTAGACCATGGAAACATGAAGATTTAAACACATATATTAAATTATGTAGAGACATTAATGAACAAGGGCAAATCGTGGCAGCTGCAGTACAACAGGTTTTAGATGCCAGGCCAAAAACATGCTACAATTGTAAACAGGACAAACAGGAATTGCCCCATAGGAGAAGGGTTTAACAAAACTAGGTATCAAAAGAGTAGAATACCGGGTATTTGCCTACGATGCCATAGAGGGAGACATTGGGCTAATGAATGCCATTCTCAAACCACCATAGAGGGTACTCCATTTTCAAAAAGGAACAAGGACCAGGTGTTTACCCACGATATCGTGGAGAAAGGCATCGGGCTCCATTGCCAAAAAATGGACAGGGGAGCCCAATGCTCTGGGGCCCAAGACCACAAATATACGGAGCACTGGAGGAACCCAGCAACCCCATCAGGGTAGTGCCTAGGACACATTGTCCATTAAAACTCTCACTAGACAAACCAGAGGAAGCACAGGATTGGACATCTGCACCTCCGCCAGAACAGTACTAACGCCAGAGATGGGAGTTCAGATCATTCCCACAGGAGTAAAAGGACCTCTTCCCAAAGGAACAGTAGGCTTATTATTGGGACGCAGTTCTTCTACTCTAAAAGGACTTATCATGATAAGTCCTGGGGTAATTGATCCCGATTATAAAGGTGAAATAAAAATTATAGCCAGTTCTCCAAAGGGTATATCAGTAATTTCACCAGGAGATAGAATAGCACAGTTACTAATAATACCCAGCCTACATGATAAATTTTCCAGTCATATTGTAGAAAGAGGTTCCAGGGGATTAGGCTCCACAGGTGTAGATTGGGCTATGCTTTCTTTAAATTTAGGTTCTCGCCCCATGCTAAAACTAAATATTCAAGGACATGAATTTAATAGGCTACTGGATACAGGTGCGTGTGGGCCACCAAATGCCGCAGTCTGGCTGGGCACAATTCAGGAGCCACTTTATATAGTATGTTAAGAGGCAATAAGGACCATGGAGAAAAGTAAAATGGTATAGGGACATAGGTAATGCTGGAGTATAGGTGAAGACATGGTCATTGAAGGAACTGAGAGGAGCCATGCAAGTAGCTGGAGGAGGAAGGCTGTAGACAGAATAGAAGGGCAACAGCTCCAAGTGGAGTGTGTCTGGATGAGGAACAACTGGGAAGTAGTCATTATGGGGAGGCGGCCAGTGCCTCATTAGGGGGTTCTTCTTCCTGTTCAGGAGCATGTAAGCCACCTAAGACATTAAAGTCTAGAATAATTAGAAACCAAAGACAAAGAGTCAAAAAGAATAGTTTTGGGGGGGAATGGGAGGTACTGGGGATTGAACTCAGGGACATTGAGCCACATCCCCAGCCCTATTTTGTATTTTTATTTAGAGACAGGGTCTTTCTGAGTTGTTTAGTACATCGCTGTTGCTGAGGCTGGCTGTGAATTCATGATCCTCCTGTCTTAGCCTCCTGAGCTGCTGGGATTACAGGCGTGCAACCACCAAAGGGAGCTTGGAGTGCCTGAAAGATCCAGCCCACATAGGAACTGGAGCTGGACAATTAGAAAATGATTCCTGTGGTTTATTAATGGAGTCCATCAAAGTCAGGGGTGAGGTTTCAGGGGTGGAATCTTGCTTCTTGGTGTCTTGTAGTCAACAGGTTGATTGGCATCTGGGCAGGTCACACCCCTTTCTGAGAGGCTGTGTGGCTGCAGCAGGCCACCCCATCTCTGGTGCTGTGTGGGACTTGGGGCAGAGCTTGAATAGGGCTCACCATGTGTCTCAGCAGTCAGCCAGAGGAAATGTCCACTGGAAGTTCCCAGGCACCAGATTTTCCTATTCACTAGGCTGCGGTGCCAATGTAGACCACACACAGCCCATCATGGCTTCCGACAATCATGGCTGAATTAGAACACACAAAGAGAAGAGTAAGAAAGGAGCTAAGAGAGACAGTCACAGGGACTGGGAAGGCAACTCAACCTCCTGGGCCATTGTGAGATCCCAGTGGGAGAGGACACCATTGAAGACAGTGAGGTTACACTGGCTGCAGGGTTGAGAATTAAAGTATTGGGAGGGCAGGGGCTCAAGGATGTGTTGGATTGCTGGGACTGCAATGACAAGATGCTGGGGACTAGTGCCTTAAACAACAAAATGTGTTGTTTTGAAGACTAGAAATCCAAGATGAAGTTTCTTGTAAGGGTTTGTTTTTAGTCTTTTCTTTCCTTCTTTCAATTGGAAGATTATGCTTGTACATAGTAGTTGGATTCATTTTGACAAAATCATACGTCATGGAGTTTTATCACAGTTTCCGTTCCACCCCCCTTTTCTCTTCACCATCCCCAATTCTCCTTCTTTCTCTCTTCCCCCTCGCCAATTTTCCTCCTCTACTGACATTCCTTTCACTCATTTATTTAATTTTGGTTGGTTCTGTCTACATATCCATAAAAGTAAAATTGCCTGTGGTGTGTTTGTATATGCATCTAATAAGAAAAGCATTAAACCCTTGATTTTCTGAGACTGGCTTATTTCATTTATCATGAAATAATAATTTCCACCCATTCACCAGGAAAATGCCATTATTTTATTCTTATTTATGGCTGACTAAAACTCCATTGTGTACATAAGACACATTTTCTTAATCTACTCATCTATTGATGGACATCTGGGCTGGTTCCATAACTTGGCTATTGTGAATTGTGCTGCTCTGAACATTACATCTGGGCTGGTTCCATAACTTGGCTATTGTGAATTGTGCTGCTCTGAACATTAATGTGACTGGATCATTTTGGTATGCTGATTTTAGTTCTTTGAGACAAACACTGAGGAGTGGGATAACTAGATAGTATGGTGGTTCCATTTGTAGTTTTTTGAGGAATCTCCAAACTACTTTCCAGAGTGGTTGTGTTAATTTGTAACCCGCCAACAATGTATGTGTGTGCCTTTTCACCACGTCATTGCTAGTATTTATTATTTGTATTCTTGATAATTGCCATTCTGAGGAGTGAGATGAAATCTTAGTGTAGCTTTGGTTTGCATTTCTATGGTTGCTAGAGATGTTGGATATTTTTTCTTATATTTTTGAACATTTGCTTTCCTTTTCTTGAGAAATCTCTGTTTAGTTCATTTGCCCAGTCATTGAGGTAGAGATTTAGCTTTATTCTTCTATATATGTATGTCTAGCTTTCCCAACACAATTTGTTAAAAAGTCTCTTTTTTCAACATGTATATTTGGCACCTTTGTCAATTATCAGATGACTGTAAGTTTGAGAGTTTGTCTGTGTGTCCTCTGTTCTGTTCCTATTTCTTCATGTCTGTTTTGATACCAATACCATGCTATTTTTGTTACTATAGGTCTGTAGTATAAATTGAGATTAGGTATTGTGATGACTTCTCTGTCTTATTCAGTATTGCTTTGGCTATTCTGGGTCTCTGATTCTTCTAAATGAATTTAAGGATTTTTTTTTCCTGATTCTCTGAAGAATGTCATTGGTATTTTGATGGCAATTACATTGAATGTGTATATAACTTTTGTAATTTGGCCATTTTGACAATATTCTGTCTACTAAAGAACATGGGAAGTCTTTCTGTTTTCTAAGGTCATCTTTAGTTTTTTTCTTCAGTGCTCTATAATTTTTCACTGTAGAGATCTTTCACCTCCTTGATTAGATTGATTCTCCAGTATTTGATTTCTTTTGAGGTTATTGTGAATGAGATAGTTTTCTTGATTTCTTTCTCAGCAGAATCACTGTTGGAATATATGAATGCTACTAATTTTTGAATGTTGATCTTGTATCCTGCAACTTTGCTGAATTCATTTATTACCAGAAGCCCTCTGGTAGAGTTTATTAGGATTTGACTTTTCTTTTCACATGTGTATCCCTTAATTTTCTTCTCTTGCATGATTGCTTTGACTAGTATTTCAAGTACTGTATTCAGCAGAGTGGTGAGAGTGAACAACAAAGGCCTTGTTTGCATTATTGATGTGATATGACTCTTATCTTTAGTTCTATTTAAGTGTATTGATAGGTGTATGTTGAACCAGTCTTGCATCCCTGGGATGAACCCACTTAATCATGGTGTATTATCTTGATTTTTTTAAATGTAGTTTGCTAATATTTTATTAAGAATGTTTTCATCTATGTTCATCAGGGATATCGGTCTGTGGTTTTCTTTTCTTGATGTGTCTTTGTCTGGTTTTGGTATCAGGGTTATACTTGGTTATATTTGGGAGTATTCCCTCCCTTCCAATTTCATGGAATTTGAGAAAGACTGGTGTGTGTTTTTCATTAAAGGTCTGAATTAACTCAGCTGAAAATTCATCTAGTCCCAGATTTCTCTTTGTTGGTAGGCTTTTAATTACTTTCTCAATTTCATTACTTGATATTGGTCTATTTAGGGTTTTCTCTATCTTGTAGGTTCAATTTGGGCAGGTAGTATGTGTCTAGAAATTTGTCAGTATCTTCTAGATTTTACAGTTTATTGGAGCATACATTTTCAAAATAATTTCTGTAATCTGAATTTCTGGAGTTTCTGTGGTGATATCTCCTTTTTCATTTCTAATTTTGTTGATTTGAGTCTTTTTTCTCTTTCATTTAGTGTGGCTAAGAGTTTATCAGTCTTTTATCTTTATCTTTTTGAAGAACCTGCTGTTAGTGGTATTGATCTTGTGTATTTTTTGTTGTGGTATTTCAATTTCATTAATTTTGACTCTGATCTTAAAACATTATCTTCTACTGATTTTGGAATTAGTTTGTTCTTTTCTAAGGTCTCAGGTGGAGCATAGTTTACTTATTATTTATTTATTTGGAATCTCTTTTTAAATGTGGGCACTCAATACTATATATTTTTCTCTTAGAATTGTTTTCATAATGTCCCACAGGTTTTGATATGTTGTATCTGTTCTCATCTGTTTTTAGGAATTTCTTGATTTTTTTTTCCTATAATTCATTCTTCATTTAAAAAATATTATTCAGAGACTGGGGTTTTAGCTCAGAGGTTGAACACTTACCTCACATGTGATTTTTTTTTTTAAGAATATTATTCAATCTCCATGTGTTTATGTGATTTCTGTAATTTTTCTTGCTATTGCTTCTAGTTTAATTCCATTATGGTCTGATAGGATATACAGGATTACATTGATTTTTTTTTGTTTTGTTTTTTGTTAAGACTTATATTATAACCTAGAATATGGTCTATATGATTATTGGAAAAGTTTTCATGAGCTACTAAGAAGATAAATTTAGCTGTTTGGGGGTGAAGTGGTCTGTAAATGTCTATTACGTCCATTTGACTTAGAATTATTTAGGTTGGAAACATCTTTATCGATTTTGTTTGGGTGACCTATTGATGATAGGGTATGTTGAAGTCACCAGTATTATTGTATTGGGTTCTGTCTGAAATTTAATGTCGAGGTTTTTTTTAATGTAATTAGGCACACTTGAAAGAAAAGTGGCTCAGGACTAATCACACACACCCGGGATAAGAAGTGGGTTTATTTTCAGGAGCCTGACGAGGTTGCTGTGCCAAAAGAGAGGGACAGCAACAGCAACTCCCCCTTGAATGTTACCTTTATATGCTAGAATCATGGCCACCGGCTAGGGGTGGTGGGTTTAGCCTTGACTGACAAAGTGAGCATCCCCTGAGCTTGTGGAAGGCAAGTTTGTTTCTTGGGAACAAAGACAGGCAGTTTTCCTATCTCTCAGCAGGGGGGAGAAGAAAACTGGCAGGTCCCTTTATCTTCTCAAGGAGAGAACAGGGAAACCAGTATGTTCCCATCTCAGGGCCTGGTAAGTTGTCTCCTATGGCTCAATGAGAGAACAGGAAGAGACCAGCTAGTCTCCGGACCAGTAGGTTGTGTGTGTCTTGGGCTAGTTTCTATTACTTGGGAATAAGAACAGTATTCAAAAAGTGGGAGTGGGGGAAAGGAAGGTGGCTGCAATTATGCTAACACTGACATTTGGGACATATATGTATTTTCTGTTGTTATATCTTCATGTTGGATTGTTCCCTTTACCAGGATGTCATGGCCTTCTTTGTTTCTTCTGTTTGATCTTTGCTTGAAATCTTTGTCAGCTATAGAGTATAACTACGCTTGTTTCAGGACTTTGTGTGGAATGTTTTTCTGTTCCTTACCTGCAGCCTGTGAGAAGTGTCTTTGCCTATGAAATGAGTCTTTTAAACCGCACATAGTTGAGTGTTGTTTTGATCCATTAATCTACCCTAACTCTTTGAATTGGGGTATTGAGACCATTTACATTCAGTGTTGTTTATAGATGTGTGTTGACGGTTTCCTGCCATTTTGTTTTGTTTGCTGTATTTAATTCTGTCTTGATTCTTGCCAAATGCCAATGTCTCGGCTTGGCACAAGATCACGAGCCACCACGCAGCTTTGTAGGTTCAAACAGCAATTCTTTATTCCTGAACTCACTCCAGCCTCTACACAAACATGTTCTGGGGAAATCCCAATCTCCCGCACAATTCATGTCCTAAATACTTTCTCTCCAGCAGGAACTCAGGCAGCAGGCACGCCCTACTCCCAGCAGCAATAATCTTCAACCTCCAACTTCCCTAAACTCCTATTGTCTTAAACCGTGCACACCCTAAACCCAAGGACGGGGATACTTCCTCAAACCTGCAGGATACACCCTAATCCTGGATCCACTCTGGTCATTGAGCAGGGTCACCTTTCTCAAACACACATGCAAGGTCACAGCAAATTTCCAAGGCAAGTCCATTTAACATGGGGCAAGGATTTCCATGCGTCAATCCTACTTGGCAATGGCCCTCAGCAGATTCTCATTCAGGTTGTTATTCTTCTGTTGATCTTCATCTGTTTGGGAGTTTCAGGATTTGTTTGTGGGTTCCTCAGTGTGCAGTATATCTTTTGAGTATTCTTTATAGTGCTGGATTGGTGGTAATTCTTTTAGTTTATTCTGGTCGTGGAAAGTTTTTATTTTCCCATCGATTTTGAAAGATAGCTTTGCTGGGTGTATCAATCATAGTTAGTAATTTTTCCCCCCAGAGCTTGGAATGTCTTATTCAAGGCCCTCAGCCCTCTCTGACTTCAGGGTCTGAGTTGAGAAGTCAGAAGTGAGCCTTATTGGGGCTGGGATTGTGGCTCAGGGTGGAGTGCTCACCTAGCATGTATGAGGCACTGGGTTCAGTCCTCAGCACCACATAAAAATAATATAAAGATACTGTGTCCACCTAAAACTAAAAAAAAGAAGTGAGCCTTATTTGTTTGCTTCTGAATGTTTCAGTATTGCAGCTTTAATATTCTTTCCTTGTTTTCTACATTAGGAGTTTTGTTTATTGATGTGTCTTGGAGAGCTTGCATTTTGATCTGGTATGTTTGGGGTTCCATATGCCTCTTGTGTTTAGATGTCTATCTCATTTTTTATATAGGGACAATTTTCTGTTATTATCTCATTGAAAATGTTCTTAATGTCCATAGCCTCTGTCTCTAAGATCTCTTCTATCTCAATGACTCTCAGGTTTGGCATCTTGATTACGTCCCAGAATTCTTGTATATTTTGATCATATTCTTTCCTTTCTCCCTTTTTTGCATACTGAGTCCTCAAGTTCATGTACAAGTGAATTTTTAATGATTTAGTGGGTCTTTAATTTCCAGGAGTTCTGATTGGTTTCCTTTTAATATTTCTATTTCTCTATGGAAATGGTCTTTCATCCCTTATATTTGCTCTCAGTTTATTCCTTAGATCTTCTTTTAACTCATTGCACATTTTAAAAATCAGATTCTTATAATCCTCCTAGAATTTCATCCACTTCCATGTCTGTGGGATCTTTTGTTGGGAAATTGGGAGAGATTAGTTTGCCTGTTTCCTGGTGTGTCAGAGGTCCTGGACTTGCACATCAATTCAGAATGTGTTCTCTTTTTCTTTTACACACATGTCCTTTGTGTGTAGTTATCTCTTTTGTTCTGGGACTTCTCTTTGTTTTGGGTACATGAATTGATGCCTGGTGATTCTTCCTTGGGGCCTGGTTGTTGGTTTGCCTTTTTTCTCTCTCCACGTCTATGAGTTGAAGTAATGTTGAGGCCCAGGTGGGGCTAGATTATGTGTGGGGTGAGAATCACTTTGCTTGACTCTCTTCTGTGTGAACTTGAATTGCCCCACAAGAAAGAGGGAGCCAGGAATAGCACTAACATCAGCACCAAATGCATAACCTTGAGATAAATGTCTGGTGTCTACTTTGACATCTGTAACACTAATTACCCCCTATATTGGAATGGTGGGGTCAGTGTTACCAACAATAAAACTCAGAACTATATCAGGCGTTCCACAGCAGGTGTCTACTACATTGTCCACTGAATTAATAATCCAGCAATGTGAATAGGATAGGAATTATATAAACTATATAATTCTATTATTTAGTGGGATTACAAAATAGGGTAGGAAGGCAAAAGAAAATTTGAAATATTTCAAAAGTGAACAAAGGAGAGGAAGGAAATAGTTTGCAGATGTATACTCTAAGGAAGAAGGAATGAAAAATCAACTGAAGAAACAAGAAGTGGAAGGAACAGGAAAATGTGTCTGTTAGTGAAGAAGGGGCAGTAAGAGGGACAAGAACCAAGGTATGAACCGATCGGCAAATAGGTGCAGAAGAAAACAACTAATTTGAAAGTTAAATTATACAGATATATATTTTCTGAACATATCCACACAGAACACAACATGACATGCACACAGTCTTGCATAGTGGAAAAAAGTAAAAAATCGTATGATGTTTGAAAAAATTTTAGAAGGTTAAAAATTTTTTAAATAAATACAATAAATGGAATATGGAGGAAAAATAAATAAGGAAAAAGAAAACATGTAATTAGAAATAAAAGGCTTGTTTTCTGCTCTGGTGGTTAGAACTGTCAACAGAGATGGACTTCTGTTCGTTGTGTTCTCATTTTTGTCTCAGCAACCTTTGGGTCAAGGGCTGGGGTCACGTCTAATGTCTGTGTGTTCCTCACCTAACTGCCAGACAATGTAGTGGCTCCCTGTGTCCAGCAGGGGTGGGTAGCCTGGGGAGTGCTGGCGACCATGGGCTGCTGTAGCAGGGATGGTGCTGAGTTCTGATTGGAAGTCCCAGTAGTTGGGGTTTTAGTCTTGGCTGACCTTTGGAAATCTGTATTGGAGATGTGATCCAGGCCCCCTGTTACTGGGGATGTGCTATCTCTGCTGGGCCTCTGGATCTCTAGGGCCTCTGGTAGAATCTCACAGGTTTCCAGTTCACCACTGTGGAAGTGAATTACTAGGAATTGGCCCTGGAGTGCAGAGCTCCTGTGTGGCCACTGTCAGTGTCTTCCCAGTAGCTCCTACAGTGCACCAGCAACCAAGACACTGTCTGATCTGGTGTGGGGAGCCTGTGTGAGGCGGTTTTCTTTGTGCCTGTTTCAGTCACTCTGGCTCAGGCACGCTTTGGAGGTCATGGCAACTTCCTTTGTTCCCAGTCTTCTTTTTAAGAGGAAAGTGGAAAACTTTATTAAAGGATAGCAGAAAAGACACCCCCACCTCCCACACCAGGAAGAAGGGGACCCAAAAGGCGAATCCCTGTTACCAAACTTCTGACCCTGCTTACAGTGGTACAGCATTTATAGATAGCTCCCAGGCCACGCCTGAGGTCGTTTCCAGGCCAGTGATCTTGATTCCCTCTAAACTGTGGGCCGTGCTGTTTTGTGTAGCTTTTCACTGAGCCACTTCCCCCACCAGCTGTGTCCATAAAGATGAGCCTCCCTCTGTGATCCACAGGTTTCCCCATCCTTTTTTTTTTTTTTTTCTGCCTTGTTCTTTCCCCTCCCCTCAGTGGCACAGTACCTCTGCAGGCAGGGGGCACATAGTTCACATTTTTTTTATATTGCTCTGACTTTCTGAGCTCTGTGGTTAAAGTTTCTCCATGTGGCCTTAGTTACTCGCCTCCCTGAGTAAGTCTGGCTCTGAGGAACTGCTGGCAAGTGCATCCTTCCTCTAACACCACCTTCTTCCTCTTGAGGCTCCTCCATCTCTCTCCTTGACCCACTGAGGGCCATGTCTCACTGTGTCCTCGTGTTGTCTGCACTCTCTGGGTGTGTATCCTTGGTAGCTGTGTATCCTAAACTCTTCTTACAAGGACACTAGTCACATTGGACTAGGGCCACCCGATGTCCTCATTTTAAGACCCCTCTGAAGACCCTGTCTTTAAACATAGTTACTTTCTAAAATAGTAGGGGTTAAATCTTCAATATGTGAATTTGAGAGGCAACACACAGTTCAGCCATAATAAATGAGAACCAGTTAGGAGGTTACTGTGATAGTCCGTGTGAGAAATGAGAGTGGTTGGGGCCAGGATAATAGTAGCAAAAGTGATGAGGAGTGACTGAATTCCTAGATTCATGTGTTTTGAAATGGAGCCACCAGATTTGTTGATGACTTGATTATAGGGTGTGAAGGAAAAGAATGCAAGATGACTTCAAGATTTTTTTTCTTTTTTTTTTTTTTTTAAAGAGAGAGGAGAGAGAGAGAAAGAGAGAGATTTTTTTTTTTTAATATTTATTTAGTTCTCAGCGGACACAACATCTTTGTTTGTATGTGGTGCTGAGGATCGAACCCGGGCCACACGCATGCCAGTCGGGCGCGCTACCGCTTGAGCCACATCCCCAGCCCGACTTCAAGATTTTGACTTGAGAAAATAAAGGATGGATTTTCTATGAACTGAAATGAGACAGGTGATGGTTGGAGTTGACCTTAGTATCAGTGTAGGTCCTTTAATGGCTTCCTTTGACTTGTTTCAGTCAGCTTTTTTGTTGCTGTGACCCAAAGACCTGCAAGAATAATTAGAGGAGGAAAAGTTTATTTTTCTCACAGTTTCAGAGGTCTCAGTGTGTAGACAGCCAACTCTATAGCTCTGAGTCCAGGGTGAGGCAGATCCTAGGAGAAGAGCATGGCCAAGGAAAGCACCTTGGGACATGGCTTCCCAAGGAAGCAAAGAGCTCTGTGCATGGACAAAATATGAGACACCAGGTGCACCCACAGTGACCAACCTCCCTCCCTCCCTCCTCCAGCTACACCCTACATGCCAGCAGTTACCACCCAATCGTGAGCTTTTGGGGAACACCATATATTCAAACCAAAACAGGCTGTGTAAGGCATGAATAGATTCTAGGCATTTAGCTCTGTAAACTTAATTTAATAATAGGAATAATGAATAATGTTCTGATACTTTTGACTTTGAGGATTTACTGTGGCAGGGACAAAGTATGCTCTGGGGCTTAATACTTTGTATACTGTTGTTAGCAATTTTCCTACTAACCATAAACTAAGGTCCTTGGTGCATAGATGAACAATGCAGTGTTTTTCATAGATACCTGCCATTATAGGTAATCCCTGAGACTCAGACCCATGCGCATGAAACACGGCAAACTGACTCATCATCTTGATAATAAATGCACAGAAAAGTATTCATTGTCTGATAGGGGCAGAAACATGCTAATTTTAATGATATTTTATAAGCTCATGGGTTCATGTGATGGGTCAAGTTGTATACATGGATTTCCTAGGATATCCATTACCAAATGAGGAGAGAGTGGAGTACTACAAATGGTTTTGTAGTTTAAGGGGTTCTTCTATAATACCATGAAGATCCCTGAATGATATAATTTGGACCAAAAAAGGTATATATGGTACGGTGCAGCAGTGTATAGAGACATGTTAAATACTTGAAATGTGAGATGTAGCCACTGTGTTTAGCACTAGCATGGCTATATTGTTCAGCTTACCTACTTTCTTTCTCAGCTGTTGGACTTCCTGATTCTTGTTAGCCTTCTAGACACTTTTCTCTCTGTCCCTCTTTGGTCACAGTTCTGTATTTCTTATGAATCTGTATGTCTTAAATGAAGAAATTGCACTACTCTCAACCCGTTCGGTTCTTACTTCTATCCTCTATAACTAAATTTTAGAACATTCTGAATTGGCATTTGAAGGCTGGATATGTCTTTTTATATCTATAAATAACTTTTCTTATTGCAAGAGTAGTCTCTGTGCTTTGCATGAGGAAAACATACAGGTTGCTGAGTGAAGATTACAATACAGTAGGTAAGCAAATTGGTGAAGGACAAAGCCACCCATCATCACATTACCAAGAGGTAACACAATGTGCGAGGATTCTAGGTCCTATGACTGACTATCTTCTATGAATGTTTAAGCTCCAGTCCAATATCAGTTTTGTAGTTAAGGGCCCTTTCTGATGAACTGAGGACTCTCTCCCCAGAATAATGGACAGATTCTGAACAGCATTTTGTTACACATCAGTTAAAGGTTTTATGGGTTATCTAAGACCCTCCATGGATGCCAAATAAGAGCTTCCATTCCAAGCTGGAATATCTATCTGTATGTGCCAGGCACTGTCATAGGTGCCAGGAAAACTGCAGTGCACAAAACAGACATCAAAACAAATTCCTGTCCCTTAGAAGCTTACTTAACCTTCTGTGGAGAAGAGCAAAACAGGAGAGAAGGGGTGTTGTTCGTATGGGTCAGCTGCAGTGGAGATGTGTTATAATTTAAAATAGAATGGTCAGAAATGGCCGCCTGAGAATGTGACAGTTGTGCAAAGATGGGAAGGAGGTTAGAGAGAAAACATTGATGAGACCCGGAGGGAGAGCCCTTCACCCAGGGAGGGACGGCAAGTACGCAGACCCTGAAACTAGAGAGGATCCGACTCAGAGTATCTGAAGAGCAGAGAACCCAGTCACAGTGGTGACCTGGAGGCAGACTTCTCTGGGGCTTGTAGGTTTCTAATGGGCAGTTCTAGGGGAGTGGTGAAGATGTCTGGTTAGGGTATGTTCCAGAAGCCTTGGAAGACAAGAAATGGAGACAACAGATTGATTTCTTTTGAGGAGTTTTATGTAAAGAGTAACAGAGAAATGGGACAATAGCTTGAGGGTGAGGGGGTTGAAAGAAGTTGTCTTGTTGGTTGTGCTTTTGTTGTTCAGAAGAGAGATAACTGCCAGTTTGCTAATTAGAATGATCCAGTAGAGAGAAAGAAAATGAGAATGCAGAAGGAGGGTAGAGCAACATCCTTGTGGAAAAGCGCGGGGAGTCCAGCACCAGGGGCAAGGTTGACCGTGGATTGTGTGGCTAAGGGATGGTGGGGTGCTTGACAGGTGACAGGCTGGCTGAAGTGTTGGGAGCCTGCAAAGTTGTCTGCCTCTGTGTTTATGTGTGTGTATGTGTCTCACTGTTTTCATTTTGCTTCCGCTTTCTTAGTAAAACCAAAATCTTCAGCTTACACTGCTTAGATGAAGGACGGCCTTGCCAGTGTGTACAGCGGGGGTCAGACATCAGAGGTCATGAGGGAGTAAATAGGAAGGACACAGAAGATTCTCCCCTCTGCTTTGCTTTCTTCCTCTACTGAACATGCCTATTAATGTTATTAGAGTCATCTTAATCTTTCCTCTGAAGCAATGAAAAGAAAAACCCTGGTTTTGAGATCACCCAGGTTCATATAAAGAGCTTTTATTGGTGGTTTCTCATATGTATGTCTCATTTTTACATTAGCAGAGAGGAAAACCAAGTACAGATTGAGCATTCCTAATCAGAAGCTCCTAAATCTGAAATGCTCCAGAATCTGAAACTTGTTGGGTGCCAGTATGATGCCATGAAAATTCCACACAGTGAAACTTTGTGTTCCATGTACAAAATTATTTAAAATATTGTATAAAATTGCCTTCAAGACTACATGTATAAAATATATACCAAACAAATGAGTTTTGTGTTAAGACTTTGGTGCCACCCTCAAGACTTCTCATTATATGCATGTAGATATTCCAAATTCTGAAAATATCCAAAATCTAAAACACTCTGTTTCCAAGCATTTTGGATAAAGGATACTCAGTCCATGCAAAACATAAAAGACTTAGAGATTCTGATGCAGGATTTCGATCACTTCTGTAGTGATTTTAATTTTAAGGATTCTTAATGTAGGAATTTAAATGTTATTTCTACCTTGTCTTACAGGTTTAGAAATACCAAGTAAGAAATTCATGTATATGATTCTGGAAACTTGGAAAGGCAAATTGCTCATGACTGAAAGGCTTAACATAGATGAACCTTCCAAGTTCTTAAAAACAGAATGACTAAGAAGACAATGATGGGTCAAGAAGACCAGTGGAAGACTCCCTAGGAGAGAGCCATAGAAAATGTACACTTCAGAAGAAAGATGGGATCAGAGAACTCAGAAAAGGAAAGTATATCATGTATACCCTCAAAAGGGTAAAAAGATTTTTATTCATGTGCATCAGATTACTCCAGTAGATAATCAAATATACGAGTGCCTTGAACGTGAACGAGACTTCTGTGAAAACTTAGCTCTTATTATGTGTGAGAGAACCCATACTGGGGAGAAACCTTACAGATGTGATATGTGTGAGAAAACCTTCATCCAGAGCTCAGATCTTATTTCCCACCAGAGGATCCACAATTATGAGAAACCTTATAAATGCAGCAAATGTGAGAAGAGCTTTTGGCACCACTTGGCACTTTCAGGACACCAGAGAACACATGCAGGTAAAAAATTCTATACATGTGACATCTGTGGCAAGAATTTTGGTCAGAGCTCTGATCTGCTTGTTCACCAGCGAAGTCATACAGGCGAGAAACCGTATCTTTGTAGTGAGTGTGATAAGTGCTTTAGTCGAAGTACCAACCTAATAAGGCACCGAAGAACCCACACAGGTGAGAAGCCATTTAAGTGTCTGGAGTGTGAAAAAGCCTTCAGTGGGAAATCAGACCTTATTAGCCACCAGAGAACACATACTGGTGAAAGGCCCTACAAGTGTAACAAGTGTGAGAAGAGTTACCGACACCGTTCAGCCTTCATTGTACATAAAAGAGTTCACACTGGGGAGAAGCCCTATAAGTGTGGTGCCTGTGAGAAATGCTTTGGCCAGAAATCAGACCTTATTGTGCACCAGAGAGTCCACACAGGTGAGAAGCCCTATAAATGCTTGGAATGCATGAGGAGTTTTACTCGCAGTGCCAACCTCATTAGACACCAGGCAACTCACACTCATACTTTTAAATGTCTTGAGTATGAGAAAGGCTTCAGCTGTAGCTCAGACCTTATTGTGCATCAGAGAATTCATGTGGAAGAGAAACCACATCAGTGGTCTACATGTGAGAGTGGCTTCCTGTTAGGTATGGACTTTGTTGCCCAACAGAAAATGAGAACTCAGACGGAGGAGCTACATTATAAGTACAGTGTGTGTGATAAAAGCTTTCACCAGAGCTCAGCCCTTCTCCAACATCATATTGGTGAAAAACCATATATCTGTAATGTGGGTGACAAAGCTCTTGAGCTCAGCCCCGCTCATGCATCAGAAGCCTCACAAATGTCCTGACCAGGGAAGAAGTTATGATACCATGAAAAATTTAATTACAGATCAGAGCTCATTAGGATGAATCTAGGTGAATCTCAGACTTGGCCCAGAGCGCAAACTTCAGTGGGGACCAGAGAGCCTGCAGTTGTAGGAAGCATGAGGAATACTTCACCCCGTAGAGCTGCCCTAACAGCCACTCCAGTGAGAAACTCCACAGGTGCCCTGAGTTTAGGAAAACCCTTAGTCTGAGCTTGATCACCTACAGGATTTGCACAGGTAGGAAACATGCACTGCATATACAAGCTTTCTTGCAGTACCCAGCCCTCCTCATTGCAAGGGAATTCACACCAGAGAACAGCTTCTTAATAAATGCCTTCAGTGTCAGCAGAGCTTCAGACAGTATGTACATCTCGTTGGACACCAGAAAATCCACCTGGGGAGAAGCCCCAGCAAGTGTGGAAAGGCTTCTAACAGAACTCTGACTTTCTTACCCATCAGAGAAGGCATACTGGTGAAAAATTGTATAGTTGTCTTGAGTATGGCAAAAAAAAGAGAAAAAAATCTGAGGAAAGATAAGTGTCTGAATGAGAAAAAGCTTGTCAGTGATCAGCTCTTGTGGTATATCAGGGCGCTCACATAAATACCTTGAGTCTGGAAAAGCCTTGCTAGGAGCTCCTATTTTATTGGGCCCAAAGAACCCATTTTGCAGAGAAGCTTGCCTCATTGAGAGGTCTGATTGTGAATTGTGGGTGAGAATCTGTGTATATATAGTACATGTAAGAACTGGTCTTAAATTTAGTTGACCCATGGGGTAGAACTTTAAGTGGAGTCAGTAAGGAAATCATTTTTTTAAATACCCAGAAGCTTGTTCTGGGGAAAGCTGGGGCGGGTCAGAGTAGACCTGTTGGGTAACTCAGGAAAAGATGCTTTTTCTTTTATCTGAACCACTTAATGATCGCTTTATTTTCACTTTTTAAAATTCAGAAATTCAATAAAGGAAAGGACTGTAACCTTGTAATAGAAGATGTGGCATGTGTTACTCTTGGGGGAAAGGAAAATATTGATTTTTTTTTTTTTTTTTACTCCTTTTTTTTTCATCGTTGGCTAGAATGGGACTAGTGTTTTGATAGTGACATAGGAACCCTTAACTGGCTGTGAGAAGCTCCAAGAAGCTAGGAAGTAGTTATCCTAAATTAAAAGACTCCCAATAGTTTCCCCTTTGCAGGATCAACCTCATAAAAAAGCAGCGTACTCAGCTGTGGTGTATATTGAGGCACACCTTCCGAATTTCTCTTTTCCCTAAAATGTCTTCTGGGTTATCATTAGTATTTAAATTTTCAAATTTAGAAATTCATTTCTTTGCAACTTAAAATGTAGATTCCAAAATAATGGTTGTGATGTGGTCAGTGTCCATATTTTTTGGCCTGACTTATTGTTCCTTTCACTGATAGAGCATAGATCCTGTCATTCGGTTCCTGGCTGAATGGCCAGGGGAAGGCTGAAAGGAAGGTGACATCTGAGCGAGCACAGAGTAAAAGACTCCTAGTGATATTTGTCAGTGGAGGACCAAGACTGTTTTCACTTGGAGTATCCTGACTCCACAGCTGGTTTTCTTTTCTCTCCACTGTCCTGCTGTTTATAGCAAATCAGGCCTCATAATGATACATCTTTTCATTTATTTCAGTTCTTCCAAGGGAAGAGAAAAATACATTTTAATCCCAGGGAAAGGATTGCAGTCATCACAATATAAGGTGTGTGTGTGTATATACACACACACACACACACACACACACACACACACACACACACACACACACACACACACATATATAAGCTTGGAATGCAGGATTCTAAATGCTATAAGGGAATAAGTAGTTGTTGGATCCATGGGAAGTTTAAGAATAAATACCGTTTCCCATTTAACAGGGTAATAGTTATCTTTAACATTCTGTAGAAATACTATTATCTGAGGATCTAAAAATGGTCACTTCTCAGCTTTTTTCCTTCCATCAGATTAAAGAAAACATTTAAGACAGATACTTTCAAATTCCTACAGTATTTGGGACTCTGCAGGCAGGTAGGTGGTTAGAGTCCTTTGTTTTTGGTTTTCTTAGCGGACCCCTGAACTCCAGAGGGTATTGGCATAGGATTCGTGGAGTAGGCCCGCGACTGCCTTGTATGCAACTGTAAGCCTTGCTCCTGATGGCGGGCCAATGATCACCATAGTTGTAGGGTCGGTGGCTCTAACTCCTAATGGTAACAAAGAATCTGATTCTAGGATTTTTGTCTTTTAGAAAACATCCTGTAAGTTTTATTTGTTTTTACATGTTTCAACAATGTTTACCAGTAGCTCTTATGTCATGAAAAGTTGCCCAGTGTGATAAACATACAAGATGTATTTTTTTCTTTCTCTTTGATGAGAGTCATGCCTGTCACTAGTATGACAATTGTAATACTTGGTAGTATGGGGTGTATGGCATGGCAGTGAAAAAAATGCGTCCTTATGACTGCTTATTAATTATTAGACCTGGGAGAAGGGACAGAGTTGGTGGCATTAGCAGGGCAGTACCTTGCCCCTTCTCTCAACTAATCTTACTGGTAATTTCTCTAGTCCTTAAATGAACCATGGGCCATCCTTCCAGTGGAGAATTTGGGGTGTGGAACAGGTCTGAGGGTTTAGCCACGGGGGAAAGGCATTGGTGTTATTCATAGAGCAAAACCTGAGGTTGGAGAGGACCACTTGGGAGCCTGTAACCAAAACCAGAAGGTCACTTTTGGGATGGATGGAGGTTCCCTTGAAGCAGTGCCAACCTAAATCTACCTCAGGTAAGTAGTTAGAGTGACTTTTTCAAGATTTCAGACCAAATGAGATAAATTGTGTTCAGTCAATGTATTCCTATGCTTACTGTTTTTGTTTCCCCTTAATTCTTAAATAAACATTTGTTGTGAGAAACTCCATTTTTGTCTTCACTATACTATAAGAAATTAGCATTTACCCTACACTTGCATTGGAGTAAGGCAGATATTCAGTGGTACTTGGGCCTGGTGGTGGTGATAGCCACTGGGCAGCCTCAGGGATTTCAGGAGTGTTTGAGCCTGAGACAGAGGAGTGGACCCTGGAAGAGCTATCCTGTGTGCTCTGCTTTTGTGCATTGGATCCTTCTAGCAGCTCCCCCACTGTGTCATGAAAACAGCACAGGGAGGAGCAATAACTTGAACTGACCATATTTGGGGTTCTGCTAAAATAGAGTAGCAACAAAACTATGTACTTGTGTGGGTAATTGTCACCCTCAAAATTACAGCAGCATTTTGAGTTTGCAGTTCCTGGCAGAATGCACATTTTGCTCCACTGCTGCTTGTATTTTATCACTAGTTGAGTTGGAGTGGGGTAGAGGAGCTGGTGCCAAAATGGTATGCCAGGTTTTTGCCCTTTGTGACACTTTCCCAGGTTGTATCTGTTGACTCTGCCAACAGAATAGGTCTCAGCTTTCACTGTGAGAAGAAGGTAACACTGGCTGAACACAAAGGGGAAGGCAAGAGGGTGAATTTCAAGTGTGTTCCCTCCTGCCATTCACACAGCAGTGTTGCTAGACCAGGCCTACAGCCTTCAGGCTTTTTTCCTTGCTTAAAAACTGATGCTACATCCCAGCATTGAGGTGAGAAATGTTTCTAGCAAAAATACTAGTCATGTCCCTAGAATAGCCGAACAGGAAAGGGTCCCAGCCCCTGGGAAGTGGAGAGGGAGAGTGGCTCCCATTGTGCACACTCATCAGGTGGTTCTCCACGTTGCTCTTTGAGAAAAGAAACCGTTGCAGTGAAGCACCTGCGTCATCTCTGACCATCACACTGCCTTCCATCTTCTCCTGTCACGTTGTATTTAGTGACCTCTGGAACCTGTCTTGGTCTCCTCTGTTGATGATTTCCTTCACTAAGATTTTTCCTGTCTTGGGCTGGGGATGTGGCTCAAGCGGTAGCGCGCTTGCCTGGCATGCGTGCGGCCGGCTTCAATCCTCAGCACCACATACAGACAAAGATGTGTGTCCGCCGAAAACTAAAAAATAAATATTAAAATTCTCTCTCTCTCTCTCTCTCTCTCTCTCTCTCTCTCTCTGTCTCTCTGTCTCTCTCTCTAAAAAAAAAATTCTCTGTCTCCTCTCTTTAAAAAAAAAAAAAAAGGATTTTTCCTGTCTTCACATATGCACAGGTGTCCTTTCATTCTCTGTTGAAAAACAAAAATGTTTCCCTAAATATCGCCAGTTTTTTCTTTTTGCCCCCTTTCAGAATTCACCAGCTTGAAACTATTTTTTTAGGGCTGGGGTTATGGCTCAGCGGTAGAACGCTTGCCTAGCACATGTGAGGCCCTGGGTTCGATCCTCAGCACCACATAAAAATACATAAGTACTTAAAATAAATAAATAAATAAACTTTATTTTTTATTTTAAGACAGGTCTCACTAAGTGGCTAAGGCTGATCTCAAACTTGGAATCCTCCTGCCTTAGCCTCCTTTGAGGCACAGTAGAAAATAAGCCCAACATTGCAGACCAGTTGCCAATCCCCCCTCCCCTTCTGTACTTAGCAGCACAGTACAGTTGGGTACTGATTCTGTTTCCAACCTTTTTTTTTTTTCTAACCTAACTTTTTAGGCATCTGAAACTTTTCTTTTTACACTATACCATGAACAGTTAATGTAGAGTGAACATATTTGCCCTCATGCATTATGTAGTAGAATGTGGATTGGTTAATTGAACCCAACACCAGATGTGAAATGCCATTTCCTTTTCAAGTTTAGTTGGAAGATTAGTCTTAAACTAATTTAGGACATAGCATTGTCATGATTGGTGATTCTGGTCTGGGGTAGACACGCAAGCTAAACCAATTAGACTAAGGGAAGACTTACATAAACCCTTACCCTCCCCACCACCCCACACTTCACAGGCACAGACTGGGCAGTGGCAGAAGACAGCCAAGAATTGCGAGAGATGGCCAAGGAGTGTGCCTAAAGAGACATGGCCTTCCAGTGACACAAACGGAGGAAATCCCTTTTCACTGTGCCTCCTCATGTTGGGTTTGTTATTTCTGACTGAAATTGCCTTGACACTGTGCAAACTCTCATCCAGGTAGGCAGTTTTCCTTCATTCCCTCTCTGTTCTGCTTTCTGTACCTGGACACTGCTAAGTGCTGCTTTCCATCTACTCGGCTATAAATATATGAGTATAAATACCAGTGTAAAATATGAAGCTGTGTGGAACTCATAAATGGGCATTCGTTGATCAGTGAATTGGCTGAAATCATATGCCAGGCTTTCAGGGGGAAAGGCTATGGGTTCACCAGATTGCTGAAGAGCTGGGTTGGCCCACCAAGGCAGGATGTGCTGCTGCAGCCCAACTACGTTACAGTCCTCTCAAAGTTCTCCTTCAGACTTCCAGTTTCTCACATGTCAGTCCATGGGGACAACATGAAATGACCAAGAAGAGTAATGACTTCTTATGTTACTGAAATGTCTGAATCACAGAATCGGGGACCTTGGGAGAAATAACTAGTATAGGATTTGGGGGTAGGAGGTGTTCAGGGTGACTGACAACAAGTCTCCTCATGCCACCTGGCAGGGAGGACATCGCAGCCTTCCGGCTGCTCCTGGGAGTCAAGCAGCAGTCAAGCAGCAGTGAGGACAGTGATAGAGTAGGTTGAATCACCCAAATAGGCGTGCACACTGAGAAGTCAAGGAGCCCGGCCTGTTTTATTATGTAAGACGGGTCTCCTGTGTTCCCAGGCCGGCTGTTGGACTTGTGGCTTCAAGTAATCCTCCTGCCTCTTCCTCTGGAGCAGCTGGGAGGACAGGAGTGTGCCACCCTGCCAGGACTTCTCCACTGGGCTCGTGCGAGGGGCGTTAGGGAACCCAGACATCCTTTGAATGGATAATTTAGGAAAAGAGTCTAGCATTTGGCTTACGCTATCTGCACAACCACAGTGAGAATCCATACAGTTGAGAAAGGAAAACGTGCATAGAAGTATTCCACCCAACAAAAGCAGAAGAGATTGTATGAAATGGAAAGCAATGTTTCTGGGTTTCGTGACCTGAAAAAGTCTACTGTGTTAAAGAAGTTTTAGAAATCATAGAGCCTTTGTATTGAAATAAACAGAAGAGTCTCGACATAGTTAAGAATATCAAGTTTCTTGTTTTAAAAATTTTGATAAATTCACTTCCTGCCCACCTCTCTACAGTGCACACTCAGTGAAAGCAGAGCAAGTCTGAGTGGACAGCTCCTGTATGTCAGCACCCAGATGTGTGCCTAGATGACTGTGATAGTTAACATGTGCCAACTGGCTGTACGCTACATCTTAGAACTCTGAGTGGATGCAGGGGTCTACACACCTGTATAACCCATCCAGTTCTCTTGAACTACGCGGGACCAGTGAATATGCGAGCTCCCTTAGTTTATGTCACAAGGGATGCTTCAGTCTTTCTGGGTATGTTACCCTAGCAGACAAGGTATTTTGTTGGCCTGGAACTAGGCTTCCCTGTTGCAAAAGGAACACAGCCTCAGATGAGAGTTTCACCTGTGCCGGGAGGTGACGAATAACTTGTGTATGTTGATACAGCAGGAGAGGGAGCCATTTATTGTAGGACAACAGAGCTATTTATACATTCCACACAGCTTATCTTAATTAGCATAAACTAGATACATCAGTCAACCAATAAGGAATCTCCACACTTAATGGCTTGCTTTTGTTACTTCTCAAACCACTCCCTCTGGCATTTTGCCAGGCACCATCCAGACTTGTTTAGGAACTCTAACATTTCTCTGGCAAAATACCAGGTGTTATTTTGACTTGTTTACAGACTCTAACAGGCCATATGTGGCAAGGCTATAGGGGACAGTGAGCAGGAACAGCGGGAAGCAAGATCCAGGATGCCCACAGTCACCAATCCTACTCAACACTAGTCTTTGATTTAACTTGAATTCTTTATTACTTGTCCCTGCATAGTTAACGACCTGCCAATTCCGCAAATTAATACAAACAGCCTTCCTCTGGACCATATGCCAGTGACCATCTTGGATGTCCACAGAAACAGTCTTCCTCCAGACCCATAAACGATATCCAAGCAACCAGAAAAATTCTGGGGTTACTTTGTCCTTTGTCTCCATTTATAACATTTTTTGCCCCTTTTTCTCTGGACGGTATACCTGACCCTTTTTTCACAACAGAAGTCCTTTTGTTTTAATTCCAGAAGCAAACTTTGTCCAAGTTTTGTTGTGTTCGCTAGGAGAACACAGGTCACTTTTGGTGGTTACTGTTCAAACTTCATTGCTCAATATTACAGTTGTAACTCATTTTTAAAAAGATTCTGGTAAATACCCACTGAAATAGTGCCTGCTTTTTAATGAGTACAAATGTTCTATGTAGTGTCAGTTGTGTTTCCAAGAAATGAATATCCATTACAGGAGCAAAACTTTTAAAAATGTAGTAACCACTTCTAATTAAAAGAATAAAAATATTGGGCTGGGGATGTGGCTCAAGCTGTAGTGCGCTCACCTGGCATGCATGCAGGCCCGGGTTCGATCCTCAGCACCACATACAAACAAACATGTTGTATCTGCCGAGAACTAAAAAAAAATTAATATTAAAATTCTCTCTCTCTCTCTCTCTCTCTCTCTCTCTCTCTCTCTCTCTCTCGTCAATAAATAAATAAAGATATTGTGAAAAGATTAAAAATATTTTCAGGAGAAGTACTACAAAAATTAAAAATATTCTGATATAATAATCCCATAAGGGTGACACAAACAAGCTTCTAAGAGTCTTGGCAGATATATTCTAATATGATCTGCATGTAACAGACTCCCCGAAGCGACCAGTACCTGTCAGGCCCTCTGGTGTGCTGACTTAATCCAGCACTGACTCCCCCAGAAAAGCCCCGAAGCTCTTGGGTGTTCCGGCTGTGCAGACACGGACACATGTCCATACACACATTTCTCCCTTCTTCTCGCTTTTAGCATTTTTACAAGTTATAGTTCCTGCCGCACCCTTTGAGGATCAGGGTATTTAGTTTGTTTCCCTCTCCCCCCCCACTTTCTTCTGCTAGTAGCCAAATCCTCTTGTTCTCTCCATCCTTCTCCCTTCACTTTGTTTATCCTATTTTTTCTCCTCCTCCTTTATCGGCATCACTTGCTTCATCTCTTCTGCATTCTCTCTGTTCACCTTTTCAACTATTTTCTACCTTCTTGTCACTTTTTCTTTTTTCTTTCTTTCTTTTGTACCAGGGATTGAACCCAGGGGCGCACAGCCACCGAGCCACATATGACTGGGTCTCACTGAGTTGCTGAGGCCAGCTGTAAACTTGTGATCCTCCTGCCTCTGCCTCCCAAGCCCCTGATACTACAGACATGCCACCTGCCTGGCACACTTTCTTTATTGAACAGAACTGTATTTTTACCATCTTTTACAACTATTTGGTTTATATAACTCCTGTCCCCCACCATTCATAGTGTTGCAATTATTGCTGTTCTGGATGACACAGGTAATACCTGCTGTTTACTTTCATGCAGATCTAGCTCACAGTTATTTATACATTTTTGCTGTATAAATGACCACTCCTGTTTTGTGGTAGTGTTACACATGTCAGAGTAGGCACCAAGTTTTTATTTTAAGGTTATGTATCATTTGTGTCAGTTGTAGATATTGTTTCCCACCCTTTCTGTGTGAAATTCACAGGGACGCTACAAAGTCACAGGTTAGAGACTGTTGCTGAACTAAACCCAGCAAAGACAGCACACCTCACTCTACACACAAATGACACTTGATCTACAGCTATACATTAATTCAAAGATAAAAACCCAAACTAATGAACAAGCACCAAGCAGGACTGGCTACGGATGGGCCCTCAGGCCCCACTCAGGGATATCCACTACCACAGCAAAAACAGAATCAACACAAAGGCATGGGTACCACACCAACCAAGGGTCTTAATCTAGATTGCTCCCATGCCCTTAACATACAGAGTTATTAAGTCTGGACCCTACAAGGGGTCTCAATATAAACCCCTCTAGGACATTTTGGCAACAGAAGGCCATGCCCTAAAAAATTCACAGATAAAAATGGGAGAGAAATTCATTCTAACAGATGCTTGCAACTCAAACAGCAATGCAAAAAATATGAAAAAACAAGATAACATGATGCCTCCTAAAGTTCACCAGCAATTGACTGCAAAGATACTGAAGTATAGAAAGATCAGATAAAGAATCCAAAACAATGATTATAAAAATGACCGATGAATTCCAAGAGAACAGAAAAACAACTGAATGAATTACAGAAGTGAGTATAGTATGTGAATAAGAAATTCAATAAGGAGATGGAGATTTTGAAAAAGAACAAAACAAATCTTAGAAATGAAAGACACAATAAATCAAATAAAATGTTCACCTGAAAGTCTCTCTAATTCTGAAGACAAAATCTCAGAGCTAGAAGACATAATGACCAGTCTCAAATATTTAGACAGCATTAACGAAAAGAAAATAAATAACCATGATCAGAGTATATAAGAACTCGAGGCTAACATTAAGAGACCAAATTTAAGAATCACTGAGATTGAGGAGGATAGTGAGATGCAGGCTAATGGAATGGATAAGTTTTTAGAGAAATAGTAACAGAAAATTTCAAGACATTGATACTAAGATGGACATCCAAAAACAGGAGGCATTCAGAACCCCAAATACACAAGATCAAAAAAGAACCTCTCTATGACACATCATACAGAATTAAAGTGACTAACATACAAAACAAAGATAGAATTATAAAAGGCTCAAGAAAAAACATCAAGTCACATTTAGAGGAAAGGCAATCAAAATACCTCAAATTTCTCAGCACAAACTCTAAACCCCAGGAGGGCTTGTCATGATATGTTCTAAGTCTTAATAGAAAATAACTGTCAGACTGGGGTTGTGGCTCAGTAGTAGCACGTTCGCCCAGCACGTACGAGGCCCTGGGTTCTATCCTCAGCATCACATAAAAATAAATAAACAATAAAATAAAGGTATTGTTTGAAAATAATAATAATAATTTTTAAAAAATAACTGGCAACCAAGATTGCTATATCCAACAAACCTATCCTTCAAAATTGAATAAAACCTTCCAGATAATAGTCAAAAATTCTTTTGTTTCTGCTTAAGTCAGTATCACAGAAAACACTTAAAGAAGTACTCCACACAGGAGAAATTAAAAAGTCCCAGAGCTCACAAATAATAATAAAAAAATCTCATTTGAAAAATCGCTAAGCAAATGAGATACAGGGCCAAATTAAAAATAAATCAGAATGGCAGAAATTAATAAATATCTCTCTATAATAACATAGATTGTAACTGGTCTCAACTTTCCAATTGAAAATACAAACTGGCAGAATGAATTAAAAACAAAAGCCAACTATATGTTGCTTTCAAGAGACTCACATTTTAGGCAAAGACAGGCCTAAAATTGAAAGTGAAAAAATAGAAATTGATATAATATGCAAACAGAGCTCCAAATAAGCAGGAAGGCTATTCTCATATCCAACAAAGCAGACTTCAGACCAAAGTTAATCAGAAAAGACTAATAAGGTCATATGGTAAAAAGTACAATCCAACAAGAAGATAAAACAATAGTAAATACTTATGCCCCAACCATTGGTACACCTAATTACATAAAAGAGACACTAGTAGAATTAAAGCCTCAGATAGACCCTAGTACAATAATACTGAGTGATTTAAACATTCTTCTCTCACCAGTAGATAGGTCATCCAGACATATACTCAGTAAAGATTCTTTGGAGCTAAGCAAAGACTCTTTTGGACCTATTATAAATCAAGTAGACTTAAAAGATCAATAGAATATTTGATGCAACAAGAAGGGAATAACACATTCTTCTCAGTGGCTTATGGAATCTTTTCAAAAGCAGAACATAGTTTAGGTCACAAAGCAACTCTTATCAAAGAAAAAGAAAGATATAATTTATTGTATTTTATCTGAACATAATGCAATGAAATTAGAAATCAACACAAAAACACCCTACAGAAAATATATAAACACATAATTGAATCATACACTTTTAAATGATAATTGGGTAATAAAAGAAATCATGGGGGGCTGGGATTGTGGCTCAGCGGTAGAGCGCTCGCCTAGCACGTGCGGGACCTGGGTTTGATCTTCAGCACCACATAAAAATAAAGGCACTGTGTTTTTTAAAAAAAGGAAGAAAAGAAATCATGAGAAAATAAATTTGAATAGTGATACAACTTGCCAGCATCTCTGGGCCTAGAACCTGGTTCTAAAGAGGAAAGTTTATAGATATGAGTACCTACATTAAAACAGCAGAAAGATCCCAAATAAAAAACCTAATGATGCATCACCAGGTTCTTGATAAAAGAAGAATAACCCAGTTCCATAACCAATAGAAGGAAGAAAATATGATCAGAGCTGAAAACAATGAAATTGAGAATTAAAATAAATATATGTAAAGGGTCAATGAAACAGAGTTGATTCTTTTAAAAGCCAATTAATAAAATTAGAGATGATGAAAGAGAAATCACTACAGACATCACAAAAACACAGAGGAACATTGGGGACTATTTTCAAAACTTATACTCAAATAAATTGGAAAACCTAGAAGAAATGGATACATTTCTGGACACACCTGATCTGCCAAAAATTGGAGCAAGCGGACACGGAAAACCTAAGCAGACCATTAACTACCAATGAGATAGATGCAGTAATAAAATGTTCTCCAACCAAGAAAATTCCAGGACCAGATGAATTCTTGACTGAATTCTACTTTTAAAGGAGAATTTTAAAGACCTTTAAAGAAAAACTAAAGCTAATGCTCCTCAAATCATTCCCTTAAATAAAGTGTTAGAACACTTCCAATTTTATTCCATGAAGCCAGTATCTCACACACACACACACACACACACACACACACACCAAAACTAGATAAGGAAACATCAAGGAAAGGAAACTACAAACCAATATCCCTGATGAACTTAGATGCAAAAAGCAAAAAATACTAGCAAATCATATTTAACAACAAATGAAGAAGATAGTCTAGGGTGACCAATTTGGTTTTATCCCAGGGATGCAAGGATGGCTTAACATAACAAATCAATACATATAATTTAAAGCATAAATGGAATTTGTAACAAAAATCACTTAGCCATCTCAATAGATATAGAGAATGCCTTTGACAAAATTCAGTACCCATTTATGACAAAAGCATGGAAGAAACTAAGGACAGAAGGAACCTACCTCAACATCATAAAGACTGTATATGACAAACCCAAAACTAACATCTTAGTGAATGGAGAAAAACTGAAAACATTTCCTTTAAAAATCTGAAAAAAAGACAAATATGTCCACTCTCACTACTCTAAAAATTGTAACCAGAGCAATTAAGCAAGAAAAGGAAATTAAAGGGATAAAAATTACTATGGGGGAAATCAAATTATCTTGTTTGCAGATGATATAATACTATACTTAGAGGATTCAAAAAGCTCCACTAGAAGATTGCTAGAGCTACAAACCCAGAAAACTAGGTAAAAAAATTAAGATAAAAATTTTTTTTTTTAAATTTTTAATATTTATTTTTTAGTTCTCGGAGGACACAACATCTTTGTTGGTATGTGGTGCTGGGGATCGAACCCGGGCCGCACGCATGCCAGGCGAGCGCGCTACCGCTTGAGCCACATCCCCAGCCCAAGATAAAAAATTTAATAGCATTCCTATATATCAATAATGAGTCAGCTGAGAAGGAAATCAGGAAAACAATCTCATTTACAATAGCCTCAAAAAAAAACCTAGAAATAAATATAATCAAGGAGGTGAAAAATCTCTACAATGAAAACTGTAGAACATTACAGAGAGAAATTGAAGAAAACTCAAGAAAATGGAAAGATCTCCCATGTTCATGAATAGTAAGAATTAATATTGTTAAAACAGCCTTACCGGGCTGGGGATGTGGCTCAAGTGGTAGCGCTCGCCTGGCATGCGT
This sequence comes from Ictidomys tridecemlineatus, assembly GCF_052094955.1. Classification (NCBI taxonomy): domain Eukaryota; kingdom Metazoa; phylum Chordata; class Mammalia; order Rodentia; family Sciuridae; genus Ictidomys; species Ictidomys tridecemlineatus. The sequence continues at coordinate 155,654,292 of NC_135484.1, read as the reverse complement.
GCGGCCTGGGTTGGATCCTCAGCACCACATACAAACAAAGATGTTGTGTCCGCCAAGTACTGAAAAATAAATATTAAAAAAAAATTCTCTCTCTCTCTCTCTCTCTCAAAAAAAAAAAAAAAAGAAAACAGCCTTACTACCAAGAGCAATATACAGATTTAGTGCAATCCCTATCAAAGTACCATTGATATTCTTCATATAACTAGTTTTTTTAAAGTCCTAAAATTAATAAATGACCCAGAATAGTCAAAACAATTCTAATCTACAAAAAGCAATGCTAGAGCCATCACAATCCCTGAATGCAAAATATACTACAGTGCTATAGTAACAAAAACTGGTACTAGCATAAAAACAGACATAGACCAAGAGTCCAGAATAAAAGACACAAACACACAGAGATGCAGTCATCTGATCCTTGGCAAAGATACCAAATATATATATATGAAGCCTTTTTAACATATGGTGCCAGGAAGACTGATTATCCATATGTAGAATGAAACTAGACCCTATCTCTCACCCTGCACAAAAATCAACTCAAAACTGGTCAAAGACAGGAAGTAGAGCAGAAAATATGTAACTCCTAGGGAAAAAAAAAAAAAAGCAGGATCAACACTCCAGCATCTAGGCATAGGTTGGTGACTTTCTCAAAGGACAGCATGTGAATGGCAGCATAATTCACAATAGGCAAGGACCAGCCGAGGTGTCCATCAATGGATGAATGGATAAAGAAAATGTGGTGTTTATATACAATGGAGTATATTTTATTTGGCCATCAAGAAAAATGAAATTATATCATTTGTAGGAAAATGAATGGAATTCAGGACCATTATATTAACCAAAATAAGTCCAACTCAGAAGGCCAAAGTTTGTATGTTTCCTCTCATATGAAGAAGCTAGAGAGGAAAAAGAAAGGTGGTGGTGGAGTTCATAAAAATCAGAGGGGAATTAGTCATCCAGGGCTTGACTGAAGGAAGCGCTGGAACATGCCGTGGCTCAGGAGCCGAGCTCCAGAGGGAGCAGAAGCATGGTCAAGGCCTCCCATCAGATTGCTGCTGCTTTGTAGGTGCCTCTGAAGATGAACAGGGATTCAAGAGGCAGTGGTGGGCAGAAGGACCTCCAAAAACGAAGATGAGCAGACCTCACAGACTCTAGAGCTCGGGCACGTCCCGGAGACAGGAACCAAGTGTGTCTGCAGCGTCTGACAAGCACTGAACCTTGGACAGCCGTCTACACCTGTGTACTAAAAACTCAGCACATTGTAGTGACTACATTCAAAAAAAAGAAAAACATTTTTTTTCTCAAGAAGTTGGCCATAAGATATAAGTGCAACACTTAAAAAATTACTGTCATAAGTAAAATAATTTCAGTTACATTCAATCTGTTTCAAACAGCTTCAACACACTTGAATAAGAGAATTTTCAAAACTTTGGATGGACTCAATATCCTTAGTCTATTTATTCTAAGAAAGATATTTGAACAAAATGATGAAATTTAATACTTGAAGTAACCAAGAATCCTTTGAAATAAGTGGAGGTAATCTTTAAGGAACAAGGGGGCAGCTTACAAATGAAGTCTGGTGGGCATTGCCTTATCTCTTAAGACAGTACTGGCCTGTCCTGAAGTGTTCATGCCGAGTCACATTCACTTATGATGATGTAGAGCTGACCTGTGTGGTAGAGTGGGTGTGGGTAACATCTAGAGAAATCACCAACCTTGAGATCGTTTCTGTGTTATCTATTTTAACATGCTTCCTAAAACACAGACACCAAAACTGTCTCCTTAGGGAAAGATGTATCTGGGTTTTGTTGCTATACTAATAGACATTAAAGTCTCCTGCAAAGACACTGATTCGGTGTCTCAAAGAAAATATGAAGATGCAAGTAACAAATGTGAGCAGAATGGGCTAAAACACACAATTCTGTAGATGCATTTAGGGTTGTGAATTCCCAAGCATTTATTACCTCAAATGCTGTCTTGACTTCATATCTTTGCAAAGGGTTCATGTAAAGCAGTTGCTTAACCATGAACAGACCTTTCATATGGCTCTTTTTCACAGTTTAAAATAACCCTAAAGCAACATTTTGCAATGTTTAATTACTTATTGAAATACTGAGTTATAATGGATCACAGAATAGTGTATATTAAACAATGTGATTTTAAAGAGTGAATTAAGACATCTGGGAAATTGTGCTGACACCTACATCGATCTGTTCAATGTTCCTTTCTCACTCTAAAGCAACCCACCCAAGCACATTTGCCAGCTTTCTGTGCCTGGTTCATGAAGTCACAGGATGCTCAGCAGTGGGTCATCGCTGCTATGATGGCAGACCCCTGGGTAAGTGACTCACAGAACAGCATTGTGTTTTTCCTAAATAAATCTCTAGGCCTTTACCAGTAACCTTGTGCACAGGAAGGAGTGAAAACATCCTTGAACGGGCGAATCCCCAGGGAAACCCGTGCTCCTGGCATTGCAAGCCCTCGTCCTGACTCCCCAGCTCGCCCCTCTCTTTCTTCTGCTCCTTCCCCTGTAATTTGACGGCTGGATTTCTCTCCTCCTTTTTGTCAGTTTCCTTTGCCGTTTCTCCTAAGCTCCCCTGTCTGCCCTTTCCTCCTTGGTGTCCTTCTCTTGGACAGGGTCCTGTGTCTGCTATTCATCCCTGATCCCCACTCTGGTGCGCTCCACTCGGCCTTTCCCCCCTTCCCTCCTGTCCCTGACCACTGTCCCACACCTCTTCTTTACGTGGCTCCTTGAGTCCTTGCCAAGCTGAAGTCACCCTATCGGTATCCTCCACAAACCCTGTCTGAAAAAGCTCTTTTTAAAAAATATCTTTATTGGTCGTTGGTGAAATATTTTATTTTATTCACTTTTGCGCGGTGCTGAGAATGGAGCCCAGCGCCTCGCCCAGGCCAGGGAAGGCCCAGCGCCCGACCCCAGCGCAGCCCCTGGGACGGCCTCCGCAGGGTGCGGACAGACCGGGCCTCGGCGCCGCGCTCCCCCCGGGTCCGGGGAAGGCGGGGTGGATGGAGGACGCCTCCCTGTTGGAAGCGGTCTGTTGGGTTGGGTTGTGGGCATCCCCCACAGGACGGCGCCGGCCTCGGGGTCCCCACGGTCTCCAGTCCCTCCGCTCGCTGCACCCGGCGCCGTCTCTCACTCTCCCCGCGACCCCTTCTCTGCCTCCCCTCTCCCCTGGGCCCGTCCCCCCGCTGCCGGCCTCGCCTCGGAGGACCCTGCGCCTGTGCCGGCGCCGGGACCACGTGTCCCCCGCTCCCTCCGCCCAGGGACCCCTGAGTCCCCCCAAACCCAGGCGAGGATTCCGCTTGGGAAGAGGACAAAAGGCATCCGCGTGCATCCTCCTTCCAAAGTGGGGTGTGTGTGTGGGGGGGGGAGTGGGAGTGTGTGTGTGTGTGTGTGAGTGTGGGAGTGTGTGTGGGAGTGTGTGTGTGTGGGAGTGTGTGTGTGGGGGGGGAGTGTGTGTGTGTGGGAGAGTGTGTGTGTGTGGGAGTGTGTGTGTGTGTGTGGGAGTGTGAGTGTGTGGGTGGGAGTGTGTGTGTGTGTGGGAGTGTGAGTGTGTGGGTGGGAGTGTGTGTGTGTGTGGGAGTGTGAGTGTGTGGGTGGGAGTGTGTGTGTGTGTGGAAGTGTGAGTGTGGGAGTGTGAGTGTGTGTGTGTGAGTGTGTGAGTGTGTGTGGGGGAGTGTGTGTGTGTGGGAGTGTGTGTGTGTGGGAGTGTGTGTGTGGGGGGGAGTGTGTGTGTGTGGGAGAGTGTGTGTGTGTGGGAGTGTGTGTGTGTGGGAGTGTGTGTGTGTGTGTGGGAGTGTGAGTGTGTGGGTGGGAGTGTGTGTGTGTGTGGGAGTGTGAGTGTGTGGGTGGGAGTGTGTGTGTGTGTGTGGGAGTGTGAGTGTGTGGGTGGGAGTGTGTGTGTGTGGGAGTGTGAATGTGTGTGTGGGAGTGTGTGTGTGTGTGTGGAAGTGTGAGTGTGGGAGTGTGAGTGTGTGTGTGTGAGTGTGTGGGGGGGGAGTGTGTGTGAGTGTGTGTGGGAGTGTGTGGGGGGGAAGTGTGTGTGAGTGTGTGTGTGTGGGAGTGTGTGGGAGTGTGAGTGTGTGTGTGTGAGTGTGTGTGGGGGGAGTGTGTGTGAGTGTGTGTGGGAGTGTGTGTGTGGGGGGGAAGTGTGTGTGAGTGTGTGTGTGTGGGAGTGTGAGTGTGGGAGTGTGACAGTGTGTGTGGGGGTGTGTGTGGGGGGGAGTGTGAGAGTGTGTGTGTGGGAGTGTGTGTGGGGGGGAGTGTGTGTGTGTGTGGGAGTGTGTGTGGGGGGGAGTGTGTGTGTGTGTGGGAGTGTGTGTGTGGGAGTGTGTGTGTGGGGGGGGGTGTGTGTGTAGGAGTGTGTGTGTGTGAGAGTGTGTGTGTGTGGGAGTGTGTGTGTGGGAGTGTGTGTGAGTGTGTGTGTGTGGGAGTGTGTGGGGGGGAGTGTGTGTGTGTGGGAGTGTGTGTGGGAGTGTGTGTGTGGGAGTGTGTGGGAGTGTGTGTGTGGGAGTATGTGTGTGGGAGTGTGAGTGTGTGTGTGTGAGTGTGTGTGTGGGAGTGTGTGTGGGAGTGTGTGTGAGTGTGTGTGTGTGAGTGTGTGTGTGTGGGAGTGTGGGGGGGGAGTGTGTGTGTGTGGGAGTGTGTGTGTGGGAGTGTGTGGGAGTGTGTGAGTGTGTGTGTGGGAGTGTGTGTGTATGTGTGGGAGTGTGTGTGTGTGGGGAGTGTGTGTGTGGGGGGGGGGAGTGTGAGTGTGGGAGTGTGTGTGTGTGTGTGAGAGAGAGAGAGTGGGAGTGTGTGTGGGAGTGTGCAGTGTCCCACCTGGACTCCGGTGCGCTGCCGCCCGCTCTCCGCGGCTGTGACCCAGGACCGACCCTCGCAGCGGGGGGCACGGACGGTTCATCAGGGATCCGGGCCGGGAGCAGCAGGCCCTTCCGGGGCTGAGGTGGGGCTGAGCCCGAGGATCGTGTGGCCGAGGCGGCAGCGCACAGGACCCCCGGAGGGGGAGAGCCACCCTCGCCCCCCGGCCGCGCCCGTTGCCCCTCCGAGCACCCCACTGCTCTCCGCGCTTCCCGTCGCCTCCGTCCGTCGGGCCGTGCGCTCCCCGGTGACAGCACGGCGGGCCCTGGGCAGCGCGGCAGCCGCAGACCACACGGAGTAGCCCTCGTTCGTTTGCTGGGAAGCGGCGCCGGGACGTGAGCAGCGGAAACCAGAGCGGAGCCGGCGACGCCTCCCCAGTTCCCGCCCGCAGGGGAGAGGCAAGTCCTGTAGATAGAACCGGGGGAAGACGGCCGGCAGCCGCGTCTCTGTGGCGCAATCGGTTAGCGCGTTCGGCTGTTAACCGAAAGGTTGGTGGTTCGAGCCCACCCAGGGACGTGCTGTGGCGGGCGCCAGCTCCTGGGGTCACTTTTCTTACTTCCCAGTCGGACCCGGGGACCACGCAGGCTGGAGCCGGCCTTATCTGAAGTCTGTCTTCCCGGAGTGACCAGTTCCCTCGGTTCCTAATAGGGTCTCCAAGACACAGCCAAGTGCCAGGGCTACCTTCCACTGCAGTCCGACTGCACCTTTGGACAGGCTGTATTCCCACCACTACAACCCACCCAGCCAGTTCCACTGATTGCCACGCTCAAGTCAACCCTCTGAAGGGAGTATTTGTGATTAAAATTAGGTTCCACCCGGATAATCCAAACTCCCCACCTCAAGATCCTCGATTTTATCGTGTCTGTCTGCAAAGTCCTACACAAAGTAACATTCACAGGTTCTAGGGATTCCACCTTTTGAAAAGGCCTACTTCACTATGCTGAAAAATATATATATTTTTGAGGGAAATTTAAGAAAGACTAAACAAATGAAAGATCAAGCCAGTAATTGGAAAATTCAATGTATCATAGATGTCAATTCTCCCCAAACTGATCTGTAGATTAAATACAATCGCAAAGCCACAGCAAGATTTTCTGTGTAAATTGACAATGATTCTATGGAAATGCAAACAGCCAAGTCAAGATGAAGGAAAAAGAACAACAGTGGAGGACTTTTGCATTAATTTACAGTAAGGACACATTGAGGTCTGGGGGCAAAAAGAGATAAATAGACCAATGTAGCATTAAGGGATCATTCATGACAGATACATTGACAAGCGTGTTTTTTTTTTAAATATATGTATTTTTTAGTTGTCAATAGACATTTATTTATTTATATGTGGTGCCGAGGATCAAACCCAGTGCCTCATGCACTCCAGACAAGCATGCTACCTGCTGAGCCACAGCCTCAGCACCATGACAGATACATTGAGTGTCACAAGGTGCCTGATACAATTAGAAGTGCTGGATTCTCAAAGAAGTCATTTTTGTGGGCTGGGGACATAGTTCAGTTGGTAGAGGGCCTTCCTCGCATGCACAAGGCCCTGGGTCCAATCCCCAGCAAAACACACACACACACACACACACACACACACACACACAGAGTTTTGGTGCTAAATAGAACATTTAATGGTTAAGTAAAACTGTATTCATTGTATTCACCAAAGCATTCATTGAAAAGTGATTATCACTGTTGGCAAAACTGGAGAAAGGTCCTTGCCATACAGTATTTATTGTCTCAATCAGTTTGAAGAGCCATTTAAAATTTTCCTATAAAAAATTACAATGTAAATGACACTGGAGTCAACAATTTCAATCCAAATACTTCAATACACATACTCATGGATGTTCATTACAATATTTCTAAAATAGAAAATAATCAGAGACAACCTAAATATTTATGTTAACAAATGGTTAGAACTTTAATGATACAAACAATGAAATTCCACACAGTGGTTAAAAGATTGGAGATCATCAAATTGTACTACTGCATGCCCCCCTGCAAAATGTTATAATATTGCTATCTATATTACTATATTACTATATCTACATACATAGTATATAGATAATATAGTATTTATTCCATTTATTCTAAGAAATGTGTTTTAGCAAACTGTTCTAAAATAGTTTCATCAACAAAGAACATCTTCCCCCTTTTAAATTTTTAATTGAAACAATAATCATGCATATTTATGGAATGTGATAAATACATACACAAATACTATTTGCAATGATCAAATCAGAGTAATTGGCATTTTTATCTCCGTAAACATTTATTGTTTATTTGTATTGGGAATCCTCAAACTCCTCTCTTCTAGTTCTTTATAAAATATGTAATAAATTGTTGTAAACGATTGTCACCTACTGTATTGTAGAGCACTTGAATGTATTCCGCCTAGCTAACTGCATTTTGGTCCTATTATCAGACCTCCCTCTGGCTCCCCTTCTCCCTACCCCACCCTAGTCTGTATGGACACTATTCTGCTCTGTTCCACGAAGCCAATTTTTCTAGTTTCCACATGAATGAGAACATGTGGTCTCTGTCTTTCTGTGTCTGGCTTATTTCACAAATGTAATGTCCTTCAGTTCTATCCACATTGGGACAGATTTCATTCTTTTCTATGGCTGAATAACAATTGTGTATTTATGTCATTTTTCTTATGCATTCATCTGTTCTTAGACAACTCCTGATTCCATTTCTTGGCTATCATGAATCATCCTGCAGTAAACATGAGGATGTGTTATCACTGTGACATACTGATTTCTTCTGGATGGATACCTGTAGTGGGATTGCTGGATTTTATGGAAGTTCTATTTTTAGCTCTTTGAGGGACTCCCATGTCATTTTCTATAATGGTTGTATTAATTTACATTCCCACCAACAGAGTGTAAGTTTTCCTTTCTCAACATCCTTGAAAACATTTACCTTTTTTCTTTTTTATTATCACCATTCTAACTGGAGGGAGAATTCTCACTATGGTTTTGATTTACATTGCCTTGATAATTAGAGATGTTGAGCATTTTTTTCATATATTTGTTCGCCATATGTAAATCTGCTTTTGTGAAATGTCTGTTCGGGTCATTTGCTCATCTTTTTGCTGGGTTATTTGCTGTTGTGATTTTGAATTCTTTATATACTCTGGATACTAAATTCTCAAGTAGTTTGAAAGTATTTTCTCACATTTTGCAGGTTCTCTTCACTCATTTCCTTTGCTTTGCAGAAGCATCTTAGTTTGACATAATACCACTTTTGCCTGTTTTGAGGATCTAATCCCCCTCCCCCCCCCCCAAAAAAAAAAAAAATATTGCCTAAACACATTGTGAAGTATTTCTCCTGACTGAATTATATCTCTGACCAATTTATTTTTGAGATGATTTTCTAACTTAGCATCCTTCTGCCTCAGTCTTCTTAGTAGCTGGAGTTTCAGGCATGTGCCACTGTGATGTCCTCTGCTTTCTAATGGTTTCAGGGTTCACACCTAGGCCTTTGATCCATTCTAATTTATTATTATTTTTTAATGCGGTGCGACATAGGGGTCTAGTTTCATTGTGGATATCAGGTTTTCCCTAGCTGAGAGCCTTATGACTACATTAGTTGTTCCTAAATGGATGGGGTTCACGGTGAAGGAACCACACATCGCTTCTGGACTGGAAGCAGGGGCTAAAGAGTGGCTTGGATGGCCTGGGCTGCTGTGCCAAGCAAAAGGGCCAACCTACATGGCCTGCCAGCCACTCCTCTCCACGGCCCTTGGCTCCAGAAGTGCTGGTCTCTCTTCCGCTGTTAACCCTGCCTCCAAGATTCTTTTGGTCTCATGCCTGGTCCTGGCTGGCCTGAGACAGGCCAAGAAAACCACGTGGGCACTCACCAGACTTAGTACAAGGTTCTGGACTCAGAGTATGTGTTGCAAAGAGCCCGCTTCTTTTGCTTCCAGTTACTCAGTCTCAGAGTGAGTCTGGAAGTGAAAGACAATAGCCCCAAAGCGGAAGAAAATCATGCATCCACAGAAATCCAACACTTGCCTTCCTCATAAGGGGCAAGAAATCTTATTCTGGGTCTCTATCTGCTGAAACTCACACTGACTCTAGTGGGGAATGAGCACGTCCAAGGCTTACACTAGGAGCCCCCCACCCACTCCACTGCAATAATAAGAACTTCAAAGAATGTTAGAGGAATCGTGGGAAAGCACACTGAGAAAGAGTGGGTGCAGGAGTAAGTTCACAGGGTGTCCAGGCCTAGCCTAGATAAGCCCTCCCTTCAGTAAGATCTCCACTCTTATGCCAGGAAATGTAGGGTCCTAGCTTCTTAGCTGGAAACCACAGGTGGGTTCATGATTGAGAAAGTTTGCTCTTCTTAGACAGTAAATCCACTCACACTTGCAGGTGTCCTTCATCTTCTATCATGGAATTCATGCAATAAGCTCCCAAAACATGCACACTAGAGAACCATGTGGAAAAATATGGGGAATAAAAGAAGTGGTAAGCCATCACACCTGGACACTTAAAAAAATTATTTCCTGGCCTCTAAGGGTGTCAAGTCTAGAGGGAATCAAGATGAAAGTTCCTGGGTAACCCATTTTCCTCCATCTGACTCTCAGCTTGACTGGCTACAGGGTGGGCTGTGCTCGCTGGAGATTTGGAGTGCAGCTTGAGATGCTGGCCCTTGAGTATACTGATGCCACCAGCCTGGGAAACATCCACTCATTCAAGAAACTCTCACTAAACCCTTTTTTTTTTTTTTTAACTTTCTCAGCTGTGGGCAACTTGAGGGAAAGAAATTTCTTCCTTGTCTTAACATCTATTTACCTAGCCCAGGTGCCTACAGGGACTGGTAATTCTAAAGAAATGTGGAAAACAGCTTATCAAATCCTGATGCTGGACTTCTCTGGTACTTTGGAAGGCACAATGACCTGAAGAAACAATCCACATGGAACAAACTCACAAAGAATGAACACAGAAGCAAGGACACAAAGTTCCCAACATTATGGTACTAACACCACACAGATGTTTGTGTACTAAGTCTGAAAGGACAGAACATGAGCTATGAGAAATGTCATACCAAGCTCACCATAGGGTCATTTTTACTTTCCCAATAAAGCATACTTTCAAGTAAGATCATAATGTCCATTTTACAATCAAAGAAGTGGATGAATCCACTTCACTCCAAAAAACAAGGATAATTACATTAATGGGGGGTGGGGGTGGGGTTCCAAGAACTAAAGAAAAAGCACAAGCAAAACCAAATTATAATTACACTTGACAAGGACTTCCTGCTGGATAATAATATTTTAATCTGAGACTGAGTATAGACTTCAGTGTATGGTGACACCCAAGTTTGCAGTTCATTTTGATGATTCATCCTGATTCTTTGAAGTAATCAGGGCTGCTCTGCATGTATTTGTGAATCCCTCAGAGCCTCAACACACATGTAAGTGCACTTGAGAGATCTTTGATCCCAACTTCCCTCCAGGCTCTGTCCTTTACAATGGTTTGCCCCAACACTCTATCTATGAAGCAGTCTGAACTATAGGAGCAAACCAGACTCGTTCAGAATTCTGCTCTGCCATTTTCCCAATTTGACCTTGGGGAGACATGAAGACTGACCCTCCTGCTGCCCGTTATCAGAAATCAGCTCCACACTGAGAGCACTCCATGTCCTGCCCTAGCCCCACTCCATCCCTTATATGCTTCTACCATGATGCTCATCTATCTTATTCCAGTGATCTGTCAGACTCTTACCACCAAGGTCATTATCTCCCATTGTCACTGTCTCCCACTGTGGTTTAATAAATGTACTAGATAAATGTTCTAGGCTAAGGAAGTAAACAGAGAAAGAAAAAAGGATCTAGGTTGGATGAAGGCTTTAAGACAAGGAGGTGGAATGAAGATCAGTGAATGCAACACAAGATGAAAATTGAAATCTGCCAAATGACTCTCACTCTTAAAAATAAAAGCATTTTTTCCCTATAAATACATTAGGGAGGAGGTTCCTAATCCAAACATAACCCAGTAATTCATATCTGTTTTTCTAAATAAAATGATGCTGCTCCCTTATCTGTATTCAGTAAACAGAACAAGACTGCCTGGACCATCCATTTCCACTGTAGCTACATATAAAGGCCATTCCTGGGCCAAGAACGTGGCATTTTATGGGACCCTACTAAACAAGAGGAAGGCTACCAAATCAAGCAGACATCAGCAATAGTCAAAACCATCCTAATAATACGAATAAGGTCACTGAGGCCGGCAGTTACAGCAGTTGGGCAAAAGAGGAGGGGAGGCCCACAAAACTTCCACGTCTGGGCTTGACCCGAGACGTTTGCCTGGGTGTCGGTGTCATTCCAGCACCAGGTCGACAGGAAGCGGAGCGGCCACGGGAGGTGACCGGCCTCCCCGGCCTCACGAGTCCCTGGCCCGGGAAGGTCCCTCCGTACTGTCCGAGGGTGGTGGGGCTCCAAAGATTCTGGCCAGGAGCCCTCGGTTGGAGCGGGCCTGGTCCTGCACTGCGGCCAGGCGGGCCCGTTCACGCCCCCCCGGCCGCGCGGCCTTCCGGGCCCTCAGCTCCTGTTCCGTGGGTCGCTGGGCAAACGCCCAGGAGCCGTCGGGGCGGCTAGGATCCCCCTCGGCGGCCAGGAAGCGCTGTCCCCGCTCCACACTCCGGAGATAGAAGTCCGTCTCGCGCTTGGCCTGGGCCACCTCTGCTCTCAGGCGCTGGCGTCGCACCTGGCGCTCAAAGGCCAGGTGTTCACTGAGGTGGGACCAGGTAAACCGGTGCAGGTACTGTGGGCGACAAGACAAGGAAAGCTCGGGACAGGTCGGACGGAGGGGGCGGGCGGGTGTGGGCGGGCCACAGACCCGGCGGCCCTCCTCACCTTGAGGTTCCACAGGTCGTAGCGGAAGGGGCTGCGCCGGCGGGTGCCCATGGGAGTGTTGTGCAGGCTGGCCGCCACCCGCTTGGCCACGCGCTTGTCGCGGAACTCCACCCAGCCCTCCGTGTAGTCCTTGCTGTACCGGGACCGCTTCTTCCCTCCGGAGGCTGCCGCCGCCTTCTTCTTGCGTCTCACGAACTGGTCTGCGTACCCAAGGCCGAGCAGTGGTCAGCGCCCTCTCGGGCAGGCTCGGGGCCGCGCCCTCCCGCCCCGCCGCCGGCCGGGGTCCCGCCTCCCTGCCCGGCCAGGAGGGAGGACTCGAGGCGCATCCGCCCCGCGCCCGCTTCCCCGTCTCACAGCCCCTTCCCTCCGGGCTCACAACTGGCCCAAGTCCCCGCCGCGACTTCTGGTCAATGCCCGTAAGGGGCGAGTCGGCGCGAGGGCGGGACTCGGAGCCGAACCCCCGCCGCCCAGACCTGGGCACTCACCCTCCGCCTGGAAGAAAACGCGCCCGACCTCCCCATAGGCGCTGAGCAGGTTGCGGACGTGCAGGGGCCGGAAGCGCGGCGGAACGTGCCCCAAGTACACGATGCCCGGCACCACCCGCTTCTTGCTGCAAGCTGCTTCTTCGCTTTCCTCCGGCTCCTCCTCCGCCTCTGATTTCGGGTTTGGCGCTTCCAACGGCCCTTCCTCCGAAGTTGCCTCAGCCTCCTCAGCCTCCATGCCGAGGATACGTGAAGCACGACAGCCGTAAAGCAGTCGCTTCCGATGGCGCGACCAAGAGCCGAGCTCCAAGCCGGAAGTTACGTAACAAGACAGCCGTAAAGCGACCGCTGCCGTGACGCGATTGTGCACGACGGCCTGCGGCCTGAGGCGGCGACGACAAGAGGGACTACGGGTCAGCACAGGGGGCTGGGTCCTAGAGGGCGGAAGGGAGAAGCAGATTCAGGGCGAGGCGTTGAGAATGTTTTGAAAATTTGTATGACGATTAGAGAACTTGCTTGACCCCTATTGTGCAATGATATATCCTCCACACATACCATCCGTATTTATCTATGTTGCAAATTCGTGCGGGATGCACACACGACTTGGGCCTCAGCGCTGGCTGCCTGCGCTCGGGACTGGGTCGCACCTGAATACTGCCTGCTTGGCGCCTTGGCAACCACCCCCCCCCCACGACCCTGGCCCTCGCCCTCGGGAGTGCCTCGGGACCATCAGTGCAAACCCACACTCCCCAGAGGTCGCAGTGGTCAGACATGTCCACAGCCACAGTCGCAAGAGTGCTCTCTAAAACTGGTACTTTAGAGAAGAATCTAAAATGTTCTCTCACAAGTTCCAATGTGACAGAGGGTCGTAAAAGGCCGTCGAATCTCAGTCAAGTCAAGCAAACTTTGCTTTTTCCCTCCCTCCAAGGATTCATTCAGTCTGTCAGTCAAGCATTAGCAGTCTCCTCTGGGGGTACCTGGGGAACCCCGTGTGGGTGTGTCTTTGTTTGTTTGGGCTTTGGATTTTTGCATCCTCTAGCTACGGATCCTAGAGAGCCCAGGGCGAGACTGGAACCTTCCAAAAGGCAACTCCTTCGAGCCGGATTCGAACCAGCGACCTAAGGATGACCACAAGTACACACCTACAGTCCTCCGCTCTACCAACTGAGCTATCGAAGGGCACGCTGGGAACCTCCTGCAGTATAGTTTAAATATTGCATTCATGGTCTACTTTTTGACTATTCAAATCCACCTTGAAAACACGTGAACAGGAGGAAGTTGTTGAGGGTATTAGAGATGTTCTAAAAATGATCTAGCACTAGTGATTATACAAGTACGCGAAAAACTTATTCCCACGAACTTCAAGATTTCTGCTTTTTATTGCACAAGTGTTTCATGTAACTCTTAAATTGCCACCAATTGTCCAAGTCGCTCCCTTGAGTGTCATAGATTGGACCATCCTTGGCACTTCACCTGCTCTTCCGTCTGCTTAGCAGCCTCCTTCCGCTGCTGAAACCGAATGATTATAGTAAGGTTTTCATAAAAGTAGGCAGCTAGGTTCAAGACTCGCCATCTTGAAACACAGTACTTCCCAATTTATTTGGGAAATTGATGCACCTTTCTGAAATACCAGGAAAATTAGGGTTCGACGCAAGTTATAGACACAAAACATGAGAGGTGTTTTTTGTGTCGTTTAGGAATTGGGTATCTCATGCTATATCGCCCAGTTGTAATGGGGCAAACCAGCAAACACAGCACGCTCTTCACCTATAAGAGAAGTGTAAATACCCCTTTAGAGGACGACTGTCAGCTTTGCCTTGCTAACAGGCACCAGGGGGGACATTTAGCTTCCTGGCTCCTGAACGCTGACGGGGAAAACAGGAAGCCCATGAAGTTAATGAGTTAGGAAACACTGTATTCTTAATTTATCTACAAAAGATCCTCACTCATTGAAGTTCTTCATAACTAACGTCTGGGAAAAATACATTTTCAAAAGATCCTGTTCAGTGAGTCTGCAGCGCACATCTGTTATTTCATGAGTTCCCAGCCGGCTCCTCTCCGTGGAGGCAAGAGCACCCGGCCTGGTGAGGGTCTTCTAGAAATGCACGTCGCCGGGTGCAGAGGGACGAGGCGCTGGCAGCCCGGGTCCCCTCGAGTCCCGGGGCGAATCCGGCCGCACACCCAGCCTGCTCCCGGCGGGCGCGGACCGTCCCCCAGGGGGCGCCCTCCGCGCCAGCCCTGAACCGCCGCGGGTCCCCAGGGGCTGTGAGCTGACGCCTTTGGTCACCCGGAGCCTGGCCGGGCGTGAGCCCCGAGTGACGGCGGGTAGCAAGTGCCTGCGGTCACAGAGCTCGCGCGACATCTCCCTGCACAGGCGCCAGCCGCACTCCCAAGACACAGCTCTGGTGCACGCGCCACTCACTTGTCGCCACTCCTGGGCCGTGGGCATCCGGGTGGAATGAGGGGTGCTGCCCTGCACACCGACCTTTCCCAAACAGAACGCGGGGAGCTGGGGACACGTGTCGGGTTTGCGGAAGGATCCGGTGGGGGCGGTGGGTGAGTGTGCCAAAGGGATTGAACGGAGGGGATGAAGTCTTGCTCCGGTGAATGTTCGAAATGTCGCCTTAAAATTCTTCAGAAAGTACCAAGGTGACGGAGAACCCAAAAATTATAAAACCTAACCTCCCACAAGGAGTAAGTCCTGGGGCCACCAGTCAGTGCACTCTCCAGAGGGGGGAGGTGAGTGCGGACTTGGTAGGAGGGCTACTTCGGCCTACTCACCTGCCGCTTCCACTCTGGACGTGGCTTAAACAGTAAGCAGCAGAACCTACTCACAACTGTACAACAGTGTTAGATCAAAACTCTTGTCCTTCGAGCCGGATTCGAACCAGCGACCTAAGGATGGCCATTAGCAGACTCCCTACAGTCCTCCGCTCTACCAACTGAGCTATCGAAGGACTCACAAGCGTCAGTTGTTTAGGGTACATAAAATAATTTGTGCGCTGATGATTTCTGCTTTCCTATATAAAAAGTATAAACACGTTTAAAAACATCATTCTCAGACACTGAAAATAGCCCATAGTCCATATAATGATCCTGATATGGTGCCGCAGTCCGGCTGCAGCAGAATGGGGGGGGGGGTGACGAAAAACTTCTGTAGCTTGATACAGCAGGAATGGGAGCCGTTTATTGTAGACAACAGAGCTGTTTATACATTTTGCACAGCTTATCTTAATTAGCATAAACTAGATACATACCCTAATACATACCCTAATACCCTAATGAGGCCCCGTGTCCTCCTCTTCTGTTTATAATTGATATGGGGCGAATTCTCCCCATATCCTACCGTCCTGAGTGAGTGCCTCTTTTCTTTACCACCCAGTGAGTCTGGGTTTGCCGGCCTGAAAGCGCGGTGTGACACCTGCACCTCTGCTCCCTGTTCTCCCCAGCGCTAAGGTCCTCTCACTGCGGAGACGTGCGGCCCTAAAGAACACGAAACCGTCACAGGAAACGGATGGAGCTCGAGTTTGGAACGAGCCAACTCAGAAGGCCAGGGGTTGTGTGTTTTCTCTCCTGTTCCTCTTCTGTGCGCCCTGCTGCCCGGCTGCTGAGGCCGTCGGGTGTCCCCGGAGGGCGGAGACCCCAGGTGGCTCCGGACACCGAGAAGGGCAGGGGCCGGGCGGGCGCAGACCCTAGGGCGCTCGCTTGGCGCTTGGCGTGCGGGACGCGGCAGGATCCAGCCCGCATCCTGCGGCGACTTACTTACCTCGCCCCGCGCAGAGGGGAGCCCTCCCTCTAGAGCCACATCCCCGTTGGCGAGTTCGCTCATCGCGGTGGAGGACACGGACCGCAGCTTCTGTCCTCTACAGTCCTGCCACAGACAGGGATCTCCTTTCCCTCCATCCTGGGGGATCTCCTTTCCCTCCGTCCTCGGGGATCTCCTTTCCCCTCCGTCCTCGGGATCTCCTTTCCCTCCGTCCTCGGGGATCTCCTTTCCCCTCCGTCCTCGGGATCTCCTTTCCCTCCATCCTGGGGGATCTCCTTTCCCTCCGTCCTCGGGATCTCCTTTCCCCTCCGTCCTCCGGATCTCCTTTCCCCTCCGTCCTCCGGGACTCCCTTTCCCCTCCGTCCTCGGGATCTCCTTTCCCCTTGGTCCTGGGGGATCTCCCTTTCCCTTATGTCCTCCGGATCTCCCTTTCCCCTCCGTCCTCCGGGACTCCCTTTCCCCTCCATCCTCCGGGATCTTTCCCCTCCGTCCTCGGGATCTCCTTTCCTCTCTGTCGGGGTCCGTAAACAAGTCAGGATGGCGCCTGGCATTTTGCCAGAGGGAGTGGTTTGAGAAGTAAGGCCAGAGAGCCATTAAGATGATAGAGATTCCTTAATGACTGACTGCTGTGTCTAGTTATGTCAATTAAGTTAAGCTGTGTGTAATCATTAAGTGTGGAGATTCCTTATTGGTTGACTGCTGTATCTAGTTTATGTTAATTAAGATAAGCTGTGCAAAATGTATAAATACCCCTCCTGTCTTGCAATAATGGCTCTCACTGTATCAACCTTCACAAGTTCCTCCTCACTCGCCCCCTGGTTATTTCGCCCAGCCAGCCGGGCTGCAGCACCGCTCCGTCCGGCATCTCCCTTTCCCCTCCGTCCTCGGGATCTCCTTTCCCCTCTGTCCTCCCAGATCTCCCTTTCCCCTCCGTCCTCCCTTCCGGGATCGCCTTTTTCCCCTCTGTTCTCCCGGATCTCCTTTCCCCTCCGTCCTCCGGGATCTCCTTTCCCCTCCGTCCTCGGGATCTCCTTTCCCCTCTGTCCTCCCGGATCTCCCTTTCCCCTCTGTCCTCCCCTCCGGGATCGCCTTTTTCCACTCTGTTCTCCCGGATCTCCTTTCCCCTCCGTCCTCGGTGATCTCCTTTCCCCTCCGTCCTCGGGATCTCCTTTCCCCTCTGTCCTCCCAGATCTCTCTTTCCCCTCTGTCCTCCCGGATCTCCCTTTCCCCTCCGTCCTCCCCTCCGTGATCGCCTTTTTCCACTCTGTTCTCCCGGATCTCCTTTCCCCTCTGTCCTCCCGGATCTCCCTTTCTCCTCCGTCCTCGGGATCTCCTTTCCCCTCTGTCCTCCCAGATCTCCCTTTCCCCTCCCTCCTCGGGATCTCCTTTCCCCTCCGTCCTCGGGATCTCCTTTCCCCTCCGTCCTCGGGATCTCCCTTTCCCCTCCGTCCTCGGGATCTCCTTTCCCCTCCGTCCTCCGGGATCTCCTTTCCCCTCCGTCCTCCTGGATCTCCTTTCCCTCCGTCCTCCCGGATCTCCTTTCCCCTCCGTCCTCGGGGATCTCCTTTTCCCCTCCGTCCTCCGGGATCTCCTTTCCCTCCGTCCCCGGGGATCTCCTTTCCCTCCGTCCCCGGGGATCTCCTTTCCCTCCGTCCCCGGGGATCTCCTTTCCCCTCCGTCCTCCGGGATCTCCTTTCCCCTCCGTCCTCGGGATCTCCTTTCCCTCCGTCCTCCGGGATCTCCTTTTCCCCTCCGTCCTCGGGGATCTTTTTTCCCCTCCGTCCTCGGGATCTCCCTTTCCCCTCTGTCCTCGTGGATCTCCTTTCCCCTCCGTCCTCCTGGATCTCCTTTCCCTCCGTCCCCGGGGATCTCCTTTCCCTCCGTCCCCGGGGATCTCCTTTCCCTCCGTCCCCGGGGATCTCCTTTCCCTCCGTCCTCCGGGATCTCCTTTCCCCTCCGTCCTCGGGATCTCCTTTCCCCTCCGTCCTCCGAGATCTCCCTTTCCCCTCTGTCCTCGTGGATCTCCTTTCCCCTCCGTCCTCCGGGATCTCCTTTCCCCTCCGTCCTCGGGATCTCCTTTCCCCTCCGTCCTCGGGATCTCCTTTCCCTCCGTCCTCCGGGATCTCCCTTTCCCGTCCGTCCTCCGGGATCTCCCTTTCCCGTCCGTCCTCCGGGATCTCCCTTTCCCCTCCGTCCTCCCGGATCTCCTTTCCCCTCCGTCCTCGGGGATCTCCTTTCCCCTCCGTCCTCGGGGATCTCCTTTCCCCTCCGTCCTCGGGGATCTCCCTTTCCCCTCCGTCCTCGGGGATCTCCCTTTCCCCTCCGTCCTCGGGATCTCCCTTTCCCCTCCGTCCTCGGGATCTCCCTTTCCCCTCCGTCCTCGGGATCTCCTTTCCCCTCCGTCCTCGGGATCTCCTTTCCCCTCCGTCCTCCTGGATCTCCTTTCCCCTCCGTCCTCGGGATCTCCTTTCCCTCCGTCCTCGAGGATCTCCTTTCCCTCCGTCCTCGAGGATCTCATTTCCCTCCGTCCTCCGGGATCTCCTTTCCCCTCCGTCCTCCGGGATCTCCTTCCCCTCCGTCCTCGGGGATCTCCTTTTCCCCTCCGTTCTCGGGGATCTCCTTTTCCCCTTGTCTTGCCGACCCGAACTCGGGTTCCCCCAGCAGGTTGCAGATTTCTCCCCACCCGACGGGTCTCTCACGTCTGGCCCGCTGAGCACCAGCCGGAGTCCTCACAACCGTCCACCCCTCCCGGCCCTGGAGTCAGCCGGCACCGGGGCCTCGGGCTGCCGCAGGTGCTGGACCACGAAGCTGCCCAGGGTGTGGACAGGGTTGCGGAGGGCGCCTGCCCCAGTGGAACCCGCGGCCTCCGCGGGGATCTTCGACGGGGGCTATCTACTAAAGGGCCCCCAAGGCCCGAGCGCCACCTTTGGAAAGAAACTCGGAGTCTTTTTTAAGCCCCCCAACTCGCTTTCTTTTTTTTTTTAACCAAGAGGTTTATTGGGGAGCTGCCCCAAGGAGAAGAAAAGGAGAGGCAGAGAGGAGAGAGAGAGAGAGAGAGAGAGAGAGAGAGAGAGAGAGAGAGAGAGAGAGAGAGAGAAGAGGAAGGGGGCCGAGAGAGAGAGCAACCCCAACTTGCTTTCAAATGAGCAAGTTCACCCCAGCTGCCCGTTACCCCTGCCGCTGTCGCCCAGGTGGGAGCGGTTTGTAGAGCGCTTCAGGCGGTGACCTCGGACCGCCGTCCCGAGAAGGCCCGGCCTCCACGTTCTTCACGAGCCCCGCACACCGTTCCGCACACACCGCGTCCAGGTGTCCTCCACTTAAAGCCTAGAGCTGGGCGGCAGAGGACGGAGGAGACGTGGCCAGGCGCTGCATCCTCGTGCGACTCTTGTACGGCGACCCAAGATTCCTTTGCTATGGCGTTGATCTAACGTTGCTGTCGTCCAGGTCTCTGGGTCTCTGAGATCACATTTTTGAGAGAGGAATTAATACCTTTTAATGAGATTGGCACAAAATTATCAAGTGTGTCCTGTTACGTGAGAGCTCTGCTCTGGAGCTCATTCCCGAGGGGGAGGACACTGCGCCCGTCTCCCTGGTGATTCTTCCTTCCCGTGATTCTGGTTTCTCTGCAAGCAGTGACTGTCAACTCCACTGGGACCCGAGTCGCAGGCGGCATAAACATCTCTCCAGGAGATTCGTAAATGCACCACACTGTCCTCAGCCGCAACTGAAAACCACCCTGATGTCATTTAGCTGAGGACAAACGGGCCCCTAAATCGCCAGGCGGGGGCTGGGGTGAAGGGGTCGGCAGGGTGCCCGGGAGCCTGAGCCATGCGGGCTACTGCCACCAGGGGGCGCGCGTGCCCGCCGTGCGGCCGCTCCGCGGGTCTCGCTGCGTTCCCGCTGTGGCCGGGCGGAGGGGCGGACGCGCGTGGGAACTCCGCCCACCGCCGCTCGGACCAGCTTGATCAGACCTGGAGGGTTTTCCGGGGACTGAATCACTTTAACGATGGGGTCAATATCGGATGAGGGGTGTTTAAAAGTTGCTGCAAAGCATAATTTTTTAAATCCGGGGAGACTCCCGGACACCGAGAACGTTTTGTACGGGTTCAGCGAGCACAGGAGCTAGGGAATCGCAAAAGGTGAACTCCTTCGAGCCGGATTCGAACCAGCGACCTAAGGATGCCTGAGGAGCGCCCGCTACAGTCCTCCGCTCTACCAACTGAGCTATCGAAGGGCCACGCTGGCGGCCGCGCCGCCGCGGGTGCCAACTCTGTGCCGCGCGGCTTCACTGCGTACGCCCTTGTGTCCTGGGGCTCCTGCACCTTTTCCAAAGCCTGGGAGGTTCTAAGCTGTGGACCCGGGATCCGAAAACCAGCCGGGTCCGCCGCTCACGAGTTTGCAAAGGAAAGAAAATAAGGAGGCCCAGGAATTGAGAAGAATTTAGCACTGGCATTTCATTGTGATAAATTTAAACAGCCAATTTTGAATTCCACTTAGAAACTGGATTTGAAATACTTCCATCTGCAGTTTCAGCGAGATGATTAGTTGGAGGAGGAGGAGGAGCAAGAGAAAAAAAAAGTTAAAGCTCAATAGAAAAAAAGAAGAAGAAGAAAAGAAACTTAATAGCATACTACAATGTACCTTCATTGGCGTTTGTCTCTGGAGATAAACCAGATCGTTACACTTTTAACTCGGACAGACCCCATCAATGTGGAGCGAAAACAAACACTTTTAATGTAACGATCTTAACACATGTCCCATCGTCCTACATATAGGACACTTATAAAAACATACAAAATTTAATACAACAACCATAAAACTGCTCTCTTCAGTTTTATAGATTTCTGATATTTAGGATGACAGAGCAATGGGTTGACACACATAGGAACTAGTTAATTTTGTTTCCAGTTTCTGTAACAGTCTGAGGCTCACAGTCTGTCTTTGCTCTCTTGCTCAGACTTGGCAAGTTTTCTATGACTGAGCTCCACCCCCAACCCTATTGGGTTTTGTACAAATGTAAAAATTAATTAATGAGAAAATGATACTACTTCTTCCACTCAAATCCTAGAATTGCTTACAGAAGCAAAGGAGTAATACTTTATCTTTCACGAGGCTCCTGTGTGATAGACTTGAATGAAAATTAATTTTATCTTTAAATTCTAATATTAATAGATTAGGTTAATTTCTCTTTGCTTCAACTGAGGTCACTTTCCAAGAGGTTACACCCCAAAATCTAGTTGTGTGTACAGAAGATCTCTTGAACAATACTTTCTAAAGATGGCCGAGTTAGTTTGTTGCATACTGCTATGGGTTTCTGAGCTGCATAGACTGCTACCCTTTGGGACAGCAAGCTCAGGTAACTGCTCTTGGGCAGAACACTTCCTACTTCTTTGATCTGTGGCCCAGCCTGGGACAGGTTTCCAAGTCTGCCCTAGAAGCAGGATTAAGTCCCTGAATTCTTGTCTCCTTCTTGCACCTCTCAAGACCAAGTGCTTTGATAAGGTGATTGCTGTGTGGCAGTATCATGAAGCAAGGAAGTAATTAAGATTAAATAAGATAAAAACTCTGGAGACCTGATCCAATAGAATTGTGTTCTTAAAAGACACCAGAGTTCATGAAGGCTTTTTTTGTCGCTCCACTAGAGAACATAGCAAGAAGGCAGGTGTCTGCAAGCCAGGAAGAAAGCCCTTGTCAGAAAACAAACCACTCAGCACTTTGATCTTGGACTTCCCAACCTCTAGATCTAGGAGTAAGTTAATTTCTGTTGTTTAAGACTCCCAGTCTGGGCCTTCTATTATGACAGCCTTAGAAGACTTCTAAGACACTCCCAAGCCTTTTTACCTCTCTAATCAAGGACTCCTCTGCAATTTAAAAAAAAAAAAAGTGTCATAGTGCAAATCAGGTTGGCTGGCAAGTCCAGGCCTTGGTTTTGGAGATGTTGCCTTGGGTCTTGGATTCAGCAAGAAATTACATTTTTAAGTATTTCAGTCCTTAAAAAAAAAACCAGTGCAGCCAAGGGGACTAACCTTTATGAACCACAAACCCAGTAAATTAATTGACACGAGGGCAAATTAAAACTGGCAATATTGTTCTATGTAGGACATCCCTGTATTGTTCTCACAGTGCTCAAGCACAAGTCACAAGCATCAGGCCGAGGTTACCAGGGGGGATGGGCGTCCAGGCTTATTAAAACCACACAAGCGTCTGCAAGTCCTTCATGTCTGTCTGTCTTTTCAATAGTAAATAGAATATCCATAAGGAATAAATATAATGTCTTTATTTCTTAGATTTTACTGGAAAACACAGGTGACTTTTAGATAACCCAATTCTATCACCATCATTATTTTTTCAAACTGTCACTCCTACTTTATTCCCTAACCCCATAGAGTTACAATAAAGCTGAAGATCTAATTTATGTTAAATCAGCCCATTTATGACACCTTTTTTCTATCTTTTTTCATTTTCTTTTCCTTTTATTTATTTTTTCCTCTTATTGGGAGTAGGGTAGACCTCCATTTACTCTTTTAATTTTGACATGGTACAATAAGCAAGACAGTGACAAATTTTCCAAAGTTAAGGACATATTGGTTTCATTTCAGTCACAGGTCTTCTGCTGGGGTTTGAGGAGGTGGGGTGACTCAGAAGAACTGTATGTGTGCGGGTGCCAATGGTGCTCATATAATGGCCACAGCCAGGAAAACGAATGAAATTGCTATCCAACGAGTCCTATCGTCCTAGGTGAGAAGGCTTCTACACAAAGCTGGGAGCAGCAAAGTGGGGTGGTGATAGAGGTCTAAGAAAGAAGAAAAAAGGAAGGGGGGAGGAAGGGAAAGGTAGGGGAAGGCAAATGACTCAGAAAATAGGTGAGAGCCTTGTAACCTACATGTGTTTCCATCTGGCCTTTCCAAATTGAGTGGCTTTCTTTAGAAGGAAATGTTTTCAAATTTATTTGAATGCAATCTTATGAGGGAAAGCTGGAGACCCAGCAACTTCTAAAACGTGTACTTTCAAAAGACATGCAAAGAGAGACATGGATTCCTAGCACACTGTGGGCCTCTCTAAGCTGCACATGGCAGGCAGCTTTCTTGAAGGCTGGGATCATGCTGGATTCATGTTTTCATTTTAAATATCTACAGAAAAGGCCCTTAATAAAAACGTGTTCAATTGATTTGGAAGACCCCTGCTCTTCTTTAAAGGAGTCTTGGGAAACAGTCAAATCTCAATGTAGTCTAAGAAAGTTACTTCTGTGGTCAAATTAATCCATTTTAGGTGGACACATGATTCTCAATTTCAAGGTATATATATCAGCTACACCTCCAAATTCTAGGGAGTCCCTCCACCCAATTTAAAATGTACAATTTCCTTTGCCTAACTATAGATGCCATATATCTAAATAGATAAAATATGAAATAGTTTTTGTTTTGTCTTTATTTTAGGAAATAGATTTTAAACTGGATATAACATCTCACACAGAGCAAGTGAGATATTAATAATATTCTGGTGTTGGTGTAAAGAAAAAAGTAAAGCTCGTGTGGAAGGGAATGGAGAGCAGGTAATTTGTACTGTCAGGGATGGGCACTCTTTCAGGGCAACACTAATGTTCTGGGGCTCTGGCAGATCCCATGGGGTGGAGACAGCAGAATCAAGTTTTCACAGCAACATAACTATTGTTTTCATCTGACTCCCTTTGCTTTGGTCATATATTAGGTGGATTTGGCCTTCCCAAAGTTAAGGGCCGTTGAAAAATGCACTAGCCCGCTTAGTTTTGTCTCTTGGCATGCATTTTTCAAGCCTGCAGCTTGACTTCAGAGTTTTAACTGTCCTTCACATTCCCATTCGAATCTGCCAGAAATCCCACAGACTCAGCCTTCCAGATAGACCTAGAAATTCAGGCATTTCTTACCTCTTCTCTTGCTACCACTGTGACCTGATTCGATCCTTTTTGTCACCAGGAGTCGCCTAACAACTGGTTCTCAGAGTTTGTATTATTATCGCCTTAAAGTCTGTTCTTAACTCAAGAGCCAGAAGGGGCAGGATGGGTGAGGGAACTGGAACAGAAAACCTCAGTGGGTCAGAGAGAGGGTCCTGGGTCATGTGAGCACTTGAGGAAATGGGCTCCGGGAGACTATGCTCAGAGCCAAGCTGGCCACCTGTCTGGATGCCATCTTTAGGGTCACTCTCGCAGCACCCAGAGCAGATTCTTAGATCCTGGGGGCATTTTGTGGTCTAACACAAGTTGGTGAGATTGGGAGGAAAGAAGGAAAATGTAGTATGCTAATAACCAAAGGTAATGCTTGCGTTCTTTGTGGTTCATTTCCTCTTATCTAAGAAGCTCAAATAAACAACCAGATAAAATCCAATATTCTCAATTTGATCCCCGCCCAAAAGAGAGCTACGTATTCTTCTAATACTTTGGGGAAAAGGAACCACCGCAGGTGCCCGGCTAGCTCAGTCGGTAGAGCATGAGACTCTTAATCTCAGGGTCGTGGGTTCGAGCCCCACGTTGGGCGTCTGGCTTTTGGTCCGCTCTCCCACGCTTTATCATTACTACCGTTTGCCTACTGCCTATTCAGAAGAGCGTAAGTCGCTGCAGTCAAGCAGGTCCCAATTGAAGAGCAGTTCATTCTCATGGAATGATGGAATCACCGAAACGGTAACAGCAGACTGACTTTTCCCGCCAGCTCTGCAAGTTTTGCAGAATTTTTGTCTCAGCGCCCCCTGGCGGAGACGCGCCTCCGGCCTGTTGGCGATCATAACACCAGACACCTGTTAAACTCAACCAGTGTCCAAGTTCCACACGGTGCACTTTCTGCAGGTTTGCACTAGGACGTGGGCTCTGAATGCACGAGTTCCTCGGGTATTTCTGAAGCACAAACACCTCCAGAAAGGGTTATGATATAGGAGAGGCATGCAGAAATGTTGGAAGGATGCAGATGGGGCCAACAGTCCAAGCAAGGAACAAGTGTGATAGCGCTTCCTGCGGTTTTGAGAAATGGTGACTCCAGTTTCTAGCCCAAACAGGTGTCATTATGAACCAATGGGAGATAAGTTTCCTGATACCACAACCACAGACGTGCTTTCAGTTTCTTACCACCGTAGGTCAAGGGCACGATGGACTTTTTCTTTTTTAAGTTTGATGGGTTTTTAAAAATTTCTTCTAGAATAGAAAAATGGACAGGATCTTTTATATATACAAATAAGCACACATGTACTTGACAAATAGTAATTGTGCTTGGAGGCACGGTGATATCTCAATACACATATATAATCAATATGTAAATGATCCCATCAGGACAATTGGCAAATCGATTACATCCAACAGTTATCTTTCCTTCCCACTGGGAAAGTTCAACATCCTCGTCACTGGCTGTCAACCACGGTTACCCTGCTGTGCGGTTACCCTGCTGTGCGTAGCTGTGGGTGTTCTCCTAACAAACTGCACCCCCCCGACCTGTCAATCTTCCTCTCTGCAGCCGCCCGCCACCCAACCTCTTAATAGATAAACTGTCTTCAGGTCTTCCATCCCTTCCTGGAGCCCTGAACACAATGCCTGCGGTTTTCTTTTCCTGTTCAGCCACCTTGGTGCTTGCTCATTGGCTGCCTTCGCCACACTAGAGGCACACACAAAAGTGAATGTGTGTGTTCCAATGGTCACTTTGGGGTGGACGGAAAGAAAAGCTCGTCCCGCATGACACAGGTGGGGCTCTCTGGCCGGCTGCCATCGGACGTCGGGTGGGGCTTGGGGCCAGGGACTATTCCGGCCCAGCCAGAGCAGGGATGAAAACTTGGGCTCGTCCGGGATTTGAACCCGGGACCTCTCGCACCCTAAGCGAGAATCATACCCCTAGACCAACGAGCCGCACGCCTGGGGGCCCCCTCAGCGGCCCATGAATCTAGTCCTGGGCAACTATCTGCAACGTCGATTCTCCGTCCTTCCTTCCTTCCTTCTCTAAATAAAACCAGGCCCGCGAAGGACCCGGCAGCTCTCCGAGACGCGGTATCCAGGAAACCTCGCGCCTCCCAGAAACACGCAGCCTCTCTGAGAACCGGGGGATCCTGGTTTCTCGGGGGCGCTGACCCAGCCTCGTAGAAAACGCGGAGTCGGGCGTGGTGTGTTGGGTCGTCGCCCGCCCCAGATCCACAGAGCAGGGTCCGCCAGGTGCGAGGAGCCGCAGTGGCCTCGCTGCCAACCTGACCCTCAGGGACCGCGAGGCCACAGGAGAGCCTCTTGCCCGGGAAGGCGCCAGACCGGAGAAAACTCGGGGCACCGCAGTGGGGATGCGCGACGCGGCGGGTGTCTACCTCGGGCCCTGCCTGGGGCTGGGGAGACGAGGCCGGCTGCGAGGGAACCCAGGGGCCCGAGCCGAGGGCGGTCGGCCTGCAGCTGCGCCAGGCAGGCGGCGGCCGCGCGGGCAGCGGGCTCTGGGCAGGCGCCAGGCCCTCGGCTCCCGGCAGCCGGGCGCTGCGCAGCTCCCTCCGCAGGGGAGTCCCGCCCGCAGCTGGGGGCGACACCTCGCCAGTGGTGCCCGCGAGGGCGACCGGAGTGGCGGGAGCGTCTCTCCTTTGGGCTGCGTCGGCGCCTTCGGACCCTCTGCTGGCAGTGAGTCTACGGCCGAGCCGGGGCGCCCTGCTTCCTTAGGAGGGGCCGACTCGGAACCTGACTTCGAATATGGGTTCCGGACTGTTCTGGACCGAGGGCTTGGTGGCGGCGGCGGCAGCCTGTCAACCAACAGTAGCCCCTGGACAACGGGTCTTTGATTCTCCGTAGAAAAGCAATAAAATTTACATGTAAATGTCAAAAGGGAAGAAAAGGAAAAGAAGGGAGCTGGCCCGTACGGGGATCGAACCCGCGACCTTGGCGTTATTAGCACCACGCTCTAACCAACTGAGCTAACCGGCCGCTGGGAGCCCGCGCCTCTTGGACGGGTAATGCCGAGGTTAGTCCTTTCTCCCGCTACCGAAGGCATGGCGCGTCGGGCCGCTCCGCAGCAGTCTCGGCCCCTCACCACACGAGCTGCAGCGCCGCTCCCAGGCCTGTTCTCTGGCCAACACCACCTGCGACGGGGCAGCACGCACCGCCAGTGCTGGTGCGTTCCGCTCCGCCTGCACCTCCGCGTGGGTGTTCTGTCTCCAATTCGTTTGCTTAGGGCACAGAGCTCAGAAATACCTCGCTGCAATCCCGGCCCTCGCGCTCCACACCGTGTGTTCGCAGTGGTTGAAAGAACGCCATAGGAAATGGACGAGGCGGAGGGTGCTTTAAGGTCTAGCGGTGGGACGCGGTCCAAAGCTCTCCCTGTCAGAGCAGGGCCGGCGCAAAAAAAAAAAAAGAAGGAAGCCTGGAGATGCCGGGGATCGAACCCGGGGCCTCATACATGCGAAGCATGCGCTCTACCACTGAGCTACATCCCCAGCCCTGAGTGGGCCCGCTGCCGCGCTCCCCAGTTCTCAGATCCCATCCTTATCTCTTCCCCTGCAGCGAAGATGTTGCACAGCGTTAGAGACAGGAACATCTTGATCTGGTTACCAAGGCAACCTTCGTCCACCTTCCACTGACCCTGTCAATCCTCAAGTGAACTAATAGGAAGAGAACCAACTGAAGGCAGCCGAAACCAGAGCAGTTCCTCTGTCCCTCGGTCCACCTTCAGGTCCCACTGTGCCTCTCCAAAGGGGTTCAGTTACTGCCTCGAGCACAGCAAGGGACCGGCTCACTTTTGAAAGTGTTTTATTTGGGCCGGAACGTGGACTATTGGAGACATTTACCTGGTCAGTCTTGGAGCTGAAGGTGGGCATTCCGCTTGAGTAGGCTGAATATAGTGTAGTAAATGTCCATACACGTAGACTATCCAGTTCCAGGAGGCAAACAATTTGTTTTAGCCATTAAATGAAACTCGATTAAATTAACTGGAATTACATCTTTATTCTTCACTATTCTAATCTCTAAAATGTGCGTTGGCTTCCATTAGCCTGAAAGTCTTCAAATACTTAAACACAGCTACGGAAAATAGAAATCATCATTGACAGCTCATTCTCTGTGGTCTCATATTTTTGCACGTCCTTCTATCAGGAACCACCTTCCATTTGTTCTGGATTACTTTTTCAAGGCTGAGAATGTATCGAACACCTTTGGAAGACAGAGATATGTCTCCAGCTCCCTTGTCAGGGATGCTTATTGCACGTTGTACAAGAATTGAGATCCCCAGATTTGGGATTCCTCTCCTGCAACACAACCCACTGCAGACACAGGTATCATGTAGCACTCTAGATGTTGCCTCCTGGGAATTTGAGCTAGAAAACCCAATCAGAAATGCTAGTTATTTGGCTATTGCAATCACTGTTAATAATAAACTGTCGTGTCTCTCGCCCTGGAGGCTCATGAATTCTGCCAACACCCACAAAACTGAAGCAGGTTCATTTAAGAGCTTGCCCATTGGGTAAAATCTGGCCCTTCTCAGTTCTTGGCACTCATCAGTCAATCTCTCCTCTTCCTTCTCCTAGCTTCCTTACACTGGTGAGTAGTAACCCAAACATCCAGCTAAATTCCAGAGCTAGAAATCTGGGTGCCTCTCTACAGAGACACCCAGAGTGACCTCCCTGGTTACCTCTCCATTCCTCACAAGCAATCCACTGTCAGTCTACCTGTTCATATTCAAGAGAGAGGCATGCAGGAAATTTTGTGAAAATATGAAATATGTTCTACTTTCTATGTCCATCCTACTGCTCAATGGCTCTTAAAATCTGTTGCAGGCATTATGGCAATTGTCTTTTTAAATTTGTTTAATAAAACGGACAGCTGTTCCTGCTCAACCTAGATAAACCTGATTTCTAAGCCTAAAATAAAGCCATGTATTTTACTGTCAGGAAACCTCCACTTCCAGCACCCACCCACTTCCTACTCAGTTATTCAAAGACTGATAGAAGTTTTTGTGAAATTCAAATCTTATCTGATTTTTCCCTAAAGTTCTGTTTTTGTTTTTGTCTGTGTTTTAGTACTGTGAATTTAACTCAGGAGCCCTTTTAGCTTGGAGACAGGATCTGCCTAAATTGCCTCCTGTCTCAGCCTCCCCAGTAGCCACCCAGTAGCTGCATTACAGGCACATGTCATACCCCCAGCTAGGTCTGACATTTTCAAAACAAGATAAAATTTTATCCTTTAATAAGGAAAAGACAGTCTTTGCTATACTGGCTTTGCCTCTAATGGTGATTTCCCCACACCCCCTTTGCTTCTTAAACTCCATCAAACAGCTTAATCTATGGCTTCCTGACCTGTGGGAGGGAAAACAGGAGTCTTTCCTAGTTCTCCCCAGCAAAGATCGTGCTGAGAATGGTGGGGTAGTTACTCAGCCATGAATGGGCAAGCAGGGAAAGGACAACAGGAGACTGAAAGCCACTGGGAGCCTTATCTGACTGACAGGCAGGCCGTGGAAGATTGGGCCTGATACGCAAAACCTCAGCCAGGAGGTGATTGCATGCACTTAAGTAAAACTGTTGTTTCAAGATTATGTCACACCTTCCCAGACAGCCTGGGCCCTCCCTTATTACCCAACTGTCACAACCCTCAATCGCCTTGGCAATTAAAACATCAAGACCCTCACAAAGAAACTTTGCTGAGAACTGTTCGGCAGGAAATTGAGGCAAAAACAGGCAGATTCAATTTCCTTTAAGATTCCAACTCTG
Organism: Ictidomys tridecemlineatus; assembly: GCF_052094955.1. Lineage (NCBI taxonomy): Eukaryota > Metazoa > Chordata > Mammalia > Rodentia > Sciuridae > Ictidomys > Ictidomys tridecemlineatus. The sequence continues at coordinate 155,624,626 of NC_135484.1, read as the reverse complement.
AGTCCACCATATCCTCTTCTCTCTTCCAGGTTGTCCTTGCAGTTTCTGTGCTATCAATCAGAAGTGAAGAAGTGCGGGGTGTGGAGTATGCCTATAATGCCAGCCATGCAGAGCTTCCTAAATTGGAAGCCAGCCTCAGTAAATTCAGTGAGACCCCAAACAACTCAGTGAGACTCTGTCTCAATTTTTTTAAAAATAATAATTATTATTGTTATTATAAAAGCTGAGGATATGACTCAGCAGCTAAGCAGTCCTGGGTTAACCCCTGGTGAGTCAAGAGGTGAATTTAGGCAAAACTCTCTGGAAACTTCCCTGGGACCCCTAATAAAACTGGAGAGCAGCTGGGGTGCACCTTCCTTTTCTGAGAGGACCCACTCTCCCTTGAGGGTGTCTCAGGGACCCCTCTTCCCTTTCCTAACCCTCCAGGAAACTCATGCTTTCTACTCTTACAACAGTGGTCCACTTTCGCCTTTGGAATAGAAACTCTGAACATATGCTCTGAGGCTTATTTTTAAAAGAACATGTTTTTTCTCTGTCTTCTCACTCCCTCACCCTAACAAGATTAGAGAGACAGTGTTATCTTTTCTTCCGTTAATTGTCCTACGACAAGAGGAGGATCTATGAAGAGAGCCCTGGGCAAATTAATTAACAATTCCCTGGCTGCTCAGGCGTTGCTTTATTAATAATTCTTTAGGATGGGCAGTATAGGCCTGGCCTTGGGAACATTAACATTTCAGTCTCTCAGGTGTGGTTTCTGATTTCTCAGACTCAAATCGGACTCCATTTTCCCCATCAGACCCAATTCCCTAGCTACACTAACTATTTTCCTTTAAATCTGGCTTCAATAAAGCCTGTCTCATTCCACTGTTCTTCCCACCCCCACAGTCCCACCCCTCCCTTCAGTCCCCTCTGCACAATCCAAAGTTCCTTCATTCTGTACTACCACCCCCCAACCCCCACCCCCGCCCCATGGATCAGCATCTGCTTATCGGAGAAAACATTCGGCCTTTAGGTTTCTTGGAATAGGCTTATTTCACTTAGCATAATATTCTCTAGTTCCATTCACTTACCTGCAAGAAAGGATTATTTCTTTGTTCTTTAAGGCTGAGTAATATTCCAGTGTGTATATGTAATACCACCGGTTACCGTGAAGTTTGAACATTAGAGAAGCACGCTGAGGCAAGCATATAAAGCAGGGTTTATCAAAAAGGGGTAACATAGACTTCTCTCAGGAGGGAGAAGGGGCCATAGCTGGTGTCCTGGTATCCCAAGAAGGAGGTGTTCTGCCCTTTTTGTATGTCCTAGGCTTCCTCTCTTCTCTGACCTTTCCCCCTTACCTTTCTCCTTCCTATGTAAGTGACTAGGTCCCAGGACTGCTTGCTAGGATGGTCCAAAGGTGGGGAACAGGTGGGCTGAAGGGGGAAGGGCAGGATGGAGCAGCCCAGGACACATTAATTAACAATTAGCTCCCTGTAGGGAGGGGCAACTCCTGGGACAGGTGACCTTAGCAACAGGTTGGATCAGGGACAGATTCTTGATAAGGATGGAGGAAGGGCTCTGAAGGAGTTACCATCTCAATCCCTCAGGGGACAGTCTCCTGCTTTCTGGACTCAAAATTGGCCTGACTCCATCTGACCTGATTCAATTTACCTATCTATACTGACTGTTTAATCTGACTCCATGTGTGCCACATTTTCTTGGTTGGTTCCATAGTTTAGCTAGTGTGAATTGAGCTACTATAAACACAGATGTGGCTGCAACACTGAAGTTGCCCATTTTAAGTAATTTTATAAAAACCAAGAAGTGGGAGAGCTGGTTCAAATTGTGGTTCCATTCCAAGTTTTCTGAGGACTCTCCATACTGCTTTCTTAGTGGTTGCAGCAAGTTGGAGTCCCACCAGCAATGTACGACTGTACCTTCCCCCATCCTTGCCAACACTTTTTTTATTGTTTGTATTTTTGATAATTGCCATTCTGACTAGAGTGAGATGAAATCTCAGATTAGTTTTGATTTGCATTTCTCTAATTGCTAGAGATGTTGGAACATTTTTTTGTTGATGGATTGTTTCTTCTGTGAAGTGTCTGTTCAGTTCTTTGGCCCATTTGTTGGTTGGATTATTGGGGTTTTTCGGTGTTAAGTTTTTTGAGTTCTTTATATATCCTGGATATATTAGTGCTTTTTCTGAGGTGCTTGCGGTAAAGATTTTCTCCCATTCTGTAGGCTCTCTCTTCACGTTATTGATTTTTTCCTTTGCTGAGAAGAAGCTTTTTAGTTTGAATCCATTCCATTTATTGATTCTTGATTTTACTTCTTGGGCTTTAGGAGTCTGGTTAAGGAAGTCAGGTCCTAAGCCAATATGATGACAATTTGGGCCCACTTTTTCTTCTATTAGGCACAAGGTCTCTGGTCTAACTGAGTCAGGGACACCTGGCGCTGCAGATCTCTCCCATTATTTACAGACAAGCAACTCAGCAGGGTGGCTGTCTGCCTAGAAAGGCTCTGAGGGTTTTTCCAAGGACAAGGGTCATGCCCCTTTCCTTAGGACAGGCCTTGAGGTAGAAGCTGCTGTTATTTATTTATTTTCAAAAGTGGAGTCACCGCAGTTCCTCACAGCCACCTGTCCTTTGTCCTGGTGTCAGTGGTCACCTAAAAGAAATCTGGTTGGGTGAAAGAGAAACGACAGTACAATGACCAATCTCTAAATTTATGAAGGGCTTTTAATGTGCTAGGCAGCGTGCTAAGAAAGCACTTTGGAAGGACTGGGGCTGTATATCTTAGTGGTATAGCACTTGCCCCTCACATGTGAAGTTCTGAGTTTGATCCTCAGCACCTCAAAATTCTAAATAAAGATACTGTGTCCATCTACAACCAACCAAACAAACCTTTAATAAACAACAACAAAAAATAAAAACATAAGAAAGAAAAATGGAGACTTGGAGCATCGCTTATTGGTAATGTGAGTGCTGAGAAGGCCCAGGCCCTGGGTTCAACCCCAAGCAACAAGAAACCAAAAGCAAGTGAGCACCTCAGGGTTTCCTAATCTGGGGGTTGGTGAAGTTGGAGGCAGGCAGGCAGGAATTACCTTTTTTTTTTTTGAGACAGGGCCTCCCACTTGCCATCTTCCTGCCTCAGCCTCCCAAGGTGCTTGGATAACAGGCACCCGCCCCCTCCCCCGTGGGAATTCATCTCCAACCTACAAAGGAAACTTACATTCCATCACTTATGACTGTTGCCGCAAGCTGTTAGGGTCTGTAAACAAGTCAGGATGGCGCCTGGCATTTTGCAGAGGGAGTGGTTTGTGAAGTAACGCCAGGGAGCCATTAAGTGTGGAGATTCCTTATTGGTTGACTGCTGTATCTAGTTTATGTTAATTAAGATAAGCTGTGTGGAATGTATAAATACCCCTCCTGTCCAACGATGTTAAGGTCTGTAGACAAGTCAAAATAACACCTGGTATTTTGCCAGAGAAATGTTAGAGTTCGTAAACAAGTCTGGATGGTGCCTGGCAAAATGCCAGAGGGAGTGGTTTGAGAAGTAACAAAAGTGAGCCATTAAGTGTGGAGATTCCTTATTGGTTGACTGATGTATCTAGTTTATGCTAATTAAGATAAGCTGTGCAAAATGTATAAATAGCTCTGTTGCCCTAAAATAAACGGCTTCCATTCCTGCTGCATTAACGTACACAACTTATTCGTCACCCCCCCCCCCCCCCCCCCGCAGATGGTGGCCTGTACGGGGAGCCCCGGGACACTCGGGGGTAAGTGACGAAAAAAAGCTGCTCGTCCATAGATAGGATGGGAGCAATCTGCTCATCCCTAGACAGATAGGGTGAGAGGAAAAATGGCCATTTCGAGAAAATGGAGAAGATTGATGCAGTATGTTTGTGTCTTGTTTTGTCTCAGTGTATTGTTTTGTCTTTATGATGAAAATATGGAAGGGGTGAGAAGTAAATTGATAAGGGAAAGAGGCACCCCAATGGAACGAAGAATAATTAGGGCATGTGTTGATAAGAGCCCAGAAACTCTAGTCAGAAAGAAAAAGAAAGTTCAGAAGAAGAAAGATTATCAGAAAAAAAGTTGCAGCAAAAGGCTATTACTAAATACTTTCGTTACCGGAGGGTGCATGAATCGGTGCAGCGGCTGCCATGTGCAGGAGCAAATCATGGTGTAGTAAGGAGTTTCCAAGCAGGGGCAGCCGGCTCTTCCACTGCCGGGAGCCCAAATCTAGACCTGACCTGGAGGCACAGTCTCCCAGGCTCTTGCTCCCTGTGTCCAGTAACAGTTTGAGTCCGGGACACTCCCCAGGGCCATCCGGGGATGCCTGGGACACTACAGCCAGCAGAAGACGCTACCAGCGTCCCTGATGTTTGGTCATTTTCAATGCCAATAACTAAGCTACAATGGCTTTCCCACACCTGGAAGCTAATGAGTAATGAGCACTATTAAGGCTTATTTCAAATGTAAAAAACCTTGAGATAATGTACTAAATTGTTCAGAAGGTTGTTTTCCTAGTAGAATGCTACAAGATTTTCTTTTGCCAGCGTTGCAGAGTTCCTGCCTTCATCCCAGTGCCAGTGAAAAGGAAAGAGGAAGAATTTCCAGTGTTGCTGAAAACCTGAAAACCGGAGGAGACTTTGGCTGAGAAACGGATGAGACTTCGGATCAAGCTAGCTGCCTGCAGAACTTACCTGGACTGTGATTTAAGCTAGCTGCCTGCAGAACTTACCTGGACTGTGATTTAAGCTAGCTGCCTGCAGAACTTACCTGGACTATGATTTACCTGGACTGTGAGTTAATCTATTGAGACAGTGCTTTATCTGGACTGAGACAAACTAATGTACAACAAATTGTAACAGTGTCATTGCTGGTATAATTTTTCCAAGGGCTTCTTGCATGGAGCCATTAATTGGCTTGGTATTGTTACATTTTGTATCCTCACTTTCTGTTTGTAGCAGGTTATTTATGGTGTTTCTGTAAAAACCACTATGGTCCTTATTTAAATTAAACAAAAGGGGGAATTGTTAAGGTCTGTAGACAAGTCAAAATAACACGTGGTATTTTGCCAGAGAAATGTTAGAGTTCGTAAACAAGTCTGGATGGTGCCTGGCAAAATGCCAGAGGGAGTGTTTGAAAAGTAACAAAAGCGAGCCATTAAGTGTGGAGATTCCTTATTGGTTGACTGATGTATCTAGTTTATGCTAATTAGATAAGCTGTGCAAAATGTATAAATAGCTCTGTTGTCCTACAAACGGCTTCCATTCCTGCTGCATAAACGTACACAAGTTGCTCCTCACCCCCGGGTTATTTTGCTGCAGCCAGACTGGGGCAGCAAGCCACAGTAAACACAGTGCAAAGACGTACCAAGATTTCCTCACCAACAAAACCACACCTTTTTGTATTCCAAAACGGTTGTTGCCAACAGTTAACAGTCATGACGGGTCAGCGCTGGATACATAACGCATCAAGGAAGACGCACACATGTTACTAGATCAGGAGTTGTTTTAATTGATAACTTGTAGTACACTAGATTTTCTCTGTAATCCTAGGTATTTTTTTAGATACTGTTAAAAATATGATTTCTAAAAGGACTCCATGGGCTTCCTTCTGCAGTCGGAGGGCTCCAGCCCTTGAAACTTAAGATGCCCAACAAGCCCTCAGGCCTCTGCTCGCGAGATGCCACGTGCAGCCCAGCGGGCTCTGGACCTAAAGGACAGCCCTGCCCTGCTGAGGCAATCCGGCGACCCGCGAGCTGACACCGAGAGCGCCGACCTCCGCGCATCCTAGAGCGGCCGGAAGTCCGGGCGGGCGCCTCTGGGCTGCTCTGGCTGCGCGCTTGGGCAGCGAGAAGGCTTTGGAAGATCGCAGCGCGATCCGAGGGGATGCGGAGGGTAGTTAGAGGCGTGAGGGCCTCCGCGGGTCGCTGGCCCCGGGGAGGAAGGGAGGCAATTGGCCGAGGGCGGACACAGGACCCACTCTTTTCAGCACCCCCCGGGCTGGGGCTCAGGTTGAAGGGTCGGAAACGTCATGACGTAATCACTCCCTCGGCCCACGTCAGTGCCCCGGATTTCCGGGTAGCCGTGATCCAGTATTGTGATGAAGTCGAGTGGACCTTAGGGAGAGCAAGGAGGTTTGAAGGCCGACCTGTGATTTGCTCTTCGCTGTTTCAGGAATATGTGTCTTTTACAGTGTTTGTAATTTTTAACTGACACGTAGTAGGCGTGCAGGTATGGTAGGGTGTGACATTTCAGTCCGTGTCAACATGCATGCCTGGTGATCAGCTGGGTAGCTGATGGCTGATTTCAGATGTTTGTCCTTTCTTGGTGTTGGGAACATTCAAAGTTCTCTCTACTGGCTATTTGAAAGTTTCTACTAATTGTCAACTATAGTGTCTGCGCTATAGAATATTGGAAACCATTCCTGCAGTCCAACTTCTCCAGGAATATTTCTGTCTAAAAAATCCTATTAACTTCCTTGTCCAGAAACAACATCTCTTCAAGATTTGCATTGCCAAAGATAAGCTAAGATCCTAAATCCCCTGGGATGTATAGTGTCATTTTGTCATTACCTGTCTTACTTGGAAAGCACAACTCTTTAGCTTGTAGAAGGCTGCGGATACTTACATTAGATGATTTCCTAATGGCATCTTGGACATTCCTTCATTTACTCAGAAACACCCCATTATTGTTTTGGATGGGTCACAGCTGAACTTAAACCACTAGTCCTTAAACTTTTCAACATGAGGAGACTTGTAGGTCCTGATATTACAGATCTGGGACTTATTCTGGACTTTACTAACTTATTTTGACCTCAAGGCAAGTTACTTAATTTCTGTTTGCCTCTTTTTCACTAAAGATCAAGTTAAACGGGGAGGATAATATTCCACAACATTGGGTTGTGGGATTAATATTATGCATGAAAACACTGGACACAAAGTTATTTGGTAAACAATATGCACTTTTAAGATTATTAAAGTAAAATACCCTAACATACTGGTTTGTGTATGCGTTTTAATTATTTTCTGATTCACACCTCATTCATTAAACATCGACCACATTGCAAATGCCCTTACTCTTACCATCAGACTTCTCCCTACTTCTTGCCTGACCAGCTCCTGTTTTCTGCTTGCTATTCGGGTGTCAACAGGCTCCAGGAAGCCCATCCCTTCATGTGTGGCAACAGTGTTGATGGTGCACAGCCCGGGCTTCCAAGAAACTGAGAGAATGTAACGGCCTTAGTTTATTGGAAGGAATAAGAAGGGGGAAAGGGAATACCTATCAAAGGAGAGAGGGGGTCCTCTCAGAAGGGACAGGGACTGCTGTCCCCTCCTGTTCTCAAGTTTTATTAGGAGTACCTCCCATACCCCCCACCACCCTTTCCAGTGTCTTCAAGGACATTGAGACAGTTTTGCCTCTACTTCCTGACTTCTTAATCAGTGGTTACCCTTTGAATAGCCCTCACCTGGTTCTGTGAGGGTCTTGATGTTGGCCTATCACAGTGATTGGAGTGGTGACACAGGAGGAATCTTGGAGACTTGATTGCAAGAGAATCAGAGACCTGGTCAGGAAGGGGTATGTTTTCTTAAATCTGAGGCAGGTTTTAACATACAAAGCCCACCTTCCAGGTGCTTATTTGACAGCTAGAGCTCCCAGCACCTTTCGGAGGCCCTTTACCATCTTCCTGCTCTCTCCCACCTGGCTGCAGAGCCAAGTTAACCTTTGGGCTCTGCAGTCCAACTTAGGACAGGAATGTTGACCCACTCTGAGCTTCCCGAGCACAGCCTCTTAGGTCCTGACCTGTGTGGCAGAGAAGGCAGGGTCAGTGTGGTTTGCTAAATAGAATGGATCAAGAATAGTTAATAAAGGAAAGTGACAACATAAAATGACAAACTAACATCTTTATCAATTCACAATTAGAAAGGAAAATATAGTTAGTAATCTTGTAACTCCAATTTTGAGATATCTGCTACTGGGCTTTAATAAAAGCCTCATATGAAGTAACCCGGCCCTCCATTTTTCAGGTGCATTATTTTTTTCCCCAGTTCAGGTGCACGTGCACTCTCCCCCCACCTTCAGGTAAACGTGTATTCCCCAGTTCAGGTACACTTGCACATCCCCCCATGTTCAGGTAAACTTGCACTCTCCCCCTCCCCCAGTTCAGGTACACACGCACTCCCCCCAGTTCAAGTACCTGTGCACTGCCCCCCCAGCTCGGGTACACATGCATTGCCCCCCCCCCATTTCGGGCACAGGTGCACTGCCCCCCCCCCCAGTTCGGGTACACATGCACTGCTCCCCCTGCTCGGGTACACATGCACTCCCCTCCCCCAGTTCCGGTACACGCGCACTCTCCCCAGGTTCACGTAAATGTGAACCTTTTCCCCGCTCAAAAGTCAAGTGGCGCTGGAGGCATCACTACGCGGGGTAGGAGCTGCGGGACCGCCAGGCGCCCACCTGCGGCCACTCCGGCTCGCCCGCGCCCTCCCGCCTCGGGCGTGGGGTGAGAGGCACACGTTAAAAGAGTGCGCCAAAAGGCGAGCAACTGTTTCCGCCCGGTTTCGAACCGGGGACCTTTCGCGTGTGAGGCGAACGTGATAACCACTACACTACGGAAACGCGCTGCCCGACCTGCCTCCGCGCCCGTGTTCTGCCGTGCTCCGGTCACCGACGGAGCCAGCGGGCGACCCGCGTAGGGGAGTAGGGCAGGATGGCGATGGAAGCAGAAGAAGCCCAGTTCTTCTCTCGCTCCACAAAAAGACCCCAACGCCAGCGAGTAGGGCGTAGTCTGGCTCCCAGTTTCTCTCCCTCCCTCTCTGTCATATAAATAAAACATTTTTTAAGGATGGGGATGTGGCCTCATATTTTAGCGACTGGTCTTGGACGCTCGCCCCCCGCGCTTCGTAGGCCAGGTCAGGTTCCTACCAGCGAGGGGGCCACGAACTGGCCGCGCGTCCCTGCGAAGCGCGGCCCGGGGGCTGCTGGGACGTTCGGGCGGAGTAGACCTGGCCTTGGTCTTTTGCTCCTCGGCGCCCCCTGGGGGTGCGGAGAAGGGAGGAGCAAAAGGAACTCGTACACCCCGAGCCAGCCAGGAGTCGAACCTGGAATCTTCTGATCCGTAGTCAGACGCGTTATCCATTGCGCCACTGGCCCGCACGTGCTGGCTCCCTCGGCCGCGCCCCTTCCTAAAAGCAAGGCCGCGGTCTGGCTGCTGCCGAGGGCTGCACCCGCCAACGGTCCAGGCTCTCAGCGCTGAGTCGCCGGCCCCTCTTGCCGCCACCCCTGAGGGGCCGCGAGACCCAAGTCGCGTCCACTCTGCCCACCGTGCTTCCATCCGTGCGTTCAACCGACGCGGCGGCTCCGGGCCTCAGGTGGAGCCTAGAGGAAAACGTGCCACCTGCGCCCTGGGGAAACGGTGCGGGGGCACGGACCGCACAGCGCCAGGCGGGAAGGGAGCGCGGAGCCTGCGGAGACCCGGGAACACGACGGGGCCGGGAAACCCGAGTCCGCGTCGGCGGCCTGATTCGACCTTTCTTTCTTTCTTTTTTTTTTTTTTAATCTCTTTATAGGTCTTTAAAGTTTTCTTTTCCAAAGTTCCCTAAGCAGAACTGAGCTGCGCCCTGTCCCTGCGCAGTGCTCGGGGCCGTCACCTTCAAGGAACGTCGCCGCCACCTCTGCCCGCGCAGAGGCCTTCAGCGGACAGCGCCTCCGGTGCAGGGTCCAGTCCTCCCGTGGGTGGGTCTGAGAAGGATCCATCCCCGGCCCAGGGAGCGCCGTAGGGGAGCGGAGGCCACCAAGCAGGACAGGCTCTGCCTCCAGTCCCTGCGTCTCAGCCACCCCCGGAAACGCCTTGGGCGCCCTCTCCGCATCAGCTCGGGGTGGACCTGCTCGTGCACCCGCCGCTCGGCTGGTTCTGTTCGCAGACCCCGGGGCAGTTCGGTGACGTGGGACTGCAGCTTGGAATAATACCTTTAAAACCTAAAGGAAAAAAGGGTACACATACACCGTTTCAGGAGGAACCAGCTATGTTGAAATGTCATCAACATGTTTTAGGTTACTCCATGACGCTGTGCTCCTTTATTGAGGTAGTAGATGAAAATATCTAGCCCAAGTGCGGGAGCTCTGATAAATACTTAATTTAAAAGCAGTGTTGACTATAAGTGATATTTTAAGAAGCTTGCAACAACTGTATTTTGATGTGAAAATGCTTGTGTTTTCCATGAAGGCTGAAACACCCCTATGGTTTGTTTTCTACATCCCTAATGGAAGAAAACATGCAATTTCAGTAACGAGTTATTCAAAATAAACATTTATTTTCTTATCCAGCTTCACAGTGGTCTCCCCTTTAAAATCAAGAGATTTTTAATCTGAAGAGGGACTTGGGAACATGGAGAACAGTGCTCCAAACACAGCTAACTGGTTGCCCGGGGTCCTCTTTTACCCCCTCAGGGACCTAACATGGGGAGGCAGGGTCCAGGACATCTCTGAAAGTCAGAGGTCCCATCCTGTATCTCCAAAATGGCCTTACTCCAGCTGGCTGGAGGTTCTGTCCACACTTTTCTCAGTGTTTGTCCATGGAAACCTCCTTTTGTTTTGCAGATTTTGAGGGTCTTTCTCAAATTTCCCAGCCAGATCCACAGCAAGGTATGGTTTCACCTTGTTCTTCTCCTGCGTATTCTTTTTTGACAGTTCCAACTCCAAATTTCAGACTTTCAGTCTTTTCTTTAGTGATTGTGTAAGTCAGAAAAACAACCCGGAAGAAAACAACCAGTAGGAGATTAAATCCACGAACACAATATACTGTATTAAGTACATACACGGCATGGTAGGAATTGGCTTACATGCTCGGCCAGTCTGACAAACAGAAGGTCAACAGGCTGGAAACACCCAGACAGAAGCTGATGCTGTAGCCTTGAAACAGAATTTCTTTTTCCTCAGAAAAGCCTACTTTGTTCTTAAAGTCTTTCAACTAAATAGATGAGGCCTACCTACATTACTGAGAATAATCCCCTTTATTTAAGGTACTTGATTGTAATTGTTAACCACATTCACAAAACACCTTCAGAGAAACATCTGGATCAGTGTTTATGGCCTAATCAAGTTGACACATAAACTAGCACAGTGGTGGATTCTCCTCTATGCTCCTGTTATTTCTGATTTGCTTCCAAGTGTTCAGCAGGCAGCACTGTCTGCCCCTGCTGTTTCTTGACCTCACTGTGGGCAACCTGTGACACAGGGCCTGCACCTATCCAGTGTCATGGGTGGAGCAGAGCCTATGTGAGGTTTTCATGGTCCTTTCTGGTCAGTGGAACCTGAATGGAAGGTCGGGCTCACACCCAGATTTTTGTAAAAGGATCACTCGGACTCAGTTTTCTTCAAAGACTTAGCTCTGGAGTTTAAACAACTTAATTTGGCTCCTTGAAGTCTTCAGCTGTCGGTCAGAGGAAAACCCAAACCACGTTCTATTTGCCGGTGGTGTCTGGTGGCCTGCCCCGGCTGGTCAAAGGTGTGGCTGTGCTGTCATTGCCCTGTTCCTGAGCGCATAGAATGCAAGCCCCCTAATGTCCGATGGTCATCACAGACTGCTAAACACCTAGGTGCGCCTCTCTTTACCATGCTGTTAGTGGACCCTCAGCCTTCCAAGGTGTCGGTGGACCCTCAGTCCTACGATGAAGTAGGTGGACCTTCAGTTTTTCCATGCGGTCGGTGGACTCTCAGCCCTTCCATGAAGTCGGTGGACCCTCAGTCCTTCCATGCTGTCGGTGGACCCTCAGCCCTTCCATGAAGTCGGTGGACCCTCAGCCCTTCCATGCTGTCGGTGGACCCTCAGTCCTTCCATTCTGTCGGTGGACCCTCAGTCCTACGATGAAGTAGGTGGACCTTAAGTTCTTCCATGCGGTCGGTGGACCCTCAGTCCTACGATGAAGTAGGTGGACCTTCAGTTCTTCCATGCGGTCGGTGGACCCTCAGTCCTTCCATGCTGTCGGTGGACCCTCAGTCCTTCCATGCTGTCGGTGGACCCTCAGTCCTTCCATGCTGTCGGTGGACCCTCAGCCCTTCCATGAAGTTGGTGGACCTTAATCCTTCCGTGAAGTCAGTGGACCTTCAGTCCTTCAATGAAGACAAGGAATCGGGAAGGGCCGGGAGCCTCGGGCGTGGACGCCGCGCCCAGCGTCCGCTCCCACTCACCGCCGGCCGAGCGCGGCCTCCCCTTGGGAAGCCACCCCGGGGCCGCGGCGAGGGCCGAGCTGTGGGCGCCTCGCGGAGCGGCCCGAGCCGGACGCCCGGGAGGCCTTCCGTGGACGCAGAGCCGGGAGGACGCGGGCGGGCAGCAGCGCTTAGCGCCCACGACCGTGGCCACGGGGAGTCGTCGCGGGTCCTCAGCTCCCGCCGGGTCGGGTCAGTTGTGGGCTCCGCGCTGGGTAAGTGGACCTGGCCGGCTCCTGACCTCGCAGATGGCGCGAGGGGAGGCAGAGTCTTCAGCCCAGGGACGAAGGCCGCGCCCCGGTGCGGCGGAGGCCAGTCCACGCTGGGTCCGGCGGGTCTGGGCGGCTCCGGGACCTCGGAAGCGGGAAACGCTGCAGGAGCGAGAGCCTCCCTTTTCCCTTCCAATCTGGAGCGCGGAGGGCGTGCTGGCTCCGTGGCTTAGCTGGTTAAAGCGCCTGTCTAGTAAACAGGAGATCCTGGGTTCGAATCCCAGCGGGGCCTCTCCTTTTGCGCCTTCAGAAACCAGGGCGATGGACGGCTGTAAGTTCCTGCACCTGTTCCCACCCACCCAGGTGTTTTGTGTGGATCTGGGGATGGTCTCTAGTTTTCACCAAAAGCGGCAAAGTGAATTTGTTGTTGTGGTTGTTATTGTTGTTTTAGAACCGTTTTCTCCGTTTCTGGCTTTACGACATATGATTTCTATTTAGCAAATACAAAAGGAAGCAGGGAAAGCAGAAAGGAAAGTCAGTCACCAAATTTAATCTACGAGCGACATGGTAACCTCTGATTACTCTAGTTGCATTCCTGGGGAATTCCCAGACTGTTATTTAGAAAAGTCAACCTTTGCAATGACCGGTCTGTCTACTGCTGAGGTCGCTAATTCCGTCGGTGAGGGTTTCCAGATGGGATTAGCACTTGAATCGGTGGCCTCCCGCAACCCCCGCTGTTCCGGGCTTCACCCAACCTCTGGGGAGCCTGAGCAGAATAAAACCCCTCTCCGTGCCCGCACCCGCCCGTCTCCATCCCTTCCGCCTCTCTTCCCCGGTTCTCAGGCCTTCCGCCACCTGCCTTCTCAGTCCCAGCTTGCAGAGGCCGAATCCTGGACCCTCTCACTCCCCCACACCCGTGTCCCTTCATAGGACATCTCTCCCCATCTCCGTCCCTCGACAGATGACAGATATTGGTTCTGTTTCTTTGGCAGGTTCTAATGTAAAAGAGTACTTCGTTTATGACAAAATAACATCACCGTTTCTCGGCTGGCATTTGTACAAGCACTTTACATGTGCCAAGTCAATCCTCTCAGCACATTGATGAGGCAAGGTTCGATCATGTTCTCCATGAAGAGAGGAGGGCCCCTAACGCAAGGGTAAAGAGTCACCTGCCTGGAGACTGTGAAGTGGCACAGCCTCTGGCTGAGCCCAGCAGCCTGAATTGGACTGGACCCAGGGGCTGCCCTCATCCGCTATCACCCTGAGGGTTCATTTCCTCCTTTCTCTTATGCTGACAAGGCCAAAGTGGAGACTCAGAATCCCATTCCTTCAACCAGAATGTTGGTGTGGGCAGAAATGGAGTGACTGGTGTCCAGTCCCATGACAAGGGGAAATCTCCATTCCTTTGTTCTTTTCCTGTCTGGTTGATGACAATCTAAAACATACCAATTCACTTTTCTTTCAGTGTATGGATCTGAATTTTGAGGAATTCCAGAAAAAAAAAAAAAAAAGGAGAGGACAGGCCAATTTTGAATATTAATGATCATAAAACAGATTCGCTGTATATTTTGCCTATGAAACCTGGTAGTAGATTGAATTCTTAATGTTGAATACAATGTGCCAGAACTAAAAAAAAAAAAAAAAAAAAAGTCACAAGGTGCTGCTTTTTTCACAAATGACAAGAATGTTGGACATTTGGATGGATTACTGCCAACTTAGAAATTTCAACTTTAGCAGGTTGATGGGTCCATGTCTTATTCTGAGAGAGGGGAAAATTTGCACAATTTCAACACAAGTCCAGATGTGGTTAGCTTCGTAGTGAGTACACCAGCTGGTGGCCTGGGCATTAATTTGACTGCAGCAGGTACAGTTATCATTTATGATAGTGATTGGAAACCCCAGTCTGATATTCAGGCCCAGGATCAATGTCATAGAATTGGTTAGACAAAGCCAGTTGTTGTATATCGCTTTTTACAGCAAATACTATTGATCAGAAAATTGTGGAAAGAGCAGCTGCTAAAAGAAAACTGGAAAAGTTGATCGTTCACAAAAAACATTTCAAAGGTAGTCAATCTGAATTAAATCAATCTAAGAATTTCTTAGATCCCAAGGAATTAAAGGAGTTATTAAAATTTAGAGATTATGAAAGGGAAGTCAAAGGATCAAGAGAAAAGATCATTAGTGATAAAGATCTTGAGTTGTTGTTAGATCCAAGTGATCTCATTAATCAAATGAAGGCCTCAGGACCCATTAAAGAGAAGACAGGGATGTTCAAGATACTAGAAAATTCTGAAGATTCCAGTCCTAAATGTTGTAAATGAAAGCTAAAGAATGACTTTTAAAAGTTCTTGTTTACAAAAAAATAAAATTAATAAGAAATAAATAAAAGTTCTTGTTTACAGCTAGTAATTTACTTATTGGTTAGGACACTATTGTCTACTATTGTCTACTATTTTTTCTTCATTATATCATTTTACATAATGTAACTAGCATCATTGCATAGTTAATAGATCATAATTTTCTGAGCCTTTCTAAGAGGGAAATGCATATTAAGTTTAAATTCTCAGTTAAAATTTGAGACTGGTTAGTACTCTTGAGTGTGGTTTGATGTGTACTCAACCATTGCCAGATTTATAGAGTCTTCCTGTGAAGTTTGCTAAACATCTCTTTCCCCCCTTTCTTTTAGCAACATGGTTCATAGGTTTAGGGTACTTCCGTTATGGAGTAGGCTTTGATGGGGGGTGGGGGGGATTATTCTTTCTGTTCTTTAAGTAACACATTGTTTGATTTTAGAGTCTATAAATAGTTGGTCAAATAAATGTTCATTATAAGAAAAAAAAAAAGTGCTCGTATCCAAACCAATTAATACATCTTCTGCAAAAGCTTTGGAAAGAAAGCGATGGCTTTTCCAGTGATCACTCATCGGCCTGGGGAAGTGGGGTGGGTGGGGGGTGACCCAGAGAGGATGCTGTAAATAAAGCAAAAGGGCCCCAGGACCGCAGTGTTGGTAATAGGCCTGGAACTGAAGAGGAGAGACTAAGGGGAACAAAGATGAGATTTAAACTAGTTGTCGAGCTCTCTTCCAAGCTCAGGGTACTTTAATTCCAGAGCTTGAATAATTAAAAACAAAGAAACAAATGGGGAAAAAAGATTGTAATTCTATTTTAAGTAGAGCAAGGAGGAAAAGGCAAGTTGTCAGGAGTGGGATTCGAACCCACGCCTCCAGGGGAGACTGCGACCTGAACGCAGCGCCTTAGACCGCTCGGCCATCCTGACGCTGCTGCAGCCGCTCCTCGCGACTTACTTCTGTCTCTGCCGAAACGAACTCATTCCTAAAACTCACTTTTCCTCCTTTTCTTAAAATTCTGTAATGCTTCCATTAGAAGCAAAACCGCTACTTCCCAGACCGACCTGAACCGGGCCGGCGGTGCCGAATGGCCCCGGTGCCGCCCCGCGTCGGCGCCCCCGCGGTGCCCGCCGGGCGAGGGTCGCGGGACGAGGCGGCTTCTCAGGCTGGGAGTGCGGCCGCGGACCCGCGCTTCCGGGTGTGGACGTTTAAAAGTTTAAAACGCAAACACGACGCCGCAGAAACGGCGAGCAGCTCTGTGCGTCCTGAGCCGCGGCAGGGGCGCCCGCCACAGCCTCCACCGCCGCCGGCTCCTGAGCACCGTGGGGGCGGCGGCGGCGGTCAGGGCGGGAGGCTGGGAGGTCGCCGAGCGCTGGCCCGGGAACGGCGCTGCAGCTTCAGACAGCGGGAGACCCACTCACCCGGGGCCGCAGGGTCTGAGGCCACCTTCCAGAGTCACCCGAGTCCCCACGGCGGAACGCCACGCTCAGTCCCTCAAGTCACGCTCGGGTTTCCAGGGGGCCGCTTAGACGCCAGTCCTCAGGCCACCCGCTACCCAGTGGCGTTTGCCCTCGGCGTGGCCCTGAGGCTGGCCGACGTGAAAACCGGTGACTTACAGCTCGGCGCTAATCGGAGACGTGACCTGCCACTGCTCCCAGGCCGGGCGTCCTGTGGCCCTCTAGGACGGCGGCTTTCCCCTGCGGAGGTTTGAAAATCCAATATGCGGGCGCACACCTGGCAACTGCATTTCCCAGGGCCCGGCACTCCCCCCAGGTGCCTGGGACCCAGGTTAGAGGTCATTGCTTCAGGGAAAGTCTGACCATTTCCCTTGGGAATGAAGGTGAATTCACATTGAAAATAGGATCCAAGCCTACAGTGACGCGGGGCTCCAGTCGGAAATCTGTGTGAGACCGGGAGCAGAGCAGTGAAAACAGTTTACCATGGACGTGCAAGACGAGGGTGTGCAGGCACCCACCCGAGGCGTCAGACTGTGAAGCCTGGAGACGCTCAGAGATGACCACAGCCAAAGGAAGGTCTTCCCTGGAGCCTGAAGAGGCAGAGAGAGGATGGCAATAGTCCCCAGAGAGTGTTCAAACCTGATCATTAGAGTGACCCTATGGGAAGAGCTTGTGAGCACTTTGTGAAAATAAACCCTCATCTCAAGGATGTAGTAACCTTTCTGGGTTCCAGGCATCCAGCAACACTTAATGTCATCATGGGGCAAAGAATGAGCCAAGGTAATTTTAAGAGTTAAAAAAAAAAAAAGTGAAATCCCCAGAAGAGGAAGAAATGGCAGCGTAATGGTTAATTTGAATTGTCAACTCGATTGGATTAAGAGATGCCTAGGGTTAAGGGGATTTTGATGCATCTATGAGGGTGTGTCTAGGAATGATTGGCATGTGCGATAGCCAACTGAAATGGAGAGCCCCCCTAAGTGTGGGCAGCACTGTGCAAAAGGATGATGGCTTGAATGGAATAAAGTTGTAGGAAAAAGGAAGCAGCAGCAGACACAAGCTCCATTATTGCACAGGTTCTTGATTGCTGCTGCCATGGTCAGAGGATATCCGACTCTCAATTCTTTCACTCTCCAAGGCGGATTCTCCAGAAGCCTTTGATCTTGAACTAGGGTAGCACCATGTATTTCTCTTGTTCTGGGGCTTCAGCCTTTGGACAGCACAGCTACTGGTTCTTCCAGCTCTCCAGCCTGCAGATGGCCATTGTGGACTATCCAGCTTCTGGCCACATAAACCAACCTAATAAGTCCCCCTTTCATAATTACATTTCCTGCTGATTCTGTCCTCTAGAGAACCCTGACTAATACAGGCAGCTTCATGGAAAGATTCATTGACCTGGAGGTACTCTGCCTTTCCCCTTTGTATTCACGAAGTTGTTTTGCATGAGAGAGAAAGAATGGGAATTTGAGATACATGAGAATGAATATATATTCATTCACACATATATTTACATACACATATGTATATATACAGTTTTTAATGAAGAAGCATTATGGCTAAAATATGGAGGGATTTGACTTCAGACAGATCCATGTGTAAACCTCTGCCAATTACTATGTGACATTGACCAAGTTAATTTCTTTGAACTCCAGGTGCTGCATTTGTAAAAATGTAGGCTATTTTTTAGGTATATGGGATAGTATATGCCAAGTCCTTAATCCTATGCTTGAAAACCCTAATGATAGTTACTATTTTCGCTGAGATCTTCTACCCCAAGTAAATGCTAAACATTTTGAAGCACACTTCTCTATCCTCAAACTTCAAAATGCCCATGAATCACCTGGGGGATATAGTTTAAATAGGGTTTCTGACTCAGGAGACCTGGGGTGGGGCTCAAGAATCTAGCAGGCAGGCCCAGAGCCAACATGAATAGCAATACCCTAAAGTGTTGTCTGCGTCAGCCAGCCGGACTTCTGGGACAGATTATTGTTGCTCAGTTCCCACATCTGACTCCCTCGGAGGCTTTTGGGACAAGTTCAGTTACTCTCATGAAGCAGGAAAACTTGGCAAAGGGTCATAAGTATTTCAGTCAATAAGAAACACTGTTTTAAACAGATGCATCCAAACGGGCCAGCCGGGCCATTCTCCTTCTCTCACCTGGGCACCGAATCACTGGGGATGCACTAGTTAGAATACGGCTCCAGATACATTTAAGAAAGTTTCAAAATAACTGTGGCTTGAGTGAGGCAAAAAGAAACATATTTCTCTTCTGGAAATACCAAGAAGACTCTGCTGGTGAAACTGTCAGGGGCCATCTCAGTGTTGGCCAGTTGCTCACATGGCCATATCTAAGATGAGTCCACAGGGCCAGCCCAGAATGCACAGAAGGGAGCCCAGGTGTCTGCCTTTGAAGGCATGACCCTGAGGCAGCCTGGCTCTCTTGCCTTTCACATTCCACTCACCAGCCCACAGTCTGTGGGCATACCTAGATGCTAGGGTCGTGGGGACATGTTGGCTGTATTCCCAATGACCATGCTTCCATCCAAAATCTGGGAGACCTCGCCAGAGGGGAGAAGGCAACAACAGACTTGAGTGACATCTACCTCTATGTCACATGGCATAAAAATAAGGACCCTCAATCTTAAAAGGAGGCATCAAACTGGGCCAGTCTGTCTTTCAGTTTCCGAGTGCATGTCACTCACCTTCCACCAATTCACATGGCCTTCTTAAGTCTCCTTCTGTGTCTCGCATAGCTACCACATCTACACCAGGAAGCATTCACACTGCAGTGAAATTCATTCCCCAATAGGCAATTAAAGTCCGTTGAAATATAGAAGAGGTTTTTTTTTTTTTTTTTTTTGTACCTGGGATTTAACTCAAGAGTGCTTAATTGTGGAGCCACATCCCCAGCCCTTTTTATTTTTTATTATGAGACAGGGTCTCTAAATTGCTTAGGGCCTTGCTAAGTTTCTGAGGCTGGCCTCAAACCTGCTATCCTCCTGCTTTAGTCTTCCGAATCCCTGGCATTACAGGTATGCACCACTGTGCCTGGCTTAGATTTTTTTTTTTTTAAAGGAGGATAAATCCAAATCTTGGCAATGTTCATATTCATGTGATGAGATTTGGGGATATTTTTAATTTTATAAAATTAAATTATTTGGGGATAAATTTTCATGTGTTTTCAGGAAAACACATTATTTTCATTGTTAGATGATAAAATGAGGGGAGGAGTGAATGAAGCAGGAGGGGGTTGGCAACTGTGCTCTCACAAGGGCGAATGGAAGGAGCCAATGTGCTGCATGGGAGCAGAAGAGACTGAGCTGAGCTGTGCCTGGAGCCAGGAGGAACTGCTGTTGGCCCGGAGAGGGAGGTCCTAAGTCCTCTTCTCTTTTGAACTGAAGTCTGGGCTCAGTTCACTCCCAGAGACGGTTACACGGAGGCAGACACCTGCCCCAACATGTGGTCAGAGCTGGCACCTGGTCGTGTGAAATGAAGTCAGTTATCATTTTAGTGTATTTCACCCTTAGCCTGATCTTCAGTGGTGCCATGGAACAACTGTTTCTGTTTTAAAAGGAAAATCAAGTCTTGTCATCCTTGGGTCAGTAACCTGTGGAGGTGGAAGAGGGCTCCGGGCTACTGCTGAATCCTAGTATCACTGGCAGCCTCAGGTGACTAAGGCCCACACTGGTGAGGACAATTCCCCGCTTCAGAAGGGTCACAGCTGTGAGACTGGTCATCTTCCTGTTCCTGTCCAGAGCAGCATTTCTGACAGATGTGCCCCTGAAGAGGAAAGACTGGCAGGTCTCAGCTTATCACATAAGTTCTTCCTGAGGGGGAGGCACACAGAGAGGATGGGAGTGCATCACGGGGACCAAGGACATGGTGTCCCCTAAGAATCCACCACCAGCTCAGTCCTGGGCCCTGGGGACATTTTCCTTGAACATCCAGGGGAAAGGGAAGGAAAAGGAGTCAGAGATTGATTAAAATCCAAGATCCTTTTCTTTTTTATCTCAGAGGGGGGTTCCTGTGGCAGCCTGGTCTATTCTGGGTAAGATATAAACATATATATAGGGCTGGGGATGTGGCTCAAGCGGTAGCACTGGCATGCGTGCGGCCTGGGTTCGATCCTCCAGCACCACATACAAACAAAGATGTTGTGTCCGCTAATAAATAAATAAATATTTTTACAAAAAAATAAAAAAATAAACATATATATATATATATTTAGTATAGTATATATATTTAGTATAATATATATAGTATAGTATATATATAATATATATTTACAGAATATATATTATATCTAGTATATGTAGTATATATATACAAATATAGTGTGTGTGTGTGTGTGTGTGTATGTATATATTTGGTTGTAGTTGAACCTTTATTTTACGTGGTGTGAGGATCAAACCCAGGGCCTCACACATGCTAGGCAAGTTCCCTACCGCTGAGCCACAACCCGAGCTCCTACTCCGGGTAAATTTTACAGATACATTTTGGGATGTTCATTCTTATTAAACCAGCAGTGCAATTGCTTGAGTTTCCTAAGTGTTTAAAAGACATTTGGACTGTGTTTTTCTCTGAATTTAAAAGTTCAAGTTCAACATGAATGAATGCTTTTAAAACAGAGATGAATGTTCTCCTGGGAGGAGAACGTGTGGGGCAAGCGGCTGAAGTAGTGTTTGAGTATGGGACCAACAAAGGAAAACTCTGGGTGCTCCAGGGCTGGGATCGATGGAGGGAGGAGCCTGCCATGGTTTGAACTTGACCCTTAGTGACCCTTAAGGTCCACAAAGCTGTATTTCTGGGAGGCCGTGCTGAGGATGGAGCCCAGGGCCTCATACATGCTAGACAAGCACTCTGCCTCTAAGCCACATTCCCTAGTCCCAAAGTCATGTGTTAATGGAATTCGAGAGGAGATCAGGACATAAATAGTCTGCCCTTATGAGTGGATTAATGCATTCAGGGATTAATGGATCAGCCCTCATGGGGAGTGATTTTGCTAAAAAATCAAGCGCTCTGCCTCACCCTCATTTCATACAGCACGTCGCCCTCACCAGATACTGGAGCCATCTCTGGGACTTCCCAGGCTCCAGAACCAACAGCCAGGTAAACTGCTATTCTTTATAAGTTGCTTGGTTTCAGGTGTTCATTATAGTAGCAGAAAATGGACTCAAAGCCAGGCGTGGTGGCACACACCTGTAATCCCAGCAGCTTGGCAAGAGGATCGAGAGTTCAAAGCCAGCAGCAGCAACAGCAAAGTGTTAGGCAACTTGGGGAGACCCTGTCTCTAAATTTTAAAAATACAAAAAAAAAAAAAAAAAGGCTGGGGATGTGGCTCGGTGATTGCGTGCCCCAGAGTTCAATTCCTAACCCCCAGTCCCCAAAAGAAAATGGACTCAAGCAGAGCCCATTTTTTTCTGGTTCCCCAGGTGCAGACCCTGGTGTAGGTCAAAGGAAGCATGGGTTCCTCTGCTTCTCGGGTCCCTCGCTGGGCCTAAGAGTCTCCTGAGCCAATGTGTACTGCCTTGGCTGTGTGTCCAAGGAGGTTCCTGGAGCCCCAGAGCCTGCATTAACTTTTCTGTCCTCTGTGCCCTGCAGGACCCTCAGTGCAGTTTGTCTTGCACAGCGATAGCAAGGACACCTGCCTTTGGATGCTGGCCTGGCTGGCACCTACTGTGTGATTTAACCAAAACGCTTCATTCCTTCTGTCTTACTGTCCTCACCTCTTCAAAGGAGGGATTGGAGTAAACAGTCTCTTCCAATCCTAAACTTCGACTGTATTTTCCTCTTGAACAATTCCCAGAGCAAAACTTCTGTGGTCTCCAGGTTTATAAGCCCATGTAGTTTCTTTTAAAAATAATCGAGTCATGCCTGTGTGGAAATGTGATTATGTATATATTGTTCCTCGGGTGTTTACTCCCAAATCAGCAGGAGAATGTTAAAGCCAGGAGGAAAACAAATGGAGTGGGGCCAGGAAAGTGACAAGGTGGGTAAAGGGGTAGACCAGATTGCATTTAGCTTGAAGTTCAGTGAGTGTGGTGAAATTCTGTCTGGTTTTCAGAATCTCTGCCTGTGCGACAATGACTGGCTCTTGGGCACGATCCTCGTTGAGGTTCACAGGTATTGAAAATTTAGAAAAGCTGGGTTTTAGATTAACCATGAGAAATGGAATGTGAAAAAAAAAGAAAAAGAAATGGAATGTGGTGCAAATGGAATGAGATGATGTCCCGCATTTGGTGAACCTTCAGAGCTTCACATCTGCCCCTTTGGCCGGGTGAGTGACATTCAGATCAGAGCCTCTGTTCCTGGTCCTCCCTGGGGCAGGGAGGAAGGTGAGCACCTCCTGGAACCACCAGGGCTTCACGGTTGGAGCCTCCCTGGGGCAAGTTTCCACAGATCACCATGCTTTAAAATAATAATAACAACAAGGCACAAGCCATAAAAATTCCCCAAGCTTTCTTCCTCTCTGGAAAATGCTGATTTACTTGGAGAGGTGGCTTCCCTCCCCAGCATCAGGGCCCTTACTCTTATGGTAGTAGAAGTGGAGCCACCACCCGAACAGGAACCAGAGGAGGCAGCACTGGGCACTGTGGCTTTGGTAGGCAGTTGGACCCTCGGGAGCAGCCCCCGCCCGCTGCTGTCCTGGGATCCCATACAATGGCTCTGCTCTGGCCTGCTGCATCCCCACCCAGGTTTCTTTCCTGTTTGGTTTCACTCTCAGTAATTGTGATAAAGAAAGGTAAGAGGCTGCCTTCAGCAATTACACAGACTTCTTTATTAGGCAAGGACCCTGGGCAAGGCTCTCGCTGGGAGCTAGAGACACAGTGGAAATGGAAGGCGGCACCTGGACACAATTGCAGGCCTTTGGCAAGACAAGCCACTCGCAGGAGCCTGCTCAGGGGACCAGGAGACCAGGAGAGGCATGGTTATCCCAGCTGCACCGAGCACCACGGTGCAGCCTTCGGGGCACCCCCAGGACAGGCAGCCTGTGGGAACTGGCTCGGCTGGAAATGGGTGGTGACTGGCGCTGACCAAAGGCGTGTGTGGGGCTTGGACACAGGTGAGGACTGAGGGGGCACGAGGCTGAAAAGTGTCTATAATGTGGCGATGTCACAGAAGAAGGGTCTACATCAAAAAGAAGAGCACGGGAAACGTGTGCAGTCAACAAGGAGAGTCAGGTCTGACCCAGGCCAGGGCCAGTCAGGAGGGTGCCCAGAGAGGAGCAGGGCCCGAGGCTATGCACAGGCCTGAGTTTGGTCCAACCGTTCTCTCCCGTCGCACCTTCTGTCCAACCCCTCACCCCTGCTCCTCTAAGCTCCTCCCCTTCCTCCTTTCCCACAGCTCCACCCCCATAAAAGTAGGTCCTCTATCCTGTGGGGCAGAGCTTGGAAGGTGAGATACATACCTGCAAATCCAGGGGCCTCTTTCCTTCCACCATCATGTCCCCTCCAGCCTTCTTTATGGATGTTAGCCTAAGATCTTTCTTTCCCGAACCCCCTGAGCTTTCTGCTTGCTTCAAACCTGTATTCTGGACGCCAAGTGTTTCTGCCACACCCCCGTGTGGACCTGTCCCTCCCTGAGCTGTCCTCCTCCCCACAGGTTCCCGTCTCCAGCGACAGGAGAGCACTGGAGCGCGTAGGAGTCAGCTCTTCACCCCCCAGTCCTGGTGCCGAAGCAGACTGGGAAGGCCCTGCTCCCTGCTCCCACCAAAGGGCTGCCAGGTGGGGGAGGGGCTCGGGAAGGTGGCTGAGCCGGTCATTTCCTAAGGTGCCCCTCGGCTGGGCTGGGAAGAGATGAGTTTAGAACGGAGAGTGTGTGTGTCCCCAGAGGCAGAGTCCTGCCCCACACGGGACAGTGGGATGTCCTGGGAAAGGTTCTGGGCTTCAGGGATGACTGTAACCCCCTCAGGCCCTTCAGACACTGGGCAGATGGTCAGGGGCTTTTTCCCGCAGGACCACAGGCAAAAGAAGGGCCTGAGGGGGCCAGAGAAGGAGATGCCAGGGAAGGTGTAGATGTGCGACCCGTCAGTCATGTTGTAGAAGGAGATGTCTCCCGATTCGTAGTCCAGGAAAATCCCAACCCGGCGAGGGGGGCCTGCTAATGGGAGAGGGGTCCGAAGAGGGGTGAGGGCCCAGTATCCATTCCCATAGAGCTCCACAGCCCAGAACCCGTTTTCAGGGGTCATGGGGTCAAACCCCTTCTTCATCACATTCTCCCTGCACACGCCGATGGCCCAGTCGGTCCTGTCCCCCACCTCCACCTCCCAGTAATGCCGCCCCTCCGTGAAGGCCTCTCGGCCCAGCACACACGGCCACGAGTCAAATCTCTCTGGATTCTCAGGCAGCTTCTGGCGTGAATCCTCCAGTCGAACAGATTTTGCGTCTTCGTACAGAAAAAGGTGAGGGTGGGCTGTGTCTGGATCCAGAGTCACATCAACTAGAGACAGAGAGTGTGACCGTCAGTGGCAGTCAGTCACAGGACCTGTCCTCCCTTCTCCAAAGAAACAGCAGTGGGCTGACTTGGTGGTCTCCTGTGCAGGTCTGGAGACCTGTCTGGCCTCCCAGGTGTCTGCTCCCTCTGATCAGCAGCCACAGTATGGTTAAGAGCTGATTGTCCCCAAAGAGACACTGTAGGAAGGGACTGGCATCCTAGCCATCTTCCAGGGTTCTGCTAGGGGCTCAAGGAAAGTGTCACGGCCATGTGCCATCAAGGTCCCCTTCCTAGCCTCCTCACTAAGTGAATGTTAATGTTAATGTTCTCAAGTCCACGTCTCACAGGACACTGAATTCCTGGAGTGGGACCTGGAGAAGTCCTGAGTCACTGACCTGCATGCAATGCCACCTTTTTCCAATCTGCAAAGAAAGAGAGACTATCAGCAATTGGTTTTGAACAAGAGTGAAAAAACTGGATGAAATAACAAGAGGCAGAACTTACTGAGCTCTTCCAGGAGTTTCTCTGGAAAACAAACAAAATCACCTCAGTGGCTTTTTATAATGGACTTGAGGGAGGGGATGGGACTGGTACAGGGGACCCATAAAGAAGGAGCTGTTTAACTTACAACTGACTACCTGACTACTGAAATACCACCAGCAACCTACAACAGGGCTTTGTTCTGTCTTGTTTTCTGAGAAGTAATCAGGAAGTTCCTACTGGCTTGAGATCAGATCTTCCATGATAAGATCCTTACTGGGAAATTGAGTTAGAGGTGGGGTTGGGCTGAGAAAGGGTGGTAAGTAAATTCAGGTCTCAAATGCCAGTTGGAACGGTTTGACTCTGCCTGTGGCCCAGACTTCTCTTCATTGTAAGTATCTATGATTTCAGAAGCCTTAACATTTCTTCTGACTTTGGGAATTCTAGAATCGAGGGTCTTCCTGTTGGAAGTCGTCCTAATGGGTGGGCATGGACCCAACCTTCCTCTGAAGCACCCCTGGTGAGCAGCCCATTTAGGATCTAGGACTTGCCTGTAGAGCTGAATTTGCTCCTCCTCTCTCTGGATCTCTCCTTGTACAGTCTCCAGATGAAAAATATGGATCCAATGGTGAGCAGCCCTAAGACCACAAGGATGACCGCCACAGACACCATCCAGGGAGTCAGCCTGGGGGAGATGGGAGCTGAAACAAAGTCCCCAGAGGAACATTGGCCGAAAGCAGAGCAGGTCCCACTCGTCTCCTGATGCCAGATGGAGGCGGAAGAGGAGACAGAGTGGGTCCCTTCCATCCCTGCCATGGCACAAACAATCCCTCCAATGCCTCTCTAAGCTTTTCAGGAAGTTTTGATCTTGGGCAAGAAAGAGCAGAGAAGGAGAAGAAGAACCGAGTCATTTGGGGTCAGGACACGTGGACTAAAGGATTGTATGGACCAAGTTGTGTTCCTACAGAATTCCTACTTCAGGGGGATGTGGGAGGTCAACAAGGAAGGAGAAGGGTCACTTCTGTGTGTGACAGAGCGAGACTCATTGCCTGAGGCAGAGCTGGCATCCAGGGACGAGTGGGAGCCTTGAGGAGCCCTGGATGGGAGGGCAAGGGTGGAAAGGGTAAGACCAGAAAAGTAGTCTCCTTATTTACTCAAGGCAAGAAGGACCTCGGTCAGGAAGGCCACAGGCCCAGAGCTTCTCCATCTCAAGTAGATCTCCTAAAATGGAAAGCCTGAGACTACATGAAAGAGAGGTAGAATTTGTGACTTCTGAATTTTTATTCTTCTGAAGAGGCTGGTGGGGCTCAGATGGGAAAGAGGGCAGCTCCACCAGGAAGTCACATTGGGGCAGGTTCCAGGTCAGGGAACCCTGAGGTTGTGTCCACACAGGAGTCAGCACTGGTTCTACTCACCTGGAATGGAAATCCCTACTTCCTTCTCCTGGCCAAGAAGGAGGTTCCGGATGCAGCAGGACATACTGTCCATGGAGTTGTCCCTGAGGGTCACTGAGGCTGCCACAGTGAACAGGCCTTCCTCGTCAGGACTTCTGGACTCTGTTGTGGACAGGAACTTCTCTTCCTTGGCAGATCTCCACTGCACCTGGGGCTCTGGGTACCACCCCACGGAGGTGCACTCCAGCCGGACCTCTCCACTCTCCTGAACTTCCATGGTGATGTGAGGCTCGGAGCCCAGAGCTGAGGAGGGAGAAGCGGGCTTAATCTCTCAGTGGTGCCTGCTGCAGACTCACAATTCCAGTTTGAGAAAGAGAGAGAGGCAAAGTGGATTGGGAGTTCCTCTCCACATTTCACTACACCAGGAGACTGAGGTGTCAGTGAAAGGAATTTCATTCACCTTATCAGAGGAGGGTATCTTATTAGCACCTAGTTTTTGAAGTGTGAGCAGGAAGGAGCTCAATGGGCAGACCTGGGGGAGCTTTTCAGCCAGCAGGAACTGCCTCACAGTTGGCCTGGACTGGGAGCTCCAGATCTGCAAAAGAGCTCCTTGGTTAGCAGTATTACAAGAAGGGTCTGGGAAGGAGGAGAACTAGCACTGGAATATTTAAAGATGGATGGAAGTGGTGTTCTGCAGGAGAAAGGAGGCTCGCAGTTGACTGTGGATCAAAGCTTAAGCTTCTTTACCCATGATGCTGATTCAGGAATTTTCTTAAATTGCTCCAACCTCACCTTTCCCCACACAATTATGCTTCACAGAAACCAATATAAAGTTGTTTTTCCTACCTATCTAGCTTAATTCTTAAAAAAAAAAAATTCCACAGGGTACAGAAAAAAAAAAAACAGAGCTCCAAAGAAGTAACCTGAAATACATGTCCATGATTGTCTATATTCTGAATTTGTGTGTTTAGTAAGAATGTGTATTTTTGTCTTGAAAGGGACTACCACTAGCATCAGATTCTCACAGATATCTGACCCTCATAAAAGATAACAACAGTTTTATGGCATCAAATGTGTAGGCTTTTATCACCATCCTTAAACTTTAAGATAGTCTTCCCTAAAAGTGAAATGAGAGCTGGGTGTGGTGGCTGGAGCCTGTAATCCCATGGACTGGGGAGCCTGAGGCAGGAGGATTGCAAGTTGAAGGCCAGTCTCAACAAATAAAAACTTGAAAAGGGCTGGGGATGTGTTTAAGTGGCTTAGTGTCCCAGGTTCAATCCCTAGTACAAAAAAAAAAAAAAAAGAGTTATACATGTTACATATGAGAATATATTTGTGTATTATGCATTTAGATTAGTTCAAGACATGGTCATAATATCTTACGAGGATATCCTAATTTTGCCTTATAGTTGACAAAGCAGTTTTTCATGTGTTGTCTAATTTTATTTCATTTTTGCAAAATCATGTGGAATAAATGCTTCCTGGGTTTTACAGTAGATCAGGAAGATTTCCTTGATGCAATCACCACTGGTGAGTGGAAAGTCAGACCTCAGTGCTTACTGTCCTCCAGAAAGCTAACCACTCTCCTTGGTATTTCACCCAGAATTTAGGCTTGAAGAAAAAAAAGAAACTTGTGCAGGTATGTGAAAAGTGTTAGGAAAAGGCCATGGTCGAGGATCTTAGGAAACCAGTCCTCGGAGACTAATCCACAAAGGAGCCTCAAGTATATGGGATGCTCACTGCAGCCTTAGATAATGATGAAAAATAGACACATCTTCAAAATCTGATTCTGGGAGCTGGTCGAGTAATGACGGTGGCCTCATATGACAGAATGCTACGGCCATTACATCCTAGGTGCTTATCCTGTCGCTGAGGGAGGGGGCAGCAGGCGGCTGAATACAGGGGAGGGCATTCCGCTTGCTGTCCCCTACAGCTGGCGCCCGGCCCCCCAGGCGTGCCGACCCCGCACCTGGAAGGAACCGCGTGGTTCCCGAAGTAACCCGCTCACCACGGGGGTCCCGGGCCGTCACCCCGCTGCCTCTCACCTGCCACTCGGAGGTGCACTATGGCCTCGTCGTAGCTGGCGTTGTCCCTGAACAAGCAGCGGTACTCGCCCTCGTCCGAGGCGCGGACGCCGCAGATCCGCAGGGCCGCGCGCCCCGCGGCGATGTCGTCGCGCCGCAGCGCCACCCGGCCGCGGTACTCTGGCAGCAGCTCCCGCTCCGGCTCCCGCTCCTGCTCCTGCGGCGCCTGGTACAGGAACACGGCGGGCGACGGCGTCCGTCGGAACCACCGCAGCTCCATGTGCTCGGCGCTCACGTTTGGGGAGAGGTGACAGGGCAGCTCGGCGTCTGCTCCCACCATGGCCAGGATGGGCTCCGGGGGCCCCATCACATCAAAGTGAGCTGTCAGAGTGAGCGGAGTCAGAGCGATGAGACTGGGGGCGATGCAGCCCAGGATCACAGGCCCCTGCAGGGCCTCCATGCCCTCGACAAGCTGAGCAGGTCCATCCAGCCCGCTGGACATGGCTTGGGGGAACCAAATGGTGTCTTTTACATGTACTGGGACGTTTCAACCCTGCAGGACACAGAGCGAGGGGCAGGGAGACCTACCTGAATCCAGCTTGGGCAGCTGCAGGAGCACGAGGGTGAGCAGACACCTGGGGAGGCAGGATTTCCGGACCATCGCTGACCTTTCTGCGACTGCAGGGTGCTGATGCGCTCATCCAGGAGCTTCGGCCTGGAGAAGAATGTTCAGGAAAAAAACTATGGGTGGGCAGACCGCGTGCTCCTCAGCCCCCCCCAAACCAAGGCTGGAGTGGTCGCAGCTGAAGCCCGCTGTGCCCCCTCTCGCCATCAGCACCTGCCTGCACACCTCCCTAAGCTTGGTCAAGCACTGCAGGGACAACAATCTGGGTCCTTGGTCCCCAACTCACCTAGTATTAAGAAGGGACTCGTGATTCATAGAGCCCTTCAATAAGTTGATTATAAAGGAACAAATCTTGGAACCACTGCATTAAGAAGGAAAAGTCTTCCTCACAATACAACAATTTGCTATTTGCTTTTAGAAATGATGACACACATAAAGCCATGGAGACAAAGGAAATGGAATGGAGAACAAAGAAAAAGATGGGAGGAGATGGAGCAAGAAAGGGGTGATTCTGGAAGTTCGGAAGGCCTACGGCCAGGGACAGAGGAAGGAGCAGGAGGGAGAGAACTGTGCCCTCCCAGCTCACACCAGGGGACACCTACCAACCCGATGGTCCTGGAGGACAAGGCACAGGGAGCCACTGCTGCCAACTGAAGAAGCTGGTCATGGCCCCGGGTGCAAAAGTTAAAAGCCCTGGCAGAAGGAAGGGGGCGGGCCCTCGGGAAGCCTGCTGCCAGCTGGCCTGCTGAATTTGCTTTGGAAAAAAAGGGTTTCCAGAGAGGGGAGCCATGGATCTGCCACCCTTCCCTTAGAGAGCGGGATAGACATGTTGAGTTGGACTCAATAAAGCGGGTGGAAGCAAAAGGAAGAGGGCCAAGGAAACATGAAAAGAGACATGAAACCTTCTCCAGCTAATCCTCCTCCTATGCCTAGTGGATTGTGTCCCCTGGCTGCTGGAGGCCTTCAGAGCACCTGAGATCAAGCAGGCCAAGGGCTTAGCACACTATCCCGGCTCAGCACAAGGCAAACTGCTCCCCTGTTATTATTCTGTGAGTTGATAAGTGAAGGGCAGAAGCCAAGGTGCTTGGCAGCCCTCTCCTTCCTGGGTGCCCACTGAACCCACTGGGCTGGTGGCACAATCCTGGGAGCCAACCTTGACGGAAGGCAGAAAGGTGCCAGTTGGGGAGGGGTCACTCAGCCCCCAGCCCAAAGTCGCCTCCTGCCAGCAAGCCCTTATTTTGGACTAAACCTGTTAATGTTATGGAAACATTGAAAAATATAGAAAAATGTTTTTATAAAGTGAAAATCACCCTTAATCCACAAACTAAAGATAGCTTTATGTTGGTGTATTTCCTTCCAGTATTTATTGTGTCCTTATAGAGATGGTAAAAATAATCAAAAAGGTTTTCTGCACAATTTGAAACATCATTAATAGTTGCATGATTGTCAAGATTGTTCTTTTTCTCCCATTAAAATAGTGTACTTTATACATAAGCCTTTGCTCACAATGTTGTTAACTTCCTGATAAACCACCTGGTAAATTTCCAGAAATAGAGTCACTGGGTCACACAGTGTGGGTCTGTTGCCAAAACCCTTCTAAAATGTGGAGCCATCATATCACACTTCAACAGAGTGTCCTCGCCTGATCCTGGCCAGCGTCAAGGGCAGTTATCCCAGAGTCCCAGCATGGGGATGGGCAATTTTATCAGATCATTTTTTTATTATGCTATGCCTTCATATGGTAGTGAGGCTGGTCATTTTTCATGTGCTAACTTACCATTAAATATTTCCCAGAAATGAGCTTTTCAGGCCAGTTGCCCACGATTTTAAAGACTGATCTTGGTGCTGTTTCTTACCAATCTGTGTCATCTGTTTAGAAATTAAAGTTTACAACACTGTATTTTGTTTATGATAGAAGTCCTTCCCAGTTTCACTGTTTGCCTTTTATTAGGGTTATGATTCAGACAAAAGGTGATTTCTTCAGTGTACCCACCACACTTCTAGGAGAATGAGGGTCCCAAACACAAATCTGTGTCACTTTTTGCTTGAAAATCCGGCACATATGAATGTCAATCAGAAAGGAAGTGCTCTTCTTATTCACATTTAGGGGAAATGGATATCATCATAAAATATTTGGGGTCTTTAAATCTGAATTCATGCATGTATTGTCAATTTTGGTCAATTTATGTTTAAGAATAATTTGTATGCTGGGTGTGGTGGTGCTCACCTGTAATCCTAGACAGTTGGAGGGATTATAGTCAGGAGGCTGAGGCAGGAGGATCACAAGTTTGATGCCAATCTCAGCAACTTAGCAAGGGCGTAAGCAACTTAGGAAGACCCTGTCTCAAAATAAAAATAAAAAGGTCTGGAGATGCGACTCAGTGGTTAAGTGTACCTGGGTTCAATTCTGGTACCCCTCCCCCAAAAAAAGACCAAATCCAAAACAAAACAATAAAACTCTCTGTTTCCCCTGACCACCAGAATCACAGTCGCTTGGGGGCTCAGGATATCGCTCTTTGTAGAGTGCGTGCCTTATGCACAAGGCCCCAGTCCCCAGCACCACAGCTGCCACTGCGTTTCCTTGGCATGTCTGTCGTTGTTTGGCTTCCCCTAAAAGTAGACCCTGAGACAAAGATTCTGGTGCAGTTAATCTTGTGTGGGGGGGTGATCACCCAGAACACTGTGAGGAACTGAAGAAACGGGTTGAGAAACTGTTGTGACTCCATTTTTGAGAAATCAGCCTCTACCTCAGAGCAAAGCCTGTCCAAGGAAAGGGCTTGGAAAAACCCATGGAGCACTCCTAGGCACATACCCACCTGCTGAGTTGTTTATCTACAAATAATAGGAGAGGTCTGCTGCAGCAGGTGTCCCTGACTCAGGCTAAGTGAGGACCCATAGCAACCCCCTAGTAACCTCCAATCAGCATGAGACAGGGAAATACCTGGGATGCCAGATGACCCCCCAGTAGTTTATGGTGGTTGATAACATGTTGGGAAACCATGTAGTTCAGCACGTACTCTTCTCGTGGCCTAAACCAATCAGTTCAAAGGCACCCCTTCTTGTACTAACCAGTCACCCCTACCCAACTTGTTCCCGCCAGTGAATGTGCTAATCAATGTTAAGAGTTGTTGTTTGACTTTCCCACAGAGTGGAATGATTTGCTGTGTGATGTTGTGACACATAGAGTATCCACCCAAAACCTATAAAATCTCACTGGACAAATGACCGGGGACTCACTCCCTGGGACTGATGCATGGGGAACGGTTGAGAGTCCAGGCTCCAGCTTGAAATAGACTCTTTTGTGATTGCATCGGATTCGGCTCCTGGAAGTCTATTGGGGTCCCACGAATCTGGCATTACAGGGTCAGGGAAGAGCCAGTAAAGGGCGTGGGCACACTTGGGCTAGTATCATGGGCTCCGTTTTGCTGCAGATCCTAAGTGACTGGGTAGGACTAGTAAACCCCCAAGTCAGAATTGTCATAGAGGGGGAAGAGAACTGAAATCTCGCCACTCACTGGGGACATTCTAGAGGTGCAGGGAGCCATCAGTGTGCATGGGAATGGCCTGCAGGGAAGGAGAGAGAGGAGACAGAGAGGGAGGAGGCTGAGCAATGTGAGAGAGTGAGAAGAGTGAGAAGGACTCTCACTGGTCTCAAATACCAGCTCCAGGCCTGTTCCCTTGCTGTCCACCCAAACACATTCCCTCCCTCCAAATTATCAGCCACAATATGCCCTCAGGCCACTTGAGGAAACAGAAATGTCTCTTCCAAGAGAACTGCTGGTTCCCAGGAAGAGGTTGAAACAACTAGCCTGGTGCCTTTTCTTTGTGTGCTCTTCAAGGTTGGAAAAGCTGTCAAAGGCTTCTCACTTTCACGTGTCCTGAGGCTCAGAACCTGTGGGAGTGTGAAGAAGAGGTAGCCTTCACACAACGGCAGAGGCTTCCTAAAATGCTTATTGTTTATGATAATTGGGAGAAAAGCTCCAACTTCCAATGAATGAAACTGAACTAATAATGGTTTGTGTTACGATGTGGGAAGGAAGATGGCTGTGTTCATAAAACAGACAATGAAGCAACTGTTCCCTTCTGTGAATAGCTGATTGTCAAAAAATGATCAAAAAATCATGAACATGCTTTTTGTTTCAGTTTTTTTTCTTCTTTTTCTTAGAATGCTGCAGGAAGTTCCTTTTGGCTTCAGAAATGGAAGCCCTGGGAAATGGAAGTCCAGGGCCAACTTTGGGGCAGGTAGCGTGAGTGCCCGCAGGCTGGCAGTGGGGTTCTGACTGCTGCCCCTTCAGGTGGGCTCCTGGGAGTCCTGGGAGCTGCATGAATCCCATACCCTGTGGAGGGGTCCTCAGAACTGGAAGCAAGAGTCTGACTCAGAGAACAGGGAAGAATTTCTTATAAGAGGAAGGCTTGTAGCTGGTGATTTAGGGGATAGTTAAGGAAGCAAGGGCTTTGCTCTGCATGAATGCTGTCAAGAACTAGGGGTAAATTCTAGGACTCGGTGTCCCAGTGCTTTTTATTAGGAAGCAGGAGGAGCAGCTGGGCACAGCGTTGCCCTTGGTAATCCAGCTACTCAGGAGGTGGAGGCAGGAGGATCCTGTGTTCAAGGTCTGCCTGGGCCACAGGTTTTTATTTGAGCCTTTCTCAAAAAGTGTGTGTGGATGGGGTAGCTCAGTGATAGAACACCCAGGTTTCAACCCATAATACAAGAAAAGAAAAAAAAAACAAGCAAGAAATCCCCATAACTAACAGAAAGATGTGGGGGGGGGTAGGAGAAGGAAGAGGAGGGGGAAAAACAGGAGGAAGCCAGAGGAACAGCAGAGAAGGCGTAGCTGGAGGGGCCGCAGCTGCTCTGGCTGGTTGTGGGGACGGCTGAGGGTCCAGGTGGTCACTGCAGGGGTTACAGGTGGTCTGTCACCTTCGTCACTCACAGAACAGTCTTTGTGCATGGTGGTGTGTGAAGCCATGAAGCCATGTAGGTGGAAAGTGGGGAACCCCAGTTCCACTGAGTGACTGGCCAGGGCTGCCTTCCCTTCTCCAGCAGAGCCTGAGCTGCCTTTCAGACCCACAGGCGTGTGCGTGTGCGTGTGTGGTGCTGGGGATTGACCTGGGGCCTCACATGTGTGAGCATGTGCTCCACCAGCCAGCTCCATCACCAGCTCCTATTTATTCCCTTTATTGTCCCTTTCAATTCTGAAAGAGCTAAAATTACACTTCTAGACTACAGGTTTTTAGATTTAGATGATTTTTTTATTGGAAGCCAGCATGAAGGGATTATAAAATCATTATAATCCAAGCACCTGCTGTAACAGGGTTCGTTTTGATGCTTTGACTATATCCCTTGCGGCGTTGAATCTTACATGTTTTGTTTTCTTTTTTCCAACCTTCTTCTCCTTCCTGATCTCTCCTCCTTAATTTGATTTTCTCTGAATCATCTCTATAAAAGCCCCCTATTCCTGCTGATGGCAGAATCATAGCCTTGGGGGCAAAGCAATAAATAGTCTTTTTCCTTTTTTCTCCAAACTGTGTCCTTACTATTTGAATGGTTTTGGGGACAAGAACCGAGCTTTTGGTGACACTGCCTTAAGTTTAAATGTCCATGAGGTCAGCTTAACGGGAGTTGACCAGTCCCTGCAGTTGAAGAGCTCCACGGACAAGGGATTCCCTTAAGACTCTGGGTTTCAGGTCGGCGGGGACACAGGAGATGGCCCTTCCTTGCATGTTCTGTCCCCCAGGCGCTGTTGGTTTGAGGTCAGAAGTCATATATGTGGGGGTCTTGTTTCTGAGCGCCAACATGGATTAGAGGAGGAGCCCTGGCCAGCAGTGTTACTAGAAGGCTTTTGGAAGGTGGACAGGTGGGTCTCAACAGATGATGTGATAGGTTGGACTGCAGGCCTCAGTCCCCACAGCTCCCGGCACCCGGGCCTCCATGTGGTTTCACCAGGGCTGAGGTAGTTCCCCTCTCTGCCACATTGCACCTGGCCTAGCGGTTTGCCCTGGTGAAGGGCAGGTGGGTGGAGGTGAACAATGCCAGATCAGGGACCCCTTGAGAGATCTTGCCTGTCTCCACCCACCCTCCCTCTTACACTTAAGCACTGCCCTGAAAGCTGTCTGGTCTAGGAAAGAGGACAAGGTGAAACAGGGGAAAGCCTGAATAACCCTCTAGACTCAGCCTGTTTCATTTGCATTTAGTTGACTTTGAAAATCGCCAATTTTATTTTATTTTTAGCACCAGAGATTGAACCCAGGGCTCTTAAACACTGAGCCACATCCCAGCCCTTCATTATTGTAATTTCCTTTGGTTGTAGATGGACATACTACCCTTATTTTTATGTGGTACTAAGGAGCGAATCCGAATCCAGTGCCCCACATGTGAGAGACGAGTGCTCCACCACTGAGCTACGTACAATCCCCAGCCCTTTTTATTTTGAGACAGGGTCTTACTAGGTTGCTAATGATAAACCCAGTCTGATTCCCTCTTAAAATTGGAGCCATCTCACCGCAAAGACATAAAAAGCTAATTTCTGCTTTACTATAAATTACTGTGAATTCTGAACTTGCTTGGAATGCCTGCCCGTGCCTTGAACTCACCCATGCCTGGCTTTCCCTGACCAGACAGCAGCCCTCTTTGAGGCTCTAATGACCTTCATAAATTCTGATGTCAGGGCCAGCAAAAATATAAACTAGCCTTTGTGTTGTGCTCGTCAGAGTTTTGCTATCTGTAACCCCCCCTTTGTGTAACTTTCTGGGCTATAAAGCTGGGCTGCAGGAAAGCTGCGGTGCTGTCTTGTTCCCGTGGTTTTTGTCGGGAGAGGCAGCCCGGCCAGTCGAAATGATTAGCTTGCTTTAATTTGACTTTAATTGGAGTCAGTGGTCTTTTCTTTTCGTCCTGGTCTAACACTAAGGTCTAACACTCAATCCTCTTGCCTCAGTCTCCCAAGATAGGGGTTTTGATCTACAATAATGAATGTGCTTTATAATATTTTTTCCAGCATATTACAAAAAATGATTGAATCGCTTTAAATCTAAAACATTACTCTTTAGGTCAAAGTTTTAGATGCCTGGCCCCCTCCCAGCCCCTCTGGCCCCTGAATGTGAACCTCACACTGCCTGGTCTAACCTACAACTCTCCAGACCTAGGCTCCAGCCA
Source organism: Ictidomys tridecemlineatus (assembly GCF_052094955.1). NCBI lineage: Eukaryota > Metazoa > Chordata > Mammalia > Rodentia > Sciuridae > Ictidomys > Ictidomys tridecemlineatus. The sequence goes on along the minus strand of NC_135484.1, from coordinate 155,588,308 downwards.
TGTCCCGGGGCCTGTAGAGCCTTATATACTACAGGAACATGTCAGCTAGTCATGGCCTGCCCTCCTGGGAGGTTAGGGTACAGTACTTCCTCCTCTCAGTGCAAGACCTGAAGGCCTTACTGTGTAGGCTGGACATCTTTGGCATTGGGCAGAAATGTGCCATCGGCCTCAGGCACCCCGTGGCTGTCATGGTGGGGCTTAACCACAGCCTCGCCTGGCCCAGCCCTGGTCTCCACTAGTAGTCTCTCCTTCCCTGAGGAGGTGCTGTGGTTTTCTCACACCCAATATGTCCTATTTTCTTCACCCTAAGTCCATGGCATCCAATGTCAGCCGAAGTATCACCTGATGTTAAAGCAGTAAGTTTTCCACGTCACTTTCTCGTACTTGCCTCCTTGGTGGAGTCCTGTGGCAGCAATGGCCTCCCTGAGACTGGACACTGCCCTGTGGACACACACCACTGTACCACTAAAGCAAGAGCTCCAGGAGGGGTGGTGGGCTGGGCCCTGGGCAGGTGTCCTGGAAACAGCTGGGAGAGGGCCTTTCACATGGAGAGGGAAGAGCTCACCGGGCGGGGGTGGGGTGGGTGGGGGGCTTGTGCTCTGTTGGCTGAGAGGCCATGACTACTCTGGGGCTGAGCCTGGGGAACTGGTCCTGGTGGTGGCTAGGTCCCCATCCTGCCAAGGATCAGCCAGTGAGGGCTCAGGGCCTCCTCAGGCCTTTCCAGAGCTGGGCACCACTTACGCTGTACATGGTTCCTAGCACCCACCCTTCCCTCGGCTCACTCAGCCTGGCGGGTGGCATCAGCTCAGGCAGCTGTGATGTTCAAGTGTTCCCACAGAAAAGGCTGTTGATGTGGGGGTGCTGAGTGCTGTCAGGTCTTCCAGGTGTTGGGGCTCAGGATACACCCCCCAAAACCACCACAGGAGGACAGAACACCCTATTTCAAAATGCACCACGCTGGCCCTACTTTGAGTTAAAGAAACTGAGAACTATCCAACACAGGACAGGATCTTCCCCTCCCCATCAACTGTCCAAAGAGCAAAATGCCCCTTTTGTAAAGAGAAGTTTACATCCCAGGGGAAATTCTCCCTGGTAAAGGTATCTGGGCCAGGAAAAGCTGCTGAGACCAATCTCCCACCTGAGACCCCATAGGCAGAATGAGGCCAGCCGTCTCCTCCTCGACTGTCCAGGGTCCGTCCCCCCCTTCTGTATTGTGGGGGGTGGTGACAGCTTCCATCACCTGGCCCTTCCTCCAATCGTTTATTTTGTGGGACTCCCTAGTGTATATATATATATGGTTTTCCCACTGTTAATCTGCTCTGTCATCTTAACGCATAACCCAGCCAAATAACCTAGAGGGGTAGAGGGAAGCAAAAATCCCCCTGCCCTACACAAAGAACCACCAGGCAGGCCCAGTGACAGTTAGGGTCAGGGTTTTTGGCAGTGCTGGGGACCCAGGGCCTTAGGTGTGCTCTAGGAAGCACCCTATCACTGAGCTACACCCAGCTCAGCAAAGGGATTTGAAAGGTTGTGGTGGGTGAACACTGTCAATAACATGACTTTGCACAATGTCAGAATTCACAGAACACCAATAAAGGCCCCGGGAGACCCCACATTCCTCAGTGCAGTTCACTGGGTACTGTGGTCACTTGGTCGTCATAAGCTAGGCGATCACTGGTCTTTTATCCCGATCTCAGTTCCTAGTACCTGTAACACTCAAGTCACACCACACTTCATACAATTAGACTTCCAGGTTCCAGAAGGGCTAGGAAAGGGCTGAGGCAGCTGGGTCCAGGAAGCTGCAGAGAGCAAAGGCAGAAGCGGATGTGAAGGAGCCCTGTAGGTGGTCAGGTGAGATCACAAACCTGCCGGAGCTTGCTCAGGGTGCAGAGCTGTCAGAGCCCAGAAATCTACTCCAGGAAGAGGTTCCAAGACAGCACCTGGAGTGGGACTTGTGTGGTTATCATGGGCGAAGCCACCCTCTGCTGAAGCCCGAGGACAGAGGTCCAGAGGTTCTTCAATGTGGCCATTTTTCTGGGGCAAGACTCGTGATGAGTGACTGGTAACCAGGTGACAGGGCCAATTTTGGGATGGCCCTCCTTTTATGGGTCTCAAGTAAGGGGGTTGCTTCTTTTGGTGGTCTGGTGTGCTCACTAAGCTTTCAGGCCTGGTTTTTCCAACGAATCTGATATACTCGTGTATTCTTTGCTTTTGATTAATTCAACAAGTTCATGGGCAGTCACTCTTACAGCACAATTAACTCGACAGTGTGTGCTTTATGGACGTGCTGGGCAGGTGGTGGTTGTTTACTGGTATAAACGGTGTGAAGTCATTCCACATCAGCACTTGTGCTCAAAATGGAGTAGCTCAGGGCAGGGAGGGAGAACACGGGAGGAATAGAGGAACTCTAGAAAGGGCAGAGGGGTGGGAGGAAAGGGTGGGGACACGGGGTTAGAAATGATGGTGGAATGAGATGGACATCATTATCCAAAGTTCGAGTATGAAGACACGAATTGGTGAGTATACTTTGTATACAACTAGAGATGTGAAAAACTGCTCTACATGTGTAATAAGAATTGTAATGCATTCCGCTGTCATATATAAATTTTAAAAAATGGAGTAGCTTGTGGCAAACTCCCCGCTTTACAGGATGGCATAACGCAGGTTTGGGCACAGTCTGAATGTTGCCGCTGGATACCATGGATCCACTCAGAGGGCAGATGGCACTCCAGGGAGGTGTGCTGATCCCTTAACCCCCTGCAATTGGGGGTATCGCCGGTGGTGGGCTGCTGGGCTCAGGGCTACGGCAGAGCTGTGCAGTGGTGGAAAGAGATGTTAAAACAACACAAAACCTTCTGATATTATTGAGGTCCAGCTGTTTTTCCTGAGTAAAATTCTTCTAGGATGGCTGCAGGTAGACTTCCTGTAAACAATAAAATCATGCCCCCAAACACCAGAGCTTATGAAAAAACAGGTAAGCTCAGACAAAAACCCGTAGTGGCTTCTCCCTAGGACACTAATAAAACCACCAATAATAGTAATAACTTTGGCACACTTAGCCTGCTAATAAGTAAAAGACATTTACAGTCAGTGTGGGCTTTCCTTTAAAGTAGGTGAATATAGCTTGATAGAAATATAACAAAAAGTGTGTTTGCTGAGTTACAGGAATGAAGCAGTGGCAGGTTGATGAATCATGAGGGAAAAGAGTCAGTCTTGTTTTATATTGTTTGGCTACTCCCACTAGGCATAATTTTGGCTGATCATATTCCTGAAAATGTAGCAATTAGCCCCCCACATTAGTCAGCTACTGTGACTAATGTGGGGGACTAATTGAGGTGAACAACTTAAAAGCAGGAAGACTGGGGCTGGGGATGTGGCTCAAGTGGTAGCGCGCTCGCCTGGCATGCATGAGGCACTGGGTTCCACGCTCAGCACCATGTAAAAAAAAAATAAAATATTGTGTCCACCTAAAACTAAACTAAACTAAAATTAAAAAAAAGCAGGAAGATTGAGTCTGACTCACAGTTTCAGTCCAAGTTTGCTTGGCCCTGCTGCTCCTGAGGCTGGGGTGGGGCAGAACCTCATGGTGACCAAGAAGCAAAGAGAGGAAGGGGCCAAGGTTCCAATATCCCCCTGGAGGGCACACCCCTGGTGACCTGCTCCCTCCCACTAGTGCCACTAGCTGGGGACTAAACCATCGAGACACAGGCCCCCTGGGATACACTCCAGATCCCAAGCAGAATATCTGCCAGGCCGCACAAGCCAGCTCAGCACACCAGGGGACAGGGCTGGGCCGCGGCTGGCCAGGGAAGTCACAACCTCTGTACAAAGCTATGGCTTTGCTTCTTGCCCTGGGGTTTCTTTTGGACTGTGAAACTGAGCCAGAAGGAAGCCTGGGGTGGAAAGGAGCTGGGTGCACTGGTGCACATCTCTGCAGGTGGCCGAGCTCCACTCGTGGCCTGTGATGCACTCAACGACCTTTTCAATTCTTTTGTAGTTGTGGATGGGCCACTGCCTTTATTTTTTTATGTGGTGCTGAGGATCAAACCCAGTGGCTCACACATGTGCAACTGAGCCACAAGCCCAGCCCCGCAAGGACCTCTTCCTCCACAGCAGACCCCACTGAGACAGGGAAACGGAGTCAAAGGGAAGGTGACAGAGCTCCAGGGCTACCAGACAGCGTGGGAGCTGGGTCCCATCACAGAAGGTCATCTGGGAAGGGTGGCTGGGAGACCAACGTGGAAGTGCATCTGTGGATAGTGGTGGGTCAGGGGACTGGAAGCTAAGGCCAGGGGTGATGGCAGGCACACCACATGGTGAGAACTGACAGGACTTCCCAAACCCAGGCAGTGAAAAATCAGCCTCTATCTCAGAGCAAAGCTGTCCAAGGAAGGGACATGGCCTTTGTCCTTGGAAAATCCCACAGAGCACTCCTAGGCACATTCCCACCCTGCTAAGTTGTTTATCTACAAATAACAGGAGAGATCTGCTGCCCCAGGTGTCCCTGACTCAGTCAGGCTAGGTGGGGACCCATAGCAACCCCCTAGCAGCCACCAATCAGCATGAGACAGGGAAATACCTGGGATGCCAGATGACCCCCCAGTAGTTTATGGTGGTTGATAACGTATTGGGAAACCATGTAGTTCAGCACCTACACTCTCTTGGCTTAAACCAATCAGTTCAAAGGAATACCCCTTTTGTACTGACCAATCACCCCTACCCAACTTGTTCCCGCCAGTGAATGTGTTAATCATGTTTCAGAGTTGTTATTTGATTTTCCCGCGGTGTGTGATGATTTGCTATGATGTATGTGAAGTCCCTGCCTTCTCAAAAAAAAATGTATAAAAATGCTGCAAACCCTGGGCTTGGGGCCTCTCAACATCACCAGTTGCTGTGTGTGCGTGCGGAGGACCAAGCTAGCTCGCAATAAACACCTCTTTGCTGCTTACATCGATCTTGGGTCTCTGGGGGTCCCGAATTCGAGCATAAGAGCAGCAAGGTCAGGCCTGGAGGCAGGCCAGGGAGGAGGGGGAAGGAGCATCAGGGCCAGATTCACCATGCAGGTCATTTCTGAGGGCTGCGCAGTCTCCCTGCACTGCCACATCAGAGGTCCTCCCCACCCCTCACTTGCTACCATGCCCCAGAAGAAGGGCTGGATTCTGTTGCCCTGTCAAATTCAGAGACAAAACCCTGAGAATCCCAAAGCCTGATCCTGACACTGGCCTGGCTCCACCTGACCTCTCCCTTCCCTCTGCAGACCTCAGTGGCTACAGCTTGGGGTCTTCTCTTCCCACAATCTTTCTGCTCCTCTTCTTTTCTAAGACTGAATCATTTTTAATACACTTTAATTACACAAAACACTTTCACTGTGGCATTTCTGTACATGAATAGAATATGCTCTGATCATATCTGCCTCCCTTAACTTCCACTCCTCCCTTTTTCTTTTCCATACACACAAGGCAGAGCATGTCCCTTCACACCACCTGGACACCAGGGCGTTTCCAGCGGCACTCTGGCGTCTCAATAGTCCGTGTGCCCTCAGACTCTCTACCTGAAACCCACCTGACCTAACAGACTGTAATCTGCCAGCCCAGCTGCATCTCAACCGTCTTAGACCTGATCCCTGCCCAAGAGAAGTAACTGAGGTGTGGTGACAGTACTGCTCAGCCTCAGGAAAGGGGACAGATCCGGGGGAGAGGGGTTGGAGAGCCATGACCACAGGTTGATCAGAGGTGGCTGCGAAGGGCCTGGGTCTGGACTGTGCGGTCACTTGTCTGGAAAGATGATCTCTATCCCACCATGACTAAACACTGAGGGTCACTCCAGGTGAGCTGGGCTGCACAAAATAACCACAGAGACAGAGAAGTACCTTTCCCTTTAGATCCTGTGACGGCTCCTCTGACCTTGGGGGTCCATGGAGAGAGACAGGAGCATGCACTGAACCCTTTTATTGGGAAGAAGCCATTCAAATGAGGCTAGGGGTAGGGTTAGCTCAACCCCAGGGGGCGATGCCTGCACAAGAGACCTGCCTTGCTACCCCCGCTGGGACAATGTCCAAGTCACCAGGAAGTGATTGGTTAGAGCCTCGTGCTTCAGGTCTGGAAGGCGTGGTCATTCAGGGCAGCTCCCATGCAACAGAATCTCCATAAAGGGCCTAGAAAATCAGCAATGATGGTGACTTCCTGAGGTGTGGGGAGCCATTCTCACTGGGCGACTCCCGGTTGGGGTCTGAGGCGTTCTGGCTGTGTCGGAACTTTCCCGGCCCTCTCCTGATGAGAGAACCAGTCCGTGTAAGAGTGTGACTGACCACTGACACCGGGGGCCCAATCACTGACCCTGACCTTGGAGTGCGGTCCCCCCTCAACCTTCATTGGATGGAATTCTCCCCTGAATCTCTTGTTCCCCAATAAAAGGCTACTCCCTGGCTGTTCACTCTCTCTCCTGCTAGCCCTGAGTAGTCCTTGCTGCCCTGCTGGGCGATTAGAGATGGGAACCAGAGAGGGGAGCCGTCTCGGACCTGGCAATAGAAATAAGGTAACTGAGTCAGTGTGTTTTATTTCGATCTCTGCTAGCTAACTTTTATGCCAAGAACTTCATTAATGAAACCATTGCGCTGGCCGCATGGTGAACTGAGGCCTGACCACTGGATACATAGTCAGGGGCTTCTTATCACAAGACCACAGGCAGAATAAAGGACCATCGGGGCCAGGGAAAGAGGGCTTGGAGAAGGTGTAGGTGTGGGACCTGTCGTTCACATTGTAAAGGAGACAGTTCCTGACTCATAGTTCAGGGAAATCCCAACCCTGCGAGGGGTTCTTGCCAACTGGAGAAGGGTCCAGAGTGGAGTGAGCACCCAGTACCCTTTCCAGATAATTCCAGGACCCAGAAGCCAGCCTTGGGAGACATGAGGATGAACCCCTTCTTCTTCACATTCTCCCAACACACCCCAACCAGCCAGTCGGTCCTGTCCCCCACCTCCACCTCCCAGTAATGCTGCCCCTCGGTGAAGGCCTCTCAGCCCAGCACACAAGGCCACCAGTCAAATCTCTCTGGATGATGGGATTCTGCAATCTGTATTTGGGGTAAAAATGGGAGTTCATAACCCACTTGAATCGAATGTATGAAAAATGATATGTCAAGAGTTTTGTAATGTTTTGAATAACCGATAAAAAAAAATCTCTCTGGATTTTCAGGCTTCTGGCGTGAATCCTCCAGTCAAACAGATTTTGTGTCCTCATACAGAAAAAGGTAAGGGTGGGTTGTGTCTGGATCCAGGTCACATCAACTGGAAACAGAGAGTGTGACCGTCAGTGGCAGTCAGTCACAGGACCTGTCCTCCCTTCTCCAAAGAAACAGCAGTGGGCTGACTTGGTGGTCTCAGTGGGAGCTGCCTGGCTGCTGTGCAGTTTGGGTCTCCTGTGATGCAGGAACTGACCGCCCAGGGCACACAGTGCCTAACGTGGCCCTTCACAGGGGACTTGTCTCTGGGCCCAAAAGCCCTCTGTGTCCTCAGGATTTCCCCACAACTTAGAATTTCCAGTGCTTGTGACCATAGTGTATCAGCCTCTCCTATTCTAGGTCTTTGAGTTCCTGGGAGGTTATATCTCAAAGCCCGGAGTGCATCTACCTGCATGTGAACGAGCCAGTTCCCATTCTGAAAAAGCAGAAGTGTGAGTCAGTGCCAGGTTAGAGGGAGAATATTTTCTGTATTTCATAACAAGGAAAGGAAAAAAAAAGTCAAATTTTTATGAGTTTCTCTGTAAGATAAGAAGTACCTCAAATGCTTCCTGAGGCCTGAGAGGTAAGGAGGAAAATGGGTGTGGGGGACACAGTGTGGAGGCCTGGTCCACCTGGGATCCTCAGTCAAGAGCAGGAAGTGTTTTTTGCTCTTGCAGAAGTAACCCAAGTTCTTGGTGGTTCGGGATCGGCCTTCAGCTATTAAGACCACAGCTCCACCTAGAGGGCGAGCGAAGGCAACGCAGCCAGCCCAGCACCCACTGCAGGCCAGCTGGGTTCAGGAGGGCAGTTAACCCACCGTCCGCCTCACACCTCCTGGTCTGTGGCCCTGTGAGGACATTACTTGTTCTCATGATTTAATTAAGGAGCTGGGTTCCAGCTCTGATGAAAACCCTCCTTCTTCTTCAAACTCCTGGTTTGTGTGTTTATGATTTCAGCTTTGAAAATTCTGAAATGACAGGTTCCAGGGACAACAATTCTTCTTACAAGACATCCTATCCAACCACCTGTCGAAAACAGATTCCTCATTTGACAAATGTCCATAATAATCTGATGTTCTGTGACTTACCTATGGAGCCAGTTTTGTCATTTCTCTTTCTCCTTCTTTCTTATAGTTTCCAAGCAAAAACTGTTGCAGCGATGACAAGTCCCAGGAGCACTGCAGGACACAGGAAGGTTTTCCAAAATGGCCAGGAGGGAGCTGAAACAACCCCATAACAGGTTTGCTGAGAGGGCCCTCAGCCCCGCTCCTGAGTGCAGTCCCCACGCCCACCAAACCTGCCTGGGTTGGGGACAGTGGCTGTGCTCCGACCTCAGCACTTTCAGAAATGGTTCCACTCCAGGTGGGAGGAAGCAGGAAAAGAGAAGTCATTCAGGTTAGGACCTGTGTGATCCTAGAGGAATCCTCACTGTGTTCAGTGCCCGAGTCCAGGTGGGTGTGGAGGGACAGAGCACCTGTGCAGGCCCCAGAATGGCTCAAGAGACGACCTTGACTAGGGAAAGACGCCTGCCTCCCAGGGGTCCCCCACAACACCCCAGTGCCCACACTGCTTGGTGACCTCAACTGCAAGGTTGGCTTTGTCTTTTACGGGGATGATTTTTTGGAACTGGTGCTGTTTGAAAACACTCTCCTCCGTTCCTGAGAGCTACAGAGACACTGTTTCCTGGACAGAGGGCCAGAGAGAGCTTCCCTCAGACAAGGACCGGAGCAGGCCGGGGAAAACTTTTTGTGTTGGACTAAAATAGGGGCCAAAATGTTCATGCAGGGGTTATGGAAACACAGCCAAGGATCTTTGGCTGACAGGGCCCGATCTTTTGGGCTACTCTCTACCTGTCAGCCCAGAAGAACTCTGAGTCGTGGGGTCACCTTGACATTTGGTGGTTTCTTGCTTCAACTCGCACTGTGTGGCCGGCGCTGTGGAGCCCCAGAACAAGGCAGTAAATGTCCATTACAACAGCTCCGGCTTTCCTGGCACCCACACCCTCCCTCACTCCCCACACAGGTGACTTTTCACCCATTTCCTCTGAGGGCTGGGAGAGAGCTCTGCAAATACATACGCAGGACATGAAATCATTTGTTATTTGTGTAAAATTCGTTCTATGTTACTGAGTTGCTGTGTCTTTTTGTAGCTCCCTACCCTAACCATCATAGCTGGTTTGTCCAGGAGAACAATCAGAATATCAGGGAAGATTAGTGTGATTTGCCAACACTGAGTTAGACATTCTCCCACAAATCATCCTACCTAACCCTCGATACAGTTTTGGGATATCAAATTTTTATTTTATATTTTATGCCCTAGAAAATGAGGCTTAATAAAGTAACTTCAGGTCCTCTGAGTCACTTGACTGGCAATCGACAGAACTAGATGGTCATACCTGGGCATGTCAGATCTTGGAATGAGGTTTTGTGTATGTTTAAAAAAAAAAGAAAAGAAAAGAAAAATTTGGTGCTGGGGATCAAACCCAGGGCCTTGTACAAGCAAGGCAAGCACTCAGAATACTAACTGAGTTATATCCCTATCCCTTCTTTTGACTTTTTTTTTTTTTAAGAAGTTATATGTGAGCTGGGTGCAGTGATGCACACCTGTAATACCAGTGACTCTAGAGGCTGAGGCAGGAGGATTCCAAGTTCAAAGGCAGCCTCAGCAACTTAGCATGGCCCTAAGAAAATTAGTGAGACCTTGTCTCAATAGAAAAAGTCAAAAGGGCTAGGTGCTCTTGGGTTCAATCCCCAGTACTTCCCCACCCCAAAAGAATCTATGTGTGAAAGAGAAATTTTGATGACAGGGAATATTAAGTGAAGTTGAAAACTTAAGTTGCTACTGGTTAAAGGCCAGATGTGTCCAGGATTCCAGCTCTGTTCTGAGGTGCAAGGTGGAATATTATGTGGAGAGCATCATGAAATGGAACAGAGGCATTAACCACATTAGGGGGAAGCAAGGGCTGTCGAATCTGCAGCCAGAAAACTGAGTTGAAAGTAGGAACTTGGAAACGCCAGGGTAAATACTGCTTCTGGTTACATTAGCTAACTTAGACCCTCCTTCTCTTCTTTGAAATAAAGTCCCAAGTGACAAATGTGACATATTCATCAAAATAGGAGTAGAAGGAAAATATTCATTCATTCTTTGACTTTGGTACTGGGGACTGAAAACAGGGACAGTCTACCTCTGAGCTACACCCCAGCACTCTTTTTCATTTTTAAATTCTGAAAAAGGGCTTGCTGAGTTGCTGCGGCTGGCCTTGAAGTTGTGATTCTCCTGCTTCAGCCTTGCCAGTAGCTATGATTATAGGTGTGCACCACCATGCACGGCCAGGACCTTCCTTATTTTGATGAGTATTCATAATAATTCTATAGTTATTGTTGTTTTAATGGTGAAATTTTAAACAATTCCCCTTTGAAGGAAGGAAGAGGTAAAGATTTTAACTATCATTCACATTTAACCTTGTATGAAACATCTCAGCTTTTGTATAAATAAACAACAAAAAAAGAAAAAAGATTGAAGAGAAAAAAAAAGTCAAACTTTTATTTGCTGAAAATAGTTTATATAGGAAAATTGGAATTCATTAAAATTATGACCTTGTATTCATCAAAAGGTCGACTGAAAAGGGAAGTTGCTGAGAGAAAACTACTAGTACATAATAAAGAATGTGCCCAGACTATATGAAAAATTACAAATCATTAAATGAAGAAAAAAACAACTAAACAAAACAAAAAAACACAATTCAATTTTAAAAAATTGTCAAAAATTCAAATAGGCATTTAACAGAAATAAAATATTCAAAAAATATCTGAAAGGTGTGGAACATTTGTTTTTATGGAAATGCAAATTTAAAATAGAATGATGGTTTCCAGGAAAGTGGAGTAGATGCATGTAACATAATCTGGCTTCCATAAGTCCCTTAGGATCAGAGGTGGAGAGTCCTTTGCACGCCAAGGACCTGTTTGGTGGTGGTGGTGGTGGGGGCTCCTGCAGAGCTCAGTGTGGGGGCTGGAGCCAGGGGAGCCAACCTCTTGCTTAGAGGGTTGGAACCTTCAGCCCTCCTCCTGTGAAGGGAGAGGGACTGAGGTGGAGCGGTCACCAAGGCCAAGACTCCGTAAGACCCCTGGAGGCCAGAGGCAGCCACTTGAAGGCCTGAGGGTGTGGCATCTGAGAGGGTGCTGATGCTCTGCGCCCCTTCCTTCATAGTTTGCCCTGTTTCTCTTCCATTTAGTTGTTCCTGATTTGTATCTTTTTTGTTTGTATCCTTTTTAAACAAACCAGCAATCTGATAAATAAACTTTCTTTTTAATATTTATTTTTTAGTTGTAGTTGGGCACAGTACCTTTATTTTATTTATTTATTTTTATGTGGTGCTGAGGATGGAACCCGGGGCCTCAGACATGCTGGGCAAGTGCTCTACAGCTGAGCCACAACCCCAGTTCCAAACTGATTTTTTTGTTTGAGTCACTTTAGCAATTACTGAGCCCAAGGAGAGGATTGTGGAAATTCCTGAATAAGGTGGGTCAGGGAGAAGCACAGGTGACAAGGGGGAACTGCGACTGTCACTGCAAGTGGGGCATCTCATGGAATAGAGCCCTTTACCTGTGGACCTCATGCTCACTCCAGGTAAACGGTCAGAACTAAACTCTGGTATCTGCAGAGGAATGAAAAATTGCTTGATGTGGGAAGAAGCCACATAATCTGGTGAGCCAAAGCGTAATGAAATGCTGTGAATTCAGGGGAACATTCTCCCCTGTGAGATGCACTTTTCCTTTTGCTCCTGTTAGGCGCACTGAGAATCCTAGACGTTACACACACACACACACACACACACACACACACACACACACACACACACACACACGGACACTCTGAAGAGGGACTGGCTGGGAACACCAGGACCCAAGGGTGGCACAGTGACGAGGTTCCTGGGCTTTCTTTTTGTCCTATTAACCAAAAATCTGAGTCAAAGATCGTGGAAACCTGGAAATACCAACAAGAACAAAGGAAGTCTGAACAAAGCTGTCTTTTAGCCAGGAAACCATCAAAAGAGCTGCCTGTTTGGTAGACCGCGTCCTCTCCTCCAGCCAAACAGCACAGAACGAGAGCCATGTGCACCCACACACAGGAAGAAAAGGCTCAGAGAGGACCAGACTTCCACCCTTACCTTGTTACATCAGAGAATGCAGAGTAGGGAATCTGGGTTTCATCCCAATGGACTGGCGAGGACCCCAACCCAGGAGGCAGTGGAGACAATGCAGGGAGTCCAGGCTTCCACAGGCACCGGCCCTCTCCCTCCCCACTAGGGTGGGCTTATGGAGAGTCACTGCTGTCACCAGCCCTGCTCAGCCAGGAGGCCTCCTGGAGCCTGGGGGTGGGGATTGGGTCTCCTATCTCTGCTGCGCTCTAAAGAGGAGGATGCTGAAGTAAGATCCAGAGCCTTGTAACACGATCTCTATCTTTTAACTAAAATTCATTCACCACACTAGGAACTAATAAGATATGGAAGGAAAAACAAGAGGTAAATGCCAATATTAAGATACTAGAGGTCAGGCAAATATTTTAAGCCTCCGTCAAAAAGATGATTAAAGAGCAAACATAAATATGTTTGAAACAAGCGAAAAATCTGAATATGTCAACAAAGATATAGAAAATCTCCACAGAGAAACTGAAGAGGTAAAGAAGAGCCGAATGGAAATGTTACACCTGAAAAACACAATAACTTAAGCTAAATAATCAATAGAGGCAACAATAGAATGGAACTAAAGACAGGTGGCCTGGAACAGAGAGCAACAGAAATCACCCAGCAAGAGAGAGAAGACACTGAGGGGACAGAGCAGGGCGCTGGGACCTCTCCGAGCTGAACTGAGTGCTGAACACTTATACATCCAAGGACTGTTTTTACAGGAAAAGAAACAGGAGACCTGGAGAAATACTACAAGAAATGACGATGAAAACTTCTCAAACTTGGCAAAATACAGGAGAACTACCCTGAAAGAATACCTACAAGAAATTCTCTAAACAAAAAAGAGATACACCCCAAAACACCAAAGATAAATCAAAATGGAATTCTAAAAAATGTTCATGTAACCCACGGGCTAAAAGACAACATGAAAACTAGAGAACATGTATAGAAGGAAAATACGAAACGGCAGGCTTAACCCTAACATAATGATCACATTAAATGCAAACAGTCTAAATACATTAATTAATACAGAAATTGGTAGAGCACATTAAAAAAATAATTATACACTATAAAGAAACTTTAAATCTCACAATATAGGTAATTTAAAAATAAAAGAATGGAAAAAAACGTATAAAATTAATAAGTCTCTAGAGAAATTCACTGTGTAATGATAAAGGGTCAGGTGTTACCAATCACCTGTGGACATAAAGGCCAACAGAGTGGAGAGAGGAAGAACTAAAACTGTCTCAGGGGCTGGGGGTGCAGTTCAGTGAAGCAGCACTTGCCCAACATGGGTGAGGCCGGGGTTTGATCCCCAGCAACATAAAACAACACACCAATCTGTCCCTAGTTGTAGATGACATAATTAGCTACATGGACATTCCCAAGGAACTGACAAGAAACATCCTATAATTAATAAATTAATTCAATAAGGTTACAGAATACAAAATAAACATTTAAAAATTAATTTGATTTCTATATACTTGCAATACACATGTGGACACTGACATTAAAATCATATTTTTTTTTGTTCATTTATAATTGTTCAAAAAATAATGAAAAGCTCAAATGTCAAGCTGGCCAAACACATCTAGGATTTGTAAGCATAAAACTATATAATGCTGATGAAAAAATCAAAGAAGAGCTCAATAAATAGCTGACTCAACAGCCCATTCATGGGTTGGAAGATCCACCAGGTAAAGGTGTCAGTCCTCCTTAAGTTGATATACAGACTTAGTTCAATTCTGAACAAAGTGTCATCCAAAGTTTTGTACAGGGGCTCGGGTGGTGGCTCAGTGGTAGAGCGCTCGCCTAGCATGCATGAGGCACTGGTTCGATCCTCAGCACCACATAAAAACAAACTAATGTATCCACCTAAAACTAAAGATACATAAGTAAATAAATATTGAGTTTTGTAGAAATCAGGCACAGTGGCCCATGCTCCTAATAGTGACTCAGGAGGATGAGGCAGGAGGACTGAAAGTTCAAAGCCAGTCTCAGCAACTCAGCAAGATCCTATCTCAAAATAAAAAAAAGGGCTGAGGATGTTGCTCAGTGGTTCAGTGCCCCTGGGTTCAATCCCTGGTACCCCCAATCCCCTAAAAAAAAAAAATTTGTAGATTATTTTAAGATTATATGGAAGGGTAAAAGTACTATCATAGCTAAACAGTTTTGAAAAATAAGAATAAAGCAGGAGTAATCAGGCTACCTGATCTCAAGCCTTAACACAAAGCTACAGTGATCAGAACCATGGAGGGACAGACACACGACCAATGGAAGAGAAAAAAACTTGGAATGCATCCCCAAAACTATACCCAACTGATTTTGAAAAATATGCAAAAGCAATTTGGTGGTGGAAAGAACCACGTATAACAAAAGTACACAAGCACTTGAATATCCACAAGCTTGACACCAGATGTACAATCCATATAAAGATGAATTGATACATACACATTGGACTTCAAAACTAAAAACTTACATTCTTTGAAATATCTTGTCAAGAAGAAAGAAAAGACCCCGAAAGCACAAGAAATCAAACCAAGCATCAATAAGTGGGATGCCATTGAACTAAAAAGCTTCTGCGCAGCTAAAGAAACCATTAAGAGCATAGAGAGTCTACAGATGGGGAAAAATCTTTGCTAGCTACTCCTCCCACAGGGGATTAGTATCCAGAATATATAAAGATCTCAAAAACTTAACACCAAAACCGCTCTCAAATTTCCCAATGCACAAATGGGCAAAAGAACTAAAGAGAAAATCTTCTTTCAAAAGAAGAAACACAAATGGCCAACAAATACATGCAAAGGTGTTCAACACTTCTAGCCATCAGGGAAATCAAATCAAAATTACACTAAGATTTCACCTCACTCCAGGCAGAACGGCAATGATCGAGAACACAACTACAATAAGTGCTGGCACCGTGGTGCAGAAGAAGGTCCTCCTGTACACTCTTGGTGGGACTGCAGACTAGTGCAGCCACTCTGCAAAGCAGTTTAGAGGTTCCTCAAAAACTAGGGATGGAATAAATAAAAAAGTAAAAGAAGGAAAAGGCAAAGTACAGACTAAAAAAAATATTTGCAAGCCACATCTGATAAATTGCTCACGTTGAATATATAACAGAATTTAACAGAAAAACCAAGCGAGGGAACAATCCAATTAGAAAACATGTGAACAAATATTACTAAAATGATAATTCATAAGGCAAATAAGTACATAAAGATGTTCAGCATCATTAGTCAGGAAAATGAAAATTAAAAAGCACAACAAGCTTTCACTACACACGTATCAGAATGACTAACATAAAAAACATGGAGGGGCGGGGCTGGGGCTCAAGAGTAGCGCAGGCACTTGCCTGGCATGTGTGAGGCAATGGGTTCGGTTCTTGGCACTGTGTATAAATAAAGGTGTTGAGAGCCACAGCCCAGTTGGAATGGCTCCTGGAATTTTGCCAGAAGTAATGGTTGAGAGGCGAGCCATTAAGATGATGCTGGATTGATTCAATTGTATATTAGACCTTTACTGTCCGGTAGTAGGATGGCTCTTGCTGCATTGGGCTGGCGCCCGCTACTTTGGAGTTCCCGTTGAGTTCTCGAGGGGTTCCCAGAGTTAGTGCGCTAGCAGCCCGGGGAGGGAGTTCCGGTTGGGGTGTGTAGTGTCCCTGGAAGAGCCACGTGGGTGGCATTAGGGAGAGTTCCTGGGAGCGTGTGTGGAGTGTGCTGGTGGAGTTCAGAAATAAAGTTTGTTCCTGCTTGAGTGGCTCATGATTTGTGCCTAGCCAGACTGCAGCATAAAGGTCTCTCAACAACTAAAGAATATTAAAAACAAACAAACAAATAACAACAACAACAACAACAGGAAACTCCAAATATCAGTGAAGATGCAGAGACAGATCACGGACACATTGCTGACAGAAAGGCAAAACACTAGAAATGACAGTCATTTCTTATTAAAAAAAAAACCTAAACACCAACTAATTAACAACCCAGCAATTACACACCTTGGCATTTATCCCAAAGAAATTAAGACTTGGGTTCAAAACCTTGCACACAAATGTTTATAGCTGTATGTAATATTAGCCAAAAGCAAGAAACAACCAAGGTATGCTTTGACAGACAGATTGATGAACAAATGGTGGCACACTGAAACCACCAATGGACAGGTACAAACTACCCAGGGAGCAACCTGGCCAGGCCTCCAGGGAACCAGACTCAGGGCAAGAGCCAATCTCAAAAGGTGACACACAGCGATTCCACTTAGACAGCACTTGTAATCGACCAAGTTATGAAAATGGAGGTCAGGGGCTGCTGGGGACCACAAGGGAGTGCTGGGGGAGGGAGGCGGGTGTGGCTCTCAAAGGACAACCCAGGGTCCCTGGAGTGCTGTCAACACCCACCCTATGGCTGTATCCTGGCTGTGATAACTGTATGTAGCTTTACAAGATGTTATTATTGGAAGAAACTAAGTGAAGAGTACACGAAATGTCTGTCTTATTTCTTACATGTAAATGTGAATCTAAAGTGATCTCACAATAAAACATTTATTTAAAAAAAATACATAGGGGCTGGGGTGGTGGCTCAGTGGTAAAGTCTTGTCTGGCACGTGTGAGGCCCCGGGTTCAATCCTCAGCACCACAATAAAAATAAATAAATAAACAAAATAAAAGAATTGTGCCATCTACAACTAAAAAACAAACAAACATACATACATAAGAGCCGGGTAGCACATGCCTGTAATCCCAGCAGGATGATCACAAGTTCCAAACCAGCCTCAGCAATGGTGAGGTGCTAAGCAACTCAGAGAAACCCTGTCTCAAAATAAAATACAAAATAGGGCTGGGAATGTGGCTCAGTGGTCCAGTGCCCCTGAGTTCAATCCCCAGGACCAAAACAAAACAAGACAAAACAAAACATACGTACTATTAGGCACGCTTTCCAATCATGAGAGAATGGCCAAAGTTCAACTCCAGTTAGTGAAAACCAGATGTGATATGTAAAAACTCATCAAGTTGTATACCTAAGAGTAATGCTATTCCTTTCATATAGTTTTATATGTTTAAAAAAGGGGGAGGGGGAGGAGGGGAGGAGTATATCTGAATTAGATGTGGAACAAAACTAGTTAAAAGTAGGTGTTGGCACACACCTGTCATCCCAATCGCTAGGGAATCCGAGACAGGAGGACGGCAAATTTCAGGACAGCCTCAGCAACTTAGCGAAACCCTATCTCAAAATAAAAATAGATGGAGACATAGCTCAGGGGTACAAGCACCCTGAGTTCAATCCAAAACCAAACCAAACCAAACAAGCTACGCTGGGAGATATGGGGTGAGATGGCCAACAGGAAGCTGGACATGGTACTGGGCCTCAGCAGAGACTGAACCAGGCACAGTTTTAAGACCCACCTTCATATAGGAGTCATTTACGTCTTCAGGACGGCTCTCCAAGGTAAGGGGGCCAGAGGGTGAGACTGTGAAATGCCCCCTCGGGCCCCGTGTCTGTTTCCTGACATAAAACCTTGGGATCCTGGGAGTGGAAGAGTGCTGGCTTTTGCTTTTGGCATGCTGGGGATCAAATGCCCCTACCACTGACAGATGCCCCTAGTACCGATGAATGACAAGCGCTCGCCGACTCCCCACCCTTCCTCTGAAACTGCCCTGGATTGTCTCTTCCATAACCTTCCTAATTCAGTTCAGTGGCACCTTGTCTCTCATCTTTCTTGATGACTACTAATCTTGGTGATTCTGACCCTGATAAGTATCCTCTCCTCCTGGAAATGTCTCCAAATATACCATCTAAAACATTCCACTTTCCTGAACACATTTTCCTGTAGCTTTTATAATTGATTGTTCTCTACCCTTACATGCAGATTATTCAAGGATCTACTTTATATAACTTTAGGTTTGTCTTCTGCTCAACTTATCTTTCAGCTCCTCTCCTCTCCCAGGAGGTGGGAGGTGGGGCTGAAAGTCGAAACTTGACCAGCAATCCACCCTGAAGCTCTCTAGGAACCCCAAGCCAAGGCATAAGTAGCATACAAAAAACACTCTTGGGCTGGGGTGTGCTGGGTGGAAGAACACGTGTCTTGCAGTTGTGTGAGGCCCTGGGTAGGATTCCCCAGGAGTGCATATGCATGTGCGCATACACATGCACACACAAAATAAATAAAGCCTTTTTGAAGATGAATACCAATTCCTAGGATGGAGGAGAAATGAAGGAATAAGACAAGCTAAAAACCAAAGGAACTCAGATGTGGTGGCACACACCTGTAATCCCAGTGACTTGGGAGCCCAAGGCAGGAGGGTCACAAATTTAAGGCCAGGGCTGGGGATGTGGCTCAAGCAGTAGCGCGCTTGCCTGGCATGCATGCAGCCCAGATTTGATCCTCAAAACCACATACAAACAAAAGATGTTGTGTCTGCCGAAAAACTAAAAAATAAATTCTCTCTCTCTCTCTTAAACAAAACAAAACAAAACAAAAAACAAATTTAAGGCCAGCCTTAGCAACTTCAAGATTCTGTCTCAAAATAAAAAATTAAAAGGGCTAGGAAGTGTAGCTCAGTGGTAAAGTGCTCCTGGTCAAATCCTCAGTACCTAAATAAATAAATAAGACCAATGGGGAAACGGAGAGAGAGATACTGAATGCACTGGTGACCTAGATAAGAGAAGCCGTGGCCTATGCGGGAGACGGTATCTAAGGGATAAATGAGGCTGCCCTCCCTGAGGACCCTGACAGAAGCCCAACAGAGTGAGAGTCAAGGATCATTTGGAAAACCAGAAAAATAATGTGAGATTTCTGACTACCCAAAGAAAGGTCTATGCATCAAAACTGAACAACATCCATTTGCAAGGCTTAAAAATAATTAAGATGTCCTCCCTCAGTGTCCTTGAGGGACTGGTTTCAGGATCCCTTGTGGAGTCCAAGGTCCATAGGTGCTCAGCTCAAGTCCCTTATAGAAAAGTGCATAATATTTGTACATGATCACGCACACCCTCCTGTATGCTTTATCTCTAGATTACTTACAATACCAAATAGAATGTAAATGCTGTGTAAATAGCATGTTGTACTATATTGTATGATGAAAACAGAAAAAGTTTGTATGTGATCACACAGAGGTATTTTCCTGTACATTTTCTATCCTTATCTATTGAATTCATAGATGCAGAGACCGCGGATAGTGGGCCAACTCTATTTCTATGTGTAAAAAGCTGGAATCTCTTCAGATCTATATAATTTATACCTTAAGTCCTCACATATTTGGGCAGCAGACTTTGAACAACCCAGGGTGGGAAAGTGGACACATCTGCCATAAAATTGCACCTGGCAGGTTCCAGGTCAGGGAGCCCTGAGGCTGTGTCCACACAGGAGTCAGCACTGGTTCCACTCACCTGGAATGGAAATCCCTACTTCCTTCTCCTGGCCAAGAAGGAGGTTCCGGATGCAGCAGGACACACTGGCCATGGAGTTGTCCCTGACGGTCACTGAGGCTGCCACAGTGAACAGGCCTTCCTCGTCAGGACTCCTGGACTCTGACGTGGCCAGGAACTCCTCTCCCTTGGTAGATCTCCACTGCACCTGGGGCTCTGGGTACCACCCCACGGAGGTGCACTCCAGCTGGACCTCTCCACTCTCCTGAACTTCCATGGTGATGTGAGGCTTGGAGTTCAGAGCTGAGGAGGGAGAAGTGGGCTTAATCTCTCAGTGGTACCTGCTGCAAACTCACAATCCCAGGACTCCAGTGTTTATAAGGAGAAACAGTTACCCGAGAAATCCAGAAGTGGGTACAGCACAACTCATCATTTCAAAGGGCCTGAGGTATCAATATAAAATGGCACTTCAGGGCTTGGAAAGTAGCTCAGTGGCAAAGCACTTGCCTCAAAGGCACACAGCTGGTTTGATCCCCAGTGCTGAAAAACAAACAAAGATCATTTCACAAACCTCTTAAGAAAGAGGCCACCTTGGAATCAGACACAAGTCTGCCCCTGGGGATGATGGTCATTTGAGGCAGCTGCTGAAACGTGGACAGCTGGACGGAAAAACACCAGAACAGCTCTTCCAGGCAGAGGGAGCAGCAAGAACAGCCCAAGGTGGGCAAGTGGCCTAATCGGGCAGTTCTGGCGGAGAGAAGGGAGTTTTGCTGCTGGAAGAGAAAGCTGAGAGGAGGCAGAACAGGGCTGCTCCCGAGGGCGGCCTGGTGGGGAAGGGAAAACCGCTTCCTGAGCTCTTCTCTGGATGTCTGTGGGAGAAGAACTGGGAACCGGGCAGGAGACTCCCTTTGCTGTGATGTTCCAGGGCTTCTCTGATTCTCTAGAGGGCAGAGAAAACACTACAGAGTTAACAGCAAAGCCATTCAAGAGGCACTTACTCAAATGTAAAGTATATGTAAGAATGTGTATTTCTCTGTCAAGAGAGTCAACACCAGCAACCTGGGAAACTAAGGCAGGAGGATAGCAAGTTCAAAGCCAGCCTCAACAATTTAGGAGGCCTTGTCTCAAAATAAAAATGAAAAGGGCTGGGGGTGTGGCTCAATGGTTAAGTGCTCCTGGGCTCAATCCCTGGCAACAACAAAAAGATAAAATTAGGCCTGTGACTTAAAAAAGAACAGTTTCATCCTGTAGGTTTTAGAAGCAGTTGTCAAGATGATCCTTCTTCACTACACATTAAGCACATGGGCGACACACACTGTTGCTAGCATGGACAATGAGACCCAGATCTCATTAAGATAGTTTAAATTATTTACAGAGTGGCGTCACCGAAGCACTCAGAGCCTGTCTACTCACCAGCTACTTTCAGATTCATGAAGGCTTCTCCCTGGGCTTGCTTGTCTCTGAAGGAGCACTCATACACCCCTTCATCAGAGGTCCTGATGCGGTGTATCTGCAGGGCCATGTGTCCCACGGTACTCGGACCTCTGCTCTCCCTCCTGCTCCCGCCCATCCTGGAGCACCAACATGGCAAGTGAGAAGGTGTTCCGGAACCACCACAGCTCCATGTGCTCGGCATTCAGCCAGAGGTCAGGTGACAACGAAGCTCAGAGTCCTCACCTACGAAAACCAGGATGGGCTCCTGAGGTCCAAGCACTTCAAAGTGACCTGCTAGAGAATGAGCAGGACCTGCGGGATATGAGAGGTGGAAATCACAGACTGAAAGGACCGACTCCCTCTTACCATTCCTCTGGCTGCGTCCCAGTGGGGGGTAACTGGGAAGAACCTCTGGGATCGTTGACATCTGTACAAACATTTCAACCCAGCAGGCCAGAGGTGCAAGGGAGAGCAGGTATGGAAGGAAGACCTACCTGAGTCAGCAGGTCAGCAGCAGGAGCACGATGGTGAGCAGACACCTGGGGAGGGAGTTTGGGAGCACTGCCATCTGTGTCCTTTCTGGAATAGCAGGACGGCTTAGAGATGAATGGTCAGGAGAAAATATGGGCTCCACTGACACTCTGTCCTCCACAGTCACAGTCCTTCCAATCCAGATGTGCTGGTCATTTGCATGCGAAGCTCTTGTGCCTCCTCTCAATGGGGATTTTCAATGCACACCACCTCAGCACCTGCCCAGATGTACCCTAAGTTTGATCATGAATGGACAAAACAAAAAATTGGATCCCCAAACCATAAAACATAGAAGGTAGGCATCATACACCTTGGTGGGTTGCATATAAATGAACCAAACTTGGAATCAGTATACTTAAAAAAACAAACAAACAAACAAAAAAACCTTCCAGACATCGTGGCCTGGAGATCTGGAGAGCCCCCCCCCCACCCTCCCACCCTGCCCGGGAAGAGAGCCACCTCACACTAGGGTTCCTTATTCACCAAAGTGTGGCTCCACAGCCCAATATCAGGGTACATATAGGCTTGAGGCTACCACCACCACGAAACTAGGATATCGCTGCTTCTATCAAGGGACAATAATAAGGACCCAGTAAGACGTCACCAAGGTCCCCGTGGGCATGGCCGCACCAGAGGTTTCTCTACCAGGGGTACTAACAGCTATCCTGTTGCTGAGGTAACAGGGAGTCTTGCATGGGGTTGCCTCTCTCATTTCTCCTCCTAACAGCCAACTTCCTATGATGACCCTCTCACTAGTCATATAATCTAATACCTCCATATTCCACATCCTACCTCATAAACATCTCAGTCAACCCTCCACACCCCTTCTGCCATCAGAAACTGTAAAGCATTTCACAAACCTATTGACTACATGGTAGAAGATAACAAACTCATCATTTCTGATTATGGTAACAAAACTGTAAATGTAAAAACAGAAGCTAACTGATATATGGTTGCATGTTGGGCATGCAACTGTAATATTGATCTCTCCCTTAAAAGTGAGGAATTGGTAACCTGTAGGCACACTAGAAGACAATAGGGCAGAAGCTATAATACCTCAGATCTACACTGCAAGAGACAAAGACTCAAAGACATCATGAAAAAACAAGGGAGGAAAGTGCCCCCAACAAACAAGACACCTCAACAATAGAATCCATAGATAGCACAGTAGGTGAAATGTCAGACAAGGAGTTCAGATTTGGGAATTAAAGAATGACCTATGTGGGCAGATACAGACAAAAATAGATCACTCCAACAAAGAGACAAGAGAGCAAATACAGGTTGCAAGAGATTACTTCAAGAAGGAGAGAAAGATTCTGAAAAAAAGCCAAACAGGAATCCTCAAAATGAAAGAAACAATAAACCAATTAAAAAATTTAATAGATAGCATCACCAACAGATTAGATCACTTGGAAGATAGGACCTCACACAATGAAGACAAAATATACAATCTTGAAACAAATTTAAGATTTATTAGGATAGATTCAAACCAAAGGACTGCACAATCTCGTCAATGAAATAATATAAGAAGGGTGGGGATGTGGCTCAAGTGGTAGTGGGGTAGCACGCTCGCCTGGCATGCGCGGGGCACTGGGTTTGATCCTCAGCACCACATAAAAAAAAAAAGTAAAATAAAGATGTTGTATCCACCGAAAACTAAAAAAGAAATATTAAAAAAAGAAATAATATAAGAAAATTTCCTAATCGTGAAGAATGAATTAGGAAATCAAATACAAGAGGCCTAGAGGACACCAAATGTACACAATTACAACAGATCTACACCAAGACATGTTATAATCAAAATGCCCAGTATACAGCCCAAGGACAGAATTTTAAAGGCTGCAAGAGAAAAAAAATAGTTTACCTATAAGGGAAGACCAATTCAGATCTCAGCAGATTTTTTAACCCAGACTCTCAAAGCCAGGGGATCCTGGAACAACATATATCAAGCTCTAAAAGACAATGGATACCAACCAAGAATATAAAATAAAAACCTTCCATGATAAACAAAAGCTAAAATAATTTGCAGCAATAAAGCCTGCACTACAGAACATTCTTGGCAAAATACGCCACAATAGGAAATGAAAAACAACAATGAAAATCTGCAAAGGGAAGAACTAGAGTAAAAGAAAAGCCAATCAAATGAGAAACCAAGTCAAGCTAATTACCAGAAATAAACAAAAATGACTGGTAATACATATCATGTCTCAACAATAACCCTGAATGTTAATGGCCTAAACTCATCAATCAAAAGACAGACTGAAGAGAATAAAATCATGGCATTTGCAGGTAAATGGATGGTGTTGGAGAAGACAATGCTAAGTGAAGTTAGCCAATCCCCCCCCCCCCCGAAAAAATGCTGAATGTTTTCTCTGATATAAGGAGGCTGACTCATAGTGGGGTAGGGAGGGGGAGCATGGGAGGAATAGATGAATTCTAGATAGGGCAGAGGGGTGGGAGGAAAAGGGAGGGGGCAGGGGACTAGCAGGGACGGAGGAATGTGATGGACATCATTATCCAAAGTACATGTATGAAAACCGAACTGGGTGTCAACATATTTTATACACAAACAGAGATATGAAAAACTGCGGTATATATGTGTAATAAGAATTGTAATGCAAAGAAAAGAAAAGATAACAAAGTACATGTAAAAAATAAAATAAAAAACCAAAAGACATATAGACTGGTAGATTGGATTAAAAAAGATCCAACAATATGCTGCCTTCAAGAAACGCATCTCATAGGAAGAGACACCCACAGACCAAAGGTGAAAGGTTGGGATAAAACATACCTGTTGGAGTCCAGCTCCAGCAGGAGGTCTCAGGAGACCAAAGAATGGTGAGGGGTCGGCAAAAGGCAGCGGAAAAATAACACAGGCACAAAAGTGAAGGTGCTGAATCTGATTCTTTACTTGTGAAGTTAAACATATATACTTTTCATTTTGGCAGGCTCACGGTATTTTGTGGTTACAAAATAGGAAACATTACTCAAGGAAACAAAATTTTACATATTTACAATTAGATTAAAAAATGTATCTTGGCTTATGTATAAGCAAGCATTTTTACTTTCAGTTCGTGTTTTGCTTTGAGCTGTTTCCACTTAGTTAACTTTTAATAATAGTTAGAAATGTCCCAGACTATTGGCCTATACCTTGACTATTCTTTCTTGACTTACTGACTAGAACCGGCGCCTCGGTTATGGCAAGTGGTTAACTTGAAAAGAAAGGCTACTAATTTTAATAAAATAAGCGTAAGAGCATCAAACCATTGTGCACAGGAACAAGAACAAGTTGCCCAGTACCAAACACTAATCTGTCTTCTTAATTAATTTTTCTTCTCTAGATTTTAATTTAATTTCTCAAAAACTTCCTTGACTGTTTTTCCTACAGGTTTTTTTTAAATTAAACATTAACAATTTACGTTTCACAGCTGAATCATTGCATTTAGAGCAAACAGATTTATTCTTAGAAGTAGTTGCATCAATTGGGAAAATCATGTTTTTTCCTTCATGCTTAATGGTCTATGAGAAGTTACAATTATACTTATGAACAGAAGTGCAGAAACAAACCATCCCATTCCCAGAAACATGCTGCGCTCCTCCAGAGGATGGACACCTTGCACCATCCACCTCAGTAGGGCCTTGCTTTTGCCTGAGTCAGGGGAGGGGCGCAGCACTACCATTCACATGGCCTACGTAAGCAAGCAGGTGTTTCCATCCTCCTATCAAATAAAGTAGCCTTCAACCCAAAGTTAATCAAAAGGGATAAAGATGCACATTTTATAGTGCTCAAGGGAACCAACCATCAACAAGATATAACAGTTATAAATATATATGCCCCAGATAATGGAGCATCTAAGTCCATCAAAAAAAAAAAAACAAAACTCTTCTCAAGTTCAATAGTCAAATAGACCACAACACAATAATTCTGGGTGACTTTAACACTCCTCTTTCACCACTGGACAGATCTTCAAAACAAAAGCTGAACAAAGAAACTAAAGAACTCAATAATATAGTCAGTAACTTAGACTTAACTGACATACATAGAGTATATTATCCATCAATGACAGAATACACTTTCTGTTGACTGACACCTGGGTAGGCCACACCCAAGGGCACAGTAAGAAGAGGGGACACACACAAGGCACTTCCATGGAACATTCTCCCCTAAACAGGGCAAGGGGTTATATTACATAGGAACAGGTGAGCATAGCTTCACCCATGGGGCTGTAGCAAGACACAGTCACTCAAACCCTAGAAGAACGGGACAGTCTAGCAGCATGGGTGGCTGACGCCACATCATTTAGCATGAGATTGGTCTCCCACAATGGAGTTCATTCCTTCAAAGAAGAAAAAGTCAACAAATAAATGACCTAACATTACATCTCAAATAAAAAGAAAAAGAAAAATGAATCAACACCAAAAACAGTAGAAGGCAGGAAATAATTAAAATCAGAGTTGAAATCAATGAAATTGACAAAAGAAACAAATGAAAATAATTAATAAAACAAAATTGGTACTTTGAAAAAATAAATAAAATTGATAGACCATTAGCCACGCTAACAAAGAGAAGGAAAGAGAAAATTCAAATTCCTAACATCCATGATTGAAAAAGGAAATATTATGACGGACACTACACAAATACAGAAGATAATTAGAAATTATTTTGAAACTTTGTACTCTAGGGGCTGTGGATGTGGCTCAAGCGGTAGCATGCTCACCTGGCATGCGTGCAGCCTGGGTTTGATCCTCAGCACCACATACAAACAAAGATGTTGTGTCCGCCGAAAAGTAAAAAATAAATAAATAAATATCAAAAAATTCTCTCTTTCTTAAAAAAAAAAAGAGAAAGATACTTTGTATTCTAATAAAAATAGAAAATATCGAAGGCATCGACAAATTTCTAGAGGCCCAAATTGAATTTGCCCAACTTGAATCAGGATGACATATACAACTTAAACAGATCAATTTCAAGCAAGAAAATAAGGATGACATCAGAAGCCTACCAACCAAGAAAAGCCCAGGACCAGATGGATACACAGGTGATGTGTATTCATCAGCTTTAAAGAAGAACTAACACCAATACTTCTCAAACTATTTCATGAAACAGAAAAAGAGGGAGCACTTCCAATACATTCTGTGAGGCCAATATCACTGGGTTTCTGAATCCAGGCAAAGACACATCAAAGAACTACCTCAGACCAATATCTCTAATGAATGTAGACGCAATAAGATTCTGGCAAATCGAATACAAAAACATATCAAAAAGATAGTGCACCCTGATCAAGTAGGGTTCATCTCAGGGATGCAAGCTTGGTTCAACATACAGAAATCAATAAATGTAATTAATCACATCAATAGACTCAAAGATAAAAATCATATGATTATCTTAATGTATGCAGAGAAAGCATTTGATAAAATACAGGATCTCTTCATGTTCAAAAATGCTAGAAAAACTAGGGATATCAGGAACATACCTCAACATTATAAAGGCTATCTATGCTAAGCCCCAGGCCAACATCATTCTAAGTGGAGAAAAATCGAAAGCATTCCCTCTAAAAACTGGAACAAGACAGGTATACCCTCTTTCACCACTTCTATTTAACCTATTTCTTCAAACTCTAGCCAGAGCAATCAGACAGATGAAAGAAATTAAAGGGATACAGATAGGAAAAGAAGAACTCAAATTATCACTATTTGCAGATGATATGATTCTATACCTAGAAGACCCAAAACACTCCACCAGAAATCTCCTAGAACTAATAAATAAATTCAGCAAAGTAGCTGGATATAAAATCAACACCCATAAATCAAAGGCATTTCTGTACATCAGTAACAAATCCTCTGAAAGAGAAACTAGGAAAACCACCCCATTTACAATAGCCTCAAAAACAAAACATAAAAAACAAACTTGGGAATAAACTTAACAAAAGAGGTGCAAGACCTGTACAATGAAAACTACACAAGAACATGAAAGTAAGAAGTTGATGAAGATCTTAGAAGATGGAGAAATCTCCCGGCTTCCTGGAGGCAGAGTTAATGTTGTCACAGTGGCCACACTGACAAAAGCACTGTACAGATTCAATGCAATACCAAGTAAAATCCCAACATCATACCTCACAGAAATAGAAAAAGCAGTCATGAAATTTATTTGGAAAAATAGGAGAATCAGAATAGCCAAAGCAATCTTTAGCAAGAAGAGTAAAGCAGGAGGCATCACAATACCAGACCTTAAACTACACTAGAGTCACAGTATCAAAACCAGCATAGTATTAGCACCAAAATAAACATGTAGACCAATGGTGCAGAATAGAAGACAGAGACAAACCCACATAAATATATTTATCTCATACTAGAAAAAGGTACCCAAAACACACATTGGAGAAAAGATAGCCTCTTCAACAAATGGTGCTAGGAAAACTGGAAATCCATATGAAGCAAAATGAAACTAAACCCCTATCTCTCACCATGCACAAAAGTCAAATCAAAGTAGATCAGGACCTAGGAATTAGAGCAGAGACCCTACACCTAATAGAAGAAAAAGTAGGCTCCAATCTTCATCATGTTGGTTTAGGCCCCAATGTTCTTAACAAGACTCCTAAAACACAAGAAATAAAATTAAGATAGATAGATTCAAGCTAAAAAGCTTCTCAGAAAAATAAACAATCGGTGAGGTGAATAGAGAGCCTACAGAATGGGAGCAAATTTTACCACATGCACATCAGATAGGGCACTAATCTCTAGGATATATAAAGCACTCAATAAACTTAACACCAAAAAAACCAAATAACCCCAATCAATAAATGGACCAAGGAACTGAACAGACACTTCTCAGAAGAGGATAAATAATCAATCAACAAATATATGAAAAAATGTTCAACATCTCTATCAATTAGAGAAATGCAAATCAAAACTAATCTGAGATTTCATCTTACTCCAGTCAGAATGGCAGCTATTATGAAGACAAACAACAATAAGTGTTGGTGAGAATGTGGGGGAAAAAGGCTACTCATACATTGCTGGTGGGACTGCAAATTGGTACAGTCAATATGGAAAGCAGTAAGGAGATTCCTTGGAAAACTTGGAATGGAACCACCATTTGACCCAGCTATCCCACTCCTCAACTTATACCCAAAAAACTTAAAAACAGCATGAAAGAAGAAGCGATGTGAGACAAATCACCGGAGAAGTTCCACTTTATTACAAAAGACTGTGGGCTTATATAGATCTAAGGAGAGGTGACAGGGCTTAGGTAAATGATGGGTCACACATTTATTGGTAAGTTCTTCCATATGTCAGTTCCGGAGCCCACAAAATTAGTTCTTATTGGGGCTAAAGGTTTCCCAAGAGCGGGATTTGAATATTAGCGCTGGCAGGAGAATTGGTGCCGGTGGGAATTTTGGGCGTGGGTGGGAAAAGGAGAGGCAGGAAGAGAAGCTCCTCAGGTGCCATGTTGGGTTTTTTTGGGGTGTGGCTGCAGTTATACCTTTTCCCAACAATCCTCCACCTTTGTTTTCTTAGGAACTGGGGCGTCGTTGGTCAGATCTGGCTGCTTCCTGCTGTGTGGGGGCGGCGTGGGACCTAGAAAGGGGAAGTGGAGGAATGTCCGGGGGGCAGGCCTGGGGATACCATGGCAACCAGAAATAAAACCCAGTGGCTATAGACAGCTACTTCGGTAGGGGTGAAGTCTATAAAAGTTCCTTGAAGCCACAAGTCGTCGATGGCATCGAACCAGTCCTGGATGGAGGAGATTGTTGGTATCAGCCACTGGTCTTGTAACAGAGACTCTAGGAAGTAATGGAAGCGTTGCCTCGACATGGCGTCACCAGCACCTGAAGAAGATCAGAGCGAACAAAAACAGGATGAAGATAAAAATTAAAGTAAAGGTCAGTTTTTGGCAGAAGTTCCATGCTGGGGGACTGACAGAAAAGAGGCCAAGGGCCATGAGGAGGCTTAAAAGGACATAAAGGCTCAAAAATCCAGGATGGCAGGCTAAGAGTTCCTCTGGGCTCGTTGTCTCCCGCTGTCCGATGTCCGCTGTTTTCCATTGTGCCTGGTAGTAAGCTTCAGCACTGAGTGAGCTGTTCTCTTGAAGATGTTGGGGGTTCATCAGTCATCAGAGGCTGGTAGTACCTAAGCAGAAGCTGGTTGAAAGTTTGATTAGAGGGCTGGGGATGTGGCTCAAGCGGTAGCGTGCTCGCCTGGCATGTGTGCGGCCCGGGTTCGATCCTCAGCACCACATACCAACAAAGATGTTGTGTCCGCCGAGAACTAAAAAATAAATATTAAAAATTCTCTCTGTCCTCTCTCTCCTCTCTCACTCTCTCTTAAAAAAAAAAAAAAAAAAAAAAAGAAAGAAAGTTTGATTAGAAATTTTCTGTAATTGGGTTTGAAGGAACTTCGTTATGCAGGGCAAGAGAGGGCAAAAAAGGGGCCCCAAGAAAGGTAGCAAGTATGTGGTGAGAGAGGATTGGAAGAACCCCGTTATGGGGTTAGGGGAGGTGGGTTTGAGCAACTGGGTCGACAATTCCTGTAATTTAACAACATTCTTTTATGTTAGCCCAGATTCATTAATATAGTAGCAACATTCCTCTCTGAGGAACAGGCATGTACTCCCTTTTTCTGCAGTGAGGAGATCAATCGCCCTTCGGTTCTGTAAAGCCACCTGTGCCAATGAAGTAACCTGCCGCTGCAAGGAGCCCAGAGATTCAGCAGTGGGATCAAGCGCATCTTGCAGTTTTTGTTGAAGCTCATTGGATGTCCACAGCGAATGACCTATAGCTCCACCAGAGAGTCTGAGACTCGCCACTGAGGTTGTTAATGTGAGGCCTGCTAGTACCGGCAGAAAGACTGCCCTACGGGTGCGGGAAGGTGGGACCAATTGTCGGAATTCGGCAGAGGTGTACAAAGACAGCTGAGGAACTACAGTAACCAAGAAACAGGTGCCACAGACATTGGTCATTGTGGTACTTAAAGACCCGTTACACCAGAGGAAATGTCCAGGTTGCATAAACGCAGGGCTTGATGGGGTGTCATAGTTCAAGGAACAAATGGGTAAGGGATTCATTGTTGGCAGGTGGAAACAGATGAAAGGGAATGAAGCATTGGTGGAATACAGTTCTCACAATGGGATGCATGCCACGTGTAGGGGTTGTCCTTTCTTTGAGAAATTATAGGTTTTTGCAGAAATATTTCCTGCTGCTAGAAGCGGACGACTAAGTGAAGCACAGAGGAAGCACTGAGAAGTGAGCACAGAAAGAGGGGTGGAGTTTAATAATCGAAGGGTTTGGAGCATCAAATTAAGCCATGTGGGAGGGGGCCTGAGGAGGTTGAAGGCTCTGAATCCCCTTGGGATGGGCTATCAATAAGACCTTGAAGTTGTGATTCTGACTCCTTGATATGCTGGACTACTTGGAAGGCTGCCTTAGGTGGCATTATCAGGGAGCGGGAAACAGTCATCCATCCTGTGGGTCTGGCTGAGGTTGTCCAAGCATAGACAGCAAATTCAACATAGTCCCAGTGTTTGGCCTTGGGGTCAGATATATCTAAAGTATACCATCCACTGTTATCGGATAAAGAGCCCTCGTGCCATCTGAGGTAACTAGAAGTCCATCCTTCGGGGTAGCCAAGTGAGTGGTAAGAATAACTACCGCGTTCATCATGGAGCCTGCATGACCAATAGGGGCACCCATTATATACCTCAGGCCACCAACGGCAATAGTCTTTGGTTTGATCAAAAAGGAAGCAAATGAAAGGCCAGTTCCAGCTACTGGGAACAAAGGACCTGGAAGGTGACAATATTAGGGACACAGAGGTGCAGTTGTGGATGAAGCAAGTGTTTTCATCAACTTTGCGGACCTTCTGCATGCCATGTTCCGAGTATCGTTCCTGAAGGGTGAATTTGTACATAGTAGGAGGGGAAGGTGAAGACCAGGCCCAACAGAGCACAGAAAACAAGCAAAGAAAGAGAATTAGAGTGTTGGGAGAGCTCATTGTGCCTTCTTTAAGAGGAACTGGGCTGCAGGGAACACCGCAACTTAAAGGGATGAGATGGGTGTGGAGAGCAGGAGTAAAGGGGAGGTTCAGGAGGTGACTCTTGGAGTTCCTCTGGGATGGTCCTGTCGTCAGTAGATGAGACCTCTTGATGGTATGGCTTCTACCTAGAAATGGAATCCAGGGGGTGAGACGGTTGTCTGGTAAGGAGAGTTTGGCGGCGGTGGGGGTACAAAGAATGACCGGATAGGGGCCTTCCCATTTTGGGCAAGAGGCCCTTTTTCCTCTGGGGTATTATAATAGACTAAATTCCCAGATGTTAAGGGAGGAGTATTTGGAGAGGAGTCTGGGTCCGGAAGAAGCCAGTCTTGATATTTCCAGAGTTCCGAGCAGAGATGAAACAAGAGAGGTAAAGACAAATCTCATGTGAGAGGGGTCCCTGTGAAACCACCAACCCAGGTGGTATAAGAGGTCCTCCATACATTATCTCAAAGGGAGACAGTAGAGATGGTTTCTTAGAGAGAGCTCTGATCCGAAGCAAAGCCAAGGAAGCTTGACCCAGTCTAAGTTTAATTCCATAGTTAATTTGGTGAGAGCCTCCTTCAGGGTCCGATTTACTCTTTCCACTTTTCCTGAAGCCTGAAGGCGATATGGACAGTGGAAATGCCACTTGAAGGAGAGGGTTTGAGAGACCCTTTGTGTGATCCTAGAGATAAACTCAGGGCCATTGTCAGATTGTAGGGAAGTGGGCATACCAAACCTGGGGATGATGTCTGTCAGCAAGATTGAAGCTACAGTGGAAGCCTTTTTATTGGAAGTGGGAAATGCCTCCACCCAACCAGAGAAAGTGTCCACAAAGACAAGGAGGTATTTAGTGCGCCATACTGTGGGCATGTTGGTGAAGTCTACCTGCCAGTCAGCAGCAGGAACATGTCCCCGGGCTTGGTGGGAGGGAAACGGTTTAGGCCTTAAAGGAGTATGAGGGTTGGTCCGCTGACAGATCTGACAATTAGAGGCCATATTCTGTAGCATGGCTTTGTCAGAGGACTTGAGGGAGAAGCAGCTCTGTAAGAAGAGGGCCAAAGACTGAGACTTGGAATGGAATAGAGTATGGAGGAACTTGAAAAGGTCCTTGTTCTTACTGGAAGAAGTAGGGGCTTCAGATGGACAGTCTAAAGTGGCCATTATATGTCCCCCAGAGGGGGTCATAATTGGAAGTGGTGGCAGCCATCCGTGCCACCTGGTCAGCTTTGGCATTATCCTCAGTGACAAGAGAGCTGTCCTTCTGATGGGACCTACAATGGACAACTCCCAACTGGGTGGGTAAGTGGGAATCCTCTATCAGATTGGTTAAAAGAGCCGAATTAGTGACCTCATTACCTTTCGTGGTAAGTAGACCTCGCCCCTTCCATACTGCAGCAGGGGATAATAGAATATGGAAGACATATTTGGAGTCAGTATAAAGGGTGAGGGATTTGCCCTGCGCAAGAAGGCAGGCACGAGTGGCTGCTACAAGTTCAGCCTGTTGGTTAGTGGTTCCCGAAGGCAGAGCTTTGGCCTCTATAATCTCAGTGGCCGAAACTACGGCATATCCAGAGTAATGAGTGCCGTTCTGCCTAAAGGAACTGCCGTCAGTGAACCAGATAAGGTCAGGCTTGGTGAGTGGTCCCTCAGAAATGGAAGAATGACAGGGAGGAAATCGTCCAAGGTTTCCAAGCAATTATGAGCTGGTGTGTCAGGTGTGGAGGTCGTTGGGAGCAGGGAGGCCGGGTTCAGTGCAGAGCAGGGGAGGAACGTAATATTGGGGTTTTCCAGAAAGGAAGTGAGGAGCGACAGAACTCTGGATGGTAGAAGGGTCTGAAGGCCCTTATAAGCTAAAAGATCCTTCAAATGATGTGAGGAGTGGATAGTTAAAGGGGCCCCGAAAGTCAGCTTAGAGGCTTCTTTGTGTAAGATTTGTCCAGCAGCCAGAGCTCTTAAGCAAGGGGCCCACCCATGGATGGTAGGATCTAATTGCTTGGACAGATATGCCACAGGTGCAAATGTAGGTCCATAAGTTTGACCCAAAACCCCAAGTGCCTGTCCCCCTTTTTCATGGACATATAGATGAAATGGTCTTGAAAGATTGGGAAGGTGAAGGGAGGGTGCCTTTAAGAGGAGTTGCTGAAGTCTGCGGAAGTGGTAGTGGGGGGAAGAGGCAAGAGGTTCACCAGGGGGTCCCTTTGCTAGGTCACACAAGGGTTTGGCTAGAAGAGAATAATTTGGGATCCAGGCCCTAAAATACCCTGCTAGTCCTAGGAATGATAGTATTTCGGCTTTCGTACGAGGTACCGGAAGATTAGAGAGGAGTTGCCTCCTGTCCAATGTTATTTCCTTTTTTCCCGGTGCAAGGCGTAGACCAAGGTAGGTGACAGTAGACTGGGAAACCTGGGCCTTGTGGGGAGATACCCTATATCCCTTATCTGCTAGGAAATTGGGATTGAGACTGTTTCCAAGAAGGACTACATAAAAGAAGATCATCAACATACTGAAGGAGGGTAGATTCAGGACAGGTAGGGTGGAAAGATGTGAGGTCCTGGGCAAGGATTTGGCCAAAGAGATGGGGCCTATCCCTGAATCCCTGCGGAAGGACGGTCCAGGTAAGCTGATGAGAATGGCGGGTATGAAGGTCATCCATGTAAAAGCAAAGATATCTTGAGATTCTGAAGACAAGGGAATGGAAAAGAAGGCATCCTTTAAATCTAGGACTGAGAAGTGGGTAGTAGTGGCAGGGATCTGAGAGAGAAGGGTGTAGGGGTTGGACACTAGTGGGTGAATGGGGACCACAGAGGAGTGGACGAGGCGAAGGTCTTGGACCAGTCTGTAGGACCCGTTAGGTTTCCTAACTGCCAGAATGGGGGTGTTGAAAGGAGAGTGTGAAGGCCTAAGATACCCCTTCTGTAATAACCCGAGGAGGGCTGTGGTTGTGAGTGGATATTGTGGTTGATTAATATATCTTGAAGGGTCCCGTAAGACAATATGAATAGGAATGCACTTAGCCATAGAGGATGTAGTTGTGTCCCAAAACTCAGGGTTAACTGGTTTAGATAGTTGTGGGATAATGTGCAGAGGAGGTGTATCTTATTAGGACGGTGGTGATGACCTTCCCTGAATGACCTGGGCCAACATTTGGAATTTGGCATTTTCAGCCTTCTGTCTGTGGCGTTCGCTTTCGTCCTCCCTACCATAGAAAACCTTGAAAGCGACCGCGAGGATTTTGGTCTGAGGGGTAGCAGGGCCCTGTTCAAGCTTCTTAAGCTTGGCTTTAATATCAGGGTAGCTTTGGGCCAGGAAATACGTCATTAAGACATGACGGAGGTCAGGGGTTTCTGGGTCGAGGTTTCTGTACTGTTGGAGGGCCTTGGTTAGTCTATCCAGGAATTCTGAAGGTGTTTCTTCCTTCTTCTGAATGACCTCCTGCACTTTTTGAAAATTAATGGCCTTGCGGGCAGCCTTCTTAAGGCCCGCCAAGAGGCAGGATGCAAAAAGGTCACAAGAGTGTAAGCCTCCAGGGGTGTTGTAATCCCATAGAGGTTCCTGCTCCAGGACAGCGTGTGGGCCCGTAGGGTGGTTGGGATTGGTTCTATGATTCTCATCAGCGTGGGCCTGGGCTAGTTCCCAGACCCGTTGACTTTCCTCAGGGGAAAGTGTATTGGCCAGGAGCATGTAAATGTCGTGATGAGTGAGGTTATATGCTTGCAGGACCCACTGGAACTCCCGAATGTAAGTGGTGGGATAAGTGGTGAATGAGCCTAACTTCCTTTCTAGCTGAGTAAGGTCCGACATGGAGAAGGGCACATGTACTCGGAT
Organism: Ictidomys tridecemlineatus; assembly: GCF_052094955.1. NCBI lineage: Eukaryota > Metazoa > Chordata > Mammalia > Rodentia > Sciuridae > Ictidomys > Ictidomys tridecemlineatus. The sequence continues at coordinate 155,552,741 of NC_135484.1, read as the reverse complement.
AACACCCTTGGGACCAGCTACCTCACAAAGGGGTGCGATCATCATGGGAGCGGGAAGGGATCCCTTAGATCTGGTAACAGGAGGACTGAAAGAGCTGGATGGCAACGCACAGGAAGAAGAGGAAGGGGAAGGGGATGTCTCCACGGAGGAGGAGGTGGAGGCAGCGGCGGAAGAGGGCAGAGGGGAAGGGGATGAAACGGAAGGTTGAGGATCCGTGGAATCAGGTGGAGAAGAGGAGGGGATGGCAGGAGGGGAGGAGCAGGTGGGGCTGAGGGATAAGGTGGGGGTTCGTCTGCCGGGTCAAATGAGGAAGAGTCCTCGAGGTCAGGAGTAGAAGTAGGGGAAGGGAGGGGTTTGTAAGCAAGGAGAACCTGAGAGGGAGAGCAGGAGGAGCAGAGAGCAGGGTGCTGGGCAAGAAGGCTAAAACCTTCAATGTAGGGAATCTCCTTCCATTTTTTCAGAAGCCAGCAGAAGATAAAAAGGACCCAGAGAAGATTTGGATCTAATGAGCCTTCTAGAGGCCAATGACTGCCATTATCCAGAGGATAGGTAGGCCAATCTTGGGTACAGAATTTGATCAGGAGTTTGGGCTTGATGTCTGGTACGAGGGAGAGTGTGGTCAGATTTTTTGTCACCCGAACTGCAGCTCTCGGGAGGCAAAAAGCCGGAGGCCACAAAGAACCTAGTACTAGGATTTACTGGTTACAGAAGGAGGAGAAGGAAGAAACCGAGGGGTCTCTCGCCTAAACCCAGAAGTCTCACTCCCCAAAAGGAGAACGGGTCGCCAGAGAGTCCATTGCGGTCGTAAAGGCCTTAGTGGGGTGGGTTCTCTCCCCTCTATCGGGAGTCAGGAGTACCAGACGATCATGGTCACAGTTCCTGCTGTAGCCCGAAGAGGGTGACCTGCCAGAAGGGGAAATTACTTAAGTCCGATCGGTGGTGGGTGTAAGGAGCCAGTGCCTGAAAAGTTGGACGAGGGTGAGATGTCTCAGCAGAGCCGGAGATGGGGCTCTGTTAAAATGAGCTCACCCGTCTCCAGGTTTCGGCACCAATGAAAGAAGCAGCAACGCGGGACAAATCACCAGAGAAGTTCCATTTTATTACAAAAGGCTGTGGGCTTATATAGATCTAAGGAGAGGTGGCAGGGCTTAGGTAAATGACGGGTCACCCGTTTATTGGTAAGTTCTTCCATATGTCAGTTCTGGAGCCCACGAAATTAGTTCTTATTGGGGCTAAGGTTTCCTGCCAGCAGGATTTGAATATCGGCGCCAGCGGGAAAGGGAGAGGCAGGAAGAGAAGCTCCTCAGGCACCATGTTGGGTTTTTTTTGGGTGTGGCTGCCATTATACCTTTTCCCAACACAGCATACAAAAGGGACACAGCCATATCAAGGTTTATAGCAGCACAATTCACAATACCTAAATTGTGAAACCAACCTAGATGCCCTTTGGTAGATGGATAGGGAAACTGTGGTATATATACTGAGTAATGGAACATTACTCAGCATTAAAAGAGAATAAAATCATGAAATTTGCATAGAATGGATAGAGTTGGAGAACATAATGCTAAGTGAAATTAGTCAATCCCTCAAAATCAAAGGCCAAATGTTTTCTTGGATATGAGGAGAAGATGCTGACTCATAGTGGCGATGGTGGGGGGACATGACCCATGGGAGGAATGGAGGAGTTCTAGATAGGGCCAAGGGGAGGGAGGGGAAGGGAGAAGGCAAAGAGGTAGGAAAGATGGGGAATGAGTTAGACATTATTACCCTAAGTACATGTATGAAGACAGGAATGGTGTGAAAATACTTTGTGTACAATCAGTGGCTTGAAAAAAATCGTGCTCTATATGTGTAATATGAAATGAACTGCATTCTGCCATCGTGTATAACAAATTGGAATAAATAATTTAATTTAAAAATCTTCTGGTAAAAATCAGCTTTGAAAAGCTAGAAAATTCCCTACACCATGGTAATAAAAAGTATGTAACATAAAAGTACAGAGCCATTAGCAATTATTAAGATTTTAAAGTTACCTTGCTTTCATATAAATAAGTTTTGCTCTACCCATACTTGCTTCATGAATCAGGCATGAAGTTATCAAGTATAAAATAAAGACTGTACTTTAATATCTTTTTACATAAAATAAAACCAGTAGTGTATATGTGTCTCACAAATGTTACTGTTTAGTGATAAAATATAAATAAAATATCTCCAGAAATGAAAACAAAAAATCTTCCAAATATAGTAATTTGCCATTTGCAAATTGAAGTCAGTCAGGAAACTAAGCCTAGAAAATTAACGGAAAAACTAGCTGGGCGTGGTGGTGCACACCTGTCATCCCAGCAGCTTGGAGGCTGAGGCAGGAGGACTGCAAGTTCAAAGCCAGTCTCAGCAATTTAGCAAGTCCCTCAGCAAGACTCTGTCTTAAAATTAAAAATAAAAAGGGATGGGGATATGAACAGTGGATAAATGTCCCTGAGTTAAATTCCTGGTACCAACAAAACAAAATAAAAGAAACAAACAAAAAACTGATCTCCACTACAATCTGGTACAGATAAGCACTCAGACCTTGCTGTGGGGTAATTCTTATGGTAAGAATGTACAAGTGACAATGGAGGAACAGAGGAAGATCAGAAGATGGGGGTTGACGAGGTCCCAGTCAGGGGGTAGGTGTGGGGTGGAGCAAGAAGGGGAACCTGCATGCGGCAGGATCAGCCTTGTCACCGTGCACTTAGCTGCTTGTGCAACGTGTTCACAGACCCTGGGAATGTGGAGGCTTTGGGAAAACAGGAAGTTAATAAATTTTTTGATATACATAGAAATCTTTAAACACACTTCTTGGGGAGGAAAAGAGGGAATAAAATCAACCAAATTATGCTACATGCATGTATGAATATATCACAATCCGGAACTTTTATGTATGATTATAACGCACCAAATAAGAAATAGTTAGAAGGAAGACCAGAGGAGTACAGGAAGGCAATCAGTGGGAAAGAGGAGGCGACAGACAGAGGAAGTAAGGGGACAAAAGGGAGCAGATGATGCTGTGCGCACACATGAACATCACACTGACCACCACTACTGTTAGGCAGCTATTCAGTCAGGAATAGGTGAGCAGGACAAAGACAGCAGAGGGCACAGAACCACAGGAACCTTATCTGACAGATGGGGGCGTGGTAGGTAAAACCTGTCTCATTAAGGAAGCCGGTTCCTGAACCTATATGTGAAGTGCTGGGCCTGCATTTTCTTCTAGCATGTGCGGGGTTTCTGGTCTAATTCCTAGGTCTTTGATCCACTTTGATCTGAATGCTAGAAATGAAATAAAAAATCAACAAACTAAAAATCTTCACAGCAAAGGAAACAATCAAGAGCATGAACATAGAGCCTATAGAACAGGATAAAATTGTTGCCACCTGCACCTCAGATAGGGTGTTAATCTCCAGGATACACAAAGAACTCAAAAAAGCTTAACATCAAAAAAATAAATAACCCCATCAATAAACAAATGGGCAAAAGATCTGAACAGATACTGCTCAGAAGAAGAAATACAAATGGTTAACAAATACATGAAAAAAAGTTCAAGGTCTCTAGCAATTAGAGAAATGCAAATGAAAACTACACTGAGATTTCATCTCATTCCAGACCAAATGGCAATTATCAAGAATAAAAGAATAAAAGTAACAATAAATTTGGTGAGAATGTGGTGAAAAAGGCACACTCATACATTTCTTGTGGGAATGTAAATTGGTACAACCACTTTGGAAAGCAATATGGAAATTCCTCAAAAAACTAGGAATGGAACCACCTTATGACCCATTATCTCATTTCTCTTTTTATATCCAAAGGATTTAAAAGCAGCATAATACAGTAACACAGCCACATCAATGTGTACAGCAGCTCAATTCACAATAGCTAAGCTATGGGGCCAACCTGGGTGCCTCTCAATAAATGAATGGATAAAGAAAATGTGGTGTATGTATACACAGTGGAATATTAATCAGCCATAATTAAGAATGAAATCATAGCATTTGCTGGTAAATGGATGGAACTGGAGAATATAATGCTAAGTGACATAAGCCAATCCCCCCAAACCAAAGTCCAAATGTTCTGATATACAGCTGCTAATACACAATAAGGGAGGATGGGTAGGGGAAGAATAGAAGTTCAATAGATTAGACAAAGGGGACTGGAGGGAGGAAATGGGGGATAGGAAAGACAGTAGAATGAATCTCAGTTTTCCTATGTACATATATGAAAACACCACAGTGAATGCCATCACCCTGTACACCCATAAGAATGGGGTCCTAATTAGAATAAGATATATCCCATGTTTGTATAATTATATCAAAACAGATTGTCACATACAACTAAAAAAAGAACCAATTTAAAAAAAATGTTTCAGATTTAATTAAGAAAAACTACTCTTTCCTGGTCATGTCTTGTTACCTCTAATAACTAAGTCTCCAGGACCCTCCCTGATCACCAAAACTATGTCACAACCCCATCACCCCAATTGCCCAAACAACAAGACCCTCACAAAACTTGATCGGGACTATTCAAAGGGTTATGAGCTGATTAAGGAGGGTCAGGAAATTGAGACAACAACAGCAAGTGACTCAAGTTCCTTAAAAGCTCCTTCTCTAAAAGTGCCACCCCATCCTCTTGGAGGTGGTCCATGCAGCTCCTACAGTCAGAAGTCAGAAGGTGGACTGGGCTCAGGACCAGCCTCCGCACCTTAGCGAGGCCCTAACCAAATGGCCTGGAAATGCAGATGTAGCTCAGATTCCCAGTATCTCTGGGCTCATCCTCTAGTCTCCATATACAGAGAAGTTGGGACCAGCGGGACTTCCCCCAGAAAGCAGGAGGGGCGCAGCCAACCTCTCCCCTTCGAGAGGGCCCAGTCTCTCCCTTGAGTGACCCCTTTCCCTTCTGATAAACTCCTGTCTGTCACTCTGAGGGACAGATCTGAAGTCTGACCCGATCGCCAGAGGGCGGTTTCGTTCCCGAAAGGCCCGGGCTCTGCAACACTGCTCTGCATCATCATCATGCACGAATGAAGACATTTTAAAAGTTGATTTAGGGAGCTGGGGCACAGCTCGGTGCTGGAGTGCTTGCCTCGCAGGCACGAGGTCCTGGGTTCTAATCCCCAGCGTCATTAAAAGAAAAAATAAAAGGCTGCACTTTTTGAGCCCTTTTGAACACAGAGGGCCAGGAGACCCTCGCAGCTTCCTCACTCGGGCTGTCCAGCTCTGCAGGAGCTCACTCCCGCAGCCTCCGCGCGAGCCGGCGCTTCCCGGCGCGCCCACCCGGCCCTCGGCCCCGCTCCTCCCGGCCCACTGCCCTGGCTGGGGTCCTTCCCCACTCACCCCCGGAACTCCATCCGCAGGTCGCGGCCCCCGGACGAGGTAGCCCATAGTGCGCCCAGAGGAAACAAGGACTTCAGGCAAACTTGGCAGAGTTGAACTAGGAGGGCACGATTCGGAGCGCAGCCGGCCGGGGAGCTACGGGCCCGGCCAGGACCCGAGCCGCCGCAGCGCGCCAAGAGACCGCCAGGCCGAGCCCGCCTTCAGCCAAGGCTGCCTGTGATTGGCTGGAGCTTGGCTGCTGTGATTGGCTGAGGCTTCCCCACGTGAGAGCGGTATCCTGGCTGCTGTGATTGGCTAAGAGACGACGGTCACAAGAAGGTACGGCTATTAACTTCTCCTTACGTCGTGAGTTAGGTGGCAGATCCTTACGTAAGGAGTCGGGTACGGGGGCGCCCTGAGGCCAAACTTCGTGTCACTTTGCCCATCCTTCCTGTGGTTCAGATGCGGTGGTGCAAAGGAAAAGAGATGGAGAAAGAAGCTGAGAAACAGTACCGGCCCTTTGCCTGGACAAATCAGGGTTTTGTATGTGTGAATAATCAGCGTTTTGTTTTATTCCGGCCGCTCAGCTCCTTGAACCCAGGGGCGCTAACCGCGAGCCACCTCCCCAGCCCCCCTTATTTATAAGGCCTCTGGATCCCTCAGCTGTGCCCGCGGCGCCGCCGATCAGTATTTCTTTACGTCCACCTGCTTCATGTCTTCCACTAGGCACAGCAAAAAACGAGTAGGAGAAGATTTCAATGGGTGAAGAGAGCAAGAGGGATTGATTAAAACGACACTGCAGCTTTCTGTTTTCTCCTTGCGTGCACGTGGGCACGTGGAGGAGGTTACAGCCTTCTGCAGCAGAGCCCAAGGAAGTACTAACGCAACGAGAACAGCCCAGTCCGCCTGTCTCAGTACTTCCAAAATTCAAGTCTTAGCTCCACCGCATTATGCAGTTTTACGGTTTCCAGAGGCAATGCTGCCAGTGATTTCTTGGTGTGTTTTTCCATAAAAATATCTTGGGTGTTGCTGAGATCTTCATTCACCCACTGGCTCCTTGTTCCTGCAAATATATGTCTCCATATATTTCTGTTTCTCACTCTGCCAGTGTGGTATGCCCTGAGGTTAAACTTCAGGTAGACTGTGAATGGTGTCTTTGTAAGGGGTCCTTGGAACAAACTTTGTCACCTTGCACTCAGGACTTTTATTTGAATAAACAAACCAAAAATAAGTCCTCACTTTATTTAGGTCATAAAATAGACCCCCTAAAGTAATTAAATCTCCCAGGACTTAGCTGTTATCTTGGCTGATGAAAGTTTATATCACAACCATTTTAATTTAAGCTGTGTGGAAGGGATGGCTGGGTTGCTTGTGTTCAATGTTCTTAGTAATAACCACCTCCCCCCACTCAGTGTTCAGTGTTCTCAGTAATAGCCACCTCCCTCTCTCCTTATTGCCATATGCTCATGCCTCTAACACAGGGGAGGCCAAGGGGCTGAATTTGACCCAATGGTTTGAGGGTAGCAGTTGTGCTTCTTTGAGAGATCCTTAAAAGAGGAGGTTGAAACAGCTAGGAGACTCTTACATCTCTCCTCCTTCCTCCTTCCTCTTGTCTGGAACGTGGACTTTGGAGCTGGAGGAACAGCAGCCATTGAGGATGGAAGCCACATGTGGAGACACTAGAGAATAATAACAGGACACCGGGTGTGAATGACACCGCTGTCATTTCCAGATCAGCTCTGGACAACTACAGTCTGAATTCATTTATGTGAGAGGAAGGTAAACTTTTGTTAAAGCCAGTGGTACTCAGGTCTCTGTTATCACTAGTAAAGTGCAATTCTTCCTACTAAACCCAGTTCATCATGAAACTTTTCAAACTTAGCAAAGCTGAGCACACTGTTTCATCTCCAGCCCCCATGCTCACCAGGACTTCAACACTGTGTCCACTCACCTACTCCACACCTCCACGTGAATCTCTAAGGGATCCCTCAACCTTGACACAGCCATAACTGAATGCTGATTCTCTCTTGCTCTTTGTCTCTCCGTTTCCCCATCTCAGAAATGGATAACCTCATCCTTCTGGTTTCCTTCTGGTTTCTCAAGACTACAACTTGGAGTCACCTGGCTCCACTCTATTCACGCCCAAGGCCACATCCACCAGCAAAGCTTTCAACTCTGCCTTTAAATTATTAACCCAGCACCAGAAACCTCTCACCTGTCCCACAGCTCCGCCCCACGCTGATCATCACCTCACTGTGGGTTCCCGCTGGTCTTCAGGTTTCTGCCTGCCCTCCTCTACCATAGCCCAGGCCCAGCCAAGCATCTGAAACAATTTTTGAGTCAGCAGTCAGAGCCAACCCTTCTCTGCTAGACACTCCAGTGACTGCCCTCCAGAGGCCACCAAGGCCTGTGCATGTGGTCTGCCCCCAAGCCTCTGACAAGCCACCTCCTTGCTCCTGGACACTTCCTGTCTCCAGCCCCAGCAGGCTCTTTGTACCTCTGCACCACCTGGGAGCCCCTGCCTCTGGGCTTTGGTGCTGCTGGTCTCTGCTTGGGGTGATTTTTTCCCCAGAAATTGTTATGGTTTGCTCCCCTACTTCACCATCCTGTTTTAAATTCCAACTTTGATGTCCTTTACCCTGGTTTATTTATCTCAAGTGCTGTCATCACCATATACCCTGCCACTATAATGCCAGATTCATGGGACCCCAATAGACCTCCAGGAGCCGAATCTGACACAATCACAAAAGAGTCTCTCTCTCTCTCTCTCTCTCTCTCTCTCTCTCTCTCTCTCTCTCTCTCTCCTCTCTCCCTCTCTCTCTCTCTCTCCTCTCTCCCCTCTCCCCTCTCTCCTCTCTCCTCTCTCTCCTCTCTCTTTTTAAAGAGAGAGGAGAGAGAGAATTTTTTAATATTTATTTTTTAGTTTTCGGCAGACACAACATCTTTGTTTGTATGTGGTGCTGAGGATCGAACCCAAGCTGCACACATGCCAGGCAAGCGTGCTACCACTTGAGCCACATCCCCAGCCCCAAAAAAGAGTCTTTATTGCAAGTGTTAAGGTCTGTAAACAAGTCTGGATGGGGCCTGGCAAAATGCCAGAGGGAGTGGTTTGTGAAGTATGGCCAGTGAGCCATTAAGTGTGGAGATTTCTTATTGGTTGACTGATGTATCTAGTTTATGCTAATTAAGATAAGCTGTGTGAAATGAATAAATACCGCTCCTGTCCTACAATAAACTGCTCCCACTCCTGCTGTATCAATCTACACAAGTTGCTCGTCACCCCCTGGACTCACAACTGTTCCATTCCCAATGCAGCGGTCCCAGGGAGTGAGTCCCGGTCCTTTGTTAAGTGAGATTTTATAGGTTTTTGGAGGGATACTCTATGCGTCACAACATCACACAGCAAATCATTCCATACCGCGGGAAAGCCAAACAACAACTCTTAACATTGATTAGCACATTCACTGGCGGAACAAGTTGGGTAGGGGTGATTGGTTAGCACAAGAGTCACAAGAGGGGGATTCCTTTGAACTGATTGGTTTAGGCCATGAGGAGAGTACGTGCTGAACTACATGGTTTCCCAACATGTTATCAACACCATAAACTACTTGGTGTCATCTGGCATCCCAGGTATTTCCATGTCTCATGCTGATTGGTGGCTGCTAGGGGGTTGCTATGGGTCCTCACCCAGCCTGACTGAGTCAGGGACACCTGGCACAGCAGATCTCTCCTGTTATTTGCAGACAAACAACTCAGCAGAGTGGGAATGTGCCTAGGAGTGCTCTGTGGGTTTTTCTAAGGACAAGGGTCCCACCCTCTTCTTTAGGACAGGCCTTGAGGTAGAAGCTGGTTCATCAAAAATGGAGTCACATCAGTTTCTCATCACGTCACTGAATATCCTGTGTCTGTCTCCTCCACAAGCTTGGTCTCTGTGACCTGGGCGTTCTGCTCTCTTCACTTCTGTGCCCAACATCTGCCCAGCAATGCACTCATGTTGAATGCATGAGTGGACGGTATAGCTAAATCCCAGGGAAGCCGGAGAGTGGGTCTGGATGAGGGTGAAGGATCAGTGTCTCACAGGAGAAAGGACACCTGGCCACTGGAATCAGAAGAAACCACCAGGAGGGGCATTGCCTCGGGGAAGCAGGAAGCTGGGGACCTCCTTGTTTCCTCTCTGGCTGCTAGATTGTGCTGCCTCTGAGAGGTGGACAAGGGTGTGCTGAGGAGGAGCTGTGCCCTGCACAGGGTGCTGAGTCCAGGCCTGGTCTCTGCGTCCCCTGCCCGCCCCTCTACCTTTCTCTGGCACCCAGCCTCTTTCTGTTCCTTGACTCACGGCTGCTTCCTGTGTTGATGCCCAGGGTTTGCTGTCCTACAGCTCAGCCTTGGCAAAGTGACACCTCTTCTGGAGGCCCTCCCTAGCTGGCCCTGTAAAACAGGCCACATCCATGGCCCTCTCTCCAACCTGGTGGCACCACCCGAAGACTGGCCCATGCTCCTCCTTTCTGTTTAACACATGGCTCTCCAAGAAGATGCAGGTCTGTGTCACTCACCAGTGTTTCTGCATGGCTGGTGCTAAGTTGGTCCAGGGGCCAAATGGGCATCTGTGCTGTGGGTTAGAGACGGATCGAAGGAGGGGAGGGATTGTGTCTTATGCTGTTTAAGTGAACAGAATTGGGTTCATGTCTAGTGTCAATAAACACTTAAAATTTATCAATTTTATGTTCAGGAGGTACCTTAGAGATAAGGCACGATTAACTGAAAAAAAAATTGAATGTGAACTATTATTTTCCTTGAACAAAAAAATACAACTTCAACTTGCTAGACCCCAGTAGGTTACTGTGAAATGGGATAAATGTGTCTGCTGTGAGAACTCAAAGATACAGCCTACAAGGAAGTGCTCTGTATATAGATGATAACAAAAGACATCCAAAGATGTCTTAGAATCTTATTTTAGGGCAAGAGATGTAACTCTGTGGTAAAGAATTTTCCCAGCATGCCCGAGGCCCTTGGTCATACAGAACAATGAAAATCTGTAAATGTCTTAGATTAATATGCAGCCCATTATTAGCAATACTTTATTCCTTATTCACAGTATGCTGTTTTTATTTTAAAATATTCAAATAAAGCTGGGAGTGTGGCTTATGCCTGTAATCTCAATGGTGCTGGAGGCTGAGGCAGGAGGATTGCAAGTTCAAGGTCAGCCTCAGCAATTTAGTGTGACTGTCTCAAAATAAATTTTTTAAGGGGTGGGGGGGTGGCTGGGGATGTGGCTCAGTGGTAAACAATCCCTGGATTCAACACCTAGTACCAAAAATAAATAAATAAAGTTCAAACAACAACAGAACTAAAAGTAAAAACAATACATACACTGCGACAGACTGAATGTTTTGTGTCCTGCCAAAATTCATGTGTTGAAATCTAATCTGCAGTGTGAAGACGTTTGAAAGTGGGGCAGCTGGGAAGTGACTGTTTCTTGGGTGTGGATCCCCCATGAGGGAGAAGAATATCTTCTCATAGAGAGATCTTACAAAACTCCTTTGCCCCATCCTCCAGCTGAAGACACCACAAAAAGAGTGTGAGCCAGGAAGTGGGTGGCACCTTCACCTTGGACTTTCTCTCTTTCTCTCTCTCTCTCTTTTTTTTCTCCCCAACTCCCAGAACTGTGAGAAATGAATTTCTCTTGTTTAAAAGCTTGGTTGAAAAATATTTGAATGGACTGAGGCAGGCACATAAGTAACAACCCAGTCTTCCATCTTAATGATCTGCTATCTCCATGTGTCCTGATTCTTTCTATAGTGTGTGCATTAGTGGCTCCAGTAATACAATTTTAGGCTTATAATTTTTTTTCATCCCAGTTTTACAACTGGATTACTAAATTGTCTGAAATCTAAAATATGGCCAGTTAAGCCAGCAAATCGACCTGGATTCCAGGATTCTCTATCTTGGTTCCCAAAATATGGATTATGGGTTCCTGGGGGATGTCTGATATAGTTTCAAGCCATATGCAAAATTAGTATCCCTTTCCTAGAAGTAATAAGGCATTTCCTGTTGCCCTCACTCTGATTCTGTCAACAGTGTACACTGTAGCTTTCTAGATCCTGTATGATATCCCGGCAAATTAAATGCAAAGGCATACATGACAATTTTGCCATCTTTTATTAAACCAGATATTAGATGTGCAATAACTTAAATAATTCCACAATTCTCAATAAAATCTATTTTTGCTTAGGAAGTAAGTTATTTTTCTTAAGAGAGGCTATTTATGATTACCTATAGTTGGTTTATTCTTGTTGTTTTAATAATAAATACACTTAAAATTTCTCAGTTTCAATCTCAAATGTCATAAATAATAGCAGATATTAAGCCAAAAGAACAAAAGCTCTTTGGGTTCCTCAATAATTTTTAAGTGTCTAAAGTCATCCTGAGACCAAGAAGCTTGAAACAGCTGCTGTCCCCACTTGCCCTGAGCCCTGTGGTGGTGGACTGGGTCACCTGCTCAGCGGGACCTCATCCCCTCATCAAAGACTGAGTTCAGCTCCTGGGTTGCTGCACCGACTCCTGAGCCAGACCGACCAAAGGAACTACTGTCCTTCATTCCTCCTCCTCCAGGTCCAGGCCTGCAGATATGTGATGTGGGCTCCTTGTGTGGTCTGGAAATCCTGGAGTGGGCCAGGCTTAACCTCACCCCACCCAGCTCTCTTGTTCCTGGGCCACCTGGGTGGCCATCTGTGGTCCCTCCTTCCTCTTACATCCTGGTGCATCCTATGGCCCTTGCCCCAACCGCCCAGTGTCTGGAGTGTGGGGCTCAGCCTTGTCACCTTGATGCTGAAGCCACAGGTTTTCTGTCCTTTAGCCTCTTACACTTTGCTCTTGGCCAGGAGCTTAGTCCCTGAGCCCGGGGCCCTGCCTGTACTCACCAGCAGCCCGGCCTGTGACAGCACTGGGGTGGGCCTAAGGAGGAGGAGGCAGGGGAGCTGAGTTCTCAGGGGACCAGGGGAAGGAGGACTGTATTCCCCAGGGTGCCTTAGGGTAGTGGACAAGGCACTGAGACCAAGGAATTGGCCCTATGAGGCACCCCTCCTAGGGGTCCCTGGGTTGTGCAGGATCAGGCCATCCTCGGGAACGGTGGCCCCCCGGGCCCCTGTGAACACTGGGCAGATGGAGAGGGGGCCGTCATCGGAACCCAGCCTGAAGAAGGGCCTCAGAGGTCCGGGGAAGGTGGAGCGCGGACAGGTGTAGATGTGGGACCTGTCTCTCGTGTTGTAGAAGGACACGTCTCCGGCTTCGCAGTCCAGGAAGACGGCCACGCGCTCGAGGCGCTCCCCCAGAGGGAGGGTCCTCTCGGGCGAGGACAGGGCCCGGTACTGGTGGCCGAACCTCTCCAGGGTCCAGAAGCCATTCTGGGGCAGCAGCAGGGCGTCCCCCTTCCTCTCCACGCCGTCGGCGCACACGCCCACGGCCCACACCATGGCGTGGCCCACCTCCACTTCCCAGTACTGGCGCCCGGAGGAGAAGCTCTCGCGGCCCAGGACGCACGGCCTGCAGTCGAACCTCTCGGGGTGGTCGGGAACGCTCTGCCGGGAGGCCTCCCGCCACACGCTTCTCAGGTCCTCTGACAGGAAGAGCTCGGGATGAGCCGTGTCCGGGTCCAGGACCACGTCAGCTGCAGGGAGACCTCGGGCTCAGTCCTGGGGTCTCGGGACCCCTGCAGACTGTAGGCTCCCTGGTCCTCAGAGGGGTCCCCAGGGCTGCTGGGGGATGAAGCAGCTCACTGCTGGGACCCTTGAGGCCACAGCTCTGCCTCTTGGTGACAGCAGTGTTACCCTCGGTAGAGGACAACTGGGCCTCTAAGAAACCCTGGAAGTTTAGCAAATGGGCCAAAATGGGAGGCTCCTCCTTGCTCAGCATTCTCAGACTTGCCTTCTTGTGGATTCCTGACTTGGGGCCTCTGGGCTCTAGTTAGAAACCAGCCAGTTTGGCTTAAACCAGCACAGAGGCTTTATCTCCCACTCCCCCAGCCCTGGGTCAGCTAGGGAGTGTGTGTGGGGTAGAGGGTCTCTTCCTTGGTCCCCTGCATCCCTTTGACCAGGTGACAACTGATTAGCAGCTGACGTGGGCACCCTTCAAAGGGAAAATGAGGAGGACAATGTCTCCCAAAGACAACCTGCGCCTGAGAAGTGTTTGGCTAACATAGACACTTCCATCCATTTGTTCTTAACAACATGGTTCTGAAGCCCACAGTGACGTCCTTTCTGGGGCAGGGAATACTTCAGACCCCCCCCCCCCCCCGCATGTATTACTGCTTATTCTGTCTATCTTTTTCACTATGTTAAAATGATTTCCTCCTTTCCCCACGTTGAGAAGTCTGAATGTGATGGTGTGCCAAATTGTGACGATTTTGAATATCTCCTAAAGTGTCAAGGTCCACACAACATGGCATCTGGTGAAACCTGCATTTATGCTGTGTGCTTAGGGCAAAGTGTTCATTCGGAGTAGGGGCTTGGAGTCGGCTTGCCCCGCTCGCCTTCCCTGGAAGACTCAGAGTGCCAACACGGTCTTGGGAGCACACAGGCATTCTGGACACCCCGTTGTTCACCCTCTAGTCAGGCACAGGAAGCTTACTGCCTCTTCCCCACGCCAGGCTTCAACTGTGCAGAGCCTAACTATCTCTCAGGTCATAAAAACAGCACTGTTTAATTAATTCCAATTAATCCAGGATCCAAGAGCAACCAGTACTCAAGTGTAAACTCTCAGGGAGGGCTGCTCTGTATGGATACTCTGGTAATCATGGATCAATTTTTTTCTTTAAAAGGAAGTATCGTGAGAAGCAGACTGTGGGGCTGACTCAACCCTGCAAGGATTCCCTAACAAAGCAGGGATCCAGCGTTGGTGGGTCTGTTGGCCAATGGCCCTCAGCCACCTGTGGCGCACCCCAGCCAGCCTTGGCCCTGTTCATCTCCTCTGGAGTCCTGCGGGCTAGTAGGGAGAGAGCCCTGGATGTGAAGGGATGTCAGAGGCACTCACCAGCATGTAAGAGCGTTCTCCTCCATCCTGCAAGCAACAGACAGAGGTCAATGTCCCCAGAAAATAGATAACCAAGCGAACTCAAACCACAGAACAGTTCAGGAAAGGCTACACTTACGCAGTTCCTCCTGAAGTTGCTCTGAAAAAGAAACAGAAACAAAATAACTTCTTCATAGCAGCACTAAGAGAATTTGAATTTGTATTAAAGCCTGAAGGATCTGCCCCTTCTGTAACACCAACATCGCTGCCCCCACCCCCAGGCCTGGGGCACTGTCAGAAACCAGAGATGATGTACAGTCTGCTGGCGGGGTAGCATTGGTATGGTTTTAGGCTTCCTTTTGTGCAGCCAGATGGAGGAGTGCGGCCCTTGCCTGATGGAAGAGAGTGAGCTGCCGGGGGTGCCTTACTAGGACCTGGTCACCAGCCCTTAGGGCTGCTTCTGTGCTTCCTCTGCTGAATGCTGTCCCTTTGTGACATGAATCCTCTTTGACTCCTTTACCTTTTGTTTGGCGTTCTTCCTCTTTTTCCATACATTCTTTCATCAGTTTCTTATGTGTGGCTTCTTTCTCTTCATGTTCTCTCTCTTTTTCCGCTGACAGAATCTTTTTTTTCCTGTGGAGTTTCTTGATGAGACTGACACTCCCGAACAGGAGGAGGATCAGAAGGGGAAGGGTGACAGCCAGGGCCACCATCCAGGCAGATACCCTGGGCATGAAGGATTCTGAAAAGGGAGCCAGGAAAGCCCCGTGAGTGACAGACGGGACACTGGGGAGCAGTGAAGAGTTGCCGTGGGGACCTGCTGTGTGGGTTTCTGAGGATGCCAGAGAGAGACACATGGCTCATTTTTTCTTAATGTTGAGAATTTGCTGCTGCACAGGGATCTTACTAGGGAAAAAAGGACCAGATTTCTGCTCCTGAATTCCCTGTGATCAGGGAAGAGGCCTTGGCTCAGCTGCAGCTTAGCTCTTCCCAGCCTAGGACCCTTCCACCCACACTCCTGTCCCCCGTCACCACTGGGCTTCACTCTCTGCTGAGGATCCTACCTTCACAAGTCGGAGTCTGCAGAGGGCAGAGGGCTTACCTGGAATGAAGATCACACTTTCCATCTCCCTGCCCAGCAGAGTGTTGTTGACGGAGCAGGTTGTGTTCCGCATGGAGCTGTCTCTGATGATCACAGCCAAGGTGACTGTGAACAGGCCATCTTTGTCAACCGTGTAAGCCTTCTCCAGTGCAGGCATGACCCCACCATAGGGGTCCTTCCACACCGCGTGGGGCTCTGGGTACCACCCTCCAGATGTGCACTCCAGTAGGATGCCCCCATCTTCATGGCCCTTCATTTCAATGAGAGGCTTAGAGCCCAGGCCTGGGGGAGAGACCAGGGCTCAGCTAAAAGGTGGTGGTCTCCCAGCCCTGGGGTTTTCCATCAGCTCTAATGTTAGGAGCCAGGGCAGCGGGAAGAGAAGTGGGCAGCTGCACATGCAAGGTCCGTGCATTCCTGCAGGGCTCTTTCTAAAGGCAGGGAGGAAGGAAAAGGAGGAAGGGAGGAAAGGAAAGCTGAAAGAAGGAAGGAATCCCGTGCTGGACATCACCAGGAGGCCACGGTGCCAAACAGACCAAGCAGTCTTTGGGCGCCACCTACAGGCTCATGACAGCACACACACTGCTGTCTGCTCTAATCAATTGTTAATTCCAACCCAACTTTCTCACTTCCCAGGGGGGTCTACCCAGTGCAACCCACCGGGCAGGCTTAGAGGGCTTCACTTTCTACTCTTTGGGATAGCTTCTCAGTAGCCCTGGCCTCCTGAAATTCTAGAATAACACAACATGGAGAGACACTGCCAGGTTGCCACAACCCTAAGAACAGTTTGACCTCAAGACATTGTCCTTCTCTTCAGGGTTTCACTTAACGCTTTCCCTTGCCTGGCCAAGCAGTGCCAGAAATCACCCACAGATGCTCACCTCCATAGGACCTGCTGTTTTCAGGAGTGTGGAAAAAGTGATCCTGCAAAGTCAGACCCTGGCCCAGTTCAGAGATGCTGCCTTCCCACAGGCTGTCAGTCAGGTACCTTTGAATGTACCTCCCAACAGTCACCTGTTAGGACGACCTAAATGCACCAGAGACACTTAAAATAACAATATCCCTTCCTCAGTGTATGCCATCAGAACATCCCAAGAAATCCAGACTCTTCCAACTATATTCTATCTTTAAATTAGAGTCATTGCTGGAAGAGAATTCTAGGTGAGAGGAAGGTGCAGACACATGGTCCTGGAGCCCTCTGTCCTGTTAATCATGTGTCAATCAATGATCATTCAAACGTCTATTGAATAATTCCCTTGTTAAATTCACCCAGAAAATTATATTAAGGCCAGGAAATTAAAGCACTCATGTAAGTACAGTGCTTCTTGCTCAACTTGATTTTTTTGTCAAGGAAAAAAAAAAGCTGTAGATTTTAAAGACTTACACAGAAATAAGACTCAAAAATGACTCAGAAAATTTGGAGATAATGATACAAAACGTTCCATGGGGTTCGATAAACACAAGACAGTAGTCTACAGGACAGATCACCCAGCCAATCAACCCAACAAACAAAAAATCAAGGGAAAAACAAGCGAACAATCCTATGGCAAGGGTGATGCTGGGAAAGAGTCGAGTTTCCACCACCCACGTGGCCAACAGCGGAACTGCTAAAAGGCAGGGCCAAAGGGTCAGCAGAATCTCCTTCCCCATTGTGCAGTGTCAGGCAGAAACAAGGCTTCCCTTACAAGCAAAACAGATGGGGTCTTTTACCAGTTACCATTTGAGACTCAAAACTCCCTTCCACAGGTCTAGTGCATGGAAATGCTAACATTGATTCTTCTATGTCTCAAAGGCCCTTCCCGTCATCAGATCTTTATTTTAAAACATAATGTACTGATGCTGAGGAGTGATGTCATTCACTCCTAGAAATCCCAGTTCCTCCCCACTTTCATGTTGGAGGCTCTTGGAACTGCTCCTGGCAGATTTCTCATTCAGTTTCTCTGTGGGGCCCGGGCTTAGTACATAATTTGGCCTCTATACTTAATCACACTGGAATGATATCATCTGCTTACATGTCAGTCACTCGCTTTACAATCAGTATTTGGGAAAAGGGAAAAAAGACATTAATATTTATCCACAAATGTGGCTTACACCTGAGCTTGCTTATTCCAATTGCTTAGTGCAATTACCCACAGTGACTTCTCTGATCTCAGCCATAAGGCAGGACTCTGAACTGTCATCCATTCTCCCCTGCCAGGGCCACAACTGAGCCTGTGTGTGCCCACGGCTGAGCCGACCCAACCCCTCCGTGTGGCCCGTGGAAAACGCGGCTGAGTCTTTAAAGGGATCCAGGCAACGATCTCCTGCTCTGCAGAGGGCCTGAGATTGAGAGAGCAACTCCCCCAAAGTCACCCTGGGAAAGGCAATGGAGCAAAGCAAGGGGCTCACCTGCCACCAAGAGGCGCAGGATGGCCTCGTCGTAGGACCTGCCCTCCTGGAAGTAACAGCGGTAGACGCCGTTCTCCTGGGCCGTGACGTTGCGTATGACCAGCGCCGCACCGCCCTTGCTGAGGTCCCTGCTCAGGAAGGTGGTTCTTCCCCGATACTCCTCCATCTGCTCCTCTGCTCTCGCTCGCCTGCCCTTATACACGAACACCGCGGGGGAGAACTGAGACCGGAACCACCGCACCTCCATGTCCTCGGCGCTTCTCTCGGGCAACAAGTGGCAGTGTAATGTGGCGGTTTCTCCCACCATGGCCAGGATGGGCTCGGCCGGCCCCACGACAGAAAACTGGGCTGTTCGACAAAGGGGAGAATCAGCAGGGGGCTCTTCTGATTTGGATGGATATTGCCATCCAATATCCAAGATGGGAAGGGAAGTGGATATTCCAGAAAGAGGCAACTTCTTTCCAAGGCCAGAGGGGATTCCTGTGCTGAGGATTCTGGGGACCAGCAGCTGTGGCTGGAGGGCAGCATACCTGGGAGCAGACCCAAATGACGTTGCTAATGTTTTCTAAAAGGAAAACAAAAGGGCAGGGGGGGGCAGCAAGGAGCTTATCCTGAACATCCTCTGTAGACTCAGTGCTCACAAGGATTTGGTCTTCTATCCCCGAGTCTAGCACAGTGCCTGAGTGCAGCATAAACTTGAACTGCCCAATAGGGTACCCACTGGCTAGTTCTAGTTAAACCGGGGTTTAAGGATACAAAACGTGTACACAGGATTTTGAAGATTTAGAATTAAAAATATTAAATGTCTCGTTAGTAATATTTTGCATTCAGTAAGCATCTAAATATTAATATCTGATTGGGATTAAATAAAATATATTTTTAAAGTTTATTTCATCTGTGTTTAACGTTTAAAAAATGTTGCTTCTTGTAAATTTGCAGCTCTCCTTTGTGGGTCTCATTTCTATTGGACATCCTGGGTAAATGCAGTGACCATGTTCAGAATGAAAGGACGGATCAGCACTGCCGCAATCCTTCCGGCTGTGCTTTCTGAAGACTGAAGTGTTCTGTCCTCTTTGAAAAGCTGATAGGAGCAAGTGGGACACAGCCCTACCTGAGACCAGTGCCAACAGGTCGAAGAAGGAGAGGAGAAAGGAGGCTGGCGGGCAGAAGCGCAGGCAGGCAGCGGGCTCCATAGGTACCCAGGACAGACCGCGTCCGCCAGCACAGGCGGCGACCAGGAGCCTGGGGTGCAGAGGAGCAGAAGTGAACACCAGCGTCGTTGGGTCTCAGGGGCTCCCCGACTTCTGTCCTGAGCCCACAGACCCCTCATCCCAGGTATCTCCCGAGGGACGGGTTCGCTTAACCTTCGGGGCAATAAACTACTAGCCACGGCCGGGCAGGCAGCTTTCTGCCCCCCTGGGCGCACTTCTCTGCGCAGAGGCCAGCTCTCGGCGACACTCAGTTTCCTCCCCACGTCCGCCCGGCTCCACCCCCTAACGGGCCGGCCCCGCGCAGAGCCCGGGGCCCGCTTTCCACCCACAGGGACGGTCCCCACCTGCGCCCCGCCGGACCCTTCCTACCTTTAGCGTTGACCCGCGTTTCTCTTCTCCGACCCTCGGATGGGGGTTTTAGGGCCGCTCCCCTCCTTTCCACCCACCCCCGGGCACAGCCATCGCGGGAGAACCAGCTGTTCCCAAAGGGCTCGGACACGTTTTCCTTGCCTCCCGTTGGCCGCGGGGTGCAGGGGGTTCACGACCCGGGATCTCCGACCCGGTCCGCTCCGCGCACACCGAGCCCCGGGATTTCCGACCGGTGGTTCAGGGTCCAGGATTGGCCGGCGGCGGTGTCCCGCCCCTTTGTGTCACCAGCTGCTGGGCGGACTACACGGAAACAGTTCGAAGAGGGGAAATCTGCAAGAAGGGCTTTTTGAGAGCATTGGACCTTTTAATTTTCGTTTTTCTCGTAAGAAACAGAACACTGCTCTTCGGTTTCTTGCAAAGCCTTGAGATTCCCCGCGAGTTGTGGCTGCTGGCCACGGGGAGAGGCCTCTGTGGAAGGGCGTGTGGAGGCTGAGGCTGAGGACGGCCACGGGGGAGGAGCAGCCTCTCCCCACAGCTGGAGGCCTCTTCCGGGGCCAGACTGGAGGCTGACGCAGAGGAGCCGTGGGAAGTGGGCGTGGGCTAGGAGGGCGACAGCAGGGGCTGTGGCCCTATGAAGACCTTGCCCATTTAAAAACTATTGGCTAAAACCAAAAATATTGGGTAAGAGCTTCTGAGGATACAGCGAGAGTGCAAAACCCCCTCGGGGGGGGGGGGGGAGGGTCCATCTGGGAAGACGGCAGTGAACAGGCTTTCTAGTTATGCCTCGTCATGTGTCCCGGATTGGGTCCAACCCCGTTAGACACCTACTCTTTTTCTCTCCTTTCCCGTGTCTCCACAGACTCTCAAGCGCGACCTTGCATAGATGCAGAAAAACCCGCACTTGCCTTGGCATAAATTCCTCTTCCTCATCCCACAGGCAGCCGTCTCTTACTGTCAGTTCTCCCTCTTGTCCAGCCTTCATGTACACCTCTCCCAAGGGCACCTCCTAATGTTCCCAGCTTGAGCGGTTCTCAGTCTCCTCTGACACTGAGAGCTTTCTACATCCCTACATTCTGTCCTGCGGTGTTGCTATTTACGCATCCTCTGTATCTTGACTGAACTACCTGCTCCTCAGGACAGCTATCCAACCGATGTGATTCCTCTCTCCTTACAGTGTCCAGCCCTAAGTGCTGCAGTGGTCATTGTGCAATGCATAAGGGAGAAAGCTAAGTGCAAGGTCATTTCCTTGAGAGCATGACTCAGTTACTAGACCCACTGACCCCAGAGACCAAGATGGCAGCACAATCAGTGGAGTTCCAGAGTCCTTTGTCAGCTAACAGGAATCATAGGAGTTACCTAGAAGTAGTTAGCAGAGCTGTTTCCTTCTCTGCTTTGCAGAGGAGATCTTTGATGAGAACAAGTTCCAGAAGGCCCTGAGAACTGCTTTTTATATTATCCTGATCATCTCTCAAATTCAGCAGACTCATGAATTGCCTGATGCTTCTGATTTGTACTTAGAAATGGATTCTGAGTTCAACAACTAATGAGTGAAAACAGTTTTGAATGGTCCCAGTCAGGACTGGGTTGCTCTTGGCAAGTAAAGAGGAGGGGGCTGTGGGGGTATAAAAGCCTGCCAGTCACAGCTTTCATCTGAAGAAATGAGGCCTGGGGCTTGAGGCAGCTTGTGCCAGAAGCATCTGATGGAATCAGGCATCAACCTCTGCGGTAGGTGACCGGAGCCAAAGGAGACAATTCTGTCTTAAGCTGGAAGGTGGCCCCTTGACCATGAAGTCTCTGAGCAGGAAACCAAATCCCACTGGGGTTGCTGCCCTGGATGCCGACACCCAGATCCAGTCATTCTTGGGAGGGATAACCACAGAAGGGTGACCTGCTACAGCTCTCCATGCCAGTACACCCTATGTACACCACGTGGACCTGGTGTACATGCCAGTCCTGGAAGAACCATGACTCAGAGCGACCAGGGATTCGCTTTGAACTTCAATAAACTCATCTTTGAAAGCAGTCTGGGTAAATCTCTTCCTTCAAGTCGCCTCCTTCCAGGGAGTCCCCCGGGTTGAGGCCCAGACATCTGGACACATCTGGACATGCAGAAAAACCATTCCTACTTTACCCTATTCAGACCCCAGATTTCTGACTCAGAATCAGTGAGCAGGATAAAATGGTTGTACAAAGTGCTTGTTTTTAGGGCTACAACAATATATCTACTTTGTCTCAAGAGAATAAATGTCACAGAACACACAGTAGGAATGATAGCAAAGTTGAAAAAGTTGCACAAACTTTTTTTTTTCCTTGAAGCCTTCTCTCTGCACATCTGCCTCAGTTTTCTCTCCCTGCAGTCTACTTTCCTTCTCTTTCTGTATCACCATAGACAATGTCTTCCCACAGCTCCTCATGCCTGCTACAGATGTAGCAGGTTACACGTTCACATGGAAATCCTCTGGTCTTGCCAGACTCAGATAAGCACCCAGATTCAGGCCATGTGCTAGGGCAGGAGAACCATGTGATATGAACAGGTATTGGGAAACTGGAGGGCACGACTGCTAGATGGATTGGGCAGAGGCATCCCTCACTATGGGGCTGGGGAAGGGCAGACCAGCCTTAGAAGGCATTTGCTACACTCTCAGAGGCAGTGCTGTATGAACTGGTGCTGTTGAGGCCACCTCATCCTCTTGGCCCATCTCAGTTCACCACGACCTGAAGCAGACATTTTTTCTGCAAGGATAGCAACTGCTGACCTCAGGTGCCTGCCTGTCCTCTGCCCAAAGCTTTCTCCAATGCTGGTGATGTTTTCTCTTTTTGCAGATACATAGCTCAACCTAAAAGTGCAGCAAAATTAACAGCCCCAGGGGCAAACTTCAACCTATTCAAGTAAAGGAGGACAGGAAGTATGGATAAATATTCCAGGATCCCAATCCCTTAGAAAGATTCTGAGGTCTACCCCACAATTTCACATGGTTTCTTAGAGAGTCCCAGGGAAACTGAGTTCAGTCGAGCATATAGTAACTGACTTTTAAAGGAATCCTTCAAATTGTTTCTCACTTAATTGGCTTTCTCCTTTCTGTCAAACTTTACTTCTGCACTTGTGATTTCTGATCCATTCCCAAATAAAAATACACTACGTGACATCCACCCCCAGTAATGTCCTCTGACTGCAGAACTGTGAGGTGATGGAGTTGTGTCAGGTCTCCCAGCTTGTGGTAATGAATTTTGGCAGCAAGAGAAACCAAGACAACAAGGTTGTGTGCATGTGATGCAATGAAGCAACCGAGGAGCTGGAGAGTAGGTGGGGTGTGTGGACCAGAGGGTGAGACCTGGCAGAATGCAGACAGATGAGAATACTGATGAATTTATTGAACAACTAGAACCTAGGACCACAAGCCAGGCAGAGGGGACAGTGGTGAGCAGTAGCAGTGACGCTCAGAGCAGCTCCTCTTTGGCGCTCACCCGTTAGAAGAATGTCGGTCCCCCAGGGAGCCAGGATGCGTGGCCCCTTTCCTGGAGATGGAGTCTACAGTTCAGAGAAAAACCCTTGACACTCTTCTGGCTTCTCCGACCTACCCTAATTTTTGTTTCGTGGACAAGCTCTCAGCTGTGGTTCCCAGAGACCTCTAGTGTAGGGAGTTTAGTTCTCCATAACAGTTAACTCTCCATAACAGTTATTGTTCAAATTCCAGCTCTTTGGCTCCGTGATCATGCATAGCATTTCAGCATGGGCCATCTATGCCTCATTATTAAGGGTGTGTCTCTCGGCCTTGTGTGATCCAGCTTGTACTATGAATTTATTCTCAGGGCTAAATCACCTAGCAGAGCCACCCAAAAAGTGCTGGGGAGAAACAAAGCAGTGTGTGGCCTCCACACCATGGTCCATGATCCTGATCTGGGATTTCCATGGAGAAGGACCTCAGGGTTGCACCTGGGCCCTTCCCATGGGGATAATCTGGCTGGAAGGGAGGAACAGGTGGGTGGTAGGGGACAGAAGCTGAGCACCTCTTATTGCACAACTTACTGCTTGAATTATCTGTGACTTAACTTTGCCTTGCCTCAACTTCAAATTGAGAATATTTCACAGGGTTGTTTGAAAATTAAGTGAGTGAGATCCGCCTAAGGCAGCTATCTCAGAGCAGGGGACCCGTCTCAGGTTCTCCATAACAGTTATTGTCAAAATTCCAGCTCTTTGTTCACGAGCCATGGTATCTTTGGAAAATCTATTCTCTTTTCTACATAAAATTTTCCTGATCGATACAAGAGGGTCAGTAAAGTGGCAATGAACTAGAGGAATTGTCTCACAGAACAGCTGAACAGAGGTCAGTAAAGTGCTTGGCGCAGCGCGTGCAGGTAGCTTTACAGCTGCAGTGGATTGCTATGGGGGAGGAGAGGGGCCCTGCCCTCAGCCTGGGGCTCCTCCCTCCAGTTTGCTAAGCATGAGGTCACTGGGGGCTCTGGGGGAAGCTCAGGTGCCGGGTCAGAAACAAGGGGCCTCTCCGTTCCTTTCAGCACTGGGCAAATGGTCAGGGCAGTGGGCTCCAAAGTCAAAATTCTAAAAACAGGCCACAGAGGCCCAGAGAAGGTGGACTGAGGGAAGGTGTAGATGTGAGATCCGTCCCCTGCATTATAGAATGACACCTCCCCCATCTCATAGTCCAGGAAGACCCCCACTCTGCTGGGGGGCTCACAGAGGGTCAGCTTGGTCCTGGGTTCAGTGAGAGCCCGATAGTCATGCTCATCAGACAACCCCATGGCCCAGAACCCATTCTCAGGTGTCATTTTAACCCAACATTTCTTCTCCACCTTTTCCCCACACACCCCGACATGCCACTCTTTCCTGTCCCCCACTTCCACCTCCCAGTAGTGTCTCCCCGACGTGAAGTTCTCACAGCCAAGCACACAGTAATGCCAATCAAATCTCTCAGGGTTGTTTGGCAGGTCCTGTCGCTCCTTTGCCCGCTGCAGACTCCTCTTGTCCTCAGAAACAAGGAGGATGGGGTTTGCTGTGTCAGGATCCAGGACCACGTCCGCTGCAGAGAGTTGAAGGGTGTGTCTGTGGGGTCAGCCATTTTTCCTGGTCCTCAGAGCCTCGGCGTTCAAGATCTGGGCCTTGAGGAGGTCTGAGTCTACAATCCACCGTCCCTTGTCTGCCCTCAATGTCACTGTAGCTAACATCATGAGGAAAAGCCCCAGGGGTCTTGGGTCCAGCAAAATGAAGGTCAGATGGGAACTGAAGTTGCCCACCCAAGACTTTCCTACTTAAGTGGAATTTACTTCCTCAAATATCAAGAGTTAGAAAAGAAAAAGGGAATATAGTCCCTTAGGTTGTTGTCCTAGGAAAAATACAGTAACTTACTTACCAGCTTGGAAGAGAGCTGCCTTCCAATCTGGGGGAACAAAATGGAGATACAGATAAGGAAAAAGATCAATATTCCTATTAACCGTCCTCATCAAATCTTTCCTCTCTCCTTTTCTTCAGAGTCTCTCCAATGTCCACCTTCTCTCATCTACAGCTCTGATGGCTCAGAGGTAGCACTTTTTCCATTCCCAAGCTCTGCCAAGGGCTGGCATGTATGCCAGCAGGTAAGGGTTCTCACAGGCTCTGAAAGCAAAGGTAGTACTCCCACCAAAGATGAGCCTTTGGGTTAGATCCAGTTATAACCACAGGGAACATCAGTGGTAACAGCAGAATAAAGGCTTACATGCTCAGGGCACCCACCCCAGAATGTACAGTTTTAGGATCACTCACCAGCGTAGGCTGAAGACTTTGCCCCACCTGCAAAGGAAGAAAAGTGGAGATGTCTCCTGAGCTCTGCGTGGCTGAACTTTGGAATCTTGCACACTATCCAAACACATCTAGACATGGTGACACCTCCAATTGAGTTCAGGAGTACATACATACAAAGTGGGTGGACTGGACCACATCAGGAAAGGTTCTCACTGTGCCTGTGTCACGAAACGGAACCCCCACACTATGGACAGCCCTTAAACTCTCTGTGCCCAAAGAGTTCTGAGCATGGCAGGACATTTTACCCATGACCCATGAGTGGAGAAGGGGAGCAGTACTGTAAGGGCATTACTGGGACTGCGTGGTGAGGGTCCAGGCTGTCACCAGCGTGCTCCAGGAGAGAGGAGACTTCCAGGAATCAGGGTGCCACCGCTTTCCTCTAATTTGGGAATGGCTGGGTCTGTCACGGCAGAGGTGAGTGAGTTTTTATCATGGTTTATAATGAGTTTAAGGTCATCTGGAGTGTCCATGTGGGTTCAGACCAGATCTTGCAGGCGTAGAGCACACCCCTGGACCTCTGGAAGCATGTGATGACAGGACTGTTGGCCCGGGCATGTGATTCCCAGCATCTAGGCTCTAAGGTTTGCAAGCAAGCAGCACTCAACTGCACGGCAGGCTGTCAGTAATCTGGGGGTTCCCTCTGGTGACACAGGCACTGTGCGGACCTTTCCTGACATGTCCAGTCTGTCCACTTTGTACACATGTACTTTACTGGAGGTGTCACCATGTCTAGATATGTGTGGATCTGTGTGCCCAATTCACTTACCTTGATCTGTATTGTTTTCTGCCTTCTTCTGAAAAGAATTTTTAAAACTTAATACAATTTCAAGGACTCCTCTGTTTTGTTTTTTGTTTGCAGGGCTGGTGCCTGAACCCTGGGCCTGGCATTTGCCCTACCCCTGAGCTGGATCCCCACCAGCCCTCAGGGACTAATTGTTTTTTAAATTTATTTTTTAATTTTTTTTAGGTGGATACAATATCTTTATTTCTTTATGGAACCCAGTGCCTCACATCTGCTAGGCGAGCGCTCTACCACTGAGCCCCAACCTCAGCCGGCAGGGACTAATTTTTGGAAACAGAATAAACCTGTAAGAACTGGGCCACCGTAGCTGCTCTTGTCCACGCAAGACACGTTCCCTGCTTCTTTTCTCTGATTTTCTTATTTCTCAGGATCTTTCATTCTTTTCTTGGGAGCAGCCTATAGTTTGTGTCCATCAACTGGTGAGCTTCCTGGCCCGGAGAAGGCAGCTCATACTCCCGTGCGTGTGCGTGTGTGTGTGTGTGTGTGTGTGTGTGTGAGAGAGAGAGAGAGAGAGGTGGGGGAGCAGGCAGGTGTGTGTGTGTGGGGGGGAGCAGGCGTGTGTGTGTGTGTGTGTGTGTGTGTGTGTGTGTGTGTGTGAGAGAGAGAGAGAGAGAGAGAGAGAGAGAGAGAGAGAGGTGGGGGAGCAGGCAGGTGTGTGTGTGTGGGGGGGAGCAGGCGGGTATGTGTGTGTGTGTGTGTGTGTGTGTGTGTGAGAGAGAGAGAGAGAGAGAGAGAGAGAGAGAGAGAGAGGTGGGGGAGCAGGCAGGTGTGTGTGTGTGTGGGGAGCAGGCGGGTATGTGTGTGTGTGTGTGTGTGTGTGTGTGTGTGTGTCCTGGCTGCCCCTTCCGTCCCTCACCAGCCCTGCATAAAGAACCACCCTGGCCCCTGGGCAGGAGTTAAAGGCTGGAAAGTGTCCTAGCAGGGAACCAGTCTAAGATTCGAATTCACAGAAACCGTCAGAGCCACTCACGAGCCAGGTACTGGATCCTTCTCCACTCTGCAATGGAAAGACAGGGGGTCACCGGGGGGCGTGAGGCAGGCGGCAATGGGGAGACGTGCCTGGATCTCGGGGTCGGAACTTACTGAGTTCATACTGCAGCTTCTCTGGAAAATGAGCAGAGAGATGACAACATTAGGGGTGAGGATTTTCTCCCCCCCCCCAAAGCGACCCGGCGCTGGGGCGGAAGGGGACGAGGTCCCCGCGGTGCAGCCCGGGGCCAGGGAGGGGCGTCCACTCCCTCGGCCGCCCACCTCTCGCGCTCCGCTCCTGCTCGGTTTCCTCCTGGGCCTTCTCTTTCTGCACCCGCTCCTGCTCTTTCTCCGCGGACAGAGCCTTGTTTACTTTCTGCTGTCGCCACAAGAAGAAGCCGGCCCCTGCGAGCAGCAGCAGCAGGATGGGCAGGGTCGCCCCCAGGGCAGAGGTCCAGGGCCGCGCGCTGGAGAAGAAGGGGCCTGCGAGCGAGGGCAGCGAGCAGTTGTCAGACGGTAGCAATGGAAGTGCACGTGGACGCCGTTTCTCCTCCACACTGAAAACAGGGCTCTCTACACCTGCATATACTACCTCCGCCGTCTGCGCCAAGGTGAGCTCGGAGCCCCCCGGGTTGGCACCGGGAACGCCTCTTCCTTCGCAGTGGGGCGAGGCCCCTCGCTTTGGATGTCGCCCACCAGCGACAGTCTGCGCTGTTTCTAACCGTGTGCAGTCGCAATGCTCTTAAGAAATAACCTAGGACATGCCGTCTCGGTCGGCAAACTGATCTGTAAGGTAACCTCCCAGAAGAGGAATTTGGGATCAATAAATGCGTGGTTGGAAAGATATCACTAGGAAGCCCCAGTTGGAGGCAGTGCTGATGTACATACTTCAAGCACATCAAATATACAGCCAACAGAGAGCCACCTCCACCTCTCATTCCTGCCACCGCCCATGCGTTATCCACCTCCTTTTTCTTTTCTTTTTTGGCCACTCTCATAAGTGGAAAAAGTTTCAATCTGTTTGTCTAGTGAATGAGATTATGGGTCCTTTTGAGTGCTATTTCCTTTCCCGATAACTAATGGTTCATGTCTTTTGTTAATTTTTCTACTAGGTTGTCATGAATCTCTCTCTATTTTAAGTTAGATTTTCCTTTATGATGTGATAAGTTATATCGTATATGACATGTATTTCTATTTTGTCGTTTGACTCTGCTTAAGGATCTTATCTTTGTCACCCCCTATTCCCATTGCCTTGTCACTGTTTCTGAGAGGCAGGGGATGGTCAGTCAATGCAGATGGCATCAACAGCTTTCTGGGAGAGAGAAGCTCCCACCTAGCAAGGAGAAGGCTCTGGGTCCCTGCTCTGGACATTGAGTTCACTACAAACGACCCACGTCTACAGCAGAGATCTCACAGGAGAGACTCAGGCAATCTCCGTCTTTCAGCAGCCACAGCACAGTTTGAATCCCGGGGCTAAGCCATGTACTGACCTGCGATGGAAATCTTGGCTGACTTCTCCTGGCCGAGGAGGGAATTTCTGATGGTACAGGATACCCCCGGCCCAGAGCCACCCCTCAGGATCACTGAGGCTGCCACTGTGTATAGGCCTGCTCCATCTGCATCTGCAGGTGCTGCGGCAGCTGGGATGCGCTTCCCCGAGGCGTCTCTCCACTCTACTTGGGGCTGGGGGAACCAGCCGGTGGATGTGCACTCCAGATGGATCCCTCCGTCCTTATGACCCTTCATCTCAATGTGAAGATCAGAACCCAGTGCTGTGGAGAGAGAAGCCCGAACAAACTCTTGGAGCCTCTTGCAGCTGGAAGAGTGTCAGTAGGAACCATTCGCATCAGATAACAAGGCAAGGAGAGCTCCGTTCAGGAGCAGATCACAAACGCAGGTCCCTGAGGGGAAGACTACAGGGGAAGACTGCAGTGCCCAGGCCAGTGACTGTGGGACTGTTCCCCAGAGGGAGGGGCACAGGGGCTTTCTTGAGACCTAAGGGAAGACAGTCATGCACTGAGGGGCTTCTTGAGAGGGGAGGGGCTTTGGCAAGGAAAAGCAACCCACTGAGGCACTCCCAGGGAGGAGGCCCAGGAACAGACCTCTCCTCTCTCCCCCCTTGCTTCAGCTCCCCATTTTCCACACCCCACCAGAAGCCACAGGGCCAGGGACTGTTCTGTGGAAGAGAAAAGTAGCCTTGACCCAGGAACCTGAAGTCAGGGAGTGGCATTCTTTGAACACGGGCAGTTTCACAGAACACTAACAAAAACAAAAGCACACCACAACTGTGTCTGGACATAAAAGCATGAACATTGTCCCAACCATAACAACCAGACACCTCAGTCTGCAGTGGAGACTCCTGCAGCTGGCAGGGTGATGGTATGGATCTCTCCTTACCTGCACAAGTCAGCTCTACTCCCACCTTGGTCCTTTCTGTCCAGAGAAGATGTATTAAGATTCCCACCAGAAAATTAGCCTTCTTTCCATTTTCCTGACAGCCCATCCAGAGCAAAGGC
Source organism: Ictidomys tridecemlineatus (assembly GCF_052094955.1). Classification (NCBI taxonomy): domain Eukaryota; kingdom Metazoa; phylum Chordata; class Mammalia; order Rodentia; family Sciuridae; genus Ictidomys; species Ictidomys tridecemlineatus. The sequence continues at coordinate 155,523,245 of NC_135484.1, read as the reverse complement.
CCGAGTGTGTAAACCCTGCCCCAGGCCCTGGATACAAGCTCAAATTCCATACTAAGTTTTCCCTAGCAGCCTCTTACCCAGGCACCCCACAGTTCCCCGTGATGGGTATTCTTAGCTGAAACAAAGGATACACACCGAGGGTTTGACTGCAGGTGTATTACAGGGGTGGGGGGTGGGGGGTCACTGGCTGAGAATAGTGACAAGTGAGCTTCCCAGGGCCCATGGTAGTCTGACTTGGAGGGGCCGCAGTGCCATGCGGTACACGGTTAATCCAACAACTGTACCCGCCATGGAAGAGAGGATTTCTTGCCCTTCCTGACCCTGACCCCATGTGTGAGGATGGCCTTAGGCCAAGCCTAAGCAGCTCCATTTAAAAACTCCAGTTTGAAACCTGCAGTCTCACCAGGCCACCCACAGAGCCCTCCAGGGTGGCCTCAAACAAGTCACTTCCCCTCGTCCTGATAAACAGAGTGAAGCCCCTGGCAGGCTGATAGAGGGAAAGACAGGAGATCAGGGTGGAGACCACCAGACCAGATGTTTCTGACCCCACGGTAAATGATGTCACTGAGAAATCAGGTGGTAGCTGATAAGGATTGAAAGGGGGGTCAAAACCCCCCAAATTTAGTATAGATAATAGAGCTGATGAACGGGATTCAGCCACCTGAAACAAGGATGCACTCGAGCAGGAGAGCCTGCTGAGGACCTGACGTCCCATCACTTGTCATCCTTCCTGAGCCTCTGTGTGATCCTCACTGCTCTCAAACTCTACCCCCTGGTCTGGACCCTGGTGAGAGCCCCAGCTTCTCCCTACGACCCTCTCCTCAACGGGTCGTCCACTCCACAGCAGGAAAGGCCTGCCTTGGTTCCGGACCTGGTCACTGCAGTCTGAGTGAGTGTGCACCTGCTGGACGTAAAGCCTGAGGCTTGAGACCTGTGAACTTTGCACTCAGAGGGAATGCCTGTCATTAGCCTGACATGATTAAGTGAGTTTTGCAGCGCTTAGAATTAATCTAGAATTGTTTGCCGTGAAGTGGTCATGTCCATGGCAGTGCCCAGCATTAAGGATCGTCGTTTTCTTGATTAAGAACCTATAGAGTGAAACTGTATTGAGTAATTTGAGTGGATAAAGCATTGAAAGGGGCAGAAGCACGTGGACATTCTTTATTTCTCCCCTCGACTGCAATTTTTGCCCCCTGGTGACACCATGTCACTAGTTAGAACCCTGGTGGCAAGCAGGAGGGAGCTCTGTGGCACAGGAGGAAGCCTTTCTGCAAGGAAACCTGGTCTTCTTGGGGCCTTGGGAGGATGGGCTGGATGCAGCAGAGCACTTTCTGGCTGACTTGGGGCAGGATCCCTGGCTGACTTGGGGCAGGATCCCTGGCTGACTTGGGCAGGAGCCCTGGCTGATTTGGGGCAGGATCCCTGGCTGACTTGGGGCAGGAGCCCTGGCTGCCTTGGGCAGGATCCCTGGCTGACTTGGGCAGGATTCCTGGCTGACTTGGGGCAGGATCCCTGGCTGACTTGGGCAGGATCCCTGGCTGACTTGGGCAGGATCCCTGGCTGACTTGGGGCAGGAGCCCTGGCTGACTTGGGGCAGGATCCCTGGCTGAGTTGGGGCAGGATCCCTGGCTGACTTGGGCAGGATCCCTGGCTGATTTGGGGCAGGATCCCTGGCCGACTTGGGCAGGATCCCTGGCCGAGTTGGGGCAGGATCCCTGGCTGACTTGGGCAGGATCCCTGGCTGACTTGGGCAGGATCCCTGGCTGACTTGGGCAGGATCCCTGGCTGACTTGGGCAGGATCCCTGGCTGACTTGGGCAGGATCCCTGGCTGACTTGGGCAGGGTCCCTGGCTGACTTGGGCAGGAGCCCTGGCTGACTTGGGGCAGGATCCCTGGCTGAGTTGGGGCAGGATCCCTGGCTGACTTGGGCAGGATCCCTGGCTGACTTGGGCAGGATCCCTGGCCGATTTGGGGCAGGAGCCCTGGCCGACTTGGGCAGGATCCCTGGCCGAGTTGGGGCAGGATCCCTGGCCGACTTGGGCAGGATCCCTGGCCGACTTGGGCAGGATCCCTGGCCGACTTGGGCAGGAGCCCTGGCCGACTTGGGCAGGAGCCCTGGCCGACTTGGGCAGGAGCCCTGGCTGAGTTGGGGCAGGAGCCCTGGCCGACTTGGGCAGGAGCCCTGGCCGACTTGGGCAGGAGCCCTGGCCGACTTGGACAGGATCCCTGGCTGAGTTGGGGCAGGAGCCCTGCCTGGCTGACTTGGGCAGGATCCCTGGCCGACTTGGGGCAGGATCCCTGGCCGATTTGGGGCAGGATCCCTGGCTGACTTGGGCAGGAGCCCTGGCCGACTTGGGCAGGAGCCCTGGCTGACTTGAGCAGGGACACTGCCTCTGTCCCCAGGCCCTGGAGAAGCAACCCTAGCACAAGACTTGGAAGCTCACCTGCCACCTTCAGCTCCACTATGGCTTTCTCATAGAAGTCGCCATCCTGGAAATAGCACAGGTACTTTCCATTGTCAGAGGCTCTGACTCCGTGTATTCGGAGTGCAGCCTTCCCTGCAGCGAGGCCGTCTCTCAGAATGGAGGTCCTGCCTCGGTACTCGGCTATCTGTCTGTCTTGCACTTGCTTTCCGTCTGCGTACACGAACACCACCTGCCTCAGGCTGGACCTCACCCACCTCAACTCCATGGTCTCTGCGCTCGTCGCTGGGGACAGGTGACAGGGCAGATCAGCATCTTCACCCACCACAGCCACGATGGGCCCAGAGGGTCCTATCACAGCAAACTGAGCTGGTCAGCAAAAGAAGGAAACTCCATCAGAGGGTGTCAGAGTGGGGGCCACCGCAGCACCAGCGCTGCTCAGGCAGGGAAGGTCTAGCAGCGGGACAGTCCTCACTGAGGCGGTTGTCTCTTAATAGCTGTGAATCTTCAATATGGGATGGAACTTCCAGGTCTGAGAAGGAGTCAGAAGTTCTAAGTGGCATTAATGGGCAACTGTTAGCTTCAGACACACAGAGAGAGCATCTGTCATTCCTTACCTGCCCAAGGAGTGGGCCACTGGACCAAGACAAGGCAGGTGAGGCAGAGCACGGGGAGGGCTGGGGAACGCCATGTATCCATCTGGGCTGCATGTCAAGAGACGGTAGATGCAGGGGCGGAAACCATAGCCTGGAGAAGATACAGGATTCTTGTTGAACCTGCACTTACCCAGAGCTAACTCCAGCCTTGAGACCTAATTTCCTCCTCTGCTAAAAGTGCCTGCCCTGGAGTCTCTTACCCTTTCATTTCCAACTTAGAAAATCACCAGCGTGTATATGTTAAATGTACGCGTTACCCATGCAGAGTCTCATGGCTTCCCCTGCTACAGCAGGCCCACCTCCATGTCATGCTCTGATTAAGGTAGGCCCTCCTCGCCAGCCTCCCTGCTTCCACTGGTGCCCACTGTGGGTTTGCCACTGAATAGGCCTTGATTCTGCTTGCTCTCCCAGCTGCCCTATGAAGAGCCCCAGAGAGCCACCAGTTCCACTTTGATCACACCACATAGGAATGAGGACATAGGTCTAGCACCCTCCGTCTCCCCTCTCTCCTGGAGCTGAGACAGCAGGGAGTCCTGGAAAAATGGCTTGAGGCTGTGCCCAGCTTGCAGCACATGCCCTAGAACCCAACCCATGGCCAGCACCAAGGTCAAATTTCAGCTCAGAAGACCTAACCCTGGGGAGGCTCTGGAGTCCTTCAAGGGCTGGACCACTGCCTATAATCTCTATCCACTGATCAGCAGAGCTAGGCACAGGAGCAGGGCTCGACGTGCTTTCACCCAGTCATTTCACAAATATGTGCCAGGCACCCAGTATGTGCCAAGCCAGACATGCTTTCATCCAGTCATTTCACAAATATGTACCAGGCACCCAGTAAGTGCCAAGCCCACTATGTCTACTGCCAGGGACCAAAAAAGAGATAGACAATTGTGGGGGGCAGCACATCCCTGATATCTCTGCTGGCCCTCCTCTCCCCACCAGGCCTGAAGGCTCCATCTGCTGAGATTTGGATGAGGTTTGAGTGTACCCTCCCCTCCAGGGTTCGTATGTTGAAAGTTCATTTCCATTGTGAGGAAGTAAGCTATGGACATTTAGTCTGATTTCAGTGTTTAGAAGGTGGAGCCTTCGGGGAATGATTAGGATTAGATGATGTCATCAGGGTGGAGCCCCCATGATGGAATCCAGTTGGCTTTAAGAAGAGGGAGAGAGAGGTGCCGCTCTTGCCATGTGATGCCCTGCACCACCTTGGGAGTCTTCCAGCAAGAAAACCTCATCAGAACCTTCAGGGCTGTGAGCTAGATAAACTTTTCTTTACAAAGTATCCTGGCTCAGCTATTTTGTTATACTCATGAAAAAGACCAATGCACCCTCAGATAAAACACAAGCATTCCACGCATCTTCTATTCCTCAAAACAACTCTGTGTTGCAAGAGAGGTTAGGATAATTTTTTTTTTTTTTTAGTCCCTGAGCTAAAGATTCTCTGCAGTCCTCAGAGTTTTCTTTCTTTCATTTTTGTAAGAACATTTATTGTTTGTTTGTTTGTTTTTTATTATAATCAATTTTGAAAATAATTTCTAATGGTAACCATGTAACCACGTACTTTTTAGTGGGAACATAAATATTTTGGGCAGCATATTGGCCATATAGAGCAAGGACATCAAAATGTCGTATACTTTGATGCCAAAATTTCACTTACAAAAATTACTCTTAAAGAAAAGATTAGGTATTAAACAGAAACTTATGTTGTTGTTTTTTTTTTTTAAATACCAGATATTGAAGCTGATCAGGGGCACTCAACCACTGAGCCACATCCCCAGCCCTATGTTGTATTTTTTATTTATAGACAGGGTCTCATTGAGTTGCTTAGTGCCTTGCTTTTGCTGAGGCTGGTTTTTTACTCACAATCCTCCTTACAGGTGTGCACCACTGCACCCAGCCCCCAAATTTATGTTTAAGGCAGTCAAACAGTAAAATATATCTACAATAGCAAAATGTGGATACAATTTAAATATCACAAAAATTAATTATGTATGACTTATCAAAGGGCATTCTGTGGGGGCTGGGGCTGTGGCTCAGTGGTAGAGCGCTTGCCCACACTGGATTTGATCCTCAGCACCACATAAAAGATAAACAAATAAAGGTATTGTGTCCATTTATAACTAAAAATGGTTTTTAAAAGTGCATTTTATGTATGTATAACTAATTAAAACAAATTTTAAAAATATTTAAAGTATTGCAAATAAATTAAGGGCTAAGTAAACAATGGCACGTTTATACAATGCAATAGCTTGCAGCCCATCGCAAAATACACTTTAGGTTTTGGAGGAATTAAGAATGAAAAGAAAAATAGACACTACTCACAGTAGATACCAAATAAGGTGTAATGTATGAATCTAATCTTAAAACCATAAGTAAAACTCTTCATCAAAAACATGATTCCTAATGCCTGAATGCAAATCTCTTGGACGGTTGCATCACGAATTGTTGATCCACTTCCCAGTCCTGTCTGGATGTCGATTACAACTTTTTATACTATGATCAGTTCTATAGTGAACACCTTTATAAATAAGTCGGCGAGGCCTACCTCTTTATCTAAGAGATTCTAAAGAATCTCACCTAAGGTGACACGTCTGACTTGAGGCCTTGAGGGCCTCGCTCAGTTTCTGAGGCTGGCTTTGAACTTGAGATGCTCCTGCCTCAGACTCCTTCTGGGGTTAAGGCGTGCCCTGCGGCGCCCAGCCTCTCACACCTTCTTAAGAAGGTGCAGCCTGAGTCTCCTCATTCAGTCGCCTCCTGCCCTCTCCCAGCCCCGGCCTCCGCAGGTCCTGGCCAACACCCCCTCTGGCAGCGCAGCTGCTGGGTCCTGTCTCTGTGGCCTCCTCTTTAGGCCTCCAGCATTTCAGCCCTCGCTCCTTCCTGGCTCTCCTCCACCGCCCCCACCTACCTCCTGGCTCTCGGACTGAAAATTACAGCCTCCAGAATCCGCAATGCGCCGTCCTTTCCGCAGGCGAAGAAAGCAAAGAGGAAGAAGCCGGGTGTCTGCGCCCCGGGAGGACTCGGTTTTGGTTGGCTCTGCGGTGGCGTTTGTCATCTGTTGCTGGGCGGCGGCCTCGGGCGGAGGTTGGAATTCAAACCGAAACTCTGCAGGCTGCTCCCTGCGAGGCACCCCCCAGCGGGACTCCCACGTGTGGTTCGCTCGGTTACCTCCGTGCGCCCGGTTGAACCTCGGACCGCCCTTGGTGGGATTAGTGTTCCATCCCTCCAGATCCACCAGGATGTCTTTTCAACATATCAGCAGGACCGAGTGGGAACCTGGATTTGTCAGTGTGTAGAGAGAGAAATGAATATCACCTGAAACCTTGCTGTGCTAGGTCCCCTCCGCTGGCTTACAGAGGTGCCTGGCGGAGATGGTCCTTAACTGCAGAGCCCCAGAGTCTGAAGGCAGGGAAAGCCAGACTCCTTTTACCCGTCAAAGCGCCTCCGACATCCACAGCTAGGCGCTGTCACTAGGAAATGCAGTTTGCTGGCTCCTAGAGGCGTGCCGCAGGTGACCTGGTGACCTCTGGCCGAGCCTTACATTTTCAGGAAATCCTTATCTGGGTGCTTCTGAGCGGCAGGTCCTGGTTCGTGCCAACCTGAATTTTCATGTGCATTTGTTTCCCACGCTAGCAGCACATTGCTTATTGGCTGAGGTTAGGCTCTACACAGGCCCCTGAAAATATTGTGGAGCAGGCAGGTCCTACCTAGGGCCTCTCTAGACACTTCCTTTGGGTTGCAAGACAGTGATCCAAGTCCTCAGCCATCAGATCTGCCCTGGGCTGAAGGAATGTGCTCATCACGGCAGTTTGAATTTGGATTCCGGGGCTGAGATGACAGGCTGCTTGTGCAATACCCCTTCCATCCTTTTTTCTTAGACTCGATTTTCTTGGTTACTGCAGTATGTCCTATCCTCTTGCAGACAGGGGATACCAACAGAGTATGGAGCCAGTGGTGTGTAGGTGGAAATAGTCGGGTTGCGCTTCAACCAGAGAGTCTTTTAGGAAAGAAAGGCTGGAACAGCTGGGAGATCTTTATACTCTCCTTACTGCCTTTTCCCTTTCTTCTTCCCTCAGCCTGGAATATGGACTTTAATGCTAGTGGTGCAGCATCCATCTTGCAACCATGAGGAAAACTTAAGGATGGAAGCCACACGCCGAGACCACAGAATGAAGATAGAAGCAGGCTGGGGCATCTCTGAGCTGCCGGAGCAGCCCTGGACTGCAACTCTTTGAATTCATTTTACATGAAAAGAAAATGAGCCCTTGTTTTGTGTAAGTCACTTGTAGTTCCTGTCTTTGTTATCAGCAGAAAAACACAATTCTTCCCTCCCCAGTTTTTCCCTTGCAAAAGTGTATCATACATATAGCAAAGTACAAAGAATTTTCAGTGAATACCATAGAGCTTCTACCTACGTTTACAATCAACGTTTTACTGAACTTGCTTATGTTATTGTAATTCATCCCCCTCAATCATCACCATCCGTCCATCAATCCTTATTTATTTATTTAAAAATTCACAGTCTATCAGGACCTTCCTGCTTGAAGGCGTATCAGTAGGAGTGACACAACCCTCTCCTGCCTGGAGCATTCAAGTTACTTTGACACAGAAGCAGCCTGCATTCTGAGTTCAGATAAGCACTCTGGAGACCAAAGCTCATACCTCTGAACCTTACTGCTTCAGAGAAATGACCCTGAGTCCACTTCTTACCCAGTAGTTTACACAGGGCCCTGGGGATAAGGTGCTAGGAGATAAGTGGATGTGAAATGAGGCAGCAGATATCTTCGTTGGTTCAATCATTGAAGCATCTACCATGTAATAGACCTCAGGCACTGAAGTTCAGGATTGGTGAGGAGAGGTGAGACAATGGGGTGGTTCAGAGCACAGCCTGAAGCCAGGTTGCTGTGTGACCTTAGGCCAGTTACTTAACCTCCCAATGCCTTAGTGTGCCTAGCTGTCAAACAGGGATAACAGTAGTACCTGACTTTCTGGGTTGCTATCACGAGAATGAAATGAGGTAATATTGGCGATTTTCTTACAGCGGTGCCTTACACAGAGTAAGTGATCAAAATTGTGAAGCGCAATGTAGGCTTGGTCCTTCTCAGGGTTGAGAGCTTGGGGTTTTTCCTTGAGGGGAGCGAGATGCTGAAGGAACTCAAGGCCTCAGTGTGGGCTTCTACCGCAGACTTTGGAAGAGGAGCCTAACAGAGACCAAAAGTATGTGGATCCTACAGACAGTGTTGCCTGTAGGAAATGGATGGGTTTGTACGTACGTTGAACAACAGTTCAAGTCCCTTTTGTCCAACAATTGCTCAGTCAAGAATTATCCTAATGAAAATGAAATCTGGAAATTTATTCTGTGGAAGTGATTAGAACAATGTACAATGATTTAGGTTCAAGGATGTTTATAGCAGCATTATTGGTAAGAAGCAAAAAAGAAAATCATCTTGGTCCTATCGGTGTTAAAGTAAAAGAAGCACATCATGGAATGATATAGATGGAGCAAGGTCCAACTTTTCAGGAGAAAAAGTGTTACAAAATGTGTTCTCAACTGTTGTCGACATGGATTTTTCTAAAGCAGGAAGTGACTATGGGAGGAGAAGTGAGGAATCTGCACCCTGGAAGTCAACCCTTCAAAGATCTGGGGTGACACATGATGGCTCCTGCTTGAAATCGCTGGGCAGAGGGCGCACTAGCTTCTGGGGTGAAGTGAGGGAGCAGGATGATGGACAGCAGGCGCAGCCCAGCCCCCATCTGGAGGAGTGACTCTGCTCCGTGAGCTTAATTTAGACTCTCTCTAGGTTTTCTGTGGGTCAAATGCTTGTATGAAAAGACTGAGAAAGAGTCAGCCCCACCCAGAGCCCACTGCCCGTGGCTCTTGTTAGAAACAGGCCCTGCCTGGGCTTCCGCCCTTCTGTCTCTTCTAGCCCTCCAGCCATCTTCCTTAGCAGCTCCGGATGGGCTTCCCCTGTGTCCCTGTCTGGCTTCCGGATGGGAGGGCAGCGGCTGATGGGCCTTCCTGACAACAGCGTCATTCCTTGGCCCTCAGCCCCACTCAGCCCTGGGACAACGTGCCCTCCCCAGAGCTCACCCAGTGGCCCTGTTAGGCCAGATTCCCGGGACCCAATAGACCTCCAGGAGCAGAGTCCAATGCAATCACACACAAGAGTCTTTATTGCAAGCTCCAGCCTGGACTCACAGCTGTTCCCGATGCAGCCGTCCCAGGGAGTGAGTCCCGGTCCTGGTCCTTTGTTCAGTGAGATTTTATAGGTTTTGGGGGGATACTCTATGTGTCACTACATCACACAGCAAATCATTCCATACCACGGGAAAGCCAAACAACAACTTTTAACATGGATTAGCACATTCACTGGCGGAACAAGTTGGGAAGGGGTGACTGGTTAGTACAAGAGGGGGTTCCTTTGAACTGATTGGTTTAGGCCACGAGGGGTGTTCATGCTGTACTACATGGTTTCCCAACATGTTATCAACCACCATAAAGTACTGGGGGGTCATCTGGCATCCCAGGTATCTCCCTGTCTCATGCTGATTGGTGGCTGCTAGGGGTTGGTATGGGTGCCCACCTAGCCTGAGTCAGGGACACCTGGCCCAGCAGATCTCTCCTGTTATTTGCAGACAAACAACTCAGCAGGGTGGCTATGTGCCTGGGAGTGCTCTGTGGGTTTTTTCCCAAGGACAACGGTCACGCCCCCTTCCTTAGGACAGCCCTGAGGTAGAAGCTGCTGTTATTCATTTATTTTTCAAAAAATGGAGTCACATCAGTTTCTCAGCCCCACTCCCGGGGACAGGAGAGGAGGGGCGCGTGTGCAGGAAGGTCCCAGCAGGGCTGCCCAGGGCCCTGTGAAACTCAGGGCAGAGCTGTCGGGGGAGTCAGCTGAGAGGGGCCAGGTGCCCGGAGCCTCAGTGACAGAGGGTCAGAGGGCAGGGGTGATAGAACCGGAGGCTGAAGTAGGACTGCAGAGAGCTGGAGAAGGCGGCCTGGGGTCGCCACCTGCCCCGTATAGAAGGAGACACTCCTAGACTCTGGTCCAGGGAGATCCCCACCCGGTAGCAGGGCAGTTCAGGGGGTTGGGGGATGGGACGGCAGGAGAGGGCCCGATGCTTCCTGGCACACCGTCCCAGGGCCTGGAATCCGCTTAAGGTGACTCTTGGATTCCCCACGCCTTTCCACAACTTTCCTCACAAACTCCAAGCCCCCAGAAAGTCCGGTCCTCCACCTCCACTTCCCAGTATTGTCTCCCTGAAGAGAAGCGCTCCTGGCCCAGCACACCAGGGTCACACAGAAACCCCCAGGGTTCTAGGGGCGCGCTTCACACTCGGGGTAGACTGTGTCTGGGTCCCGAGTCACAGCAGCTGCGGGGGGAAGAGGGGAGGAGCTGGTGCCAGCCGCTCTGCATCTCAGGGCCCTGGAGGACTGGGGAAGAGGGCAGAAGAGCTGACCTAACCCATGGATTCCCTCCCTCCTGCTCAGAACAGCTGCAGTGAGACAGCTCTCAAATGTCCCCTGACTCAAATAGCCACTGGGAGAGGTCAGACGCAGATATTCCAGGTCTCCCAGCTTCCCCCGGGAGAAGGGAAGCTGCCCAGGCATCCTCCTCCATGCTGGCTCACCCCCTGCAGCATTCGGTACAAAACACTCACTGCCACTCACTACTGCCGCATCTTTCTTCTCTACTGGACCAGGACCCCAGATGGCAGAGACAAAGGTTATCTTTGATCCTCTCGAAGACTTGTTCCTCAGCCCTGGCTCCTTCCCCTGGGGCACAGGGCTGGCTGAGGTTTCCCAGATCCCAGGCCCAGCCCTGGTCTTTCCTCTGCACCTCCCTGGTCCTTGCTGGCTGAGTGCTGAGGAGACCCCCCGCAGGCCACAGGTGCACAGGTGTCACTTTGCACCAGACCCATCCTGGACTCCGAAGACGCAGAGAAGTAAGCTGTGGCCATGGCCATCTGGCGAGTCTGGGTTGTTGGTGGGAGCCAACTCCCCTCACAGGCTGAAAGTGTATGTGCACATGCTGGGTCTGGACCACCGCGCTGAGCGCCCAAGGCCTCCCTTGGCTGCCCCAGCCGCACCACAGTAGGCTGCGGGCGTGGGCGTTTCCCTCATGACCTGAGCAGGCTGCCTGTGGCTCACTGCCCGGCCCAGCCTCTCCAGGAGACTCTTCCAGAAGTCTAACTCCAGAAAAGACCCAACTTCCCACTTACAAGTGTGGTTTCAGCTGAATGCACATCTCTTTCTCATCACAAACTTAAAACAGTCACAGGCTGAACTGTCATAAGCTGGGACCATCCGTACTGGATACTGAAGAGTCCAACTCTGTACAGTCACAGTCCCTGCCTTTGGCGACCCTCTCTGAACTCAGTCTTGTGACAAAGAAGAAACTAAATTTCATTCAAAGGGAACATTTACAAAACCCTGTCTGTTCATCCGTCTCAAAGCCCTCATAATCTCCTTCTCCGTTGCATTGCTTCAGGGAGTCCTTTGAAATTGTTCCCTTTCCTCTTGAGTAGCCTTGTATATACCTGGGTGTGGATCAGTCTCCAGAGTTCAAGCTGTGAATTTGATGATCGAAGACTTTTGAAGTTAGCTTGCTCTGAGTGGCTATGGCATAATCCAGGGAGACAAACTTAGGGGGCTGGTGGCTGGGAAAGAAACCAAGCTAAGAAAATGGGAGTGGGCATGTGTAGGTTTTCCAGGGAACATGCACAGAGGCTGGCACCCCTGGAGTCACTGGTCAGCTTGGAGTCCTCGGGCAAGCTGCTGGGTCCCCACACTTGTCCCTGTTGGAGATCAGTGTCTGGGACCTGTCCCCTGGGGCTTGTGTCTCAGCATCACCACCCCCTGGTGGATGACTTGGAGCAAGACTTTAATTCTCTTGCTCCAACTCATCCATTCTCTTAAAATAGTTCTTCTATTTTAAATGGCATAACACTGCCCTCTGCCCTCTGTCTTTGAGACTATTAGGATCAATAAGTGGGAGAATCCCTGGAGAGCACCAGGCTGCTGTGTCTGCTGTGGCCGGAGATGTTCTAGAAGAGGTGGGTATTTAAAGAGACAGCTGATATGCGTTTCCTCACCCTCCCTTCCAATTGAGCAGCTGCCTCTGCTCTGAGGTCTCCTGGAGGGTAGGTACTCATCACCCACCTGAGACTTAAGCTTATGGGGTTGAAAATCCTGAGGAGGAGAGTAAAAGAACCAAAGAGAAAGTGGGTGGGGAGGGCTTTCAGAAGGGAAAAGAGTCTCAGCTGCGGGAAGGGAAAGGTGCTGCTGCCTGGGGCACCATCAGGACTGGACGTGGGTGGGGCATCCCCGGCCTCCATCCATGGCCCTGCCAGGAAGATGAAGAAAGGCCACTAAGACCTTTCCCCAGGGAATCTTGAGCCTAAGACTTGGGGAATCAAGTGGTCACTCACCAGCGTGAGGCCGAGCTGTTCTCCAATCTGCAGCAGAAAGAGGGCGGTGAGCACTTGCTGGCCAGAGCTGCGGCTTGCTTGGTGCCTCTGGACTCTGGCTGATTTCCTGTCCCTCCCTGGCCCTCCTGGTCTCTCACACTAACCTGGCTTCTCCTCAAGCTCCTCACTAGAGTGTGTCAGGGAAGGGAGGTGGAGGAAATGGGCTCTTCCATTTGCCTTTCTTGGCCCCTCTAATGGCCCCGGGCTCCACTGAGAACTCTTCACCCATCTCCCCATTGGTCTAAATTCTCTGTGCCTTGTAGCTAAGAGGGCACCAGCATGTGGAACTCTGTTCTGGTGCAGAACATGAACCAAGACTCGGGGGGAAGGCTGGGTCTCCCTTCATCAGGGTCACGGTCTACTCATTCCCCGGGCCCTGGTCCTGTTTCCTCCAGGAGCTGGAATGCAGTGTCCTGCACGTCAGTGTGGCCAATGCCCAGTCCTGGTTTTGTGGGCTCATCAGGAAGCATCTGTTTCCTATGACTGTACGTCCTCTCTACTTGCCATGAGGGACATTCAGAACTGCAAATCTCCCCAGTAGCCTTATCTGGGTAGCTGGGGCAGCAGGGGAGTTGCTCAAGCTGCATTCTGTGGGGTGATACCTAATGGAATCACAATATCTCCAGTTCTTAAGGCAGAGCCAGATGGTAGGGGACAGGTCACCCTAGGAGGAGGCTCTTGTGGCACAAGAAGTGATGAAGGCCCGAGGTGAGGCACTGGCCTAAGGACTCAGGGAGTGAGGAGGGGCTGATCACCACTGTTAATAGTAGGTGGTGGTCTCAAGCCATCCATGGGCTGTGTGTGAGCTATGAGCACCGTGGCTCTATGAGGGGCAGGTCTGGCTTTGCACACTCATTGGGCTGCGAGATGCAACTGCGCCTCTCCTCTCGCTCTGCCTGTGATCCCCCACAGCACCGGGAGATGGGTGTGACTTGCCAAGATGTCAATCAATCTGCTGACCGCCAGACATCAAGAAGCAAGACTCCACCTTTGAAACCTTATCCCCTGCCTTATTTGGTGAAGAACATTCCATCGAATCTCTCCCCATAAAAATAGGTTCCAAGTGCACACTCTCTTTTTCAGCTTACCCTTAAGGTCGAAGAGCCGTCCTACCCTCGATAGGAAAAGTTACTTCTGTGTTCTGTGCTTTTTTGCTGTTTTCTTAGCTTGATGTTGCATCCAGCTCTTTTGAACTCAGTAGTACCTGACGCAGTGCTGGTGAGTTTTTGAGGAAGGAATGAGTGAACTACCACAAAGCCCCAGGGACACTGCAGAACAGGATCCAGGAAGAGGGGGAAGGACTAGTCTCAGAAAGGACACTTGCCCTGTTGAAATCCGGGAACAGACAAGGACAGGCAGGTGCATGTGCTGGGACAGGAAGGCAACATCTCCCGCCGAGGGGGGGGTGTTGCTTCGCTATCTGGGATGGAGGAAGGATGTGGTAATGAGAATAACGGCAGGGTTCTCTCCTACAGCCACAGCTGTGTTCTGTCCCAGATGTCTGCCCACCTCCCTTCATTCCAGGACACCTGCTTCCATCTGTATACAGACTTAACTCAACTGCTGGGTGAGGAAAGGGGAGCTCCAGAGGGGTGAAAGGAGCTGCCCTGGTCTGTCTGAATGAGCAGGTGTGTCAGCCCTGCAGAGGAAGTGGGTGCAGAAGCAGGAGCCAACTGGTTGCCTGTAGGGACTAGAGGTGGGGCGCTAGGGCTGGTGTGGGTGGTGCATGGCAGATGGAGCAGAAGCAGGAGGCCTGGGCAGTTAAGTGCCCACCGTGCAGGCAGAAAGGGCCAGGAAGCAAGCTTTACATCTGAGATGAGTGTTTTTTCAGCTGTGATTTGTATAGAATACAAAAACGAGTTCCTCGGGTACATCTGAAAATACAGCCTCAGACTCCTGAGTGAGATGGGAACTAGCTAAAGGTGCAGCTCGGAGAGTTGGAATCTGGCCCCAGCGAGGTCATTTTTTACTGATTTGCGGTCACACACACAGTCCTTAGCTTGAAAACTGGATCTCCACCTCATCCTTGATTACAGGATGTCCACCAATGATCAGGAGTTTGCTTAAGTATGTGTTGGTAGATTAAAAATAACTTAAAAGATTTTAGGTTCTTTAAGAATTGACAAATGATGCTGAGCTCAGTTTGGTCACAGGTTTAGAAGTCCCTTGGGACATTTGGGTATTGTGACATATGGGGCAAGAGTGAGCAAGGCCTCAGGAGAAGGAAACCAGACAAAGCCACCTGTTAGGTGAAGGAGGTGAAGTCTTCAGAACAATTCCAGTTGGCTCGCCTTTCGCCTTCTGGCTTTTCTTCCAACCTGAAGTGGAACAAAGAAGTCTTGTGAGGTCACTCTTGTGAGGTCACTCTCCTGACAGTGGCCTGAATGACACACAGAGGAGAGGGAAGGACTTACTGAGCTCTCCCTGCAGTTTTTCTGCAGGACAAGAGGTAATCAGTCTCCAGTGGGGGACCCAGGTGTGTTGGCAAAGGACCCACTGGGAGACCTTCTGGGGTCTGCACACTGAGTCCCTGAGCTGTCAGGGAGGTGGGCTTGAGGTCACAGCCAGGGTCATAGCTCTGGTGGGGTAAGTGGGGTAAGGTTGGTCCAACAAGTGGGGAAGGTCAGCATCAGAACTTCAGGCGCCCTCTCCTCACCCTGTCCCTGTCCGGTCCCCTTTCCACTTGTGAGTCTCTCCGTTTTGGTCTCTGACGGCCTTACCTTTGGCCCGACGATCTTGCTCTCTCTCCTGGTAAAGTTTCCAGGTGAACCCAAGTGTGCCACCAGGAGAAGCACCACAACAGGCAAGAGTGGGGTCCCAGTGGCCACCCAAGGGAGCCCTTCAGGAAGAGAGTGTCTGGGTCAGAACTGCTGAGCATCATTCCCGTGAAGGAAAACAGGACAGGGCTGGGAGGCGCTGGAGCCGTACACAGGGTGCCCCAGGATCCCCAAGATTCCTGGTCCGGCCAGGTGACAGGGAGGGACCTGGCTGGGCAGTGACTCTAGTTTTGCCCTATCATTTGTCACAGGATAATGAAGAAAACTTGAAAGTCATTAAAAAAAAAAAAAAGTCCCTGGGACTCAGGGTTAACTCAGGAAGGCAAAAATCACCCCCTGGCATCTAGGACTGAAACTGAGGTCCTGAGACATGGCTGGAATTGCTCCTTTTCCCCACGAGGTGACTTCCACTGAGAGTCAGCGTGAACAGGGTCCCCTTGAGCAACTTGCAATTGTTGAATGAGGTACTTTGGTTGGGAAAGGAAGGACTTAGCCCTGAGTACTAGTCGCAACTAGTACTAACTAGCCCAACGTGTGACTCTGGCCAAGACACCCAGTATCTCTGTCTCAGTTCCCTGACTTGTCACCTGTGGAGATGGGAATGCTGATTAGCCTGCTTTGATCAGTACATTTAAATTTCCTGGGGGCTGCTCCTGCTTTGGGAGAGAAAAATTGTCGAGATCCCTGTGGAGTCACTAGAGCCTACAGGCAGGTGTCGGGCTCTCGTTTCAGATTTGACTCTAAATGCTGTATCTGGAGATGGGCTCCTGAGTCCCTTCACTGAGATGGGTGCAGTCCTACCGAGGCTGTGCAGTTGGACTTCACCAGATCCCTGCTCCTTCCTGGGTTCCCTCTAAAGCAGATTCCCCTCCCTACTTGCTGCCACCAGACACCCAGATGGGGTAGAGGGAGAAAGAGCAGAATCAAAGCCCTTGCCTCGGGGAGCCTCTGTGCTCCAGTCCACACCACCCCCCTGCACCCCACTGCCCCTCTCAGTCACTCACGGCTCTCTGCTCCTCTGATCCGGTCACTCTGGGCTTCAGATGTTGTCCTTCAGTTGGACTCTCCTTGCCTCCTGCCACTCAAACTGGGAGGCGGGCAAGTGAGGAGAGCCTGAGCCAGGTATTGCACAGTTGTCTAAGATCCGAGTCTGGCCAAGGTCGGCTTCTGTGCCCCTACCCTCCAGCACAGGAACAGATTGGGACAGCGTGACCTCTGGGCATGCACTCTTCCTTCTGCATTTATGATGTATGGTAGTGATCACTTCCAGGGAGAAAGCCAGGTGTGCAGCCAGCCCCCACAGCTCAGCCCCCACAGCCTCCAGGCAGCACTGTTGTTACCTGGCAAAGGCTTTGAGCCCATGGGTGTCAGCAGAATCCCCCACACATGGGTAGTACAGTGCAGGCTCTGGAAGGGAGAACACGGGGAAACCCAAACCCAAACAAATCTTCCCCATCGCAATGCAAAACACATCGCTAAACCTGTTGACTTCTTTAGATCCACTGATAGTCGCAGAAAGGTAGGAGCCATGAGCAGGGGGCTGTTTCTCAGGAGCAAGGTCAGATAGGATGAAGTCAGAGAAAAGTCAGGGAAATTTCAGAATAAATAAACTTTTGGGTTTCACAACACTCTGAGCAGTGTGATGCAATTCTGTGCTGTCCAAGGGAGGCATGGGCCATCCCTTTGCCCAGCGTTAACATGCCAGCTGAGCCACCTGCCCGTCAGGGCATTTCCTAGCGGTCTCTACGGTCAGATGGGCCATCTCAGAATCACAGAATGAGTGCATGTCGAGGAGTGAAGTAAGAGTTGAGTTAGTTGGGTGCAGCATTTCCATGGTTCTGATAGGAACAAAATATGTAAGTATGAACAAAATGAAATATGAATTCTAGAAATTATAGAAGAGATTGTAGAAAAAGAAAAAAGCCTTATATTTTCATATTTTTAATAGCACTTCTTCCTGTCTTTTGAGCAAAGGACCTCCTGTTTTCAATCCGCACGGAGCCTTGTGAAAGGCAGCCAGCCCTGAATGGGCGTGGCGTTTGCTGGAGGAGGAGTGAAGAGAAAGAGTTTCCTAGTGTGATTCTGTGTTGACCTGGGGCCGACAGGGTCCCTGCTGAGACAGGGGAGCCTGGGGCAAGGGAGGTGGTGAAGAACCGGTACACGTGGCTTTGAGATGCCTGAGAGATGCCTAAACTGCACAGAGTCAGGCAGTTGGAGAAGCTGGTGCTTGTGAGGGAGGTTCTTCATAGAGGGAGGGACAGGCTCATGCACATGGCCAGAGCATTCAGGAACAGAGAGAGGCCCAGGAGCTCCTGCTGGGAAACCCTGGAAGAAACAGGAACAGTGAGGAAGGAAGCACATGTGTGATGTATCAAGGGAGACTGGCACACACATGACACTCCCAGGTGCAAGAAACTACACCTCTTTATGTTTTAAAAGAAAATAAATTCTGTCCTTGGATTCCACTTGGAGGTTTGGCAGGAAGTCCTCTGGCCAGTCCTTTTGCATATGGCTCCTCACTTTCTGCTGTGGAGCAACAGTCTTCAGATCTACACCATTTTGAAAAACCCCAAGGGATGGCTGCACTGGCATCATGTACCTTAGCTAAGAGAAAAGGATCCAAAGAGGAACCGTGCAGGCTGTCTCCTGACTTCTCTGCCCACCCCTTTGCTGCCTATCTCTCCTCTGTAGGCACAAGAGGTAGACTTAAGAGTGATGCAAATACAACTTAATCAGGGGGCCTTTCCCAGGGCCTCTATTTAATTTATATGCATCAATTTTGTATTTTTTCTTAAAGAGAGTCCTGGAAGTATACAAGCTTCAGGCCCCTGTGAGGCACTCTCCCCTCCTGTGTAAATGCTGCACAACATACACAGCAGACCCCAAGCAAACGGATGGCTGCTGTGCTCTAGCCTGGGTGTTCTCACTGAAATGTGGATGCTACCCACTTCCTGTGATGCACCTCTCATTTGTTATGTTGCCCAGCTTGGTCTTGAACTTGTGGGTCTAGATGGTCCTCCCATCTTGGCCTCCCAAGTAGCTGGGACTACTGGATTGTGCCACTACACCTGCTGTAGTGAATATGCAAGTTGTGCATACTGCTCAGGGCATTGCCAGCTTTTATGACAAATATATTCAAAATTTCAGTCACTAAACCCACTAGCCCTTGACTCTTTGCTCACATAATTGTTGAGGCAGTTCTTCCCTCTGGGCTGGCAGGTTTCATTGCTGGGACTCCTTTCTGCAGGGGGCGGTCAGGGTAGTTCTCTGGGTAGCCTTGGACTGGCCCAGTTCTCCCCCATTTCTTTTACTTATTTATTTTTGGTACTGGGGATTGAACTCAGGGGACTCAACCACTGGCCCACATCCCCAGCCAGTATTTTATTTAGAGCAGTGTCTCACTGAGTTTTGCTTAGTGCTTCACTTTTGCTGAGGCTGCCTTTGAACTTGTGATCCTCCTGCCTCAACCTCCCGAACTGCTGGGATTACAGGCACGCCCATTTCTTGCTAGTAGTTCTCAAGAAGGGTTGTAGAATGTTCTAGAACTGCAATATGTTGAGATAGAAAGGAAGTACCTGAAACAGCCTGGTCCTGGTTCCTGGCTCCTGCAGGGACTGGGAGACCTCGAGTCAGGGAGGAGCTGTTGAGGACAACCTTGGCTTTGACCTCTCTCCTGGAGACAGGACATCTTTCACAGATTCAGCCCAGTAAGTCTCTGAGGTCTCTGACCCAGGAAGGGCTGCTTTACAGTGGTGCATGTGGGGCGAGTGTGATTAAGACCCTGTCCCCCAGGGCAGCTTTCCAACGCCTTGGCCACCAGCAACTTTTGTCCCTTGCTGTCCTACTTGCAAGTGCAGATCTGCTTTGCTTAAATGGCTGCAGCAAGTGTTCTGTCTCACCAGACCCAGGTTGGGGAGCTGCGTGTGGTGAAACTTCTTTGCAAACCCAAGCAGTGTGCAGGGTCCTGTCTGACAGAAGCATGGCTTTCTGGGAGAGCAGGAGGGACAATACTCGCCAGTAGCCAGCTCAGGGAAGAGACATCAACCTGCAACTGGATGATAAGTGGGATGTAAAGTCACACTGTCTGAACTCCACGGAGGAGTGAGCTGGGCCTGTGGACCGTCTCCGAGGAAGGAACACAGAAACAGGGGAGTATAGAACGTGATCCCCTGGTTGTTGGGTACTTTCGTGCTTGCTCATTCCTGGGGCCAGAGCGCTCAGGAATGGACAGTCAGGTGGACCCAGAGTCCATCTGTACTCAACACATGCACGTTCTTCTGGTCACTATTTCTTAATACATTAGTTAAGGGCTTTTGTGGGAAGGGGGACTCACTGTCTAAGGGAGAGACCAGGGAGGGCTTACGCTGTCTGTTGTGGGGCTCGCTGGATAAAGCAGCACCATTGCAGACCCAAGTGTCTGGGGGTCCGCAGTGAAGTTATAAATAGGACCAAACTGTCTAGGTCCCCATGGGAGGCCAGTGACCCTGTGCTCCTGTCAAGAGGAAAAGGGAAAAGAGAGACAGCTCAGAGTTTCCTGAGAGTCTTAGATACTAGAGGCCACATGACCATCGCTTCAGCTTCCCCGAGGGGAAGAATGCAACTGGTGACCTTAAGAAGATGAGGGATGACCACAGTGACCTGTGACCCTTAGTTCTCCGAGGGTGGGGCCTTGGGGCCACTTCGGTTGTGGGCGACTGGTTCACGCTGCCAAGTGTATCGTAGGCTTTGACCCTGACGCCCCCTCCCAGGTGAGAATTCAGGTCAGGAGGGTGGGATGTGCCTCCTCCTGCCTGTCACCTGGACGACCAGGCCCCCATATGTCCTTCAACCAAAGCCATGTTGCCTACTCATGGAGAGCAGGACATTATAGAGTTAGTTCAAGGCTGGTGGCAGATAAAAATGTTGCAGCCTGTTCTGTCACAATGTGACAGGCAGCCTGCAGCACTGAGAAGCTAACGATGGACAGTAGCAAGTTAAATGCCAAGGTCGACTGGACTAGAAGCCAAAATATATGTTCCAGATACAGTCAAGCAAGAGTCGTGACTCTGGAGGCACTGGGCACGGGCTGACCAAGGTAGACCCGGCAAGTAGGAGGCCCCCGGTGACAGACCCGCAGCTGTCCATCTGGGAGTTCGCTGGCCTCCCCGTCAAGGTGACTGGCAAGGCCAGCCGTCTTGAATGGGGCCTTCTGAGGCACCAGCACGACCCAGGCACTGCCTCTGAAGCCTTTAGAGCCTGCTGGCTGCAATTACAGGAGTCCCCAACCGCCATGCCTGTTGAGTGGGGTCTGGTCCCAGAAAACTGCCACCAGGGAGCATCAGCCTTTCAGAATTTGAACACTTACACAGCCTGGGGGAACCTTCACATGGCAACTCTTTACATGCACACCAAGTCCTAAGGGGGGTAAATAGATTAAATGATAATCCTCGCCAGGCTCAGGTAGATTGAAGTTCCTCATTTTGTGGATCTGAGCAGCGTGATCATCTAAGCTTGGAAGTGTTAAAGTCAGAATCAACTCATGGATGACTTGGGTGGAGTAAGAAGATAGCCTTTCACGGAAGAGATGCTTCCTACTGTCGGAGGTCCACCGAATGAGTCAGATGGCTTCTTATGCCACTCTTTTTATTCCACAAGTGGAAATAAAAGACTTCAGATTCAATGTAAAGAAGTAGAGCAAATGAGTTTTTAAGCCAAGGGTAAATAATGATTCTCTCTTTCTGTTTTCCAACCGGGGGTCTGGGTGTCTACACCCTGTCTTTCAGGGACTAACTATTCCCTCAAGGATGCAAATGTGAAATAAATAAAGGCCTTGCTTTTCAGAGCTTGTCTGATAAGGGCTAGGGTTAAAAAGTCCACAGGCTCTGAACATCTGAAACTCAGCACCAAGAGAAACTAACTTGAGAGCCAGAGGAAACTGGATATCACAAGGCTGAACTTCTCCAATTCCACAATCGGCCTCAACACAGACCCTTTTAGAGGCAAATAGAAGCGGAGCTTCCAGGTAGGTGCTGCACTAGTGGATACTGAGCCTTTACAGGTCTCTGCCTTCCTCCTCTGTTGAGAATGACCAGTTGCTGGGGTACCCCACCACTGCCCTGCCCTGCTTTCTAACCTTGGTGGTGCGCTGTAGCGGATTCACTGGCTCCTGGGAACCAGTCCTGCATACCTGTCTCCAACTCAGCGTTCAGTGATGTTAAAGACTTCTGATCCACAGCTCAACTCAGCCATGGGTGCAGAGTTTCCACTATAGAAATGGCTAAGCACTGCACCAGGTTAGGGTTTCTCCTGGAGAGGCCTTAACCAGCACACCACTGCCTGCCTGGAGACCACCAGGAGAGTAACCGCCCAGTGAAAATCAGCATGAAAACAAACTGGCAGGTAAGGAAAGTCTTCACTTGGCTGATGCTGGAAGAAGTCAGAAAGTCAGGCTAAAATAAGGTCACAGGAACGTGAGACTTTCAGGGTAGTATTACATTTACAGAAGAGTACTATCCACTTGTTTATTTTATTCAACTTGGGTTTTCAGTATGGGGAAGTAACGTGCAGAAGAGAGCCTTAATAAGTTTACTAGGTAATCATGCATTATTAAATAAGGTAGTAATTTTTGGAATTTGGGAAAAGTCATGTATTCTCCACCATATGTATAACATGTGTGTTACTTATGATTCTAGTTACCTTATCACTTGGTGCTTTATGAGAATGATATAGTTGTGAAATTTAATTAAAGTTGCATTAAAACACGGGAGACAGATGAGCCTTTTTTATTAGTAGCATATTAGTGATACCAGTTGTTGTAATAAAAAAACCCATCAGTCTCAGTTTTTCACCTTAATAAATGTTGTATTCCCTATACAGGCAACATCTAATGAAGATTTTCTTTTTGGTCTTCCTACTAGGTACCAAGAACTCACTGTGTGATGCAGGCATTGTAGGTCCATGGTGTCTTCCAGGATCTCAGTATTTAACTGACAGAAAAGAAGAGCATCGTCATGGGATATTTTCCTAGACTAAGCCTAAAACAACCCCCCGCCCCCTGCCCAATACCAATGTAGAAGTCAGGACATAATTTCTGCCTAAGCTTTATCAAATGTCTGTGTGAATAAGGTAACACAAAAGTGACTACAAAGTCTGGGAAGAATGTTCACAAATTTATCAGCAAAGTAAGAGAAAACATAAGCACAAGTTCTCTTTTCTCCTTGAGTGACAAGTGGGTGAAACTTGCCATTGTCTGGTGCATGTCACGAGGGACTCCTGAGTTAATTTCGGAGATAAGCAATCGGAAGGCCCATGACCTTGCATTACAAAATGCATGAGACCTGATCTCATGTTGAGCCTATTGATTTACAAATTCTTGTATTTCGGCATCAGAAGAAGGAATGCAAAAAAAATCACCTTGTTCTCTCCTTTTCTGATCTCCGGTTCCTCTTTATTCTGCCTCTCTGTCTTGCTCTTTTAGTTATTTTTTTTAAATTAACTTTTAAGCTATTTTTTATCATGGTGAAATTTACATAAGGTTTACCATGTTAGCCATTTTTGGAGCACGATTCAGTAGGGTAAAGCACAACCACACTGTTATACACCCGTCACTACCATGCATCTCCAGGACTGTCATCATCTCAGTGCGAAACTCTGTATTCATTAGTCAGTGACTCCATCCTTCCCTCCCCGGGCTCCCATTGATTTTTATCCCACTTTGTATCTCTGAACTTGACTTTGAAACCTCACACTGGTGGGACTGTACAGTATGTGTCCTTTTGTGTCTGGTTTGCCTCACTTAACATTATGTTTTCAAGGTTCAGCCTTGCTGTAGCATGTGTCAGGATTTTCTTCCCTTTTTAAGGCCAAATAATACTCTATTTTATGTTTATTGTGTTTATATTCACCACTTGACAGATATTTAGGTTGTTTCCACTTTGCCCTATAGTGAACAAGGCTGCTATGAACATTGGCAAACAAATAATCTGTCCCTGCTTTTGCGTATGTACTTAGGAGTGGAATTATTGAATCAGGTTAATTCTGTGCTTAATATGTTGGAGAACTTCCATCCATACTATCTACATACTATCATATGATGGCTGTACCAAATGCTAAAGATCCCACCAGCAATGCACAAGTGTTCCAGTTTCTTCACATATTGGTCATTATTTGTCTTCTTAAAAAACAAAACAAAACAAACAAACAAAAACGAAACCTTAGCCATCTAAGAGGATATGAATCATCTAGTTAGGTTTTAACCACATGCAACTGCACTTGACCTACGTTTCTGTCCCAAACACAAATTTATGTTGGTGTTGAAGAGGCAGGATGGAACTCTGCCCACCCACCAGGATGGAGCACGCTTCCAGAGGAGAGACCACTACAGAAACCAGGAGAGGCCAGGTTGAGGGGAAGACTATTGAATGTGTGTCTGCACTCATCTGTGCAGTCAGAGGTGGCCCCACACAGATCCAGGGGTGTCTTGTCAAGGTGGGCATGGGCCATCAGTGAGGAGGTGCCTGACAGGAACAAAGACATGGAGACTCATACACATGGGGAACCTTCTTCCAGCAGGTGCTCCGGGTGGCTGGTGGGGGCAGAAGGCAGTTTGTGACAGTGGCCAGCATGAACCAGGAAGCTGACTCTTGGAGTCTGTTTCCTTAGGTCTTCAGAACTGGACTCAAAATCTGCACTAGGTAGAAACAGGCACATGGGCACAAAGACAAAGCCAGCCACAGGACTAGGGCCCAAGGTCAGAATTAGTAGTAAGGGTGACTTGGTGTCAAGACCCAGGCTTTGGGGGATACTGAAAATTCTGGCCTGACCCTCAAGACCATGGGTCTTCAGCTCTGGGAAAAGAAAGGCTAGATAGGCTGAAAAACAAGGTAAGGAGTGAAATCAACAAAGGCAAGTGAAATCCTCATTGTCAACTGTAAAGTGCTCCAGGAACATGTCATGAGAATGAACAACAAGCTGATTTTAAAAATTTTATCCAGAACCCTTTCTATGTTAGATAGAATTATAAATGATCCAAAAGAAATTAGCTGTGTGCTGTGCATTAATAAATATTAGACAAAACACCTGCATTGGAGAAATCCTATGAATTAAAGTGCTTTACTGGTTAAAGTGTCTTTGCTGACTTTGTAACTGCAGTTGCCCATTTGAGTTGGTGTTAATCTCCAGGTCCTTTGCAACCTGTGTTGTCAATGTCCTGTCTGATTTTAGCTATGACCTCTCCATTTTTGATGGTGGCCATTTTTTTAAAACTAATTTTTTGTTTTGCTTATTAAAGAAAAAAATAAGCTCTAACATTTGAAACAGCAAATTCACTAATCTTTGTTTAATAACACCAAAGTGGAAATCTATGTGAGAAAATAACAAATAATAAACGTTAAGTTTTGTCACAGTCTCTGCCG
Source organism: Ictidomys tridecemlineatus (assembly GCF_052094955.1). Lineage (NCBI taxonomy): Eukaryota > Metazoa > Chordata > Mammalia > Rodentia > Sciuridae > Ictidomys > Ictidomys tridecemlineatus. The sequence goes on along the minus strand of NC_135484.1, from coordinate 155,498,532 downwards.
AACACATGCTG